>NW_027327446.1:0-632570 GCF_047675955.1 Chlorocebus sabaeus | reverse complement strand
AAACTGTTCTATGTTCTGTTAATTCATCTCACAGAGTTACAACTTTCCCTTCAAGAAGCCTTTCGCTAAGGCTGTTCTTGTGGAATTGGCAAAGGGATATTTGGAAGCCCATAGAGGGCTATGGTGAAAAAGGAAATATCTTCCGTTCAAAACTGGAAAGAAGCTTTCTGAGAAACTGCTCTGTGTTCTGTTAATTCATCTCACAGAGTTACATCTTTCCCTTCAAGAAGCCTTTCGCTAAGGCTGTTCTTGTGGAATTGGCAAAGGGATATTTGGAAGCCCATAGAGGGCTATGGTGAAAAAGGAAATATCTTCCGTTCAAAAGTTGAAAGAAGCTTTCTGAGAAACTGCTCTGTGTTCTGTTAATTCATCTCACAGAGTTACATCTTTCCCTTCAAGAAGCCTTTCGCTAAGCCTGTTCTTGTGGAATTGGCAAAGGGATATTTGGAAGCCCATAGAGGGCTATGGTGAAAAAGGAAATATCTTCCGTTCAAAACTGGAAAAAAGCTTTCTGAGCAATTGCTCTGTGTTCTGTTAATTCATCTCACAGAGTTACATATTTCCCTTCAAGAAGCCTTTCGCTAAGGCTGTTTTTGTGGAATTGTCAAAGGGATATTTGGAAGCCCATAGAGGGCTATGGTGAAAAAGGAAATATCTTCCGTTCAAAACTGGAAAGAAGCTTTCTGAGAAACTGCTCTGTGTTCTGTTAATTCATCTCACAGAGTTACATCTTTCCCTTCAAGAATCCTTTCGCTAAGGCTGTTCTTGTGGAATTGGCAAAGGGATATTTGGAAGCCCACAGAGGGCTCTGGTGAAAAAGGAAATATCTTCCGTACAAAACTGGAAAGAAGCTTTCTGAGAAACTGTTCTATGTTCTGTTAATTCATCTCACAGAGTTACAACTTTCCCTTCAAGAAGCCTTTCGCTAAGGCTGTTCTTGTGGAATTGGCAAAGGGATATTTGGAAGCCCATAGAGGGCTATGGTGAAAAAGGAAATATCTTCCGTTCAAAACTGGAAAGAAGCTTTCTGAGAAACTGCTCTGTGTTCTGTTAATTCATCTCACAGAGTTACATCTTTCCCTTCAAGAATCCTTTCGCTAAGGCTGTTCTTGTGGAATTGGCAAAGGGATATTTGGAAGCCCATAGAGGGCTATGGTGAAAAAGGAAATATCTTCCGTTCAATATTGGAAAGAACCTTTCTGAGAAACTGCTCTGTGTTCTGTTAATTCATCTCACAGAGTTACATCTTTCCCTTCAAGAAGCCTTTCGCTAAGGCTGTTCTTGTGGAATTGGCAAAGGGATATTTGGAAGCCCAAAGAGGGCTATGGTGAAAAAGGAAATATCTTCCGTTCAAAACTGGAAAGAAGCTTTCTGAGAAACTGCTCTGTGTTCTGTTAATTCATCTCACAGAGTTACATCTTTCCCTTCAAGAAGCCTTTCGCTAAGGCTGTTCTTGTGGAATTGGCAAAGGGATATTTGGAAGCCCATAGAGGGCTATGGTGAAAAAGGAAATATCTTCCGTTCAAAACTGGAAAGAAGCTTTCTGAGAAACCGCTCGGTGTTCTGTTAATTCATCTCACAGTTACATCTTTCCCTTAAAGAAGCCTTTCGCTAAGGCTGTTCTTGTGGAATTGGCAAAGGGATATTTGGAAGCCCATAGAGGGCTGTGGTGGAAAAGGAAATATCTTCCGTTGAAAATTGGAAATAAGCTTTCTGAGAAACTGCTCTGTGTTCTGTTAATTCATCTCACAGAGTTACATCTTTCCCTTCAAGAAGCCTTTCGCTAAGGCTGTTCTTGGGGAATTGGCAAAGGGATATTTGGAAGCCCATAGAGGGCTATGGTGAAAAAGGAAATATCTTCCGTTCAAAACTGGAAAAAAGCTTTCTGAGAAACTGCTCTGTGTTCTGTTAATTCATCTCACAGAGTTACATATTTCCCTTCAAGAAGCCTTTCGCTAAGGCTGTTTTTGTGGGGTTGGCAAAGGGATATTTGGAAGCCCATAGAGGGCTATGGTGAAAAAGGAAATATCTTCCGTTCAATATTGGAAAGAAGCTTTCTGATAAACTGCTCTGTGTTCTGTTAATTCATCTCACAGAGTTACATCTTTCCCTTCAAGAAGTCTTTCGCTAAGGCTGTTCTTGTGGAATTGGCAAAGGGATATTTGCAAGCCCATAGAGGGCTATGGAGAAAAAGGAAATATCTTCCGTTCAAAACTGGAAAGAAGCTTTCTGAGAAACTGTTCTATGTTCTGTTAATTCATCTCACAGAGTTACATCTTTCCCTTCAAGAAGCCTTTCGCTAAGGCTGTTCTTGTGGAATTGGCAAAGGGATATTTGGAAGCCCATAGAGGGCTATGGTGAAAAAGGAAATATCTTCCGTTCAAAACTGGAAAGAAGCTTTCTGAGAAACTGCTCTGTGTTCTGTTAATTCATCTCACAGAGTTACATCTTTCCCTTCAAGAAGCCTTTCTCTAAGGCTGTTCTTGTGGAATTGTCAAAGGGATATTTGGAAGCCCATAGAGGGCTATGGTGAAAAAGGAAATATCTTCCGTTCAAAACTGGAAAGAAGCTTTCTGAGAAACTGCTCTGTGTTCTCTTAATTCATCTCACAGAGTTACATCTTTCCCTTCAAGAAGCCTTTCGCTAAGGCTGTTCTTGTGGAATTGGCAAAGGGATATTTGGAAGCCCATAGAGGGCTATGGTGAAAAAGGAAATATCTTCCGTTCAAAACTGGAAAGAAGCTTTCTGAGAAACTGCTCTGTGTTCTGTTAATTCATCTCACAGAGTTACATCTTTCCCTTCAAGAAGCCTTTCGCTAAGGCTGTTCTTGTGGAATTGGCAAAGGGATATTTGGAAGCCCATAGAGGGCTATGGTGAAAAAGGAAATATCTTCCGTTCAAAACTGGAAAGAAGCTTTCTGAGAAACTGCTCTGTGTTCTGTTAATTCATCTCACAGAGTTACATCTTTCCCTTCAAGAAGCCTTTCGCTAAGGCTCTTCTTTTGGAATTGGCAAAGGGATATTTGGAAGCCCATAGAGGGCTATGGTGAAAAAGGAAATATCTTCCGTTCAAAAGTGGAAAGAAGCTTTCTGAGAAACTGCTCTGTGTTCTCTTAATTCATCTCACAGAGTTACATCTTTCCCTTCAAGAAGCCTTTCGCTAAGGCTGTTCTTGTGGAATTGGCAAAGGGATATTTGGAAGCCCATAGAGGGCTATGGTGAAAAAGGAAATATCTTCCGTTCAAAACTGGAAAGAAGCTTTCTGAGAAACTGCTCTGTGTTCTGTTAATTCATCTCACAGAGTTACATATTTCCCTTGAAGAAGCCTTTCGCTAAGGCTGTTTTTGTGGAATTGTCAAAGGGATATTTGGAAGCCCATAGAGGGCTATGGTGAAAAAGGAAATATCTTCCGTTCAAAACTGGAAAGAAGCTTTCTGAGAAACTGCTCTGTGTTCTGTTAATTCATCTCACAGAGTTACATCTTTCCCTTCAAGAAGCCTTTCGCTAAGCCTGTTCTTGTGAAATTGGCAAAGGGATATTTGGAAGCCCATAGAGGACTATGGTGAAAAAGGAAATATCATCCGTTCAAAACTGGAAAGAAACTTTCTGAGAAACTGCTCTGTGTTCTTTTAATTCATCTCACAGAATTATATCTTTCCCTTCAAGAAGCCTTTCGCTAAGGCTCTTCTTGTGGAATTGGCAAAGGGATATTTGGAAGCCCATGGAGGGCTATGCTGAAAAAGGAAATATCTTCCGTTCAAAAGTGGAAAGAAGCTTTCTGAGAAACTGCTCTGTGTTCTGTTAATTCATCTAGCAGAGTTACACCTCTTCCTTCAAGAAGCCTTTCGCTAAGGCTGTTCTTGTGGAATTGGCAAAGGGATATTTGGAAGCCCATAGAGGGCTATGGTGAAAAAGGAAATATCTTCCGTTCAAAACTGGAAAGAAGCTTTCTGAGAACCCGCTCGGTGTTCTCTTAATTCATCTCACAGAGTTACATCTTTCCCTTCAAGAAGCCTTTCGCTAAGGCTGTTCTTGTGGAATTGGCAAAGGGATATTTGGAAGCCCATAGAGGGCTATGGTGAAAAAGGAAATATCTTCCGTTCAAAACTGGAAAGAAGCTTTCTGAGAAACTGCTCTGTGTTCTGTTAATTCATCTCACAGAGTTACATCTTTCCCTTCAAGAAGCCTTTCGCTAAGGCTGTTCTTGTGGAATTGGCAAAGGGATATTTGGAAGCCCATAGAGGGCTACGGTGAAAAAGGAAATATCTTCCGTTCAAAAGTGGAAAGAAGCTTTCTGAGAAACTGCTCTGTGTTCTGTTAATTCATCTCACAGAGTTACATCTTTCCCTTCAAGAAGCCTTTCGCTAAGCCTGTTCTTGTGGAATTGGCAAAGGGATATTTGGAAGCCCATAGAGGGCTATGGTGAAAAAGGAAATATCTTCCGTTCAAAACTGGAAAAAAGCTTTCTGAGCAACTGCTCTGTGTTCTGTTAATTCATCTCACAGAGTTACATATTTCCCTTCAAGAAGCCTTTCGCTAAGGCTGTTTTTGTGGAATTGTCAAAGGGATATTTGGAAGCCCATAGAGGGCTATGGTGAAAAAGGAAATATCTTCCGTTCAAAACTGGAAAGAAGCTTTCTGAGAAACTGCTCTGTGTTCTGTTAATTCATCTCACAGAGTTACATCTTTCCCTTCAAGAATCCTTTCGCTAAGGCTGTTCTTGTGGAATTGGCAAAGGGATATTTGGAAGCCCACAGAGGGCTCTGGTGAAAAAGGAAATATCTTCCGTACAAAACTGGAAAGAAGCTTTCTGAGAAACTGTTCTATGTTCTGTTAATTCATCTCACAGAGTTACAACTTTCCCTTCAAGAAGCCTTTCGCTAAGGCTGTTCTTGTGGAATTGGCAAAGGGATATTTGGAAGCCCATAGAGGGCTATGGTGAAAAAGGAAATATCTTCCGTTCAAAACTGGAAAGAAGCTTTCTGAGAAACTGCTCTGTGTTCTGTTAATTCATCTCACAGAGTTACATCTTTCCCTTCAAGAAGCCTTTCGCTAAGGCTGTTCTTGTGGAATTGGCAAAGGGATATTTGGAAGCCCATAGAGGGCTATGGTGAAAAAGGAAATATCTTCCGTTCAATATTGGAAAGAACCTTTCTGAGAAACTGCTCTGTGTTCTGTTAATTCATCTCACAGAGTTACATCTTTCCCTTCAAGAAGCCTTTCGCTAAGGCTGTTCTTGTGGAATTGGCAAAGGGATATTTGGAAGCCCATAGAGGGCTATGGTGAAAAAGGAAATATCTTCCGTTCAAAACTGGAAAGAAGCTTTCTGAGAAACTGCTCTGTGTTCTGTTAATTCATCTCACAGAGTTACATCTTTCCCTTCAAGAAGCCTTTCGCTAAGGCTGTTCTTGTGGAATTGGCAAAGGGATATTTGGAAGCCCATAGAGGGCTATGGTGAAAAAGGAAATATCTTCCGTTCAAAACTGGAAAGAAGCTTTCTGAGAAACCGCTCGGTGTTCTGTTAATTCATCTCACAGTTACATCTTTCCCTTCAAGAAGCCTTTCGCTAAGGCTGTTCTTGTGGAATTGGCAAAGGGATATTTGGAAGCCCATAGAGGGCTATGGTGGAAAAGGAAATATCTTCCGTTGAAAATTGGAAATAAGCTTTCTGAGAAACTGCTCTGTGTTCTGTTAATTCATCTCATAGAGTTACATCTTTCCCTTCAAGAAGCCTTTCGCTAAGGCTGTTCTTGGGGAATTGGCAAAGGGATATTTGGAAGCCCATAGAGGGCTATGGTGAAAAAGGAAATATCTTCCGTTCAAAACTGGAAAAAAGCTTTCTGAGAAACTGCTCTGTGTTCTGTTAATTCATCTCACAGAGTTACATATTTCCCTTCAAGAAGCCTTTCGCTAAGGCTGTTTTTGTGGAGTTGGCAAAGGGATATTTGGAAGCCCATAGAGGGCTATGGTGAAAAAGGAAATATCTTCCGTTCAATATTGGAAAGAAGCTTTCTGATAAACTGCTCTGTGTTCTGTTAATTCATCTCACAGAGTTACATCTTTCCCTTCAAGAAGTCTTTCGCTAAGGCTGTTCTTGTGGAATTGGCAAAGGGATATTTGCAAGCCCATAGAGGGCTATGGAGAAAAAGGAAATATCTTCCGTTCAAAACTGGAAAGAAGCTTTCTGAGAAACTGTTCTATGTTCTGTTAATTCATCTCACAGAGTTACATCTTTCCCTTCAAGAAGCCTTTCGCTAAGGCTGTTCTTGTGGAATTTGCAAAGGGATATTTGGAAGCCCATAGAGGGCTATGGTGAAAAAGGAAATATCTTCCGTTCAAAACTGGAAAGAAGCTTTCTGAGAAACTGCTCTGTGTTCTGTTAATTCATCTCACAGAGTTACATCTTTCCCTTCAAGAAGCCTTTCTCTAAGGCTGTTCTTGTGGAATTGTCAAAGGGATATTTGGAAGCCCATAGAGGGCTATGGTGAAAAAGGAAATATCTTCCGTTCAAAACTGGAAAGAAGCTTTCTGAGAAACTGCTCTGTGTTCTCTTAATTCATCTCACAGAGTTACATCTTTCCCTTCAAGAAGCCTTTCGCTAAGGCTGTTCTTGTGGAATTGGCAAAGGGATATTTGGAAGCCCATAGAGGGCTATGGTGAAAAAGGAAATATCTTCCGTTCAAAACTGGAAAGAAGCTTTCTGAGAAACTGCTCTGTGTTCTGTTAATTCATCTCACAGAGTTACATCTTTCCCTTCAAGAAGCCTTTCGCTAAGGCTGTTCTTGTGGAATTGGCAAAGGGATATTTGGAAGCCCAAAGAGGGCTATGGTGAAAAAGGAAATATCTTCCGTTCAAAACTGGAAAGAAGCTTTCTGAGAAACTGCTCTGTGTTCTGTTAATTCATCTCACAGAGTTACATCTTTCCCTTCAAGAAGCCTTTCGCTAAGGCTCTTCTTGTGGAATTGGCAAAGGGATATTTGGAAGCCCATAGAGGGCTATGGTGAAAAAGGAAATATCTTCCGTTCAAAAGTGGAAAGAAGCTTTCTGAGAAACTGCTCTGTGTTCTCTTAATTCATCTCACAGAGTTACATCTTTCCCTTCAAGAAGCCTTTCGCTAAGGCTGTTCTTGTGGAATTGGCAAAGGGATATTTGGAAGCCCATAGAGGGCTATGGTGAAAAAGGAAATATCATCCGTTCAAAACTGGAAAGAAGCTTTCTGAGAAACTGCTCTGTGTTCTTTTAATTCATCTCACAGAATTACATCTTTCCCTTCAAGAAGCCTTTCGCTAAGGCTCTTCTTGTGGAATTGGCAAAGGGATATTTGGAAGCCCATGGTGGGATATGGTGAAAAAGGAAATATCTTCCGTTCAAAATTGGAAAAAAGCTTTCTGAGAAACTGCTCTGTGTTCTGTTAATTCATCTCACAGAGTTACATCTTTCCTTCAAGAAGCCTTTCGCTAAGCCTGTTCTTGTGGAATTGGCAAAGGGATATTTGGAAGCCCATAGAGGGCTATGGTGAAAACGGAAATATCATCCGTTCAAAACTGGAAAGAAGCTTTCTGAGAAACTGCTCTGTGTTCTTTTAATTCATCTCACAGAATTACATCTTTCCCTTCAAGAAGCCTTTCGCTAAGGCTCTTCTTGTGGAATTGGCAAAGGGATATTTGGAAGCCCATGGTGGGCTATGGTGAAAAAGGAAATATCTTCGGTTCCAAAGTGGAAAGAAGCTTTCTGAGAAACTGCTCTGTGTTCTGTTAATTCATCTAGCAGAGTTACATCTCTTCCTTCAAGAAGCCTTTCGCTAAGGCTGTTCTTGTGGAATTGGCAAAGGGATATTTGGAAGCCCATAGAGGGCTATGGTGAAAAAGGAAATATCTTCCGTTCAATATTGGAAAGAACCTTTCTGAGAAACTGCTCTGTGATCTGTTAATTCATCTCACAGAGTTACATCTTTCCCTTCAAGAAGCCTTTCGCTAAGGCTGTTCTTGTGGAATTGGCAAAGGGATATTTGGAAGCCCAAAGAGGGCTATGGTGAAAAAGGAAATATCTTCCGTTCAAAACTGGAAAGAAGCTTTCTGAGAAACTGCTCTGTGTTCTGTTAATTCATCTCACAGAGTTACATCTTTCCCTTCAAGAAGCCTTTCGCTAAGGCTGTTCTTGTGGAATTGGCAAAGGGATATTTGGAAGCCCATAGAGGGCTATGGTGAAAAAGGAAATATCTTCCGTTCAATATTGGAAAGAACCTTTCTGAGAAACTTCTCTGTGTTCTGTTAATTCATCTCACAGAGTTACATCTTTCCCTTCAAGAAGCCTTTCGCTAAGGCTGTTCTTGTGGAATTGGCAAAGGGATATTTGGAAGCCCATAGAGGGCTATGGTGAAAAAGGAAATACCTTCCGTTCAAAACTGGAAAGAAGCTTTCTGAGAAACTACTCTGTGTTCTGGTAATTCATCTCACAGAGTTACATCTTTCCCTTCAAGAATCCTTTCGCTAAGGCTGTTCTTGTGGAGTTGGCAAAGGGATATTAGGAAGCCCATAGAGGGCTACGGTGAAAAAGGAAATATCTTCCGTTCAAAACTGGAAAGAAGCTTTCTGAGAAACTGCTCTGTGTTCTGTTAATTCATCTCACAGAGTTACATCTTTCCCTTCAAGAAGTCTTTCGCTAAGGCTGTTCTTGTGGAATTGGCAAAGGGATATTTGGAAGCCCATAGAGGGCTATGGAGAAAAAGGAAATATCTTCCGTTCAAAACTGGAAAGAAGCTTTCTGAGAAACTGTTCTATGTTCTGTTAATTCATCTCACAGAGTTACATCTTTCCCTTCAAGAAGCCTTTTGCTAAGGCTGTTCTTGTGGAATTGGCAAAGGGATATTTGGAAGCCCATAGAGGGCTATGGTGAAAAAGGAAATATCATCCGTTCAAAACTGGAAAGAAGCTTTCTGAGAAACTGCTCTGTGTTCTTTTAATTCATCTCACAGAATTACATCTTTCCCTTCAGGAAGCCTTTCGCTAAGGCTCTTCTTGTGGAATTGGCAAAGGGATATTTGGAAGCCCATGGTGGGCTATGGTGAAAAAGGAAATATCTTCCGTTCAAAATTGGAAAAAAGCTTTCTGAGAAACTGCTCTGTGTTCTGTTAATTCATCTCACAGAGTTATATCTTTCCTTCAAGAAGCCTTTCGCTAAGCCTGTTCTTGTGGAATTGGCAAAGGGATATTTGGAAGCCCATAGAGGGCTATGGTGAAAACGGAAATATCATCCGTTCAAAACTGGAAAGAAGCTTTCTGAGAAACTGCTCTGTGTTCTTTTAATTCATCTCACAGAATTACATCTTTCCCTTCAAGAAGCCTTTCGCTAAGGCTCTTCTTGTGGAATTGGCAAAGGGATATTTGGAAGCCCATGGTGGGCTATGGTGAAAAAGGAAATATCTTCGGTTCCAAAGTGGAAAGAAGCTTTCTGAGAAACTGCTCTGTGTTCTGTTAATTCATCTAGCAGAGTTACATCTCTTCCTTCAAGAAGCCTTTCGCTAAGGCTGTTCTTGTGGAATTGGCAAAGGGATATTTGGAAGCCCATAGAGGGCTATGGTGAAAAAGGAAATATCTTCCGTTCAAAACTGGAAAGAAGCTTTCTGAGAAACTGCTCTGTGTTCTGTTAATTCATCTCACAGAGTTACATCTTTCCCTTCAAGAAGCCTTTCGCTAAGGCTGTTCTTGGGGAATTGGCAAAGGGATATTTGGAAGCCCATAGAGGGCTATGGTGAAAAAGGAAATATCTTCCGTTCAAAACTGGAAAGAAGCTTTCTGAGAAACTGCTCTGTATTCTGTTAATTCATCTCACAGAGTTACATCTTTCCCTTCAAGAAGCCTTTCGCTAAGGCTGTTCTTGGGGAATTGGCAAAGGGATATTTGGAAGCCCATAGAGGGCTATGGTGAAAAAGGAAATATCTTCCGTTCAAAACTGGAAAGAAGCTTTCTGAGAAACTGCTCTGTGTTCTGTTAATTCATCTCACAGAGTTACATCTTTAACTTCAAGAAGCCTTTCGTAAGGCTGTTTTTGTGGAGTTGGCAAAGGGATATTAGGAAGCCCATAGAGGGCTATGGTGAAAAAGGAAATATCTTCCGTTCAAAACTGGAAAGAAGCTTTCTGAGAAACTGCTCTGTGTTCTGTTAATTCATCTCACAGAGTTACATCTTTCCCTTCAAGAAGTCTTTCGCTAAGGCTGTTCTTGTGGAATTGGCAAAGGGATATTTGGAAGCCCATAGAGGGCTATGGAGAAAAAGGAAATATCTTCCGTTCAAAACTGGAAAGAAGCTTTCTGAGAAACTGTTCTATGTTCTGTTAATTCATCTCACAGAGTTACATCTTTCCCTTCAAGAAGTCTTTTGCTAAGGCTGTTCTTGTGGAATTGGCAAAGGGATATTTGGAAGCCCATAGAGGGCTATGGTGAAAAAGGAAATATCATCCGTTCAAAACTGGAAAGAAGCTTTCTGAGAAACTGCTCTGTGTTCTTTTAATTCATCTCACAGAATTACATCTTTCCCTTCAAGAAGCCTTTCGCTAAGCTCTTCTTGTGGAATTGGCAAAGGGATATTTGGAAGCCCATGGTGGGCTATGGTGAAAAAGGAAATATCTTCCGTTCAAAATTGGAAAAAAGCTTTCTGAGAAACTGCTCTGTGTTCTGTTAATTCATCTCACAGAGTTACATCTTTCCCTTCAAGAAGCCTTTCGCTAAGGCTGTTCTTGTGGAATTGGCAAAGGGATATTTGGAAGCCCATAGAGGGCTATGGTGAAAAAGGAAATATCATCCGTTCAAAACTGGAAATAAGCTTTCTGAGAAACTGCTCTGTGTTCTTTTAATTCATCTCACAGAATTACATCTTTCCCTTCAAGAAGCCTTTCGCTAAGGCTCTTCTTGTGGAATTGGCAAAGGGATATTTGGAAGCCCATGGTGGGCTATGGTGAAAAAGGAAATATCTTCCGTTCCAAAGTGGAAAGAAGCTTTCTAAGAAACTGCTCTGTGTTCTGTTAATTCATCTAGCAGAGTTACATCTCTTCCTTCAAGAAGCCTTTCGCTAAGGCTGTTCTTGTGGAATTGGCAAAGGGATATTTGGAAGCCCATAGAGGGCTATGGTGAAAAAGGAAATATCTTCCGTTCAAAACTGGAAAGAAGCTTTCTGAGAAACTGCTCTGTGTTCTGTTAATTCATCTCACAGAGTTACATCTTTCCCTTCAAGAAGCCTTTCGCTAAGGCTGTTCTTGGGGAATTGGCAAAGGGATATTTGGAAGCCCATAGAGGGCTATGGTGAAAAAGGAAATATCTTCCGTTCAAAAGTGGAAAGAAGCTTTCTGAGAAACTGCTCTGTGTTCTGTTAATTCATCTCACAGAGTTACATCTTTCCCTTCAAGAAGCCTTTCGCTAAGGCTGTTCTTGGGGAATTGGCAAAGGGATATTTGGAAGCCCATAGAGGGCTATGGTGAAAAAGGAAATATCTTCCGTTCAAAACTGGAAAGAAGCTTTCTGAGAAACTGCTCTGTGTTCTGTTAATTCATCTCACAGAGTTACATCTTTAACTTCAAGAAGCCTTTCGCTAAGGCTGTTCTTGTGGGATTGGCAAAGGGATATTTGGAAGCCCAAAGAGGGCTATGGTGAAAAAGGAAATATCTTCCGTTCAAAACTGGAAAGAAGCTTTCTGAGAAACTGCTCTGTGATCTGTTAATTCATCTCACAGAGTTACATCTTTCCCTTCAAGAAGCCTTTCGCTAAGGCTGTTCTTGTGGAATTGGCAAAGGGATATTTGGAAGCCCATAGAGGGCTATGGTGAAAAAGGAAATATCTTCCGTTCAAAACTGGAAAGAAGCTTTCTGAGAAACCGCTCGGTGTTCTCTTAATTCATCTCACAGAGTTACATCTTTCCCTTCAAGAAGCCTTTCGCTAAGGCTGTTCTTGTGGAATTGGCAAAGGGATATTTGGAAGCCCATAGAGGGCTATGGTGAAAAAGGAAATATCTTCCGTTCAAAACTGGAAAGAAGCTTTCTGAGAAACTGCTCTGTGTTCTGTTAATTCATCTCACAGAGTTACATCTTTCCCTTCAAGAAGCCTTTCGCTAAGGCTGTTCTTGTGGAATTGGCAAAGGGATATTTGGAAGCCCATAGAGGGCTATGGTGAAAAAGGAAATATCTTCCGTTCAAAACTGGAAAGAAGCTTTCTGAGAAACTGCTCTGTGTTGTGTTAATTCATCTCACAGAGTTACATCTTTCCCTTCAAGAAGCCTTTCACTAAGGCTGTTCTTGTGGAATTGGCAAAGGGATATTTGGAAGCCCATAGAGGGCTATGGTGAAAAAGGAAATATCTTCCGTTCAAAACTGGAAAGAAGCTTTCTGAGAAACTGCTCTGTGTTCTGTTAATTCATCTCACAGAGTTACATCTTTCCCTTCAAGAAGCCTTTCGCTAAGGCTGTTCTTGTGGAATTGGCAAAGGGATATTTGGAAGCCCATAGAGGGCTATGGTGAAAAAGGAAATATCTTCCGTTCAAAAGTGGAAAGAAGCTTTCTGAGAAACTGCTCTGTGTTCTGTTAATTCATCTCACAGAGTTACATATTTCCCTTGAAGAAGCCTTTCGCTAAGGCTGTTTTTGTGGAATTGTCAAAGGGATATTTGGAAGCCCATAGAGGGCTATGGTGAAAAAGGAAATATCTTCCGTTCAAAACTGGAAAGAAGCTTTCTGAGAAACTGCTCTGTGTTCTGTTAATTCATCTCACAGAGTTACATCTTTCCCTTCAAGAAGCCTTTCGCTAAGGCTGTTCTTGTGGAATTGGCAAAGGGATATTTCGAAGCCCATAGAGGGCTATGGTGAAAAAGGAAATATCTTCCGTTCAAAACTGGAAAGAAGCTTTCTGAGAAACTGCTCTGTGTTCTGTGAATTCATCTCACAGAGTTACATCTTTCCCTTCAAGAAGCCTTTCGCTAAGGCTGTTCTTGTGGAATTGGCAAAGGGATATTTGGAAGCCCATAGAGGGCTATGGTGAAAAAGGAAATATCTTCCGTTCAAAACTGGAAAGAAGCTTTCTGAGAAACTGCTCTGTGTTCTGTTAATTCATCTCACAGAGTTACATCTTTCCCTTCAAGAAGCCTTTCGCTAAGTCTCTTCTTGTGGAATTGGCAAAGGGATATTTGGAAGCCCATAGAGGGCTATGGAGAAAAAGGAAATATCTTCCGTTCAAAACTGGAAAGAAGCTTTCTGAGAAACTGCTCTCTGTTCTGTTAATTCATCTCACAGAGTTACATATTTCCCTTGAAGAAGCCTTTCGCTAAGGCTGTTTTTGTGGAATTGTCAAAGGGATATTTGGAAGCCCATAGAGGGCTATGGTGAAAAAGGAAATATCTTCCGTTCAAAACTGGAAAGAAGCTTTCTGAGAAACTGCTCTGTGTTCTGTTAATTCATCTCACAGAGTTACATCTTTCCCTTCAAGAAGCCTTTCGCTAAGCCTGTTCTTGTGTAATTGGCAAAGGGATATTTGGAAGCCCATAGAGGGCTATGGTGAAAAAGGAAATATCATCCGTTCAAAACTGGAAAGAAACTTTCTGAGAAACTGCTCTGTGTTCTTTTAATTCATCTCACAGAATTACATCTTTCCCTTCAAGAAGCCTTTCGCTAAGGCTCTTCTTTTGGAATTGGCAAAGGGATATTTTGAAGCCCATGGAGGGCTATGCTGAAAAAGGAAATATCTTCCGTTCAAAAGTGGAAAGAAGCTTTCTGAGAAACTGCTCTGTGTTCTGTTAATTCATCTAGCAGAGTTACACCTCTTCCTTCAAGAAGCCTTTCGCTAAGGCTGTTCTTGTGGAATTGGCAAAGGGATATTTGGAAGCCCATAGAGGGCTATGGTGAAAAAGGAAATATCTTCCGTTCAAAACTGGAAAGAAGCTTTCTGAGAAACTGCTCTGTGTTCTGTTAATTCATCTCACAGTGTTACATCTTTCCCTTCAAGAAGCCTTTCGCTAAGGCTGTTCTTGTGGAATTGGCAAAGGGATATTTGGAAGCCCATAGAGGGCTATGGTGAAAAAGGAAATATCTTCCGTTCAAAACTGGAAAAAAGCTTTCTGAGAAACTGCTCTGTGTTCTGTTAATTCATCTCACAGAGTTACATCTTTCCCTTCAAGAAGCCTTTCGCTAAGGCTGTTCTTGTGGAATTGGCAAAGGGATATTTGGAAGCCCATAGAGGGCTATGGTGAAAAAGGAAATACCTTCCGTTCAAAACTGGAAAGAAGCTTTCTGAGAAACTACTCTGTGTTCTGGTAATTCATCTCACAGAGTTACATCTTTCCCTTCAAGAATCCTTTCGCTAAGGCTGTTCTTGTGGAGTTGGCAAAGGGATATTAGGAAGCCCATAGAGGGCTACGGTGAAAAAGGAAATATCTTCCGTTCAAAACTGGAAAGAAGCTTTCTGAGAAACTGCTCTGTGTTCTGTTAATTCATCTCACAGAGTTACATCTTTCCCTTCAAGAAGTCTTTCGCTAAGGCTGTTCTTGTGGAATTGGCAAAGGGATATTTGGAAGCCCATAGAGGGCTATGGAGAAAAAGGAAATATCTTCCGTTCAAAACTGGAAAGAAGCTTTCTGAGAAACTGTTCTATGTTCTGTTAATTCATCTCACAGAGTTACATCTTTCCCTTCAAGAAGCCTTTTGCTAAGGCTGTTCTTGTGGAATTGGCAAAGGGATATTTGGAAGCCCATAGAGGGCTATGGTGAAAAAGGAAATATCATCCGTTCAAAACTGGAAAGAAGCTTTCTGAGAAACTGCTCTGTGTTCTTTTAATTCATCTCACAGAATTACATCTTTCCCTTCAGGAAGCCTTTCGCTAAGGCTCTTCTTGTGGAATTGGCAAAGGGATATTTGGAAGCCCATGGTGGGCTATGGTGAAAAAGGAAATATCTTCCGTTCAAAATTGGAAAAAAGCTTTCTGAGAAACTGCTCTGTGTTCTGTTAATTCATCTCACAGAGTTATATCTTTCCTTCAAGAAGCCTTTCGCTAAGCCTGTTCTTGTGGAATTGGCAAAGGGATATTTGGAAGCCCATAGAGGGCTATGGTGAAAACGGAAATATCATCCGTTCAAAACTGGAAAGAAGCTTTCTGAGAAACTGCTCTGTGTTCTTTTAATTCATCTCACAGAATTACATCTTTCCCTTCAAGAAGCCTTTCGCTAAGGCTCTTCTTGTGGAATTGGCAAAGGGATATTTGGAAGCCCATGGTGGGCTATGGTGAAAAAGGAAATATCTTCGGTTCCAAAGTGGAAAGAAGCTTTCTGAGAAACTGCTCTGTGTTCTGTTAATTCATCTAGCAGAGTTACATCTCTTCCTTCAAGAAGCCTTTCGCTAAGGCTGTTCTTGTGGAATTGGCAAAGGGATATTTGGAAGCCCATAGAGGGCTATGGTGAAAAAGGAAATATCTTCCGTTCAAAACTGGAAAGAAGCTTTCTGAGAAACTGCTCTGTGTTCTGTTAATTCATCTCACAGAGTTACATCTTTCCCTTCAAGAAGCCTTTCGCTAAGGCTGTTCTTGGGGAATTGGCAAAGGGATATTTGGAAGCCCATAGAGGGCTATGGTGAAAAAGGAAATATCTTCCGTTCAAAACTGGAAAGAAGCTTTCTGAGAAACTGCTCTGTATTCTGTTAATTCATCTCACAGAGTTACATCTTTCCCTTCAAGAAGCCTTTCGCTAAGGCTGTTCTTGGGGAATTGGCAAAGGGATATTTGGAAGCCCATAGAGGGCTATGGTGAAAAAGGAAATATCTTCCGTTCAAAACTGGAAAGAAGCTTTCTGAGAAACTGCTCTGTGTTCTGTTAATTCATCTCACAGAGTTACATCTTTAACTTCAAGAAGCCTTTCGTAAGGCTGTTTTTGTGGAGTTGGCAAAGGGATATTAGGAAGCCCATAGAGGGCTATGGTGAAAAAGGAAATATCTTCCGTTCAAAACTGGAAAGAAGCTTTCTGAGAAACTGCTCTGTGTTCTGTTAATTCATCTCACAGAGTTACATCTTTCCCTTCAAGAAGTCTTTCGCTAAGGCTGTTCTTGTGGAATTGGCAAAGGGATATTTGGAAGCCCATAGAGGGCTATGGAGAAAAAGGAAATATCTTCCGTTCAAAACTGGAAAGAAGCTTTCTGAGAAACTGTTCTATGTTCTGTTAATTCATCTCACAGAGTTACATCTTTCCCTTCAAGAAGTCTTTTGCTAAGGCTGTTCTTGTGGAATTGGCAAAGGGATATTTGGAAGCCCATAGAGGGCTATGGTGAAAAAGGAAATATCATCCGTTCAAAACTGGAAAGAAGCTTTCTGAGAAACTGCTCTGTGTTCTTTTAATTCATCTCACAGAATTACATCTTTCCCTTCAAGAAGCCTTTCGCTAAGCTCTTCTTGTGGAATTGGCAAAGGGATATTTGGAAGCCCATGGTGGGCTATGGTGAAAAAGGAAATATCTTCCGTTCAAAATTGGAAAAAAGCTTTCTGAGAAACTGCTCTGTGTTCTGTTAATTCATCTCACAGAGTTACATCTTTCCCTTCAAGAAGCCTTTCGCTAAGGCTGTTCTTGTGGAATTGGCAAAGGGATATTTGGAAGCCCATAGAGGGCTATGGTGAAAAAGGAAATATCATCCGTTCAAAACTGGAAATAAGCTTTCTGAGAAACTGCTCTGTGTTCTTTTAATTCATCTCACAGAATTACATCTTTCCCTTCAAGAAGCCTTTCGCTAAGGCTCTTCTTGTGGAATTGGCAAAGGGATATTTGGAAGCCCATGGTGGGCTATGGTGAAAAAGGAAATATCTTCCGTTCCAAAGTGGAAAGAAGCTTTCTAAGAAACTGCTCTGTGTTCTGTTAATTCATCTAGCAGAGTTACATCTCTTCCTTCAAGAAGCCTTTCGCTAAGGCTGTTCTTGTGGAATTGGCAAAGGGATATTTGGAAGCCCATAGAGGGCTATGGTGAAAAAGGAAATATCTTCCGTTCAAAACTGGAAAGAAGCTTTCTGAGAAACTGCTCTGTGTTCTGTTAATTCATCTCACAGAGTTACATCTTTCCCTTCAAGAAGCCTTTCGCTAAGGCTGTTCTTGGGGAATTGGCAAAGGGATATTTGGAAGCCCATAGAGGGCTATGGTGAAAAAGGAAATATCTTCCGTTCAAAAGTGGAAAGAAGCTTTCTGAGAAACTGCTCTGTGTTCTGTTAATTCATCTCACAGAGTTACATCTTTCCCTTCAAGAAGCCTTTCGCTAAGGCTGTTCTTGGGGAATTGGCAAAGGGATATTTGGAAGCCCATAGAGGGCTATGGTGAAAAAGGAAATATCTTCCGTTCAAAACTGGAAAGAAGCTTTCTGAGAAACTGCTCTGTGTTCTGTTAATTCATCTCACAGAGTTACATCTTTAACTTCAAGAAGCCTTTCGCTAAGGCTGTTCTTGTGGGATTGGCAAAGGGATATTTGGAAGCCCAAAGAGGGCTATGGTGAAAAAGGAAATATCTTCCGTTCAAAACTGGAAAGAAGCTTTCTGAGAAACTGCTCTGTGATCTGTTAATTCATCTCACAGAGTTACATCTTTCCCTTCAAGAAGCCTTTCGCTAAGGCTGTTCTTGTGGAATTGGCAAAGGGATATTTGGAAGCCCATAGAGGGCTATGGTGAAAAAGGAAATATCTTCCGTTCAAAACTGGAAAGAAGCTTTCTGAGAAACCGCTCGGTGTTCTCTTAATTCATCTCACAGAGTTACATCTTTCCCTTCAAGAAGCCTTTCGCTAAGGCTGTTCTTGTGGAATTGGCAAAGGGATATTTGGAAGCCCATAGAGGGCTATGGTGAAAAAGGAAATATCTTCCGTTCAAAACTGGAAAGAAGCTTTCTGAGAAACTGCTCTGTGTTCTGTTAATTCATCTCACAGAGTTACATCTTTCCCTTCAAGAAGCCTTTCGCTAAGGCTGTTCTTGTGGAATTGGCAAAGGGATATTTGGAAGCCCATAGAGGGCTATGGTGAAAAAGGAAATATCTTCCGTTCAAAACTGGAAAGAAGCTTTCTGAGAAACTGCTCTGTGTTGTGTTAATTCATCTCACAGAGTTACATCTTTCCCTTCAAGAAGCCTTTCACTAAGGCTGTTCTTGTGGAATTGGCAAAGGGATATTTGGAAGCCCATAGAGGGCTATGGTGAAAAAGGAAATATCTTCCGTTCAAAACTGGAAAGAAGCTTTCTGAGAAACTGCTCTGTGTTCTGTTAATTCATCTCACAGAGTTACATCTTTCCCTTCAAGAAGCCTTTCGCTAAGGCTGTTCTTGTGGAATTGGCAAAGGGATATTTGGAAGCCCTTAGAGGGCTATGGTGAAAAAGGAAATATCTTCCGTTCAAAACTGGAAAGAAGCTTTCTGAGAAACTGCTCTGTGTTCTGTTAATTCATCTCACAGAGTTACATATTTCCCTTGAAGAAGCCTTTCGCTAAGGCTGTTTTTGTGGAATTGTCAAAGGGATATTTGGAAGCCCATAGAGGGCTATGGTGAAAAAGGAAATATCTTCCGTTCAAAACTGGAAAGAAGCTTTCTGAGAAACTGCTCTGTGTTCTGTTAATTCATCTCACAGAGTTACATCTTTCCCTTCAAGAAGCCTTTCGCTAAGGCTGTTCTTGTGGAATTGGCAAAGGGATATTTCGAAGCCCATAGAGGGCTATGGTGAAAAAGGAAATATCTTCCGTTCAAAACTGGAAAGAAGCTTTCTGAGAAACTGCTCTGTGTTCTGTGAATTCATCTCACAGAGTTACATCTTTCCCTTCAAGAAGCCTTTCGCTAAGGCTGTTCTTGTGGAATTGGCAAAGGGATATTTGGAAGCCCATAGAGGGCTATGGTGAAAAAGGAAATATCTTCCGTTCAAAACTGGAAAGAAGCTTTCTGAGAAACTGCTCTGTGTTCTGTTAATTCATCTCACAGAGTTACATCTTTCCCTTCAAGAAGCCTTTCGCTAAGTCTCTTCTTGTGGAATTGGCAAAGGGATATTTGGAAGCCCATAGAGGGCTATGGAGAAAAAGGAAATATCTTCCGTTCAAAACTGGAAAGAAGCTTTCTGAGAAACTGCTCTCTGTTCTGTTAATTCATCTCACAGAGTTACATATTTCCCTTGAAGAAGCCTTTCGCTAAGGCTGTTTTTGTGGAATTGTCAAAGGGATATTTGGAAGCCCATAGAGGGCTATGGTGAAAAAGGAAATATCTTCCGTTCAAAACTGGAAAGAAGCTTTCTGAGAAACTGGTCTGTGTTCTGTTAATTCATCTCACAGAGTTACATCTTTCCCTTCAAGAAGCCTTTCGCTAAGCCTGTTCTTGTGTAATTGGCAAAGGGATATTTGGAAGCCCATAGAGGGCTATGGTGAAAAAGGAAATATCATCCGTTCAAAACTGGAAAGAAACTTTCTGAGAAACTGCTCTGTGTTCTTTTAATTCATCTCACAGAATTACATCTTTCCCTTCAAGAAGCCTTTCGCTAAGGCTCTTCTTTTGGAATTGGCAAAGGGATATTTTGAAGCCCATGGAGGGCTATGCTGAAAAAGGAAATATCTTCCGTTCAAAAGTGGAAAGAAGCTTTCTGAGAAACTGCTCTGTGTTCTGTTAATTCATCTAGCAGAGTTACACCTCTTCCTTCAAGAAGCCTTTCGCTAAGGCTGTTCTTGTGGAATTGGCAAAGGGATATTTGGAAGCCCATAGAGGGCTATGGTGAAAAAGGAAATATCTTCCGTTCAAAACTGGAAAGAAGCTTTCTGAGAAACTGCTCTGTGTTCTGTTAATTCATCTCACAGTGTTACATCTTTCCCTTCAAGAAGCCTTTCGCTAAGGCTGTTCTTGTGGAATTGGCAAAGGGATATTTGGAAGCCCATAGAGGGCTATGGTGAAAAAGGAAATATCTTCCGTTCAAAACTGGAAAAAAGCTTTCTGAGAAACTGCTCTGTGTTCTGTTAATTCATCTCACAGAGTTACATCATTCCCTTCAAGAAGCCTTTCGCTAAGGCTGTTCTTGTGGAATTGGCAAAGGGATATTTGGAAGCCCATAGAGGGCTATGGTGAAAAAGGAAATATCTTCCGTTCAAAACTGGAAAGAAGCTTTCTGAGAAACTGCTCTGTGTTCTGTTAATTCATCTCACAGAGTTACATCTTTCCCTTCAAGAAGCCTTTCGCTAAGGCTGTTCTTGGGGAATTGGCAAAGGGATATTTGGAAGCCCATAGAGGGCTATGGTGAAAAAGGAAATATCTTCCGTTCAAAAGTGGAAAGAAGCTTTCTGAGAAACTGCTCTGTGTTCTGTTAATTCATCTCACAGAGTTACATCTTTCCCTTCAAGAAGCCTTTCGCTAAGCCTGTTCTTGTGGAATTGGCAAAGGGATATTTGGAAGCCCATAGAGGGCTATGGTGAAAAAGGGAATATCTTCCGTTCAAAACTGGAAAAAAGCTTTCTGAGCAACTGCTCTGTGTTCTGTTAATTCATCTCACAGAGTTACATCTTTCCCTTCAAGAATCCTTTCGCTAAGGCTGTTCTTGTGGAATTGGCAAAGGGATATTTGGAAGCCCATAGAGGGCTATGGTGAAAAAGGAAATATCTTCCGTTCAAAACTGGAAAAAAGCTTTCTGAGCAACTGCTCTGTGTTCTGTTAATTCATCTCACAGAGTTACATCTTTCCCTTCAAGAATCCTTTCGCTAAGGCTGTTCTTGTGGAATTGGCAAAGGGATATTTGGAAGCCCACAGAGGGCTCTGGTGAAAAAGGAAATATCTTCCGTACAAAACTGGAAAGAAGCTTTCTGAGAAACTGTTCTATGTTCTGTTAATTCATCTCACAGAGTTACAACTTTCCCTTCAAGAAGCCTTTCGCTAAGGCTGTTCTTGTGGAATTGGCAAAGGGATATTTGGAAGCCCATAGAGGGCTATGGTGAAAAAGGAAATATCTTCCGTTCAAAACTGGAAAGAAGCTTTCTGAGAAACTGCTCTGTGTTCTGTTAATTCATCTCACAGAGTTACATCTTTCCCTTCAAGAAGCCTTTCGCTAAGGCTGTTCTTGGGGAATTGGGAAAGGGATATTTGGAAGCCCATAGAGGGCTATGGTGAAAAAGGAAATATCTTCTGTTCAATATTGGAAAGAACCTTTCTGAGAAACTGCTCTGTGTTCTGTTAATTCATCTCACAGAGTTACATCTTTCCCTTCAAGAAGCCTTTCGCTAAGGCTCTTCTTGTGGAATTGGCAAAGGGATATTTGGAAGCCCATAGAGGGCTATGGTGAAAAAGGAAATATCTTCCGTTCAAAACTGGAAAGAAGCTTTCTGAGAAACCGCTCGGTGTTCTGTTAATTCATCTCACAGTTACATCTTTCCCTTAAAGAAGCCTTTCGCTAAGGCTGTTCTTGTGGAATTGGCAAAGGGATATTTGGAAGCCCTTAGAGGGCTATGGTGGAAAAGGAAATATCTTCCGTTGAAAATTGGAAAGAAGCTTTCTGAGAAACTGCTCTGTGTTCTGTTAATTCATCTCACAGAGTTACATCTTTCCCTTCAAAAAGCCTTTCGCTAAGGCTGTTCTTGGGGAATTGGAAAGGGATATTTGGAAGCCCATAGAGGGCTATGGTGAAAAAGGAAATATCTTCCGTTCAAAACTGGAAAAAAGCTTTCTGAGAAACTGCTCTGTGTTCTGTTAATTCATCTCACAGAGTTACATATTTCCCTTCAAGAAGCCTTTCGCTAAGGCTGTTTTTGTGGAGTTGGCAAAGGGATATTTGGTAGCCCATAGAGGGCTATGGTGAAAAAGGAAATATCTTCCGTTCAATATTGGAAAGAAGCTTTCTGATAAACTGCTCTGTGTTCTGTTAATTCATCTCACAGAGTTACATCTTTCCCTTCAAGAAGTCTTTCGCTAAGGCTGTTCTTGTGGAATTGGCAAAGGGATATTTGGAAGCCCATAGAGGGCTATGGAGAAAAAGGAAATATCTTCCGTTCAAAACTGGAAAGAAGCTTTCTGAGAAACTGTTCTATGTTCTGTTAATTCATCTCACAGAGTTACATATTTCCCTTCAAGAAGCCTTTTGCTAAGGCTGTTCTTGTGGAATTGGCAAAGGGATATTTGGAAGCCCATAGAGGGCTATGGTGAAAAAGGAAATATCTTCCGTTCAAAACTGGAAAGAAGCTTTCTGAGAAACTGCTCTGTGTTCTGTTAATTCATCTCACAGAGTTACATCTTTCCCTTCAAGAAGCCTTTCGCTAAGCCTGTTCTTGTGGAATTGGCAAAGGGATATTTGGAAGCCGATAGAGGGCTTTGGTGAAAAAGGAAATATCAACCGTTCAAAACTGGAAAGAAGATTTCTGAGAAACTGCTCTGTGTTCTGTTAATTCATCTCACAGAATTACATCTTTCCCTTCAAGAAGCCTTTCGCTAAGGCTGTTCTTGTGGAATTGGCAAAGGGATATTTGGAAGCCCATGGTGGGCTATGGTGAAAAAGGAAATATCTTCCGTTCAAAATTGGAAAAAAGCTTTCTGAGAAACTGCTCTGTGTTCTGTTAATTCATCTCACAGAGTTACATCTTTCCCTTCAAGAAGCCTTTCGCTAAGTCTGTTCTTGTGGAATTGGCAAAGGGATATTTGGAAGCCCATAGAGGGCTATGGTGAAAAAGGAAATATCATCCGTTAAAAACTGGAAATAAGCTTTCTGAGAAACTGCTCTGTGTTCTTTTAATTCATCTCACAGAATTACATCTTTCCCTTCTAGAAGCCTTTCGCTAAGGCTCTTCTTGTGGAATTGGCAAAGGGATATTTGGAAGCCCATAGAGGGCTATGGTGAAAAAGGAAATATCTTCCGCTCAAAACTGGAGAAAAGCTTTCTGAGCAACTGCTCTGTGTTCTGTTAATTCATCTCACAGAGTTACATCTTTCCCTTCAAGAACCCTTTCGCTAAGGCTGTTCTTGGGGAATTGGCAAAGGGATATTTGGATGACCATAGAGGGCTATGGTGAAAAAGGAAATATCTTCCGTTCAAAACTGGAAAAAAGCTTTCTGAGAAACTGCTCTGTGTTCTGTTAATTCATCTCACAGAGTTACATATTTCCCTTCAAGAAGCCTTTCGCTAAGGCTGTTTTTGTGGAGTTGGCAAAGGGATATTAGGAAGCCCATAGAGGGCTATGGTGAAAAAGGAAATATCTTCCGTTCAAAACTGGAAAGAAGCTTTCTGAGAAACTGCTCTGTGTTCTGTTAATTCATCTCACAGAGTTACATCTTTCCCTTCAAGAAGTCTTTCGCTAAGGCTGTTCTTGTGGAATTGGCAAAGGGATATTTGGAAGCCCATAGAGGGCTATGGAGAAAAAGGAAATATCTTCCGTTCAAAACTGGAAAGAAGCTTTCTGAGAAACTGTTCTATGTTCTGTTAATTCATCTCACAGAGTTACATCTTTCCCTTCAAGAAGCCTTTTGCTAAGGCTGTTCTTGTGGAATTGGCAAAGGGATATTTGGAAGCCCATAGAGGGCTATGGTGAAAAAGGAAATATCATCCGTTCAAAACTGGAAAGAAGCTTTCTGAGAAACTGCTCTGTGTTCTTTTAATTCATCTCACAGAATTACATCTTTCCCTTCAAGAAGCCTTTCTCTAAGGCTCTTCTTGTGGAATTGGCAAAGGGATATTTGGAAGCCCATGGTGGGCTATGGTGAAAAAGGAAATATCTTCCGTTCCAAATTGGAAAGAAGCTTTCTGAGAAACTGCTCTGTGTTCTGTTAATTCATCTAGCAGAGTTACATCTCTTCCTTCAAGAAGCCTTTCGCTAAGGCTGTTCTTGTGGAATTGGCAAAGGGATATTTGGAAGCCCATAGAGGGTTATGGTGAAAAAGGAAATATCTTCCGTTCAAAACTGGAAAGAAGCTTTCTGAGAAACTGCTCTGTGTTCTGTTAATTCATCTCACAGAGTTACATCTTTCCCTTCAAGAAGCCTTTCGCTAAGGCTGTTCTTGGGGAATTGGCAAAGGGATATTTGGAAGCCCATAGAGGGCTATGGTGAAAAAGGAAATATCTTCCGTTCAAAACTGGAAAGAAGCTTTCTGAGAAACTGCTCTGTGTTCTGTTAATTCATCTCACAGAGTTACATCTTTCCCTTCAAGAAGCCTTTCGCTAAGGCTGTTCTTGGGGAATTGGCAAAGGGATATTTGGAAGCCCATAGAGGGCTATGGTGAAAAAGGAAACATCTTCCGTTCAAAACTGGAAAGAAGCTTTCTGAGAAACTGCTCTGTGTTCTGTTAATTCATCACACAGAGTTATATCTTTAACTTCAAGAAGCCTTTCGCTAAGGCTGTTCTTGTGTAATTGGCAAAGGGATATTTGAAAGCCCATAGAGGGCTATGGTGAAAAAGGAAATATCTTCCGTTCAAAACTGGAAAGAAGCTTTCTGAGAAACTGCTCTGTGTTCTGTTAATTCATCTCACAGAGTTACATCTTTCCCTTCAAGAAGCCTTTCGCTAAGCCTGTTCTTGTGGAATTGGCAAAGGGATATTTGGAAGCCCATAGAGGGCTATGGTGAAAAAGGAAATATCATCCGTTCAAAACTGGAAAGAAGCTTTCTGAGAAACGGCTCTGTGTTCTTTTAATTCATCTCACAGAATTACATCTTTCCCTTCAAGAAGCCTTTCGCTAAGGCTCTTCTTGTGGAATTGGCAAAGGGATATTTGGAAGCCCATGGTGGGCTATGGTGAAAAAGGAAATATCTTCCGTTCAAAATTGGAAAAAAGCTTTCTGAGAAACTGCTCTGTGTTCTGTTAATTCATCTCACAGAGTTACATCTTTCCCTTCAAGAAGCCTTTCGCTAAGCCTGTTCTTGTGGAATTGGCAAAGGGATATTTGGAAGCCCATAGAGGGCTATGGTGAAAAAGGAAATATCATCCGTTCAAAACTGGAAATAAGCTTTCTGAGAAACTGCTCTGTGTTCTTTTAATTCATCTCACAGAATTACATCTTTCCCTTCAAGAAGCCTTTCGCTAAGGCTGTTCTTGTGGAATTGGCAAAGGGATATTTGGAAGCCCATAGAGGGCTATGGTGAAAAAGGAAATATCTTCCGTTCAAAACTGGAGAAATGCTTTCTGAGCAACTGCTCTGTGTTCTGTTAATTCATCTCACAGAGTTACATATTTCCCTTCAATAAGCCTTTCACTAAGGCTGTTTTTGTGGAATTGTCAAAGGGATATTTGGAAGCCCATAGAGGGCTATGGTGAAAAAGGAAATATCTTCCGTTCAAAACTGGAAAGTAGCTTTCTGAGAAACTGCTCTGTGTTCTGTTAATTCATCTCACAGAGTTACATCTTTCCCTTCAAGAAGCCTTTCGCTAAGGCTGTTCTTGTGGAATTGGCAAAGGGATATTTGGAAGCCCATAGAGGGCTATGGTGAAAAAGGAAATATCTTCCGTACAAAACTGGAAAGAAGCTTTCTGAGAAACTGTTCTATGTTCTGTTAATTCATCTCACAGAGTTACATCTTTCCCTTCAAGAAGCCTTTCGCTAAGGCTGTTCTTGTGGAATTGGCAAAGGGATATTTGGAAGCCCATAGAGGGCTATGGTGAAAAAGGAAATATCTTCCGTTCAAAACTGGAAAGAAGCTTTCTGAGAAACTGCTCTGTGTTCTGTTAATTCATCTCACAGAGTTACATCTTTCCCTTCAAGAAGCCTTTCGCTAAGGCTGTTCTTGTGGAATTGGCAAAGGGATATTTGGAAGCCCATAGAGGGCTATGGTGAAAAAGGAAATATCTTCCGTTCAAAACTGGAAAGAAGCTTTCTGAGAAACTGCTCTGTGTTCTGTTAATTCATCTCAAAGAGTTACATCTTTCCCTTCAAGAAGCCTTTCTCTAAGGCTGTTCTTGTGGAATTGGCAAAGGGATATTTGGAAGCCCATAGAGGGATGTGGTGAAAAAGGAAATATCTTCCGTTCAAAACTGGAAAGAAGCTTTCTGAGAAACTGCTCTGTGTTCTGTTAATTCATCTCACAGAGTTACATCTTTAACTTCAAGAAGCCTTTCGCTAAGGCTGTTCTTGTGGAATTGGCAAAGGGATATTTGGAAGCCCATAGAGGGCTATGGAGAAAAAGGAAATATCTTCCGTTCAAAACTGGAAAGAAGCTTTCTGAGAAACTGTTCTATGTTCGGTTAATTCATCTCACAGAGTTACATCTTTCCCTTCAAGAAGCCTTTCGCCAAGGCTGTTCTTGTGGAATTAGCAAAGGGATATTTGGAAGCCCATAGAGGGCTATGGTGAAAAAGGAAATATCTTCCGTTCAAAACTGGAAAAAAGCTTTCTGAGAAACTGCTCTGTGTTCTGTTAATTCATCTCACAGAGTTACATCTTTCCCTTCAAGAAGTCTTTCGCTAAGGCTGTTCTTGTGGAATTGGCAAAGGGATATTTGGAAGCCCATAGAGGGCTATGGAGAAAAAGGAAATATCTTCCGTTCAAAACTGGAAAGAAGCTTTCTGAGAAAATGTTCTATGTTCTGTTAATTCATCTCACAGAGTTACATCTTTCCCTTCAAGAAGCCTTTTGCTAAGGCTGTTCTTGTGGAATTGGCAAAGGGATATTTGGAAGCCCATAGAGGGCTATGGGGAAAAAGGAAATATCTTCCGTTCAAAACTGGAAAGAAGCTTTCTGAGAAACTGCTCTGTGTTCTGTTAATTCATCTCACAGAGTTACATCTTTCCCTTCAAGAAGCCTTTCGCTAAGCCTGTTCTTGTGGAATTGGCAAAGGGATATTTGGAAGCCCATAGAGGGCTATGGTGAAAAAGGAAATATCATCCTTTCAAAACTGGAAAGAAGCTTTCTGAGAAACGGCTCTGTGTTCTTTTAATTCATCTCACAGAATTACATCTTTCCCTTCAAGAAGCCTTTCGCTAAGGCTCTTCTTGTGGAATTGGCAAAGGGATATTTGGAAGCCCATGGTGGGCTATGGTGAAAAAGGAAATATCTTCCGTTCAAAATTGGAAAAAAGCTTTCTGAGAAACTGCTCTGTATTCTGTTAATTCATCTCACAGAGTTACATCTTTCCCTTCAAGAAGCCTTTCGCTAAGCCTGTTCTTGTGGAATTGGCAAAGGGATATTTGGAAGCCCATAGAGGGCTATGGTGAAAAAGGAAATATCATCCGTTCAAAACTGGAAATAAGCTTTCTGAGAAACTGCTCTGTGTTCTTTTAATTCATCTCACAGAATTACATCTTTCCCTTCAAGAAGCCTTTCGCTAAGGCTGTTCTTGTGGAATTGGCAAAGGGATATTTGGAAGCCCATAGAGGGCTATGGTGAAAAAGGAAATATCTTCCGTTCAAAACTGGAGAAAAGCTTTCTGAGCAACTGCTCTGTGTTCTGTTAATTCATCTCACAGAGTTACATATTTCCCTTCAAGGAGCCTTTCACTAAGGCTGTTTTTGTGGAATTGTCAAAGGGATATTTGGAAGCCCATAGAGGGCTATGGTGAAAAAGGAAATATCTTCCGTTCAAAACTGGAAAGAAGCTTTCTGAGAAACTGCTCTGTGTTCTGTTAATTCATCTCACAGAGTTACATCTTTCCCTTCAAGAAGCCTTTCGCTAAGGCTGTTCTTGTGGAATTGGCAAAGGGATATTTGGAAGCCCATAGAGGGCTATGGTGAAAAAGGAAATATCTTCCGTACAAAACTGGAAAGAAGCTTTCTGAGAAACTGCTCTGTGTTCTGTTAATTCATCTCACAGAGTTACATCTTTCCCTTCAAGAAGCCTTTCCCTAAGGCTGTTCTTGTGGAATTGGCAAAGGGATATTTGGAAGCCCATAGAGGGCTATGGTGAAAAAGGAAATATCTTCCGTTCAAAATTGGAAAGAACCTTTCTGAGAAACTGCTCTGTGTTCTGTTAATTCATCTCACAGAGTTACATCTTTCCCTTCAAGAAGCCTTTCGCTAAGGCTGTTCTTGTGGAATTGGCAAAGGGATATTTGGAAGCCCATAGAGGGATATGGTGAAAAAGGAAATACCTTCCGTTCAAAACTGGAAAGAAGCTTTCTGAGAAACTGCTCTGTGTTCTGTTAATTCATCTCACAGAGTTACATCTTTCCCTTCAAGAAGCCTTTCGCTAAGGCTGTTCTTGTGGAATTGGCAAAGGGATATTTGGAAGCCCATAGAGGGCTATGGTGAAAAAGGAAATATCTTCCGTTCAAAAGTGGAAAGAAGCTTTCTGAGAAACCTCTCTGTGTTCTGTTAATTCATCTAGCAGAGTTACATCTCTTCCTTCAAGAAGCCTTTCGCTAAGGCTGTTCTTGTGGAATTGGCAAAGGGATATTTGGAAGCCCATAAAGGGCTATGTTGAAAAAGGAAATATCTTCCGTTCAAAACTGGAAAGAAGCTTTCTGAGAAACTGCTCTGTGTTCTGTTAATTCATCTCACCGAGTTACATCTTTCCCTTCAAGAAGCCTTTCGCTAAGGCTGCTCTTGGGGAATTGGCAAAGGGATACTTGGAAGCCCCTAGAACGCTATGGTGAAAAAGGAAATATCTTCCGTTCAAAACTGGAAAAAAGCTTTCTGAGAAACTGCTCTGTGTTCTCTTAATTCATCTCACAGAGTTACATCTTTCCCTTCAAGAAGCCTTTCGCCAAGGCTGTTCTTGTGGAATTGGCAAAGGGATATTTGGAAGCCCATAGAGGGCTATGGTGAAAAAGGAAATATCTTCCGTTCAAAAGTGGAAAGAAGCTTTCTGAGAAACTGCTCTGTGTTCTGTTAATTCATCTAGCAGAGTTACATCTCTTCCTTCAAGAAGCCTTTCGCTAAGGCTGTTCTTGTGGAATTGGCAAAGGGATATTTGGAAGCCCATAGAGGGCTATGGTGAAAAAGGAAACATCTTCCGTTCAAAACTGGAAAGAAGCTTTCTGAGAAACTGCTCTGTGTTCTGTTAATTCATCTCACAGTGTTAAATCTTTCCCTTCAAGAAGCCTTTCGCTAAGGCTGTTCTTGTGGAATTGGCAAAGGGATATTTGGAAGCCCATAGAGGGCTATGGTGGAAAAGGAAATATCTTCCGTTGAAAATTGGAAAGAAGCTTTCTGAGAAACTGCTCTGTGTTCTGTTAATTCATCTCACAGAGTTACATATTTCCCTTCAAGAAGCCTTTCGCTAAGGCTGTTTTTGTGGAATTGGCAAAGGGATATTTGGAAGCCCATAGAGGGCTATGGTGAAAAAGGAAATATCATTAGTTCAAAACTGGAAAAAAGCTTTCTGAGAAACTGCTCTGTGTTCTGTTAATTCATCTCACAGAGTTACATATTTCCCTTCAAGAAGCTTTTCGCTAAGGCTGTTGTTGTGGAGTTGGCAAAGGGATATTTGGAAGCCCATAGAGGGCTATGGTGAAAAAGGAAATATCTTCCGTTCAAAACTGGAAAGAAGCTTTCTGAGAAACTGCTCTGTGTTCTGTTAATTCATCTCACAGAGTTACATCTTTCCCTTCAAGAAGCCTTTCGCTAAGCCTGTTCTTGTGGAATTGGCAAAGGGATATTTGGAATCCCATAGAGGGCTATGGTGAAAAAGGAAATATCTTCCGTTCAAAACTGGAAAGAAGCTTTCTGAGAAATTGTTCTATGTTCTGTTAATTCATCTCACAGAGTTACATCTTTCCCTTCAAGAAGCCTTTCGCCAAGGCTGTTCTTGTGGAATTGGCAAAGGGATATTTGGAAGCCCATAGAGGGCTATGGTGAAAAAGGAAATATCTTCCGTTCAAAACTGGAAAGAAGCTTTCTGAGAAACTGCTCTGTGTTCTGTTAATTCATCTCACAGAGTTACATCTTTCCCTTCAAGAAGCCTTTCGCTAAGGCTGTTCTTGGGGAATTGGCAAAGGGATATTTGGAAGCCCATAGAGGGCTATGGTGAAAAAGGAAATATCTTCCGTTCAAAACTGGAAAGAAGCTTTCTGAGAAACTGCTCTGTGTTCTGTTAATTCATCTCACAGAGTTACATCTTTCCCTTCAAGAAGCCTTTCGCTAAGGCTGTTCTTGGGGAACTGGCAAAGGGATATTTGGAAGCCCATAGAGGGCTATGGTGAAAAAGGAAATATCTTCCGTTCAAAACTGGAAAAAAGCTTTCTGAGAAACTGCTCTGTGTTCTGTTAATTCATCTCACAGAGTTACATATTTCCCTTCAAGAAGCCTTTTGCTAAGGCTGTTTTTGTGGAGTTGGCAAATTGATATTTGGAAGCCCATAGAGGGCTATGGTGAAAAAGGAAATATCTTCCGTTCAAAACTGGAAAGAAGCTTTCTGAGAAACTGCTCTGTGTTCTGTTAATTCATCTCACAGAGTTACATCTTTCCCTTCAAGAAGTCTTTCGCTAAGGCTGTTCTTGTGGAATTGGCAAAGGGATATTTGGATTCCCTTAGAGGGCTATGGAGAAAAAGGAAATATCTTCCGTTCAAAACTGGAAAGAAGCTTTCTGAGAAACTGTTCTATGTTCTGTTAATTCATCTCACAGAGTTACATCTTTCCCTTCAAGAAGCCTTTTGCTAAGGCTGTTCTTGTGGAATTGGCAAAGGGATATTTGGAAGCCCATAGAGGGCTATGGTGAAAAAGGAAATATCTTCCGTTCAAAAGTGGATAGAAGCTTTCTGAGAAACTGCTCTGTGTTCTGTTAATTCATCTAGCAGAGTTACATCTCTTCCTTCAACAAGCCTTTCGCTAAGGCTGTTCTTGTGGAATTGGCAAAGGGATATTTGGAAGCCCATAGAGGGCTATGGTGAAAAAGGAAATATCTTCCGTTCAAAACTTGAAAGAAGCTTTCTGAGAAACTGCTCTGTGTTCTGTTAATTCATCTCACAGAGTTACATCTTTCCCTTCAAGAAGCCTTTCGCTAAGGCTGTTCTTGGGGAATTGGCAAAGGGATATTTGGAAGCCCATAGAGGGCTATGGTGAAAAAGGAAATATCTTCCGTTCAAAACTGGAAAAAAGCTTTCTGAGAAACTGCTCTGTGTTCTGTTAATTCATCTCACAGAGTTACATCTTTCCCTTCAAGAAGCCTTTCGCTAAGGCTGTTCTTGGGGAATTGGCAAAGGGATACTTGGAAGCCCCTAGAAGGCTATGGTGAAAAAGGAAATATCTTCCGTTCAAAACTGGAAAAAAGCTTTCTGAGAAACTGCTCTGTGTTCTCTTAATTCATCTCACAGAGTTACATCTTTCCCTTCAAGAAGCCTTTCGCCAAGGCTGTTCTTGTGGAATTGGCAAAGGGATATTTGGAAGCCCATAGAGGGCTATGGTGAAAAAGGAAATATCTTCCGTTCAAAAGTGGAAAGAAGCTTTCTGAGAAACTGCTCTGTGTTCTGTTAATTCATCTAGCAGAGTTACATCTCTTCCTTCAAGAAGCCTTTCGCTAAGGCTGTTCTTGTGGAATTGGCAAAGGGATATTTGGAAGCCCATAGAGGGCTATGGTGAAAAAGGAAATATCTTCCGTTCAAAACTGGAAAGAAGCTTTCTGAGAAACTGCTCTGTGTTCTGTTAATTCATCTCACAGTGTTACATCTTTCCCTTCAAGAAGCCTTTCGCTAAGGCTGTTCTTGTGGAATTGGCAAAGGGATATTTGGAAGCCCATAGAGGGCTATGGTGGAAAAGGAAATATCTTCCGTTGAAAATTGGAAAGAAGCTTTCTGAGAAACTGCTCTGTGTTCTGTTAATTCATCTCACAGAGTTACATCTTTCCCTTCAAGAATCCTTTCGCTAAGGCTGTTCTTGGGGAATTGGCAAAGGGATATTTGGAAGCCCATAGAGGGCTATGGTGAAAAAGGAAATATCATTAGTTCAAAACTGGAAAAAAGCTTTCTGAGAAACTGCTCTGTGTTCTGTTAATTCATCTCACAGAGTTACATATTTCCCTTCAAGAAGCTTTTCGCTAAGGCTGTTGTTGTGGAGTTGGCAAAGGGATATTTGGAAGCCCATAGAGGGCTATGGTGAAAAAGGAAATATCTTCCGTTCAAAACTGGAAAGAAGCTTTCTGAGAAACTGCTCTGTGTTCTGTTAATTCATCTCACAGAGTTACATCTTTCCCTTCAAGAAGTCTTTCGCTAAGGCTGTTCTTGTGGAATTGGCAAAGGGATATTTGGAAGCCCATAGAGGGCTATGGAGAAAAAGGAAATATCTTCCGTTCAAAACTGGAAAGAAGCTTTCTGAGAAACTGTTCTATGTTCTATTAATTCATCTCACAGAGTTACATCTTTCCCTTCAAGAAGCCTTTCGCTAAGTCTGTTCTTGTGGAATTGGCAAAGGGATATTTGGAAGCCCATAGAGGGCTATGGTGAAAAAGGAAATATCTTCCGTTCAAAACTGGAAAGAAGCTTTCTGAGAAACTGCTCTGTGTTCTGTTAATTCATCTCACAGAGTTACATCTTTCCCTTCAAGAAGCCTTTCGCTAAGGCTGTTCTTGTGGAATTGGCAAAGGGATATTTGGAAGCCCATAGAGGGCTATGGTGAAAAAGGAAATATCATCCGTTCAAAACTGGAAAGAAGCTTTCTGAGACACTGCTCTGTGTTCTTTTAATTCATCTCACAGAATTACATCTTTCCCTTCAAGAAGCCTTTCGCTAAGGCTCTTCTTGTGGAATTAGCAAAGGGATATTTGGAAGCCCATGGTGGGCTATGGTGAAAAAGGAAATATCTTCCGTTCAAAATTGGAAAAAAGCTTTCTGAGAAACTGCTCTGTGTTCTGTTAATTCATCTCACAGAGTTACATCTTTCCCTTCAAGAAGCCTTTCGCTAAGCCTGTTCTTGTGGAATTGGCAAAGGGATATTTGGAAGCCCATAGAGGGCTATGGTGAAAAAGGAAATATCTTCCGTTCAAAACTGGAAAGAAGCTTTCTGAGAAACTGTTCTATGTTCTGTTAATTCATCTCACAGAGTTACATCTTTCCCTTCAAGAAGCCTTTCGCCAAGGCTGTTCTTGTGGAATTGGCAAAGGGATATTTGGAAGCCCATAGAGGGCTATGGTGAAAAAGGAAATATCTTCCGTTCAAAACTGGAAAGAAGCTTTCTGAGAAACTGCTCTGTGTTCTGTTAATTCATCTCACAGAGTTACATCTTTCCCTTCAAGAAGCCTTTCGCTAAGGCTGTTCTTGCGGAATTGGCAAAGGGATATTTGGAAGCCCATAGAGGGCTATGGTGAAAAAGGAAATATCTTCCGTTCAAAACTGGAAAGAAGCTTTCTGAGAAACTGCTCTGTGTTCTGTTAATTCATCTCACAGAGTTACATCTTTCCCTTCAAGAAGCCTTTCGCTAAGGCTGTTCTTGGGGAATTGGCAAAGGGATATTTGGAAGCCCATAGAGGGCTATGGTGAAAAAGGAAATATCTTCCGTTCAAAACTGGAAAAAAGCTTTCTGAGAAACTGCTCTGTGTTCTGTTAATTCATCTCACAGAGTTACATATTTCCCTTCAAGAAGCCTTTTGCTAAGGCTGTTTTTGTGGAGTTGGCAAATTGATATTTGGAAGCCCATAGAGGGCTATGGTGAAAAAGGAAGTATCTTCCGTTCAAAACTGGAAAGAAGCTTTCTGAGAAACTGCTCTGTGTTCTGTTAATTCATCTCACAGAGTTACATCTTTCCCTTCAAGAAGTCTTTCGCTAAGGCTGTTCTTGTGGAATTGGCAAAGGGATATTTGGATTCCCATAGAGGGCTATGGAGAAAAAGGAAATATCTTCCGTTCAAAACTGGAAAGAAGCTTTCTGAGAAACTGTTCTATGTTCTGTTAATTCATCTCACAGAGTTACATCTTTCCCTTCAAGAAGCCTTTTGCTAAGGCTGTTCTTGTGGAATTGGCAAAGGGATATTTGGAAGCCCATAGAGGGCTATGGTGAAAAAGGAAATATCTTCCGTTCAAAAGTGGATAGAAGCTTTCTGAGAAACTGCTCTGTGTTCTGTTAATTCATCTAGCAGAGTTACATCTCTTCCTTCAAGAAGCCTTTCGCTAAGGCTGTTCTTGTGGAATTGGCAAAGGGATATTTGGAAGCCCATAGAGGGCTATGGTGAAAAAGGAAATATCTTCCGTTCAAAACTTGAAAGAAGCTTTCTGAGAAACTGCTCTGTGTTCTGTTAATTCATCTCACAGAGTTACATCTTTCCCTTCAAGAAGCCTTTCGCTAAGGCTGTTCTTGGGGAATTGGCAAAGGGATATTTGGAAGCCCATAGAGGGCTATGGTGAAAAAGGAAATATCTTCCGTTCAAAACTGGAAAAAAGCTTTCTGAGAAACTGCTCTGTGTTCTGTTAATTCATCTCACAGAGTTACATCTTTCCCTTCAAGAAGCCTTTCGCTAAGGCTGTTCTTGTGGAATTGGCAAAGGGATATTTGGAAGCCTATAGAGGGCTCTGGTGAAAAAGGAAATATCTTCCGTTCAAAACTGGAAAGAAGCTTTCTGAGAAACTGCTCTGTGTTCTGTTAATTCGTCTCACAGAGTTACATCTTTAACTTCAAGAAGCCTTTCGCTAAGGCTGTTCTTGTGGAATTGGCAAAGGGATATTTGGAAGCCCATAGAGGGCTATGGTGAAAAAGGAAATATCTTCCGTTCAAAACTGGAAAGAAGCTTTCTGAGAAACTGCTCTGTGTTCTGTTAATTCATCTCACAGAGTTACATCTTTCCCTTCAAGAAGCCTTTCGCTCAGGCTGTTCTTGGGGAATTGGCAAAGGGATATTTGGAAGCCCATAGAGGGCTATGGTGAAAAAGGAAATATCTTCCGTTCAAAACTGGAAAGAAGCTTTCTGAGAAACTGCTCTGTGTTCTGTTAATTCATCTCACAGAGTTACATCTTTCCCTTCAAGAAGCCTTTCGCTAAGGCTGTTCTTGGGGAATTGGCAAAGGGATATTTGGAAGCCCATAGAGGGCTATGGTGAAAAAGGAAATATCTTCCGTTCAAAACTGGAAAGAAGCTTTCTGAGAAACTGCTCTGTGTTCTGTTAATTCATCTCACAGAGTTACATCTTTAACTTCAAGAAGCCTTTCGCTAAGGCTGTTCTTGTGGAATTGGCAAAGGGATATTTGGAAGCCCATAGAGGGCTATGGTGAAAAAGTAAATATCTTCCGTTCAAAACTGGAAAGAAGCTTTCTGAGAAACTGCTCTGTGTTCTGTTAATTCATCTCACAGAGTTACATCTTTCCCTTCAAGAAGCCTTTCGCTAAGGCTGTTCTTGTGGAATTGGCAAAGGGATATTTGGAAGCCCATAGAGGGCTATGGTGAAAAAGGAAATATCTTCCGTTCAAAACTGGAAAGAAGCTTTCTGAGAAACTGCTCTGTGTTCTGTTAATTCATCTCACAGAGTTACATCTTTCCCTTCAAGAAGTCTTTCGCTAAGGCTGTTCTTGTGGAATTGGCAAAGGGATATTTGGAAGCCCATAGAGGGCTATGGAGAAAAAGGAAATATCTTCCGTTCAAAACTGGAAAGAAGCTTTCTGAGAAACTGTTCTATGTTCTGTTAATTCATCTCACAGAGTTACATCTTTCCCTTCAAGAAGCCTTTTGCTAAGGCTGTTCTTGTGGAATTGGCAAAGGGATATTTGGAAGCCCATAGAGGGCTATGGGGAAAAAGGAAATATCTTCCGTTCAAAACTGGAAAGAAGCTTTCTGAGAAACTGCTCTGTGTTCTGTTAATTCATCTCACAGAGTTACATCTTTCCCTTCAAGAAGCCTTTCGCTAAGCCTGTTCTTGTGGAATTGTCAAAGGGATATTTGGAAGCCCATAGAGGGCTATGGTGAAAAAGGAAATATCATCCGTTCAAAACTGGAAAGAAGCTTTCTGAGAAACTGCTCTGTGTTCTTTTAATTCATCTCACAGAATTACATCTTTCCCTTCAAGAAGCCTTTCGCTAAGGCTCTTCTTGTGGAATTGGCAAAGGGATATTTGGAAGCCCATGGTGGGCTATGGTCAAAAAGGAAATATCTTCCGTTCAAAATTGGAAAAAAGCTTTCTGAGAAACTGCTCTTTGTTCTGTTAATTCATCTCACAGAGTTACATCTTTCCCTTCAAGAAGCCTTTCGCTAAGGCTGTTCTTGGGGAATTGGCAAAGGGATATTTGGAAGCCCATAGAGGGCTATGGTGAAAAAGGAAATATCATCCGTTCAAAACTGGAAAAAAGCTTTCTGAGAAACTGCTCTGTGTTCTGTTAATTCATCTCACAGAGTTACATCTTTCCCTTCAAGAAGCTTTTCGCTAAGGCTGTTGTTGTGGAGTTGGCAAAGGGATATTTGGAAGCCCATAGAGGGCTATGGTGAAAAAGGAAATATCTTCCGTTCAAAACTGGAAAGAAGCTTTCTGAGAAACTGCTCTGTGTTCTGTTAATTCATCTCACAGAGGTACATCTTTCCCTTCAAGAAGTCTTTCGCTAAGGCTGTTCTTGTGGAATTGGCAAAGGGATATTTGGAAGCCCATAGAGGGCTATGGAGAAAAAGGAAATATCTTCCGTTCAAAACTGGAAAGAAGCTTTCTGAGAAACTGTTCTATGTTCTATTAATTCATCTCACAGAGTTACATCTTTCCCTTCAAGAAGCCTTTTGCTAAGGCTGTTCTTGTGGAATTGGCAAAGGGATATTTGGAAGCCCATAGAGGGCTATGGTGAAAAAGGAAATATCTTCCGTTCAAAACTGGAAAGAAGCTTTCTGAGAAACTGCTCTGTGTTCTGTTAATTCATCTCACAGAGTTACATCTTTCCCTTCAAGAAGCCTTTCGCTAAGCCTGTTCTTGTGGAATTGGCAAAGGGATATTTGGAAGCCCATAGAGGGCTATGGTGAAAAAGGAAATATCATCCGTTCAAAACTGGAAAGAAGCTTTCTGAGAAACTGCTCTGTGTTCTTTTAATTCATCTCACAGAATTACATCTTTCCCTTCAAGAAGCCTTTCGCTAAGGCTCTTCTTGTGGAATTGGCAAAGGGATATTTGGAAGTCCATGGTGGGCTATGGTGAAAAAGGAAATAACTTCCGTTCAAAATTGGAAAAAAGCTTTCTGAGAAACTGCTCTGTGTTCTGTTAATTCATCTCACAGAGTTACATCTTTCCCTTCAAGAAGCCTTCGCTAAGCCTGTTCTTGTGGAATTGGCAAAGGGATATTTGGAAGCCCATAGAGGGCTATGGTGAAAAAGGAAATATCTTCCGTTCAAAACTGGAAAGAAACTTTCTGAGAAACTGTTCTAGGTTCTGTTAATTCATCTCACAGAGTTACATCTTTCCCTTCAAGAAGCCGTTCGCCAAGGCTGTTCTTGTGGAATTGGCAAAGGGATATTTGGAAGCCCATAGAGGGCTATGGTGAAAAAGGAAATATCTTCCGTTCAAAACTGGAAAGAAGCTTTCTGAGAAACTGCTCTGTGTTCTGTTAATTCATCTCACAGAGTTACATCTTTCCCTTCAAGAAGCCTTTCGCTAAGGCTGTTCTTGTGGAATTGGCAAAGGGATATTTGGAAGCCCATAGAGGGCTATGGTGAAAAAGGAAATATCTTCCGTTCAAAACTGGAAAGAAGCTTTCTGAGAAACTGCTCTGTGTTCTGTTAATTCATCTCACAGAGTTACATCTTTCCCTTCAAGAAGCCTTTCGCTAAGGCTGTTCTTGGGGAATTGGCAAAGGGATATTTGGAAGCCCATAGAGGGCTATGGTGAAAAAGGAAATATCTTCCGTTCAAAACTGGAAAGAAGCTTTCTGAGAAACTGCTCTGTGTTCTGTTAATTCATCTCACAGAGTTACATCTTTCCCTTCAAGAAGCCTTTCGCTAAGGCTGTTCTTGTGGAATTGGCAAAGGGATATTTGGAAGCCCATAGAGGGCTATGGTGAAAAAGGAAATATCTTCCGTTCAAAACTGGAAAGAAGCTTTCTGAGAAACTGCTCTGTGTTCTGTTAATTCATCTCACAGAGTTACATCTTTCCCTTCAAGAAGCCTTTCGCTAAGCCTGTTCTTGTGGAATTGGCAAAGGGATATTTGGAAGCCCATAGAGGGCTATGGTGAAAAAGGAAATATCATCCGTTCAAAACTGGAAATAAGCTTTCTGAGAAACTGCTCTGTGTTCTTTTAATTCATCTCACAGAATTACATCTTTCCCTTCAAGAAGCCTTTCGCTAAGGCTGTTCTTGTGGAATTGGCAAAGGGATATTTGGAAGCCCATAGAGGGCTATGGTGAAAAAGGAAATATCTTCCGTTCAAAACTGGAGAAAAGCTTTCTGAGCAACTGCTCTGTGTTCTGTTAATTCATCTCACAGAGTTACATATTTCCCTTCAAGAAGCCTTTCACTAAGGCTGTTTTTGTGGAATTGTCAAAGGGATATTTGGAAGCCCATAGAGGGCTAAGGTGAAAAAGGAAATATCTTCCGTTCAAAACTGGAAAGAAGCTTTCTGAGAAACTGCTCTGTGTTCTGTTAATTCATCTCACAGAGTTACATCTTTCCCTTCAAGAAGCCTTTCGCTAAGGCTGTTCTTGTGGAATTGGCAAAGGGATATTTGGAAGCGCATAGAGGGCTATGGTGAAAAAGGAAATATCTTCCGTACAAAACTGGAAAGAAGCTTTCTGAGAAACGCTTCTATGTTCTGTTAATTCATCTCACAGAGTTACATCTTTCCCTTCAAGAAGCCTTTCGCTAAGGCTGTTCTTGTGGAATTGGCAAAGGGATATTTGGAAGCCCATAGAGGGCTATGGTGAAAAAGGAAATATCTTCCGTTCAAAACTGGAAAGAAGCTTTCTGAGAAACTGCTCTGTGTTCTGTTAATTCATCTCACAGAGTTACATCTTTCCCTTCAATAAGCCTTTCCCTAAGGCTGTTCTTGTGGAATTGGCAAAGGGATATTTGGAAGCCCATAGAGGGCTATGGTGAAAAAGGAAATATCTTCCGTTCAAAATTGGAAAGAACCTTTCTGAGAAACTGCTCTGTGTTCTGTTAATTCATCTCACAGAGTTACATCTTTCCCTTCAAGAAGCCTTTCGCTAAGGCTGTTCTTGTGGAATTGGCAAAGGGATATTTGGAAGCCCATAGAGGGCTATGGTGAAAAAGGAAATACCTTCCGTTCAAAACTGGAAAGAAGCTTTCTGAGAAACTGCTCTGTGTTCTGTTAATTCATCTCACAGAGTTACATCTTTCCCTTCAAGAAGCCTTTCGCTAAGGCTGTTCTTGTGGAATTGGCAAAGGGATATTTGGAAGCCCATAGAGGGCTATGGTGAAAAAGGAAATATCTTCCGTTCAAAAGTGGAAAGAAGCTTTCTGAGAAACCTCTCTGTGTTCTGTTAATTCATCTAGCAGAGTTACATCTCTTCCTTCAAGAAGCCTTTCGCTAAGGCTGTTCTTGTTGAATTGGCAAAGGGATATTTGGAAGCCCATGGTGGGCTACGGTGAAAAAGGAAATATCTTCCGTTCAAAACTGGAAAGAAGCTTTCTGAGAAACTGCTCTGTGTTCTGTTAATTCATCTCACAGAGTTACATCTTTTCCTTCAAGAAGCCTTTCGCTAAGGCTGTTCTTGGGGAATTGGCAAAGGGATACTTGGAAGCCCCTAGAGGGCTATGGTGAAAAAGGAAATATCTTCCGTTCAAAACTGGAAAAAAGATTTCTGAGAAACTGCTCTGTGTTCTGTTAATTCATCTCACAGAGTTACATCTTTCCCTTCAAGAAGCCTTTCGCCAAGGCTGTTCTTGTGGAATTGGCAAAGGGATATTTGGAACCCCATAGAGGGCTATGGTGAAAAAGGAAATATCTTCCGTTCAAAAGTGGAAAGAAGCTTTCTGAGAAACTGCTCTGTGTTCTGTTAATTCATCTAGCAGAGTTACATCTCTTCCTTCAAGAAGCCTTTCGCTAAGGCTGTTCTTGTGGAATTGGCAAAGGGATATTTGGAAGCCCATAGAGGGCTATGGTGAAAAAGGAAATATCTTCCGTTCAAAACTGGAAAGAAGCTTTCTGAGAAACTGCTCTGTGTTCTGTTAATTCATCTCACAGAGTTACATCTTTCCCTTCAAGAAGCCTTTCGCTAAGGCTGTTCTTGTGGAATTGGCAAAGGGATATTTGGAAGCCCATAGAGGGCTAGGGTGAAAAAGGAAATATCTTCCGTTCAAAACTGGAAAGAAGCTTTCTGAGATACCGCTCGGTGTTCTGTTAATTCATCTCACAGAGTTACATCTTTCCCTTCAAGAAGCCCTTCGCTAAGGCTGTTCTTGTGGAATTGGCAAAGGGATATTTGGAAGCCCATAGAGGGCTATGGTGGAAAAGGAAATATCTTCCGTTGAAAATTGGAAAGAAGCTTTCTGAGAAACTGCTCTGTGTTCTGTTAATTCATCTCACAGATTTACATCTTTCCCTTCAAGAAGCCTTTCGCTAAGGCTGTTCTTGGGGAATTGGCAAAGGGATATTTGGAAGCCCATAGAGGGCTATGGTGAAAAAGGAAATATCATCCGTTCAAAACTGGAAAAAAGCTTTCTGAGAAACTGCTCTGTGTTCTGTTAATTCATCTCACAGAGTTACATATTTCCCTTCAAGAAGCTTTTCGCTAAGGCTGTTGTTGTGGAGTTGGCAAAGGGATATTTGGAAGCCCATAGAGGGGTATGGTGAAAAAGGAAATATCTTCCGTTCAAAACTGGAAAGAAGCTTTCTGAGAAACTGCTCTGTGTTCTGTTAATTCATCTCACAGAGTTACATGTTTCCCTTCAAGAAGTCTTTCGCTAAGGCTGTTCTTGTGGAATTGGCAAAGGGATATTTGGAAGCCCATAGAGGGCTATGGAGAAAAAGGAAATATCTTCCGTTCAAAACTGGAAAGAAGCTTTCTGAGAAACTGTTCTATGTTCTATTAATTCATCTCACAGAGTTACATCTTTCCCTTCAAGAAGCCTTTTGCTAAGGCTGTTCTTGTGGAATTGGCAAAGGGATATTTGGAAGCCCATAGAGGGCTATGGTGAAAAAGGAAATATCTTCCGTTCAAAACTGGAAAGAAGCTTTCTGAGAAACTGCTCTGTGTTCTGTTAATTCATCTCACAGAGTTACATCTTTCCCTTCAAGAAGCCTTCGCTAAGCCTGTTCTTGTGGAATTGGCAAAGGGATATTTGGAAGCCCATAGAGGGCTATGGTGAAAAAGGAAATACCTTCCGTTCAAAACTGGAAAGAAGCTTTCTGAGAAACTGCTCTGTGTTCTGTTAATTCATCTCACAGAGTTACATCTTTCCCTTCCAGAAGCCTTTCGCTAAGGCTGTTCTTGTGGAATTGGCAAAGGGATATTTGGAAGCCCATAGAGGGCTATGGTGAAAAAGGAAATATCTTCCGTTCAAAAGTGGAAAGAAGCTTTCTGAGAAACCTCTCTGTGTTCTGTTAATTCATCTAGCAGAGTTACATCTCTTCCTTCAAGAAGCCTTTCGCTAAGGCTGTTCTTGTGGAATTGGCAAAGGGATATTTGGAAGCCCATGGTGGGCTATGGTGAAAAAGGAAATATCTTCCGTTCAAAACTGGAAAGAAGCTTTCTGAGAAACTGCTCTGTATTCTGTTAATTCATCTCACAGAGTTACATCTTTCCCTTCAAGAAGCCTTTCGCTAAGGCTGTTCTTGGGGAATTGGCAAAGGGATACTTGGAAGCCCCTAGAGGGCTATGGTGAAAAAGGAAATATCTTCCGTTCAAAACTGGAAAAAAGCTTTCTGAGAAACTGCTCTGTGTTCTGTTAATTCATCTCACAGAGTTACATCTTTCCCTTCAAGAAGCCTTTCGCCAAGGCTGTTCTTGTGGAATTGGCAAAGGGATATTTGGAAGCCCATAGAGGGCTATGGTGAAAAAGGAAATATCTTCCGTTCAAAAGTGGAAAGAAGCTTTCTGAGAAACTGCTCTGTGTTCTGTTAATTCATCTAGCAGAGTTACATCTCTTCCTTCAAGAAGCCTTTCGCTAAGGCTGTTCTTGTGGAATTGGCAAAGGGATATTTGGAAACCCATAGAGGGCTATGGTGGAAAAGGAAATATCTTCCGTTGAAAATTGGAAAGAAGCTTTCTGAGAAACTGCTCTGTGTTCTGTTAATTCATCTCACAGAGTTACATCTTTCCCTTCAAGAAGTCTTTCGCTAAGGCTGTTCTTGTGGAATTGGCAAAGGGATATTTGGAAGCCCATAGAGGGCTATGGAGAAAAAGGAAATATCTTCCGTTCAAAACTGGAAAGAAGCTTTCTGAGAAACTGTTCTATGTTCTATTAATTCATCTCACAGAGTTACATCTTTCCCTTCAAGAAGCCTTTTGCTAAGGCTGTTCTTGTGGAATTGGCAAAGGGATATTTGGAAGCCCATAGAGGGCTATGGTGAAAAAGGAAATATCTTCCGTTCAAAACTGGAAAGAAGCTTTCTGAGAAACTGCTCTGTGTTCTGTTAATTCATCTCACAGAGTTACATCTTTCCCTTCAAGAAGCCTTTCGCTAAGCCTGTTCTTGTGGAATTGGCAAAGGGATATTTGGAAGCCCATAGAGGGCTATGGTGAAAAAGGAAATATCTTCCGTTCAAAACTGGAAAGAAGCTTTCTGAGAAACGGCTCTGTGTTCTTTTAATTCATCTCACAGAATTACATCTTTCCCTTCAAGAAGCCTTTCGCTAAGGCTCTTCTTGTGGAATTGGCAAAGGGATATTTGGAAGCCCATAGAGGGCTATGGTGAAAAAGGAAATATCTTCCGTTCAAAATTGGAAAAAAGCTTTCTTAGAAACTGCTCTGTGTTCTGTTAATTCATCTCACAGAGTTACATCTTTCCCTTCAAGAAGCCTTCGCTAAGCCTGTTCTTGTGGAATTGGCAAAGGGATATTTGGAAGCCCATAGAGGGCTATGGTGAAAAAGGAAATATCTTCCGTTCAAAACTGGAAAGAAGCTTTCTGAGAAACTGTTCTAGGTTCTGTTAATTCATCTCACAGAGTTACATCTTTCCCTTCAAGAAGCCTTTCGCCAAGGCTGTTCTTGTGGAATTGGCAAAGGGATATTTGGAAGCCCATAGAGGGCTATGGTGAAAAAGGAAATATCTTCCGTTCAAAACTGGAAAGAAGCTTTCTGAGAAACTGCTCTGTGTTCTGTTAATTCATCTCACAGAGTTACATCTTTCCCTTCAAGAAGCCTTTCGCTAAGGCTGTTCTTGGGGAATTGGCAAAGGGATATTTGGAAGCCCATAGAGGGCTATGGTGAAAAAGGAAATATCTTCCGTTCAAAACTGGAAAAAAGCTTTCTGAGAAACTGCTCTGTGTTCTGTTAATTCATCTCACAGAGTTACATCTTTCCCTTCAAGAAGTCTTTCGCTAAGGCTGTTTTTGTGGAATTGGCAAAGGGATATTTGGATTCCCATAGAGGGCTATGGAGAAAAAGGAAATATCTTCCGTTCAAAACTGGAAAGAAGCTTTCTGAGAAACTGTTCTATGTTCTGTTAATTCATCTCACAGAGATACATCTTTCCCTTCAAGAAGCCTTTTGCTAAGGCTGTTCTTGTGGAATTGGCAAAGGGATATTTGGAAGCCCAAAGAGGGCTATGGTGAAAAAGGAAATATCATCCGTTCAAAAGTGGATAGAAGCTTTCTGAGAAACTGCTCTGTGTTCTGTTAATTCATCTAGCAGAGTTACATCTCTTCCTTCAAGAACCCTTTCGCTAAGGCTGTTCTTGTGGAATTGGCAAAGGGATATTTGGAAGCCCATAGAGGGCTATGGTGAAAAAGGAAATATCTTCCGTTCAAAACTGGAAAGAAGCTTTCTGAGAAACTGCTCTGTGTTCTGTTAATTCAACTCACAGAGTTACATCTTTCCCTTCAAGAAACCTTTCGCTAAGGCTGTTCTTGGGGAATTGGCAAAGGGATATTTGGAAGCCCATAGAGGGCTATGGTGCAAAAGGAAATATCTTCCGTTCAAAACTGGAAAAAAGCTTTCTGAGAAACTGCTCTGTGTTCTGTTAATTCATCTCACAGAGTTACATCTTTCCCTTCAAGAAGCCTTTCGCTAAGGCTGTTCTTGTGGAATTGGCAAAGGGATATTTGGAAGCCCATAGAGGGCTCTGGTGAAAAAGGAAATATCTTCCGTTCAAAACTGGAAAGAAGCTTTCTGAGAAACTGCTCTGTGTTCTGTTAATTCGTCTCACAGAGTTACATCTTTAACTTCAAGAAGCCTTTCGCTAAGGCTGTTCTTGTGGAATTGGCAAAGGGATATTTGGAAGCCCATAGAGGGCTATGGTGAAAAAGGAAATATCTTCCGTTCAAAACTGGAAAGAAGCTTTCTGAGAAACTGCTCTGTGTTCTGTTAATTCATCTCACAGAGTTACATCTTTCCCTTCAAGAAGCCTTTCGCTAAGGCTGTTCTTGTGGAATTGGCAAAGGGATATTTGGAAGCCCATAGAGGGCTATGGTGAAAAAGGAAATATCTTCCGTTCAAAACTGGAAAGAAGCTTTCTGAGAAACTGCTCTGTGTTCTGTTAATTCATCTCACAGAGTTACATATTTCCCTTCAAGAAGCCTTTCGCTAAGGCTGTTTTTGTGGAGTTGGCAAAGGGATATTTGGAAGCCCATAGAGGGCTATGGTGAAAAAGGAAATATCTTCCGTTCAAAACTGGAAAGAAGCTTTCTGAGAAACTGCTCTGTGTTCTGTTAATTCATCTCACAGAGTTACATCTTTCCCTTCAAGAAGCCTTTCGCTAAGCCTGTTCTTGTGGAATTGGCAAAGGGATATTTGGAAGCCCATAGAGGGCTATGGTGAAAAAGGAAATATCATCCGTTCAAAACTGGAAAGAAGCTTTCTGAGAAACTGCTCTGTGTTCTTTTAATTCATCTCACATAATTACATCTTTCCCTTCAAGAAGCCTTTCGCTAAGGCTCTTCTTGTGGAATTGGCAAAGGGATATTTTGAAGCCCATGGAGGGCTATGGTGAAAAAGGAAATATCTTCCGTTCAAAATTGGAAAAAGCTTTCTGAGAAACTGCTCTGTGTTCTGTTAATTCATCTCACAGAGTTACATCTTTCCCTTCAAGAAGCCTTTCGCTAAGCCTGTTCTTGTGGAATTGGCAAAGGGATATTTGGAAGCCCATAGAGGGCTATGGTGAAAAAGGAAATATCTTCCGTTCAAAACTGGAAAGAAGCTTTCTGAGAAACTGTTCTATGTTCTGTTAATTCATCTCACAGAGTTACATCTTTCCCTTCAAGAAGCCTTTCGCCAAGGCTGTTCTTGTGGAATTGGCAAAGGGATATTTGGAAGCCCATAGAGGGCTATGGTGAAAAAGGAAATATCTTCCGTTCAAAACTGGAAAGAAGCTTTCTGAGAAACTGCTCTGTGTTCTGTTAATTCATCTCACAGAGTTACATCTTTCCCTTCAAGAAGCCTTTCGCTAAGGCTGTTCTTGGGGAATTGGCAAAGGGATATTTGGAAGCCCATAGAGGGCTATGGTGAAAAAGGAAATATCTTCCGTTCAAAACTGGAAAAAAGCTTTCTGAGAAACTGCTCTGTGTTCTGTTAATTCATCTCACAGAGTTACATATTTCCCTTCAAGAAGCCTTTCGCTAAAGCTGTTTTTGTGGAGTTGGCAAAGGGATATTTGGAAGCCCATAGAGGGCTATGGTGAAAAAGGAAATATCTTCCGTTCAAAACTGGAAAGAAGCTTTCTGAGAAACTGCTCTGTGTTCTGTTAATTCATCTCACAGAGTTACATCTTTCCCTTCAAGAATCCTTTTGCTAAGGCTGTTCTTGTGGAATTGGCAAAGGGATATTTGGAAGCCCATAGAGGGCTATGGTGAAAAAGGAAATATCTTCCGTTCAAAACTGGATAGAAGCTTTCTGAGAAACTGCTCTGTGTTCTGTTAATTCATCTAGCAGAGTTACATCTCTTCCTTCAAGAAGCCTTTCGCTAAGGCTGTTCTTGTGGAATTGGCAAAGGGATATTTGGAAGCCCATAGAGGGCTATGGTGAAAAAGGAAATATCTTCCGTTCAAAACTTGAAAGAAGCTTTCTGAGAAACTGCTCTGTGTTCTGTTAATTCATCTCACAGAGTTACATCTTTCCCTTCAAGAAGCCTTTCGCTAAGGCTGTTCTTGTGGAATTGGCAAAGGGATATTTGGAAGCCCATAGAGGGCTATGGTGAAAAAGGAAATATCTTCCGTTCAAAACTGGAAAAAAGCTTTCTGAGAAACTGCTCTGTGTTCTGTTAATTCATCTCACAGAGTTACATATTTCCCTTCTAGAAGCCTTTCGCTAAGGCTGTTCTTGTGGAATTGGCAAAGGGATATTTGGAAGCCCATAGAGGGCTCTGGTGAAAAAGGAAATATCTTCCGTTCAAAACTGGAAAGAAGCTTTCTGAGAAACTGCTCTGTGTTCTGTTAATTCGTCTCACAGAGTTACATCTTTAACTTCAAGAAGCCTTTCGCTAAGGCTGTTCTTGTGGAATTGGCAAAGGGATATTTGGAAGCCCATAGAGGGCTATGGTGAAAAAGGAAATATCTTCCGTTCAAAACTGGAAAGAAGCTTTCTGAGAAACTGCTCTGTGTTCTGTTAATTCATCTCACAGAGTTACATCTTTCCCTTCAAGAAGCCTTTCGCTAAGGCTGTTCTTGTGGAATTGGCAAAGGGATATTTGGAAGCCCATAGAGGGCTATGGTGAAAAAGGAAATATCATCCGTTCAAAACTGGAAAGAAGCTTTCTGAGAAACTGCTCTGTGTTCTTTTAATTCATCTCACAGAATTACATCTTTCCCTTCAAGAAAGAAGCCTTTCGCTAAGGCTCTTCTTGTGGAATTGGCAAAGGGATATTTGGAAGCCCATGGTGGGCTATGGTGAAAAAGGAAATATCTTCCGTTCAAAATTGGAAAAAAGCTTTCTGAGAAACTGCTCTGTGTTCTGTTAATTCATCTCACAGAGTTACATCTTTCCCTTCAAGAAGCCTTCGCTAAGGCTGTTCTTGTGGAATTGGCAAAGGGATATTTGGAAGCCCATAGAGGGCTATGGTGAAAAAGGAAATATCTTCCGTTCAAAACTGGAAAGAAGCTTTCTGAGAAACTGCTCTGTGTTCTGTTAATTCATCTCACAGAGTTACATCTTTCCCTTCAAGAAGCCTTTCGCTAAGGCTGTTCTTGTGGAATTGGCAAAGGGATATTTGGAAGCCCATAGAGGGCTATGGTGAAAAAGGAAATATCTTCCGTTCAAAACTGGAAAGAAGCTTTCTGAGAAACTGCTCTGTGTTCTGTTAATTCATCTCACAGAGTTACATCTTTCCCTTCAAGAAGCCTTTCGCTAAGGCTGTTCTTGTGGAATTGGCAAAGGGATATTTGGAAGCCCATAGAGGGCTATGGTGAAAAAGGAAATATCTTCCGTTCAAAACTGGAAAGAAGCTTTCTGAGAAACTGCTCTGTGTTCTGTTAATTCATCTCACAGAGTTACATATTTCCCTTCAAGAAGCCTTTCGCTAAGGCTGTTTTTGTGGAGTTGGCAAAGGGATATTTGGAAGCCCATAGAGGGCTATGGTGAAAAAGGAAATATCTTCCGTTCAAAACTGGAAAGAAGCTTTCTGAGAAACTGCTCTGTGTTCTGTTAATTCATCTCACAGAGTTACATCTTTCCCTTCAAGAAGCCTTTCGCTAAGCCTGTTCTTGTGGAATTGGCAAAGGGATATTTGGAAGCCCATAGAGGGCTATGGTGAAAAAGGAAATATCATCCGTTCAAAACTGGAAAGAAGCTTTCTGAGAAACTGCTCTTTGTTCTTTTAATTCATCTCACATAATTACATCTTTCCCTTCAAGAAGCCTTTCGCTAAGGCTGTTCTTGTGGAATTGGCAAAGGGATATTTTGAAGCCCATGGAGGGCTATGGTGAAAAAGGAAATATCTTCCGTTCAAAATTGGAAAAAGCTTTCTGAGAAACTGCTCTGTGTTCTGTTAATTCATCTCACAGAGTTACATCTTTCCCTTCAAGAAGCCTTTCGCTAAGCCTGTTCTTGTGGAATTGGCAAAGGGATATTTGGAAGCCCATAGAGGGCTATGGTGAAAAAGGAAATATCTTCCGTTCAAAACTGGAAAGAAGCTTTCTGAGAAACTGTTCTATGTTCTGTTAATTCATCTCACAGAGTTACATCTTTCCCTTCAAGAAGCCTTTCGCCAAGGCTGTTCTTGTGGAATTGGCAAAGGGATATTTGGAAGCCCATAGAGGGCTATGGTGAAAAAGGAAATATCTTCCGTTCAAAACTGGAAAGAAGCTTTCTGAGAAACTGCTCTGTGTTCTGTTAATTCATCTCACAGAGTTACATCTTTCCCTTCAAGAAGCCTTTCGCTAAGGCTGTTCTTGGGGAATTGGCAAAGGGATATTTGGAAGCCCATAGAGGGCTATGGTGAAAAAGGAAATATCTTCCGTTCAAAACTGGAAAAAAGCTTTCTGAGAAACTGCTCTGTGTTCTGTTAATTCATCTCACAGAGTTACATATTTCCCTTCAAGAAGCCTTTCGCTAAAGCTGTTTTTGTGGAGTTGGCAAAGGGATATTTGGAAGCCCATAGAGGGCTATGGTGAAAAAGGAAATATCTTCCGTTCAAAACTGGAAAGAAGCTTTCTGAGAAACTGCTCTGTGTTCTGTTAATTCATCTCACAGAGTTACATCTTTCCCTTCAAGAAGTCTTTCGCTAAGGCTGTTCTTGTGGAATTGGCAAAGGGATATTTGGATTCCCATAGAGGGCTATGGAGAAAAAGGAAATATCTTCCGTTCAAAACTGGAAAGAAGCTTTCTGAGAAACTGTTCTATGTTCTGTTAATTCATCTCACAGAGTTACATCTTTCCCTTCAAGAAGCCTTTTGCTAAGGCTGTTCTTGTGGAATTGGCAAAGGGATATTTGGAAGCCCATAGAGGGCTATGGTGAAAAAGGAAATATCTTCCGTTCAAAACTGGATAGAAGCTTTCTGAGAAACTGCTCTGTGTTCTGTTAATTCATCTAGCAGAGTTACATCTCTTCCTTCAAGAAGCCTTTCGCTAAGGCTGTTCTTGTGGAATTGGCAAAGGGATATTTGGAAGCCCATAGAGGGCTATGGTGAAAAAGGAAATACCTTCCGTTCAAAACTTGAAAGAAGCTTTCTGAGAAACTGCTCTGTGTTCTGTTAATTCATCTCACAGAGTTACATCTTTCCCTTCAAGAAGCCTTTCGCTAAGGCTGTTCTTGTGGAATTGGCAAAGGGATATTTGGAAGCCCATAGAGGGCTATGGTGAAAAAGGAAATATCTTCCGTTCAAAACTGGAAAAAAGCTTTCTGAGAAACTGCTCTGTGTTCTGTTAATTCATCTCACAGAGTTACATATTTCCCTTCTAGAAGCCTTTCGCTAAGGCTGTTCTTGTGGAATTGGCAAAGGGATATTTGGAAGCCCATAGAGGGCTCTGGTGAAAAAGGAAATATCTTCCGTTCAAAACTGGAAAGAAGCTTTCTGAGAAACTGCTCTGTGTTCTGTTAATTCGTCTCACAGAGTTACATCTTTAACTTCAAGAAGCCTTTCGCTAAGGCTGTTCTTGTGGAATTGGCAAAGGGATATTTGGAAGCCCATAGAGGGCTATGGTGAAAAAGGAAATATCTTCCGTTCAAAACTGGAAAGAAGCTTTCTGAGAAACTGCTCTGTGTTCTGTTAATTCATCTCACAGAGTTACATCTTTCCCTTCAAGAAGCCTTTCGCTAAGGCTGTTCTTGTGGAATTGGCAAAGGGATATTTGGAAGCCCATAGAGGGCTATGGTGAAAAAGGAAATATCATCCGTTCAAAACTGGAAAGAAGCTTTCTGAGAAACTGCTCTGTGTTCTTTTAATTCATCTCACAGAATTACATCTTTCCCTTCAAGAAAGAAGCCTTTCGCTAAGGCTCTTCTTGTGGAATTGGCAAAGGGATATTTGGAAGCCCATGGTGGGCTATGGTGAAAAAGGAAATATCTTCCGTTCAAAATTGGAAAAAAGCTTTCTGAGAAACTGCTCTGTGTTCTGTTAATTCATCTCACAGAGTTACATCTTTCCCTTCAAGAAGCCTTCGCTAAGGCTGTTCTTGTGGAATTGGCAAAGGGATATTTGGAAGCCCATAGAGGGCTATGGTGAAAAAGGAAATATCTTCCGTTCAAAACTGGAAAGAAGCTTTCTGAGAAACTGCTCTGTGTTCTGTTAATTCATCTCACAGAGTTACATCTTTCCCTTCAAGAAGCCTTTCGCTAAGGCTGTTCTTGTGGAATTGGCAAAGGGATATTTGGAAGCCCATAGAGGGCTATGGTGAAAAAGGAAATATCTTCCGTTCAAAACTGGAAAGAAGCTTTCTGAGAAACTGCTCTGTGTTCTGTTAATTCATCTCACAGAGTTACATCTTTCCCTTCAAGAAGCCTTTCGCTAAGGCTGTTCTTGTGGAATTGGCAAAGGGATATTTGGAAGCCCATAGAGGGCTATGGTGAAAAAGGAAATATCTTCCGTTCAAAACTGGAAAGAAGCTTTCTGAGAAACTGCTCTGTGTTCTGTTAATTCATCTCACAGAGTTACATATTTCCCTTCAAGAAGCCTTTCGCTAAGGCTGTTTTTGTGGAGTTGGCAAAGGGATATTTGGAAGCCCATAGAGGGCTATGGTGAAAAAGGAAATATCTTCCGTTCAAAACTGGAAAGAAGCTTTCTGAGAAACTGCTCTGTGTTCTGTTAATTCATCTCACAGAGTTACATCTTTCCCTTCAAGAAGCCTTTCGCTAAGCCTGTTCTTGTGGAATTGGCAAAGGGATATTTGGAAGCCCATAGAGGGCTATGGTGAAAAAGGAAATATCATCCGTTCAAAACTGGAAAGAAGCTTTCTGAGAAACTGCTCTTTGTTCTTTTAATTCATCTCACATAATTACATCTTTCCCTTCAAGAAGCCTTTCGCTAAGGCTGTTCTTGTGGAATTGGCAAAGGGATATTTTGAAGCCCATGGAGGGCTATGGTGAAAAAGGAAATATCTTCCGTTCAAAATTGGAAAAAGCTTTCTGAGAAACTGCTCTGTGTTCTGTTAATTCATCTCACAGAGTTACATCTTTCCCTTCAAGAAGCCTTTCGCTAAGCCTGTTCTTGTGGAATTGGCAAAGGGATATTTGGAAGCCCATAGAGGGCTATGGTGAAAAAGGAAATATCTTCCGTTCAAAACTGGAAAGAAGCTTTCTGAGAAACTGTTCTATGTTCTGTTAATTCATCTCACAGAGTTACATCTTTCCCTTCAAGAAGCCTTTCGCCAAGGCTGTTCTTGTGGAATTGGCAAAGGGATATTTGGAAGCCCATAGAGGGCTATGGTGAAAAAGGAAATATCTTCCGTTCAAAACTGGAAAGAAGCTTTCTGAGAAACTGCTCTGTGTTCTGTTAATTCATCTCACAGAGTTACATCTTTCCCTTCAAGAAGCCTTTCGCTAAGGCTGTTCTTGGGGAATTGGCAAAGGGATATTTGGAAGCCCATAGAGGGCTATGGTGAAAAAGGAAATATCTTCCGTTCAAAACTGGAAAAAAGCTTTCTGAGAAACTGCTCTGTGTTCTGTTAATTCATCTCACAGAGTTACATATTTCCCTTCAAGAAGCCTTTCGCTAAAGCTGTTTTTGTGGAGTTGGCAAAGGGATATTTGGAAGCCCATAGAGGGCTATGGTGAAAAAGGAAATATCTTCCGTTCAAAACTGGAAAGAAGCTTTCTGAGAAACTGCTCTGTGTTCTGTTAATTCATCTCACAGAGTTACATCTTTCCCTTCAAGAAGTCTTTCGCTAAGGCTGTTCTTGTGGAATTGGCAAAGGGATATTTGGATTCCCATAGAGGGCTATGGAGAAAAAGGAAATATCTTCCGTTCAAAACTGGAAAGAAGCTTTCTGAGAAACTGTTCTATGTTCTGTTAATTCATCTCACAGAGTTACATCTTTCCCTTCAAGAAGCCTTTTGCTAAGGCTGTTCTTGTGGAATTGGCAAAGGGATATTTGGAAGCCCATAGAGGGCTATGGTGAAAAAGGAAATATCTTCCGTTCAAAACTGGATAGAAGCTTTCTGAGAAACTGCTCTGTGTTCTGTTAATTCATCTAGCAGAGTTACATCTCTTCCTTCAAGAAGCCTTTCGCTAAGGCTGTTCTTGTGGAATTGGCAAAGGGATATTTGGAAGCCCATAGAGGGCTATGGTGAAAAAGGAAATATCTTCCGTTCAAAACTTGAAAGAAGCTTTCTGAGAAACTGCTCTGTGTTCTGTTAATTCATCTCACAGAGTTACATCTTTCCCTTCAAGAAGCCTTTCGCTAAGGCTGTTCTTGTGGAATTGGCAAAGGGATATTTGGAAGCCCATAGAGGGCTATGGTGAAAAAGGAAATATCTTCCGTTCAAAACTGGAAAAAAGCTTTCTGAGAAACTGCTCTGTGTTCTGTTAATTCATCTCACAGAGTTACATATTTCCCTTCTAGAAGCCTTTCGCTAAGGCTGTTCTTGTGGAATTGGCAAAGGGATATTTGGAAGCCCATAGAGGGCTCTGGTGAAAAAGGAAATATCTTCCGTTCAAAACTGGAAAGAAGCTTTCTGAGAAACTGCTCTGTGTTCTGTTAATTCGTCTCACAGAGTTACATCTTTAACTTCAAGAAGCCTTTCGCTAAGGCTGTTCTTGTGGAATTGGCCAAGGGATATTTGGAAGCCCATAGAGGGCTATGGTGAAAAAGGAAATATCTTCCGTTCAAAACTGGAAAGAAGCTTTCTGAGAAACTGCTCTGTGTTCTGTTAATTCATCTCACAGAGTTACATCTTTCCCTTCAAGAAGCCTTTCGCTAAGGCTGTTCTTGTGGAATTGGCAAAGGGATATTTGGAAGCCCATAGAGGGCTATGGTGAAAAAGGAAATATCATCCGTTCAAAACTGGAAAGAAGCTTTCTGAGAAACTGCTCTGTGTTCTTTTAATTCATCTCACAGAATTACATCTTTCCCTTCAAGAAAGAAGCCTTTCGCTAAGGCTCTTCTTGTGGAATTGGCAAAGGGATATTTGGAAGCCCATGGTGGGCTATGGTGAAAAAGGAAATATCTTCCGTTCAAAATTGGAAAAAAGCTTTCTGAGAAACTGCTCTGTGTTCTGTTAATTCATCTCACAGAGTTACATCTTTCCCTTCAAGAAGCCTTCGCTAAGGCTGTTCTTGTGGAATTGGCAAAGGGATATTTGGAAGCCCATAGAGGGCTATGGTGAAAAAGGAAATATCTTCCGTTCAAAACTGGAAAGAAGCTTTCTGAGAAACTGTTCTATGTTCTGTTAATTCATCTCACAGAGTTACATCTTTCCCTTCAAGAAGCCTTTCGCCAAGGCTGTTCTTGTGGAATTGGCAAAGGGATATTTGGAAGCCCATAGAGGGCTATGGTGAAAAAGGAAATATCTTCCGTTCAAAACTGGAAAGAAGCTTTCTGAGAAACTGCTCTGTGTTCTGTTAATTCATCTCACAGAGTTACATCTTTCCCTTCAAGAAGCCTTTCGCTAAGGCTGTTCTTGGGGAATTGGCAAAGGGATATTTGGAAGCCCATAGAGGGCTATGGTGAAAAAGGAAATATCTTCCGTTCAAAACTGGAAAAAAGCTTTCTGAGAAACTGCTCTGTGTTCTGTTAATTCATCTCACAGAGTTACGTATTTCCCTTCAAGAAGCCTTTCGCTAAGGCTGTTTTTGTGGAGTTGGCAAAGGGATATTTGGAAGCCCATAGAGGGCTATGGTGAAAAAGGAAATATCTTCCGTTCAAAACTGGAAAGAAGCTTTCTGAGAAACTGCTCTGTGTTCTGTTAATTCATCTCACAGAGTTACATCTTTCCCTTCAAGAAGTCTTTCGCTAAGGCTGTTCTTGTGGAATTGGCAAAGGGATATTTGGATTCCCATAGAGGGCTATGGAGAAAAAGGAAATATCTTCCGTTCAAAACTGGAAAGAAGCTTTCTGAGAAACTGTTCTATGTTCTGTTAATTCATCTCACAGAGTTACATCTTTCCCTTCAAGAAGCCTTTTGCTAAGGCTGTTCTTGTGGAATTGGCAAAGGGATATTTGGAAGCCCATAGAGGGCTATGGTGAAAAAGGAAATATCTTCCGTTCAAAACTGGAAAGAAGCTTTCTGAGAAACTGCTCTGTGTTCTGTTAATTCATCTAGCAGAGTTACATCTCTTCCTTCAAGAAGCCTTTCGCTAAGGCTGTTCTTGTGGAATTGGCAAAGGGATATTTGGAAGCCCATAGAGGGCTATGGTGAAAAAGGAAATATCTTCCGTTCAAAACTTGAAAGAAGCTTTCTGAGAAACTGCTCTGTGTTCTGTTAATTCATCTCACAGAGTTACATCTTTCCCTTCAAGAAGCCTTTCGCTAAGGCTGTTCTTGTGGAATTGGCAAAGGGATATTTGGAAGCCCATAGAGGGCTATGGTGAAAAAGGAAATATCTTCCGTTCAAAACTGGAAAAAAGCTTTCTGAGAAACTGCTCTGTGTTCTGTTAATTCATCTCACAGGGTTACATCTTTCCCTTCAAGAAGCCTTTCGCTAAGGCTGTTCTTGTGGAATTGGCAAAGGGATATTTGGAAGCCCATAGAGGGCTCTGGTGAAAAAGGAAATATCTTCCGTTCAAAACTGGAAAGAAGCTTTCTGAGAAACTGCTCTGTGTTCTGTTAATTCGTCTCACAGAGTTACATCTTTAACTTCAAGAAGCCTTTCGCTAAGGCTGTTCTTGTGGAATTGGCAAAGGGATATTTGGAAGCCCATAGAGGGCTATGGTGAAAAAGGAAATATCTTCCGTTCAAAACTGGAAAGAAGCTTTCTGAGAAACTGCTCTGTGTTCTGTTAATTCATCTCACAGAGTTACCTCTTTCCCTTCAAGAAGCCTTTCGCTAAGGCTGTTCTTGTGGAATTGGCAAAGGGATATTTGGAAGCCCATAGAGGGCTATGGTGAAAAAGGAAATATCATCCGTTCAAAACTGGAAAGAAGCTTTCTGAGAAACTGTTCTGTGTTCTTTTAATTCATCTCACAGAATTACATCTTTCCCTTCAAGAAGCCTTTCGCTAAGGCTCTTCTTGTGGAATTGGCAAAGGGATATTTGGAAGCCCATGGTGGGCTATGGTGAAAAAGGAAATATCTTCCGTTCAAAATTGGAAAAAAGCTTTCTGAGAAACTGCTCTGTGTTCTGTTAATTCATCTCACAGAGTTACATCTTTCCCTTCAAGAAGCCTTCGCTAAGCCTGTTCTTGTGGAATTGGCAAAGGGATATTTGGAAGCCCATAGAGGGCTATGGTGAAAAAGGAAATATCTTCCGTTCAAAACTGGAAAGAAGCTTTCTGAGAAACTGTTCTATGTTCTGTTAATTCATCTCACAGAGTTACATCTTTCCCTTCAAGAAGCCTTTCGCCAAGGCTGTTCTTGTGGAATTGGCAAAGGGATATTTGGAAGCCCATAGAGGGCTATGGTGAAAAAGGAAATATCTTCCGTTCAAAACTGGAAAGAAGCTTTCTGAGAAACTGCTCTGTGTTCTGTTAATTCATCTCACAGAGTTACATCTTTCCCTTCAAGAAGCCTTTCGCTAAGGCTGTTCTTGGGGAATTGGCAAAGGGATATTTGGAAGCCCTTAGAGGGCTATGGTGAAAAAGGAAATATCTTCCGTTCAAAACTGGAAAAAAGCTTTCTGAGAAACTGTTCTATGTTCTGTTAATTCATCTCACAGAGTTACGTATTTCCCTTCAAGAAGCCTTTCGCTAAGGCTGTTTTTGTGGAGTTGGCAAAGGGATATTTGGAAGCCCATAGAGGGCTATGGTGAAAAAGGAAATATCTTCCGTTCAAAACTGGAAAGAAGCTTTCTGAGAAACTGCTCTGTGTTCTGTTAATTCATCTCACAGAGTTACATCTTTCCCTTCAAGAAGTCTTTCGCTAAGGCTGTTCTTGTGGAATTGGCAAAGGGATATTTGGATTCCCATAGAGGGCTATGGAGAAAAAGGAAATATCTTCCGTTCAAAACTGGAAAGAAGCTTTCTGAGAAACTGTTCTATGTTCTGTTAATTCATCTCACAGAGTTACATCTTTCCCTTCAAGAAGCCTTTTGCTAAGGCTGTTCTTGTGGAATTGGCAAAGGGATATTTGGAAGCCCATAGAGGGCTATGGTGAAAAAGGAAATATCTTCCGTTCAAAAGTGGATAGAAGCTTTCGGAGAAACTGCTCTGTGTTCTGTTAATTCATCTAGCAGAGTTACATCTCTTCCTTCAAGAAGCCTTTCGCTAAGGCTGTTCTTGTGGAATTGGCAAAGGGATATTTGGAAGCCCATAGAGGGCTATGGTGAAAAAGGAAATATCTTCCGTTCAAAACTTGAAAGAAGCTTTCTGAGAAACTGCTCTGTGTTCTGTTAATTCATCTCACAGAGTTACATCTTTCCCTTCAAGAAGCCTTTCGCTAAGGCTGTTCTTGGGGAATTGGCAAAGGGATATTTGGAAGCCCATAGAGGGCTATGGTGAAAAAGGAAATATCTTCCGTTCAAAACTGGAAAAAAGCTTTCTGAGAAACTGCTCTGTGTTCTGTTAATTCATCTCACAGAGTTACATCTTTCCCTTCAAGAAGCCTTTCGCTAAGGCTGTTCTTGTGGAATTGGCAAAGGGATATTTGGAAGCCCATACAGGGCTCTGGTGAAAAAGGAAATATCTTCCGTTCAAAACTGGAAAGAAGCTTTCTGAGAAACTGCTCTGTGTTCTGTTAATTCGTCTCACAGAGTTACATCTTTAACTTCAAGAAGCCTTTCGCTAAGGCTGTTCTTGTGGAATTGGCAAAGGGATATTTGGAAGCCCATAGAGGGCTATGGTGAAAAAGGAAATATCTTCGGTTCAAAACTGGAAAGAAGCTTTCTGAGAAACTGCTCTGTGTTCTGTTAATTCATCTCACAGAGTTACCTCTTTCCCTTCAAGAAGCCTTTCGCTAAGGCTGTTCTTGTGGAATTGGCAAAGGGATATTTGGAAGCCCATAGAGGGCTATGGTGAAAAAGGAAATATCTTCCGTTCAAAACTGGAAAGAAGCTTTCTGAGAAACTGCTCTGTGTTCTGTTAATTCATCTCACAGAGTTACATCTTTCCCTTCAAGAAGCCTTTCGCTAAGGCTGTTCTTGTGGAATTGGCAAAGGGATATTTGGAAGCCCATAGAGGGCTATGGTGAAAAAGGAAATATCTTCCGTTCAAAACTGGAAAAAAGCTTTCTGAGAAACTGCTCTGTGTTCTGTTAATTCATCTCACAGAGTTACATATTTCCCTTCAAGAAGCCTTTCGCTAAGGCTGTTTTTGTGGAGTTGGCAAAGGGATATTTGGAAGCCCATAGAGGGCTATGGTGAGAAAGGAAATATCTTCCGTTCAAAACTGGAAAGAAGCTTTCTGAGAAACTGCTCTGTGTTCTGTTAATTCATCTCACAGAGTTACATCCTTCCCTTCAAGAAGCCTTTCGCTAAGCCTGTTCTTGTGGAATTGGCAAAGGGATATTTGGAAGCCCATAGAGGGCTATGGTGAAAAAGGAAATATCTTCCGTTAAAAACTGGAAAGAAGCTTTCTGAGAAACTGCTCTGTGTTCTGTTAATTCATCTCACAGAGTTACATCTTTCCCTTCAAGAAGCCTTTCGCTAAGGCTGTTCTTGGGGAATTGGCAAAGGGATACTTGGAAGCCCCTAGAGGGCTATGGTGAAAAAGGAAATATCTTCCGTTCAAAACTGGAAAAAAGCTTTCTGAGAAACTGCTCTGTGTTCTGTTAATTCATCTCACAGAGTTACATCTTTCCCTTCAAGAAGCCTTTCGCCAAGGCTGTTCTTGTGGAATTGGCAAAGGGATATTTGGAAGCCCATAGAGGGCTATGGTGAAAAAGGAAATATCTTCCGTTCAAAACTGGAAAGAAGCTTTCTGAGAAACTGCTCTGTGTTCTGTTAATTCATCTCACAGAGTTACATCTTTCCCTTCAAGAAGCCTTTCGCTAAGGCTGTTCTTGGGGAATTGGCAAAGGGATATTTGGAAGCCCATAGAGGGCTATGGTGAAAAAGGAAATATCTTCCGTTCAAAACTGGAAAAAAGCTTTCTGAGAAACTGCTCTGTGTTCTGTTAATTCATCTCACAGAGTTACATATTTCCCTTCAAGAAGCCTTTCGCTAAAGCTGTTTTTGTGGAGTTGGCAAAGGGATATTTGGAAGCCCATAGAGGGCTATGGTGAAAAAGGAAATATCTTCCGTTCAAAACTGGAAAGAAGCTTTCTGAGAAACTGCTCTGTGTTCTGTTAATTCATCTCACAGAGTTACATCTTTCCCTTCAAGAAGTCTTTCGCTAAGGCTGTTCTTGTGGAATTGGCAAAGGGATATTTGGATTCCCATAGAGGGCTATGGAGAAAAAGGAAATATCTTCCGTTCAAAACTGGAAAGAAGCTTTCTGAGAAACTGTTCTATGTTCTGTTAATTCATCTCACAGAGTTACATCTTTCCCTTCAAGAATCCTTTTGCTAAGGCTGTTCTTGTGGAATTGGCAAAGGGATATTTGGAAGCCCATAGAGGGCTATGGTGAAAAAGGAAATATCTTCCGTTCAAAACTGGATAGAAGCTTTCTGAGAAACTGCTCTGTGTTCTGTTAATTCATCTAGCCGAGTTACATCTCTTCCTTCAAGAAGCCTTTCGCTAAGGCTGTTCTTGTGGAATTGGCAAAGGGATATTTGGAAGCCCATAGAGGGCTATGGTGAAAAAGGAAATATCTTCCGTTCAAAACTTGAAAGAAGCTTTCTGAGAAACTGCTCTGTGTTCTGTTAATTCATCTCACAGAGTTACATCTTTCCCTTCAAGAAGCCTTTCGCTAAGGCTGTTCTTGTGGAATTGGCAAAGGGATATTTGGAAGCCCATAGAGGGCTATGGTGAAAAAGGAAATATCTTCCGTTCAAAACTGGAAAAAAGCTTTCTGAGAAACTGCTCTGTGTTCTGTTAATTCATCTCACAGAGTTACATATTTCCCTTCCAGAAGCCTTTCGCTAAGGCTGTTCTTGTGGAATTGGCAAAGGGATATTTGGAAGCCCATAGAGGGCTCTGGTGAAAAAGGAAATATCTTCCGTTCAAAACTGGAAAGAAGCTTTCTGAGAAACTGCTCTGTGTTCTGTTAATTCGTCTCACAGAGTTACATCTTTAACTTCAAGAAGCCTTTCGCTAAGGCTGTTCTTGTGGAATTGGCAAAGGGATATTTGGAAGCCCATAGAGGGCTATGGTGAAAAAGGAAATATCTTCCGTTCAAAACTGGAAAGAAGCTTTCTGAGAAACTGCTCTGTGTTCTGTTAATTCATCTCACAGAGTTAACATCTTTCCCTTCAAGAAGCCTTTCGCTAAGGCTGTTCTTGTGGAATTGGCAAAGGGATATTTGGAAGCCCATAGAGGGCTATGGTGAAAAAGGAAATATCATCCGTTCAAAACTGGAAAGAAGCTTTCTGAGAAACTAATCTGTGTTCTTTTAATTCATCTCACAGAATTACATCTTTCCCTTCAAGAAAGAAGCCTTTCGCTAAGGCTCTTCTTGTGGAATTGGCAAAGGGATATTTGGAAGCCCATGGTGGGCTATGGTGAAAAAGGAAATATCTTCCGTTCAAAATTGGAAAAAAGCTTTCTGAGAAACTGCTCTGTGTTCTGTTAATTCATCTCACAGAGTTACATCTTTCCCTTCAAGAAGCCTTCGCTAAGGCTGTTCTTGTGGAATTGGCAAAGGGATATTTGGAAGCCCATAGAGGGCTATGGTGAAAAAGGAAATATCTTCCGTTCAAAACTGGAAAGAAGCTTTCTGAGAAACTGCTCTGTGTTCTGTTAATTCGTCTCACAGAGTTACATCTTTAACTTCAAGAAGCCTTTCGCTAAGGCTGTTCTTGTGGAATTGGCAAAGGGATATTTGGAAGCCCATAGAGGGCTATGGTGAAAAAGGAAATATCTTCCGTTCAAAACTGGAAAGAAGCTTTCTGAGAAACTGCTCTGTGTTCTGTTAATTCATCTCACAGAGTTACCTCTTTCCCTTCAAGAAGCCTTTCGCTAAGGCTGTTCTTGTGGAATTGGCAAAGGGATATTTGGAAGCCCATAGAGGGCTATGGTGAAAAAGGAAATATCATCCGTTCAAAACTGGAAAGAAGCTTTCTGAGAAACTGTTCTGTGTTCTTTTAATTCATCTCACAGAATTACATCTTTCCCTTCAAGAAGCCTTTCGCTAAGGCTCTTCTTGTGGAATTGGCAAAGGGATATTTGGAAGCCCATGGTGGGCTATGGTGAAAAAGGAAATATCTTCCGTTCAAAATTGGAAAAAAGCTTTCTGAGAAACTGCTCTGTGTTCTGTTAATTCATCTCACAGAGTTACATCTTTCCCTTCAAGAAGCCTTCGCTAAGCCTGTTCTTGTGGAATTGGCAAAGGGATATTTGGAAGCCCATAGAGGGCTATGGTGAAAAAGGAAATATCTTCCGTTCAAAACTGGAAAGAAGCTTTCTGAGAAACTGTTCTATGTTCTGTTAATTCATCTCACAGAGTTACATCTTTCCCTTCAAGAAGCCTTTCGCCAAGGCTGTTCTTGTGGAATTGGCAAAGGGATATTTGGAAGCCCATAGAGGGCTATGGTGAAAAAGGAAATATCTTCCGTTCAAAACTGGAAAGAAGCTTTCTGAGAAACTGCTCTGTGTTCTGTTAATTCATCTCACAGAGTTACATCTTTCCCTTCAAGAAGCCTTTCGCTAAGGCTGTTCTTGGGGAATTGGCAAAGGGATATTTGGAAGCCCTTAGAGGGCTATGGTGAAAAAGGAAATATCTTCCGTTCAAAACTGGAAAAAAGCTTTCTGAGAAACTGTTCTATGTTCTGTTAATTCATCTCACAGAGTTACGTATTTCCCTTCAAGAAGCCTTTCGCTAAGGCTGTTTTTGTGGAGTTGGCAAAGGGATATTTGGAAGCCCATAGAGGGCTATGGTGAAAAAGGAAATATCTTCCGTTCAAAACTGGAAAGAAGCTTTCTGAGAAACTGCTCTGTGTTCTGTTAATTCATCTCACAGAGTTACATCTTTCCCTTCAAGAAGTCTTTCGCTAAGGCTGTTCTTGTGGAATTGGCAAAGGGATATTTGGATTCCCATAGAGGGCTATGGAGAAAAAGGAAATATCTTCCGTTCAAAACTGGAAAGAAGCTTTCTGAGAAACTGTTCTATGTTCTGTTAATTCATCTCACAGAGTTACATCTTTCCCTTCAAGAAGCCTTTTGCTAAGGCTGTTCTTGTGGAATTGGCAAAGGGATATTTGGAAGCCCATAGAGGGCTATGGTGAAAAAGGAAATATCTTCCGTTCAAAAGTGGATAGAAGCTTTCGGAGAAACTGCTCTGTGTTCTGTTAATTCATCTAGCAGAGTTACATCTCTTCCTTCAAGAAGCCTTTCGCTAAGGCTGTTCTTGTGGAATTGGCAAAGGGATATTTGGAAGCCCATAGAGGGCTATGGTGAAAAAGGAAATATCTTCCGTTCAAAACTTGAAAGAAGCTTTCTGAGAAACTGCTCTGTGTTCTGTTAATTCATCTCACAGAGTTACATCTTTCCCTTCAAGAAGCCTTTCGCTAAGGCTGTTCTTGGGGAATTGGCAAAGGGATATTTGGAAGCCCATAGAGGGCTATGGTGAAAAAGGAAATATCTTCCGTTCAAAACTGGAAAAAAGCTTTCTGAGAAACTGCTCTGTGTTCTGTTAATTCATCTCACAGAGTTACATCTTTCCCTTCAAGAAGCCTTTCGCTAAGGCTGTTCTTGTGGAATTGGCAAAGGGATATTTGGAAGCCCATACAGGGCTCTGGTGAAAAAGGAAATATCTTCCGTTCAAAACTGGAAAGAAGCTTTCTGAGAAACTGCTCTGTGTTCTGTTAATTCGTCTCACAGAGTTACATCTTTAACTTCAAGAAGCCTTTCGCTAAGGCTGTTCTTGTGGAATTGGCAAAGGGATATTTGGAAGCCCATAGAGGGCTATGGTGAAAAAGGAAATATCTTCGGTTCAAAACTGGAAAGAAGCTTTCTGAGAAACTGCTCTGTGTTCTGTTAATTCATCTCACAGAGTTACCTCTTTCCCTTCAAGAAGCCTTTCGCTAAGGCTGTTCTTGTGGAATTGGCAAAGGGATATTTGGAAGCCCATAGAGGGCTATGGTGAAAAAGGAAATATCTTCCGTTCAAAACTGGAAAGAAGCTTTCTGAGAAACTGCTCTGTGTTCTGTTAATTCATCTCACAGAGTTACATCTTTCCCTTCAAGAAGCCTTTCGCTAAGGCTGTTCTTGTGGAATTGGCAAAGGGATATTTGGAAGCCCATAGAGGGCTATGGTGAAAAAGGAAATATCTTCCGTTCAAAACTGGAAAAAAGCTTTCTGAGAAACTGCTCTGTGTTCTGTTAATTCATCTCACAGAGTTACATATTTCCCTTCAAGAAGCCTTTCGCTAAGGCTGTTTTTGTGGAGTTGGCAAAGGGATATTTGGAAGCCCATAGAGGGCTATGGTGAGAAAGGAAATATCTTCCGTTCAAAACTGGAAAGAAGCTTTCTGAGAAACTGCTCTGTGTTCTGTTAATTCATCTCACAGAGTTACATCCTTCCCTTCAAGAAGCCTTTCGCTAAGCCTGTTCTTGTGGAATTGGCAAAGGGATATTTGGAAGCCCATAGAGGGCTATGGTGAAAAAGGAAATATCTTCCGTTAAAAACTGGAAAGAAGCTTTCTGAGAAACTGCTCTGTGTTCTGTTAATTCATCTCACAGAGTTACATCTTTCCCTTCAAGAAGCCTTTCGCTAAGGCTGTTCTTGGGGAATTGGCAAAGGGATACTTGGAAGCCCCTAGAGGGCTATGGTGAAAAAGGAAATATCTTCCGTTCAAAACTGGAAAAAAGCTTTCTGAGAAACTGCTCTGTGTTCTGTTAATTCATCTCACAGAGTTACATCTTTCCCTTCAAGAAGCCTTTCGCCAAGGCTGTTCTTGTGGAATTGGCAAAGGGATATTTGGAAGCCCATAGAGGGCTATGGTGAAAAAGGAAATATCTTCCGTTCAAAACTGGAAAGAAGCTTTCTGAGAAACTGCTCTGTGTTCTGTTAATTCATCTCACAGAGTTACATCTTTCCCTTCAAGAAGCCTTTCGCTAAGGCTGTTCTTGGGGAATTGGCAAAGGGATATTTGGAAGCCCATAGAGGGCTATGGTGAAAAAGGAAATATCTTCCGTTCAAAACTGGAAAAAAGCTTTCTGAGAAACTGCTCTGTGTTCTGTTAATTCATCTCACAGAGTTACATATTTCCCTTCAAGAAGCCTTTCGCTAAAGCTGTTTTTGTGGAGTTGGCAAAGGGATATTTGGAAGCCCATAGAGGGCTATGGTGAAAAAGGAAATATCTTCCGTTCAAAACTGGAAAGAAGCTTTCTGAGAAACTGCTCTGTGTTCTGTTAATTCATCTCACAGAGTTACATCTTTCCCTTCAAGAAGTCTTTCGCTAAGGCTGTTCTTGTGGAATTGGCAAAGGGATATTTGGATTCCCATAGAGGGCTATGGAGAAAAAGGAAATATCTTCCGTTCAAAACTGGAAAGAAGCTTTCTGAGAAACTGTTCTATGTTCTGTTAATTCATCTCACAGAGTTACATCTTTCCCTTCAAGAATCCTTTTGCTAAGGCTGTTCTTGTGGAATTGGCAAAGGGATATTTGGAAGCCCATAGAGGGCTATGGTGAAAAAGGAAATATCTTCCGTTCAAAACTGGATAGAAGCTTTCTGAGAAACTGCTCTGTGTTCTGTTAATTCATCTAGCCGAGTTACATCTCTTCCTTCAAGAAGCCTTTCGCTAAGGCTGTTCTTGTGGAATTGGCAAAGGGATATTTGGAAGCCCATAGAGGGCTATGGTGAAAAAGGAAATATCTTCCGTTCAAAACTTGAAAGAAGCTTTCTGAGAAACTGCTCTGTGTTCTGTTAATTCATCTCACAGAGTTACATCTTTCCCTTCAAGAAGCCTTTCGCTAAGGCTGTTCTTGTGGAATTGGCAAAGGGATATTTGGAAGCCCATAGAGGGCTATGGTGAAAAAGGAAATATCTTCCGTTCAAAACTGGAAAAAAGCTTTCTGAGAAACTGCTCTGTGTTCTGTTAATTCATCTCACAGAGTTACATATTTCCCTTCCAGAAGCCTTTCGCTAAGGCTGTTCTTGTGGAATTGGCAAAGGGATATTTGGAAGCCCATAGAGGGCTCTGGTGAAAAAGGAAATATCTTCCGTTCAAAACTGGAAAGAAGCTTTCTGAGAAACTGCTCTGTGTTCTGTTAATTCGTCTCACAGAGTTACATCTTTAACTTCAAGAAGCCTTTCGCTAAGGCTGTTCTTGTGGAATTGGCAAAGGGATATTTGGAAGCCCATAGAGGGCTATGGTGAAAAAGGAAATATCTTCCGTTCAAAACTGGAAAGAAGCTTTCTGAGAAACTGCTCTGTGTTCTGTTAATTCATCTCACAGAGTTAACATCTTTCCCTTCAAGAAGCCTTTCGCTAAGGCTGTTCTTGTGGAATTGGCAAAGGGATATTTGGAAGCCCATAGAGGGCTATGGTGAAAAAGGAAATATCATCCGTTCAAAACTGGAAAGAAGCTTTCTGAGAAACTAATCTGTGTTCTTTTAATTCATCTCACAGAATTACATCTTTCCCTTCAAGAAAGAAGCCTTTCGCTAAGGCTCTTCTTGTGGAATTGGCAAAGGGATATTTGGAAGCCCATGGTGGGCTATGGTGAAAAAGGAAATATCTTCCGTTCAAAATTGGAAAAAAGCTTTCTGAGAAACTGCTCTGTGTTCTGTTAATTCATCTCACAGAGTTACATCTTTCCCTTCAAGAAGCCTTCGCTAAGGCTGTTCTTGTGGAATTGGCAAAGGGATATTTGGAAGCCCATAGAGGGCTATGGTGAAAAAGGAAATATCTTCCGTTCAAAACTGGAAAGAAGCTTTCTGAGAAACTGTTCTATGTTCTGTTAATTCATCTCACAGAGTTACATCTTTCCCTTCAAGAAGCCTTTCGCCAAGGCTGTTCTTGTGGAATTGGCAAAGGGATATTTGGAAGCCCATAGAGGGCTATGGTGAAAAAGGAAATATCTTCCGTTCAAAACTGGAAAGAAGCTTTCTGAGAAACTGCTCTGTGTTCTGTTAATTCATCTCACAGAGTTACATCTTTCCCTTCAAGAAGCCTTTCGCTAAGGCTGTTCTTGGGGAATTGGCAAAGGGATATTTGGAAGCCCATAGAGGGCTATGGTGAAAAAGGAAATATCTTCCGTTCAAAACTGGAAAAAAGCTTTCTGAGAAACTGCTCTGTGTTCTGTTAATTCATCTCACAGAGTTACGTATTTCCCTTCAAGAAGCCTTTCGCTAAGGCTGTTTTTGTGGAGTTGGCAAAGGGATATTTGGAAGCCCATAGAGGGCTATGGTGAAAAAGGAAATATCTTCCGTTCAAAACTGGAAAGAAGCTTTCTGAGAAACTGCTCTGTGTTCTGTTAATTCATCTCACAGAGTTACATCTTTCCCTTCAAGAAGTCTTTCGCTAAGGCTGTTCTTGTGGAATTGGCAAAGGGATATTTGGATTCCCATAGAGGGCTATGGAGAAAAAGGAAATATCTTCCGTTCAAAACTGGAAAGAAGCTTTCTGAGAAACTGTTCTATGTTCTGTTAATTCATCTCACAGAGTTACATCTTTCCCTTCAAGAAGCCTTTTGCTAAGGCTGTTCTTGTGGAATTGGCAAAGGGATATTTGGAAGCCCATAGAGGGCTATGGTGAAAAAGGAAATATCTTCCGTTCAAAACTGGATAGAAGCTTTCTGAGAAACTGCTCTGTGTTCTGTTAATTCATCTAGCAGAGTTACATCTCTTCCTTCAAGAAGCCTTTCGCTAAGGCTGTTCTTGTGGAATTGGCAAAGGGATATTTGGAAGCCCATAGAGGGCTATGGTGAAAAAGGAAATATCTTCCGTTCAAAACTTGAAAGAAGCTTTCTGAGAAACTGCTCTGTGTTCTGTTAATTCATCTCACAGAGTTACATCTTTCCCTTCAAGAAGCCTTTCGCTAAGGCTGTTCTTGTGGAATTGGCAAAGGGATATTTGGAAGCCCATAGAGGGCTATGGTGAAAAAGGAAATATCTTCCGTTCAAAACTGGAAAAAAGCTTTCTGAGAAACTGCTCTGTGTTCTGTTAATTCATCTCACAGAGTTACATCTTTCCCTTCAAGAAGCCTTTCGCTAAGGCTGTTCTTGTGGAATTGGCAAAGGGATATTTGGAAGCCCATAGAGGGCTCTGGTGAAAAAGGAAATATCTTCCGTTCAAAACTGGAAAGAAGCTTTCTGAGAAACTGCTCTGTGTTCTGTTAATTCGTCTCACAGAGTTACATCTTTAACTTCAAGAAGCCTTTCGCTAAGGCTGTTCTTGTGGAATTGGCAAAGGGATATTTGGAAGCCCATAGAGGGCTATGGTGAAAAAGGAAATATCTTCCGTTCAAAACTGGAAAGAAGCTTTCTGAGAAACTGCTCTGTGTTCTGTTAATTCATCTCACAGAGTTACCTCTTTCCCTTCAAGAAGCCTTTCGCTAAGGCTGTTCTTGTGGAATTGGCAAAGGGATATTTGGAAGCCCATAGAGGGCTATGGTGAAAAAGGAAATATCATCCGTTCAAAACTGGAAAGAAGCTTTCTGAGAAACTGTTCTGTGTTCTTTTAATTCATCTCACAGAATTACATCTTTCCCTTCAAGAAGCCTTTCGCTAAGGCTCTTCTTGTGGAATTGGCAAAGGGATATTTGGAAGCCCATGGTGGGCTATGGTGAAAAAGGAAATATCTTCCGTTCAAAATTGGAAAAAAGCTTTCTGAGAAACTGCTCTGTGTTCTGTTAATTCATCTCACAGAGTTACATCTTTCCCTTCAAGAAGCCTTCGCTAAGCCTGTTCTTGTGGAATTGGCAAAGGGATATTTGGAAGCCCATAGAGGGCTATGGTGAAAAAGGAAATATCTTCCGTTCAAAACTGGAAAGAAGCTTTCTGAGAAACTGTTCTATGTTCTGTTAATTCATCTCACAGAGTTACATCTTTCCCTTCAAGAAGCCTTTCGCCAAGTCTGTTCTTGTGGAATTGGCAAAGGGATATTTGGAAGCCCATAGAGGGCTATGGTGAAAAAGGAAATATCTTCCGTTCAAAACTGGAAAGAAGCTTTCTGAGAAACTGCTCTGTGTTCTGTTAATTCATCTCACAGAGTTACATCTTTCCCTTCAAGAAGCCTTTCGCTAAGGCTGTTCTTGGGGAATTGGCAAAGGGATATTTGGAAGCCCTTAGAGGGCTATGGTGAAAAAGGAAATATCTTCCGTTCAAAACTGGAAAAAAGCTTTCTGAGAAACTGTTCTATGTTCTGTTAATTCATCTCACAGAGTTACGTATTTCCCTTCAAGAAGCCTTTCGCTAAGGCTGTTTTTGTGGAGTTGGCAAAGGGATATTTGGAAGCCCATAGAGGGCTATGGTGAAAAAGGAAATATCTTCCGTTCAAAACTGGAAAGAAGCTTTCTGAGAAACTGCTCTGTGTTCTGTTAATTCATCTCACAGAGTTACATCTTTCCCTTCAAGAAGTCTTTCGCTAAGGCTGTTCTTGTGGAATTGGCAAAGGGATATTTGGATTCCCATAGAGGGCTATGGAGAAAAAGGAAATATCTTCCGTTCAAACCTGGAAAGAAGCTTTCTGAGAAACTGTTCTATGTTCTGTTAATTCATCTCACAGAGTTACATCTTTCCCTTCAAGAAGCCTTTTGCTAAGGCTGTTCTTGTGGAATTGGCAAAGGGATATTTGGAAGCCCATAGAGGGCTATGGTGAAAAAGGAAATATCTTCCGTTCAAAAGTGGATAGAAGCTTTCGGAGAAACTGCTCTGTGTTCTGTTAATTCATCTAGCAGAGTTACATCTCTTCCTTCAAGAAGCCTTTCGCTAAGGCTGTTCTTGTGGAATTGGCAAAGGGATATTTGGAAGCCCATAGAGGGCTATGGTGAAAAAGGAAATATCTTCCGTTCAAAACTTGAAAGAAGCTTTCTGAGAAACTGCTCTGTGTTCTGTTAATTCATCTCACAGAGTTACATCTTTCCCTTCAAGAAGCCTTTCGCTAAGGCTGTTCTTGGGGAATTGGCAAAGGGATATTTGGAAGCCCATAGAGGGCTATGGTGAAAAAGGAAATATCTTCCGTTCAAAACTGGAAAAAAGCTTTCTGAGAAACTGCTCTGTGTTCTGTTAATTCATCTCACAGAGTTACATCTTTCCCTTCAAGAAGCCTTTCGCTAAGGCTGTTCTTGTGGAATTGGCAAAGGGATATTTGGAAGCCCATACAGGGCTCTGGTGAAAAAGGAAATATCTTCCGTTCAAAACTGGAAAGAAGCTTTCTGAGAAACTGCTCTGTGTTCTGTCAATTCGTCTCACAGAGTTACATCTTTAACTTCAAGAAGCCTTTCGCTAAGGCTGTTCTTGTGGAATTGGCAAAGGGATATTTGGAAGCCCATAGAGGGCTATGGTGAAAAAGGAAATATCTTCCGTTCAAAACTGGAAAGAAGCTTTCTGAGAAACTGCTCTGTGTTCTGTTAATTCATCTCACAGAGTTACCTCTTTCCCTTCAAGAAGCCTTTCGCTAAGGCTGTTCTTGTGGAATTGGCAAAGGGATATTTGGAAGCCCATAGAGGGCTATGGTGAAAAAGGAAATATCTTCCGTTCAAAACTGGAAAGAAGCTTTCTGAGAAACTGCTCTGTGTTCTGTTAATTCATCTCACAGAGTTACATCTTTCCCTTCAAGAAGCCTTTCGCTAAGGCTGTTCTTGTGGAATTGGCAAAGGGATATTTGGAAGCCCCTAGAGGGCTATGGTGAAAAAGGAAATATCTTCCGTTCAAAACTGGAAAAAAGCTTTCTGAGAAACTGCTCTGGGTTCTGTTAATTCATCTCACAGAGTTACATATTTCCCTTCAAGAAGCCTTTCGCTAAGGCTGTTTTTGTGGAGTTGGCAAAGGGATATTTGGAAGCCCATAGAGGGCTATGGTGAGAAAGGAAATATCTTCCGTTCAAAACTGGAAAGAAGCTTTCTGAGAAACTGCTCTGTGTTCTGTTAATTCATCTCACAGAGTTACATCCTTCCCTTCAAGAAGCCTTTCGCTAAGCCTGTTCTTGTGGAATTGGCAAAGGGATATTTGGAAGCACATAGAGGGCTATGGTGAAAAAGGAAATATCTTCCGTTAAAAACTGGAAAGAAGCTTTCTGAGAAACTGCTCTGTGTTCTGTTAATTCATCTCACAGAGTTACATCTTTCCCTTCAAGAAGCCTTTCGCTAAGGCTGTTCTTGTTGAATTGGCAAAGGGATACTTGGAAGCCCCTAGAGGGCTATGGTGAAAAAGGAAATATCTTCCGTTCAAAACTGGAAAAAAGCTTTCTGAGAAACTGCTCTGTGTTCTGTTAATTCATCTCACAGAGTTACATCTTTCCCTTCAAGAAGCCTTTCGCCAAGGCTGTTCTTGTGGAATTGGCAAAGGGATATTTGGAAGCCCATAGAGGGCTATGGTGAAAAAGGAAATATCTTCCGTTCAAAGGTGGAAAGAAGCTTTCTGAGAAACTGCTCTGTGTTCTGTTAATTCATCTAGCAGAGTTACATCTCTTCCTTCAAGAAGCCTTTCGCTAAGACTGTTCTTGTGGTATTGGCAAAGGGATATTTGGAAGCCCATAAAGGGCTATGGCGAAAAAGGAAATATCTTCCGTTCAAAACTGGAAAGAAGCTTTCTGAGAAACTGCTCTGTGTTCTGTTAATTCATCTCACAGAGTTACATCTTTCCCTTCAAGAAGCCTTTCGCTAAGGCTGTTCTTGTGGAATTGGCAAAGGGATATTTCGAAGCCCATAGAGGGCTAGGGTGAAAAAGGAAATATATTCCGTTCAAAACTGGAAAGAAGCTTTCTGAGAAACCGCTCGGTGTTCTGTTAATTCATCTCACAGAGTTACATCTTTCCCTTCAAGAAGCCCTTCGCTAAGGCTGTTCTTGTGGAATTGGCAAAGGGATATTTGGAAGCCCATAGAGGGCTATGGTGGAAAAGGAAATATCTTCCGTTGAAAATTGGAAAGAAGCTTTCTGAGAAACTGCTCTGTGTTCTGTTAATTCATCTCACAGAGTTACATCTTTCCCTTCAAGAAGCCTTTCGCTAAGCCTGTTCTTGGGGAATTGGCAAAGGGATATTTGGAAGCCCATAGAGGGCTATGGTGAAAAAGGAAATATCTTCCGTTCAAAACTGGAAAAAAGCTTTCTGAGAAACTGCTCTGTGTTCTGTTAATTCATCTCACAGAGTTACATATTTCCCTTCAAGAAGCTTTTCGCTAAGGCTGTTGTTGTGGAGTTGGCAAAGGGATATTTGGAAGCCCATAGAGGGCTATGGTGAAAAAGGAAATATCTTCCGTTCAAAACTGGAAAGAAGCTTTCTGAGAAACTGCTCTGTGTTCTGTTAATTCATCTCACAGAGTTACATATTTCCCTTCAAGAAGCCTTTCGCTAAGCCTGTTCTTGTGGAATTGGCAAAGGGATATTTGGAAGCCCATAGAGGGCTATGGTGAAAAAGGAAATATCATCCGTTCAAAACTGGAAAGAAGCTTTCTGAGAAACTGCTCTGTGTTCTTTTAATTCATCTCACATAATTACATCTTTCCCTTCAAGAAGCCTTTCGCTAAGGCTCTTCTTGTGGAATTGGCAAAGGGATATTTTGAAGCCCATGGAGGGCTATGGTGAAAAAGGAAATATCTTCCGTTCAAAATTGGAAAAAGCTTTCTGAGAAACTGCTCTGTGTTCTGTTAATTCATCTCACAGAGTTACATCTTTCCCTTCAAGAAGCCTTTCTCTAAGCCTGTTCTTGTGGAATTGGCAAAGGGATATTTGGAAGCCCATAGAGGGCTATGGTGAAAAAGGAAATATCTTCCGTTCAAAACTGGAAAGAAGCTTTCTGAGAAACTGTTCTATGTTCTGTTAATTCATCTCACAGAGTTACATCTTTCCCTTCAAGAAGCCTTTCGCCAAGGCTGTTCTTGTGGAATTGGCAAAGGGATATTTGGAAGCCCATAGAGGGCTATGGTGAAAAAGGAAATATCTTCCGTTCAAAACTGGAAAGAAGCTTTCTGAGAAACTGCTCTGTGTTCTGTTAATTCATCTCACAGAGTTACATCTTTCCCTTCAAGAAGCCTTTCGCTAAGGCTGTTCTTGGGGAATTGGCAAAGGGATATTTGGAACCCCTAGAGGGCTATGGTGAAAAAGGAAATATCTTCCGTTCAAAACTGGAAAAAAGCTTTCTGAGAAACTGCTCTGTGTTCTGTTAATTCATCTCACAGAGTTACATATTTCCCTTCAAGAAGCCTTTCGCTAAAGCTGTTTTTGTGGAGTTGGCAAAGGGATATTTGGAAGCCCATAGAGGGCTATGGTGAAAAAGGAAATATCTTCCGTTCAAAAGTGGATAGAAGCTTTCTGAGAAACTGCTCTGTGTTCTGTTAATTCATCTAGCAGAGTTACATCTCTTCCTTCAAGAAGCCTTTCGCTAAGGCTGTTCTTGTGGAATTGGCAAAGGGATATTTGGAAGCCCATAGAGGGCTATGGTGAAAAAGGAAATATCTTCCGTTCAAAACTTGAAAGAAGCTTTCTGAGAAACTGCTCTGTGTTCTGTTAATTCATCTCACAGAGTTACATCTTTCCCTTCAAGAAGCCTTTCGCTACGGCTGTTCTTGTGGAATTGGCAAAGGGATATTTGGAAGCTCATAGAGGGCTAGGGTGAAAAAGGAAATATATTCCGTTCAAAACTGGAAAGAAGCTTTCTGAGAAACCGCTCGGTGTTCTGTTAATTCATCTCACAGAGTTACATCTTTCCCTTCAAGAAGCCCTTCGCTAAGGCTGTTCTTTTGGAATTGGCAAAGGGATATTTGGAAGCCCATAGAGGGCTATGGTGGAAAAGGAAATATCTTCCGTTGAAAATTGGAAAGAAGCTTTCTGAGAAACTGCTCTGTGTTCTGTTAATTCATCTCACAGAGTTACATCTTTCCCTTCAAGAAGCCTTTCGCTAAGCCTGTTCTTGGGGAATTGGCAAAGGGATATTTGGAAGCCCATAGAGGGCTATGGTGAAAAAGGAAATATCTTCCGTTCAAAACTGGAAAAAAGCTTTCTGAGAAACTGCTCTGTGTTCTGTTAATTCATCTCACAGAGTTACATATTTCCCTTCAAGAAGCTTTTCGCTAAGGCTGTTGTTGTGGAGTTGGCAAAGGGATATTTGGAAGCCCATAGAGGGCTATGGTGAAAAAGGAAATATCTTCCGTTCAAAACTGGAAAGAAGCTTTCTGAGAAACTGCTCTGTGTTCTGTTAATTCATCTCACAGAGTTACATATTTCCCTTCAAGAAGCCTTTCGCTAAGCCTGTTCTTGAGGAATTGGCAAAGGGATATTTGGAAGCCCATAGAGGGCTATGGTGAAAAAGGAAATATCATCCGTTCAAAACTGGAAAGAAGCTTTCTGAGAAACTGCTCTGTGTTCTTTTAATTCATCTCACATAATTACATCTTTCCCTTCAAGAAGCCTTTCGCTAAGGCTCTTCTTGTGCAATTGGCAAAGGGATATTTTGAAGACCATGGAGGGCTATGGTGAAAAAGGAAATATCTTCCGTTAAAAATTGGAAAAAGCTTTCTGAGAAACTGCTCTGTGTTCTGTTAATTCATCTCACAGAGTTACATCTTTCCCTTCAAGAAGCCTTTCTCTAAGCCTGTTCTTGTGGAATTGGCAAAGGGATATTTGGAAGCCCATAGAGGGCTATGGTGAAAAAGGAAATATCTTCCGTTCAAAACTGGAAAGAAGCTTTCTGAGAAACTGTTCTATGTTCTGTTAATTCATCTCACAGAGTTACATCTTTCCCTTCAAGAAGCCTTTCGCCAAGGCTGTTCTTGTGGAATTGGCAAAGGGATATTTGGAAGCCCATAGAGGGCTATGGTGAAAAAGGAAATATCTTCCGTTCAAAACTGGAAAGAAGCTTTCTGAGAAACTGCTCTGTGTTCTGTTAATTCATCTCACAGAGTTACATCTTTCCCTTCAAGAAGCCTTTCGCTAAGGCTGTTCTTGGGGAATTGGCAAAGGGATATTTGGAAGCCCATAGAGGGCTATGGTGAAAAAGGAAATATCTTCCGTTCAAAACTGGAAAAAAGCTTTCTGAGAAACTGCTCTGTGTTCTGTTAATTCATCTCACAGAGTTACATATTTCCCTTCAAGAAGCCTTTCGCTAAAGCTGTTTTTGTGGAGTTGGCAAAGGGATATTTGGAAGCCCATAGAGGGCTATGGTGAAAAAGGAAATATCTTCCGTTCAAAACTGGAAAGAAGCTTTCTGAGAAACTGCTCTGTGTTCTGTTAATTCATCTCACAGAGTTACATCTTTCCCTTCAAGAAGTCTTTCGCTAAGGCTGTTCTTGTGGAATTGGCAAAGGGATATTTGGATTCCCATAGAGGGCTATGGAGAAAAAGGAAATATCTTCCGTTCAAAACTGGAAAGAAGCTTTCTGAGAAACTGTTCTATGTTCTGTTAATTCATCTCACAGAGTTACATCTTTCCCTTCAAGAAGCCTTTTGCTAAGGCTGTCCTTGTGGAATTGGCAAAGGGATATTTGGAAGCCCATAGAGGGCTATGGTGAAAAAGGAAATATCTTCCGTTCAAAAGTGGATAGAAGCTTTCTGAGAAACTGCTCTGTGTTCTGTTAATTCATCTAGCAGAGTTACATCTCTTCCTTCAAGAAGCCTTTCGCTAAGGCTGTTCTTGTGGAATTGGCAAAGGGATATTTGGAAGCCCATAGAGGGCTATGGTGAAAAAGGAAATATCTTCCGTTCAAAACTTGAAAGAAGCTTTCTGAGAAACTGCTCTGTGTTCTGTTAATTCATCTCACAGAGTTACATCTTTCCCTTCAAGAAGCCTTTCGCTAAGGCTGTTCTTGTGGAATTGGCAAAGGGATATTTGGAAGCCCATAGAGGGCTATGGTGAAAAAGGAAATATCTTCCGTTCAAAACTGGAAAAAAGCTTTCTGAGAAACTGCTCTGTGTTCTGTTAATTCATCTCACAGAGTTACATATTTCCCTTCAAGAAGCCTTTCGCTAAGGCTGTTCTTGTGGAATTGGCAAAGGGATATTTGGAAGCCCATAGAGGGCTCTGGTGAAAAAGGAAATATCTTCCGTTCAAAACTGGAAAGAAGCTTTCTGAGAAACTGCTCTGTGTTCTGTTAATTCGTCTCACAGAGTTGCATCTTTAACTTCAAGAAGCCTTTCGCTAAGGCTGTTCTTGTGGAATTGGCAAAGGGATATTTGGAAGCCCATAGAGGGCTATGGAGAAAAAGGAAATATCTTCCGTTCAAAACTGGAAAGAAGCTTTCTGAGAAACTGTTCTATGTTCTGTTAATTCATCTCACAGAGTACATCTTTCCCTTCAAGAAGCCTTTTGCTAAGGCTGTTCTTGTGGAATTGGCAAAGGGATATTTGGAAGCCCATAGAGGGCTATGGTGAAAAAGGAAATATCTTCCGTTCAAAAGTGGATAGAAGCTTTCTGAGAAACTGCTCTGTGTTCTGTTAATTCATCTAGCAGAGTTACATCTCTTCCTTCAAGAAGCCTTTCGCTAAGGCTGTTCTTGTGGAATTGGCAAAGGGATATTTGGAAGCCCATAGAGGGCTCTGGTGAAAAAGGAAATATCTTCCGTTCAAAACTGGAAAGAAGCTTTCTGAGAAACTGCTCTGTGTTCTGTTAATTCGTCTCACAGAGTTACATCTTTATCTTCAAGAAGCCTTTCGCTAAGGCTGTTCTTGTGGAATTGGCAAAGGGATATTTGGAAGCCAATAGAGGGCTATGGTGAAAAAGGAAATATCTTCCGTTCAAAACTGGAAAGAAGCTTTCTGAGAAACTGCTCTGTGTTCTGTTAATTCATCTCACAGAGTTACATCTTTCCCTTCAAGAAGCCTTTCGCTAAGGCTGTTCTTGTGGAATTGGCAAAGGGATATTTGGAAGACCATAGAGGGCTATGGTGAAAAAGGAAATATCATCCGTTCAAAACTGGAAAGAAGCTTTCTGAGAAACTGCTCTGTGTTCTTTTAATTCATCTCACAGAATTACATCTTTCCCTTCAAGAAGCCTTTCGCTAAGGCTCTTCTTGTGGAATTGGCAAACGGATATTTGGAAGCCCATGGTGGGCTATGGTGAAAAAGGAAATATCTTCCGTTCAAAATTGGAAAAAAGCTTTCTGAGAAACTGCTCTGTGTTCTGTTAATTCATCTCACAGAGTTACATCTTTCCCTTCAAGAAGCCTTCGCTTAGCCTGTTCTTGTGGAATTGGCAAAGGGATATTTGGAAGCCCATAGAGGGCTATGGTGAAAAAGGAAATATCTTCCGTTCAAAACTGGAAAGAAGCTTTCTGAGAAACTGTTCTATGTTCTGTTAATTCATCTCACAGAGTTACATCTTTCCCTTCAAGAGGCCTTTCGCCAAGGCTGTTCTTGTGGAATTGGCAAAGGGATATTTGGAAGCCCATAGAGGGCTATGGTGAAAAAGGAAATATCTTCCGTTCAAAACTGGAAAGAAGCTTTCTGAGAAACTGCTCTGTGTTCTGTTAATTCATCTCACAGAGTTACATCTTTCCCTTCAAGAAGCCTTTCGCTAAGGCTGTTCTTGGGGAATTGGCAAAGGGATATTTGGAAGCCCTTAGAGGGCTATGGTGAAAAAGGAAATATCTTCAGTTCAAAACTGGAAAAAAGCTTTCTGAGAAACTGCTCTGTGTTCTGTTAATTCATCTCACAGAGTTACGTATTTCCCTTCAAGAAGCCTTTCGCTAAGGCTGTTTTTGTGGAGTTGGCAAAGGGATATTTGGAAGCCCATAGAGGGCTATGGTGAAAAAGGAAATATCTTCCGTTCAAAACTGGAAAAAAGCTTTCTGAGAAACTGCTCTGTGTTCTGTTAATTCATCTCACAGAGTTACATATTTCCCTTCAAGAAGCCTTTCGCTAAGCCTGTTCTTGAGGAATTGGCAAAGGGATATTTGGAAGCCCATAGAGGGCTATGGTGAAAAAGGAAATATCATCCGTTCAAAACTGGAAAGAAGCTTTCTGAGAAACTGCTCTGTGTTCTTTTAATTCATCTCACATAATTACATCTTTCCCTTCAAGAAGCCTTTCGCTAAGGCTCTTCTTGTGCAATTGGCAAAGGGATATTTTGAAGACCATGGAGGGCTATGGTGAAAAAGGAAATATCTTCCGTTAAAAATTGGAAAAAGCTTTCTGAGAAACTGCTCTGTGTTCTGTTAATTCATCTCACAGAGTTACATCTTTCCCTTCAAGAAGCCTTTCTCTAAGCCTGTTCTTGTGGAATTGGCAAAGGGATATTTGGAAGCCCATAGAGGGCTATGGTGAAAAAGGAAATATCTTCCGTTCAAAACTGGAAAGAAGCTTTCTGAGAAACTGTTCTATGTTCTGTTAATTCATCTCACAGAGTTACATCTTTCCCTTCAAGAAGCCTTTCGCCAAGGCTGTTCTTGTGGAATTGGCAAAGGGATATTTGGAAGCCCATAGAGGGCTATGGTGAAAAAGGAAATATCTTCCGTTCAAAACTGGAAAGAAGCTTTCTGAGAAACTGCTCTGTGTTCTGTTAATTCATCTCACAGAGTTACATCTTTCCCTTCAAGAAGCCTTTCGCTAAGGCTGTTCTTGGGGAATTGGCAAAGGGATATTTGGAAGCCCATAGAGGGCTATGGTGAAAAAGGAAATATCTTCCGTTCAAAACTGGAAAAAAGCTTTCTGAGAAACTGCTCTGTGTTCTGTTAATTCATCTCACAGAGTTACATATTTCCCTTCAAGAAGCCTTTCGCTAAAGCTGTTTTTGTGGAGTTGGCAAAGGGATATTTGGAAGCCCATAGAGGGCTATGGTGAAAAAGGAAATATCTTCCGTTCAAAACTGGAAAGAAGCTTTCTGAGAAACTGCTCTGTGTTCTGTTAATTCATCTCACAGAGTTACATCTTTCCCTTCAAGAAGTCTTTCGCTAAGGCTGTTCTTGTGGAATTGGCAAAGGGATATTTGGATTCCCATAGAGGGCTATGGAGAAAAAGGAAATATCTTCCGTTCAAAACTGGAAAGAAGCTTTCTGAGAAACTGTTCTATGTTCTGTTAATTCATCTCACAGAGTTACATCTTTCCCTTCAAGAAGCCTTTTGCTAAGGCTGTCCTTGTGGAATTGGCAAAGGGATATTTGGAAGCCCATAGAGGGCTATGGTGAAAAAGGAAATATCTTCCGTTCAAAAGTGGATAGAAGCTTTCTGAGAAACTGCTCTGTGTTCTGTTAATTCATCTAGCAGAGTTACATCTCTTCCTTCAAGAAGCCTTTCGCTAAGGCTGTTCTTGTGGAATTGGCAAAGGGATATTTGGAAGCCCATAGAGGGCTATGGTGAAAAAGGAAATATCTTCCGTTCAAAACTTGAAAGAAGCTTTCTGAGAAACTGCTCTGTGTTCTGTTAATTCATCTCACAGAGTTACATCTTTCCCTTCAAGAAGCCTTTCGCTAAGGCTGTTCTTGTGGAATTGGCAAAGGGATATTTGGAAGCCCATAGAGGGCTATGGTGAAAAAGGAAATATCTTCCGTTCAAAACTGGAAAAAAGCTTTCTGAGAAACTGCTCTGTGTTCTGTTAATTCATCTCACAGAGTTACATATTTCCCTTCAAGAAGCCTTTCGCTAAGGCTGTTCTTGTGGAATTGGCAAAGGGATATTTGGAAGCCCATAGAGGGCTCTGGTGAAAAAGGAAATATCTTCCGTTCAAAACTGGAAAGAAGCTTTCTGAGAAACTGCTCTGTGTTCTGTTAATTCGTCTCACAGAGTTGCATCTTTAACTTCAAGAAGCCTTTCGCTAAGGCTGTTCTTGTGGAATTGGCAAAGGGATATTTGGAAGCCCATAGAGGGCTATGGAGAAAAAGGAAATATCTTCCGTTCAAAACTGGAAAGAAGCTTTCTGAGAAACTGTTCTATGTTCTGTTAATTCATCTCACAGAGTACATCTTTCCCTTCAAGAAGCCTTTTGCTAAGGCTGTTCTTGTGGAATTGGCAAAGGGATATTTGGAAGCCCATAGAGGGCTATGGTGAAAAAGGAAATATCTTCCGTTCAAAAGTGGATAGAAGCTTTCTGAGAAACTGCTCTGTGTTCTGTTAATTCATCTAGCAGAGTTACATCTCTTCCTTCAAGAAGCCTTTCGCTAAGGCTGTTCTTGTGGAATTGGCAAAGGGATATTTGGAAGCCCATAGAGGGCTCTGGTGAAAAAGGAAATATCTTCCGTTCAAAACTGGAAAGAAGCTTTCTGAGAAACTGCTCTGTGTTCTGTTAATTCGTCTCACAGAGTTACATCTTTATCTTCAAGAAGCCTTTCGCTAAGGCTGTTCTTGTGGAATTGGCAAAGGGATATTTGGAAGCCAATAGAGGGCTATGGTGAAAAAGGAAATATCTTCCGTTCAAAACTGGAAAGAAGCTTTCTGAGAAACTGCTCTGTGTTCTGTTAATTCATCTCACAGAGTTACATCTTTCCCTTCAAGAAGCCTTTCGCTAAGGCTGTTCTTGTGGAATTGGCAAAGGGATATTTGGAAGACCATAGAGGGCTATGGTGAAAAAGGAAATATCATCCGTTCAAAACTGGAAAGAAGCTTTCTGAGAAACTGCTCTGTGTTCTTTTAATTCATCTCACAGAATTACATCTTTCCCTTCAAGAAGCCTTTCGCTAAGGCTCTTCTTGTGGAATTGGCAAACGGATATTTGGAAGCCCATGGTGGGCTATGGTGAAAAAGGAAATATCTTCCGTTCAAAATTGGAAAAAAGCTTTCTGAGAAACTGCTCTGTGTTCTGTTAATTCATCTCACAGAGTTACATCTTTCCCTTCAAGAAGCCTTCGCTTAGCCTGTTCTTGTGGAATTGGCAAAGGGATATTTGGAAGCCCATAGAGGGCTATGGTGAAAAAGGAAATATCTTCCGTTCAAAACTGGAAAGAAGCTTTCTGAGAAACTGTTCTATGTTCTGTTAATTCATCTCACAGAGTTACATCTTTCCCTTCAAGAAGCCTTTCGCCAAGGCTGTTCTTGTGGAATTGGCAAAGGGATATTTGGAAGCCCATAGAGGGCTATGGTGAAAAAGGAAATATCTTCCGTTCAAAACTGGAAAGAAGCTTTCTGAGAAACTGCTCTGTGTTCTGTTAATTCATCTCACAGAGTTACATCTTTCCCTTCAAGAAGCCTTTCGCTAAGGCTGTTCTTGGGGAATTGGCAAAGGGATATTTGGAAGCCCTTAGAGGGCTATGGTGAAAAAGGAAATATCTTCAGTTCAAAACTGGAAAAAAGCTTTCTGAGAAACTGCTCTGTGTTCTGTTAATTCATCTCACAGAGTTACGTATTTCCCTTCAAGAAGCCTTTCGCTAAGGCTGTTTTTGTGGAGTTGGCAAAGGGATATTTGGAAGCCCATAGAGGGCTATGGTGAAAAAGGAAATATCTTCCGTTCAAAACTGGAAAGAAGCTTTCTGAGAAACTGCTCTGTGTTCTGTTAATTCATCTCACAGAGTTACATCTTTCCCTTCAAGAAGTCTTTCGCTAAGGCTGTTCTTGTGGAATTGGCAAAGGGATATTTGGATTCCCATAGAGGGCTATGGAGAAAAAGGAAATATCTTCCGTTCAAAACTGGAAAGAAGCTTTCTGAGAAACTGTTCTATGTTCTGTTAATTCATCTCACAGAGTTACATCTTTCCCTTCAAGAAGCCTTTTGCTAAGGCTGTTCTTGTGGAATTGGCAAAGGGATATTTGGAAGCCCATAGAGGGCTATGGTGAAAAAGGAAATATCTTCCGTTCAAAAGTGGATAGAAGCTTTCTGAGAAACTGCTCTGTGTTCTGTTAATTCATCTAGCAGAGTTACATCTCTTCCTTCAAGAAGCCTTTCGCTAAGGCTGTTCTTGTGGAATTGGCAAAGGGATATTTGGAAGCCCATAGAGGGCTATGGTGAAAAAGGAAATATCTTCCGTTCAAAACTTGAAAGAAGCTTTCTGAGAAACTGCTCTGTGTTCTGTTAATTCATCTCACAGAGTTACATCCTTCCCTTCAAGAAGCCTTTCGCTAAGCCTGTTCTTGTGGAATTGGCAAAGGGATATTTGGAAGCCCATAGAGGGCTATGGTGAAAAAGGAAATATCTTCCGTTCAAAACTGGAAAGAAGCTTTCTGAGAAACTGCTCTGTGTTCTGTTAATTCATCTCACAGAGTTACATCTTTCCCTTCAAGAAGCCTTTCGCTAAGGCTGTTCTTGGGGATTTGGCAAAGGGATACTTGGAAGCCCCTAGAGGGCTATAGTGAAAAAGGAAATATCTTCCGTTCAAAACTGGAAAAAAGCTTTCTGAGAAACTGCTCTGTGTTCTTTTAATTCATCTCACAGAGTTACATCTTTCCCTTCAAGAAGCCTTTCGCCAAGGCTGTTCTTGTGGAATTGGCAAAGGGATATTTGGAAGCCCATAGAGGGCTATGGTGAAAAAGGAAATATCTTCCGTTCAAACGTGGAAAGAAGCTTTCTGAGAAACTGCTCTGTGTTCTGTTAATTCATCTAGCAGAGTTACATCTCTTCCTTCAAGAAGCCTTTCGCTAAGGCTGTTCTTGTGGAATTGGCAAAGGGATATTTGGAAGCCCATAAAGGGCTATGGTGAAAAAGGAAATATCTTCCGTTCAAAACTGGAAAGAAGCTTTCTGAGAAACTGCTCTGTGTTCTGTTAATTCATCTCACAGAGTTACATCTTTCCCTTCAAGAAGCCTTTCGCTAAGGCTGTTCTTGTGGAATTGGCAAAGGGATATTTGGAAGCCCATAGAGGGCTAGGGTGAAAAAGGAAATATCTTCCGTTCAAAACTGGAAAGAAGCTTTCTGAGAAACCGCTCGGTGTTCTGTTAATTCATCTCACAGAGTTACATCTTTCCCTTCAAGAAGCCCTTCGCTAAGGCTGTTCTTGTGGAATTGGCAAAGGGATATTTGGAAGCCCATAGAGGGCTATGGTGGAAAAGGAAATATCTTCCGTTGAAAATTGGAAAGAAGCTTTCTGAGAAACTGCTCTGTGTTCTGTTAATTCATCTCACAGAGTTACATCTTTCCCTTCAAGAAGCCTTTCGCTAAGCCTGTTCTTGGGGAATTGGCAAAGGGATATTTGGAAGCCCATAGAGGGCTATGGTGAAAAAGGAAATATCTTCCGTTCAAAACTGGAAAAAAGCTTTCTGAGAAGCTGCTCTGTGTTCTGTTAATTCATCTCACAGAGTTACATATTTCTCTTCAAGAAGCTTTTCGCTAAGGCTGTTGTTGTGGAGTTGGCAAAGGGATATTTGGAAGCCCATAGAGGGCTATGGTGAAAAAGGAAATATCTTCCGTTCAAAACTGGAAAGAAGCTTTCTGAGAAACTGCTCTGTGTTCTGTTAATTCATCTCACAGAGTTACATCTTTCCCTTCAAGAAGCCTTTCGCTAAGCCTGTTCTTGTGGAATTGGCAAAGGGATATTTGGAAGCCCATAGAGGGCTACGGTGAAAAAGGAAATATCATCCGTTCAAAACTGGAAAGAAGCTTTCTGAGAAACTGCTCTGTGTTCTTTTAATTCATCTCACAGAATTACATCTTTCCCTTCAAGAAGCCTTTCGCTAAGGCTCTTCTTGTGGAATTGCAAAGGGATATTTTGAAGCCCATGGAGGGCTATGGTGAAAAAGGAAATATCTTCCGTTCAAAATTGGAAAAAGCTTTCTGAGAAACTGCTCTGTGTTCTGTTAATTCATCTCACAGAGTTACATCTTTCCCTTCAAGAAGCCTTTCGCTAAGCCTGTTCTTGTGGAATTGGCAAAGGGATATTTGGAAGCCCATAGAGGGCTATGGTGAAAAAGGAAATATCTTCCGTTCAAAACTGGAAAGAAGCTTTCTGAGAAACTGTTCTATGTTCTGTTAATTCATCTCACAGAGTTACATCTTTCCCTTCAAGAAGCCTTTCGCCAAGGCTGTTCTTGTGGAATTGGCAAAGGGATATTTGGAAGCCCATAGAGGGCTATGGTGAAAAAGGAAATATCTTCCGTTCAAAACTGGAAAGAAGCTTTCTGAGAAACTGCTCTGTGTTCTGTTAATTCATCTCACAGAGTTACATCTTTCCCTTCAAGAAGCCTTTCGCTAAGGCTGTTCTTGGGGAATTGGCAAAGGGATATTTGGAAGCCCATAGAGGGCTATGGTGAAAAAGGGAATATCTTCCGTTCAAAACTGGAAAACAGCTTTCTGAGAAACTGCTCTGTGTTCTGTTAATTCATCTCACAGAGTTACATATTTCCCTTCAAGAAGCCTTTCGCTAAGGCTGTTTTTGTGGAGTTGGCAAAGGGATATTTGGAAGCCCATAGAGGGCTATGGTGAAAAAGGAAATATCTTCCGTTCAAAACTGGAAAGAAGCTTTCTGAGAAACTGCTCTGTGTTCTGTTAATTCATCTCACAGAGTTACATCTTTCCCTTCAAGAAGTCTTTCTCTAAGGCTGTTCTTGTGGAATTGGCAAAGGGATATTTGGATTCCCATCGAGGGCTATGGAGAAAAAGGAAATATCTTCCGTTCAAAACTGGAAAGAAGCTTTCTGAGAAACTGTTCTATGTTCTGTTAATTCATCTCACAGAGTTACATCTTTCCCTTCAAGAAGCCTTTTGCTAAGGCTGTTCTTGTGGAATTGGCAAAGGGATATTTGGAAGCCCATAGAGGGCTATGGTGAAAAAGGAAATATCTTCCGTTCAAAACTGGATAGAAGCTTTCTGAGAAACTTCTCTGTGTTCTGTTAATTCATCTAGCAGAGTTACATCTCTTCCTTCAAGAAGCCTTTCGCTAAGGCTGTTCTTGTGGAATTGGCAAAGGGATATTTGGAAGCCCATAGAGGGCTATGGTGAAAAAGGAAATATCTTCCGTTCAAAACTTTAAAGAAGCTTTCTGAGAAACTGCTCTGTGTTCTGTTAATTCATCTCACAGAGTTACATCTTTCCCTTCAAGAAGCCTTTCGCTAAGGCTGTTCTTGTGGAATTGGCAAAGGGATATTTGGAAGCCCATAGAGGGCTATGGTGAAAAAGGAAATATCTTCCGTTCAAAACTGGAAAAAAGCTTTCTGAGAAACTACTCTGTGTTCTGTTAATTCATCTCACAGAGTTACATCTTTCCCTTCAAGAAGCCTTTCGCTAAGGCTGTTCTTGTGGAATTGGCAAAGGGATATTTGGAAGCCCATAGAGGGCTCTGGTGAAAAAGGAAATATCTTCCGTTCAAAACTGGAAAGAAGCTTTCTGAGAAACTGCTCTGTGTTCTGTTAATTCGTCTCACAGAGTTACATCTTTAACTTCAAGAAGCCTTTCGCTAAGGCTGTTCTTGTGGAATTGGCAAAGGGATATTTGGAAGCCCATAGAGGGCTATGGTGAAAAAGGAAATATCTTCCGTTCAAAACTGGAAAGAAGCTTTCTGAGAAACTGCTCTGTGTTCTGTTAATTCATCTCACAGAGTTACATCTTTCCCTTCAAGAAGCCTTTCGCTAAGCCTGTTCTTGTGGAATTGGCAAAGGGATATTTGGAAGCCCATAGAGGGCTATGGTGAAAAAGGAAATATCTTCCGTTCAAAACTGGAAAGAAGCTTTCTGAGAAACTGTTCTATGTTCTGTTAATTCAGCTCACAGAGTTACATCTTTCCCTTCAAGAAGCCTTTCGCCAAGGCTGTTCTTGTGGAATTGGCAAAGGGATATTTGGAAGCCCATAGAGGGCTATGGTGAAAAAGGAAATATCTTCCGTTCAAAACTGGAAAGAAGCTTTCTGAGAAACTGCTCTGTGTTCTGTTAATTCATCTCACAGAGTTACATCTTTCCCTTCAAGAAGCCTTTCGCTAAGGCTGTTCTTGGGGAATTGGCAAAGGGATATTTGGAAGCCCATAGAGGGCTATGGTGAAAAAGGGAATATCTTCCGTTCAAAACTGGAAAACAGCTTTCTGAGAAACTGCTCTGTGTTCTGTTAATTCATCTCACAGAGTTACATATTTCCCTTCAAGAAGCCTTTCGCTAAGGCTGTTTTTGTGGAGTTGGCAAAGGGATATTTGGAAGCCCATAGAGGGCTATGGTGAAAAAGGAAATATCTTCCGTTCAAAACTGGAAAGAAGCTCTCTGAGAAACTGCTCTGTGTTCTGTTAATTCATCTCACAGAGTTACATCTTTCCCTTCAAGAAGTCTTTCTCTAAGGCTGTTCTTGTGGAATTGGCAAAGGGATATTTGGATTCCCATCGAGGGCTATGGAGAAAAAGGAAATATCTTCCGTTCAAAACTGGAAAGAAGCTTTCTGAGAAACTGTTCTATGTTCTGTTAATTCATCTCACAGAGTTACATCTTTCCCTTCAAGAAGCCTTTTGCTAAGGCTGTTCTTGTGGAATTGGCAAAGGGATATTTGGAAGCCCATAGAGGGCTATGGTGAAAAAGGAAATATCTTCCGTTCAAAACTGGATAGAAGCTTTCTGAGAAACTGCTCTGTGTTCTGTTAATTCATCTAGCAGAGTTACATCTCTTCCTTCAAGAAGCCTTTCGCTAAGGCTGTTCTTGTGGAATTGGCAAAGGGATATTTGGAAGCCCATAGAGGGCTATGCTGAAAAAGGAAATATCTTCCGTTCAAAACTTTAAAGAAGCTTTCTGAGAAACTGCTCTGTGTTCTGTTAATTCATCTCACAGAGTTACATCTTTCCCTTCAAGAAGCCTTTCGCTAAGGCTGTTCTTGTGGAATTGGCAAAGGGATATTTGGAAGCCCATAGAGGGCTATGGTGAAAAAGGAAATATCTTCCGTTCAAAACTGGAAAAAAGCTTTCTGAGAAACTACTCTGTGTTCTGTTAATTCATCTCACAGAGTTACATCTTTCCCTTCAAGAAGCCTTTCGCTAAGGCTGTTCTTGTGGAATTGGCAAAGGGATATTTGGAAGCCCATAGAGGGCTCTGGTGAAAAAGGAAATATCTTCCGTTCAAAACTGGAAAGAAGCTTTCTGAGAAACTGCTCTGTGTTCTGTTAATTCGTCTCACAGAGTTACATCTTTAACTTCAAGAAGCCTTTCGCTAAGGCTGTTCTTGTGGAATTGGCAAAGGGATATTTGGAAGCCCATAGAGGGCTATGGTGAAAAAGGAAATATCTTCCGTTCAAAACTGGAAAGAAGCTTTCTGAGAAACTGCTCTGTGTTCTGTTAATTCATCTCACAGAGTTACATCTTTCCCTTCAAGAAGCCTTTCGCTAAGGCTGTTCTTGTGGAATTGGCAAAGGGATATTTGGAAGCCCATAGAGGGCTATGGAGAAAAAGGAAATATCTTCCGTTCAAAACTGGAAAGAAGCTTTCTGAGAAACTGCTCTGTGTTCTGTTAATTCATCTCACAAAGTTACATCTTTCCCTTCAAGAAGCCTTTCGCTAAGGCTGTTCTTGTGGAATTGGCAAAGGGATATTTGGAAGCCCATAGAGGGCTATGGTGAAAAAGGAAATATCTTCCGTTCAAAACTGGAAAAAAGCTTTCTGAGAAACTGCTCTGTGTTCTGTTAATTCATCTCACAGAGTTACATATTTCCCTTCAAGAAGCCTTTCGCTAAGGCTGTTTTTGTGGAGTTGGCAAAGGGATATTTGGAAGCCCATAGAGGGCTATGGTGAAAAAGGAAATATCTTCCGTTCAAAACTGGAAAGAAGCTTTCTGAGAAACTACTCTGTGTTCTGTTAATTCATCTCACAGAGTTACATCTTTCCCTTCAAGAAGCCTTTCGCTAAGCCTGTTCTTGTGGAATTGGCAAAGGGATATTTGGAAGCCCATAGAGGGCTATGGTGAAAAAGGAATTATCTTCCGTTCAAAACAGGAAAGAAGCTTTCTGAGAAACTGCTCTGTGTTCTTTTAATTCATCTCACAGAATTACATCTTTCCCTTCAAGAAGCCTTTCGCTAAGGCTCTTCCTTTGGAATTGGCAAAGGGATATTTGGAAGCCCATGGTGGGCTATGGTGAAAAAGGAAATATCTTCCGTTCAAAAGTGAAAAGAAGCTTTCTGAGAAACTGCTCTGTGTTCTGTTAATTCATCTAGCAGAGTTACATCTCTTCCTTCAAGAACCCTTTCGCTAAGGCTGTTCTTGTGGAATTGGCAAAGGGATATTTGGAAGCCCATAGAGGGCTATGGTGAAAAAGGAAATATCTTCCGTTCAAAACTGGAAAGAAGCTTTCTGAGAAACTGCTCTGTGTTCTGTTAATTCATCTCACAGAGTTACATCTTTAACTTCAAGAAGCCTTTCGCTAAGGCTGTTCTTGCGGAATTGGCAAAGGGATATTTGGAAGCCCATAGAGGGCTATGGAGAAAAAGGAAATATCTTCCGTTCAAAACTGGAAAGAAGCTTTCTGAGAAACTGTTCTATGTTCTGTTAATTCATTTCACAGAGTTACATCTTTCCCTTCAAGAAGCCTTTCGCTAAGGCTGTTCTTGTGGAATTGGCAAAGGGATATTTGGAAGCCCATAGAGGGCTATGTTGAAAAAGGAAATATCTTCCGTTCAAAACTGGAAAGAAGCTTTCTGAGAAACTGCTCTGTGTTCTGTTAATTCATCTCACAGAGTTACATCTTTCGATTCAAGAAGCCTTTCGCTAAGGCTGTTCTTGTGGAATTGTCAAAGGGATATTTGGAAGCCCATAGAGGGCTATGGTGAAAAAGGAAATATCTTCCGTTCAAAACTGGAAAGAAGCTTTCTGAGAAACTGCTCTGTGTTCTGATAATTCATCTCACAGACTTACATCTTTCCCTTCAAGAAGCCTTTCGCTAAGGCTCTTCTTGTGGAATTGGCAAAGGGATATTTGGAAGCCCATAGAGGGCTATGGCGAAAAAGGAAATATCTTCCGTTCAAAACTGGAAAGAAGCTTTCTGAGAAACTGCTCTGTGTTCTGTTAATTCATCTCACAGAGTTACATCTTTCCCTTCAAGAAGCCTTTCGCTAAGGCTGTTCTTGTGGAATTGGCAAATTGATATTTGGAAGCCCATAGAGGGCTATGGTGAAAAAGGAAATATCTTCCGTTCAAAACTGGAAAGAAGCTTTCTGAGAAACTGCTCTGTGTTCTGTTAATTCATCTCACAGAGTTACATCTTTCCCTTCAAGAAGCCTTTCACTAAGGCTGTTTTTGTGGAATTGGCAAAGGGATATTTGGAAGCCCATAGAGGGCTATGGTGAAAAAGGAAATATCTTCCGTTCAAAACTTGAAAGAAGCTTTCTGAGAAACTGCTCTGTGTTCTGTTAATTCATCTCACAGAGTTACATCTTTCCCTTCAAGAAGCCTTTCGCTAAGGCTGTTCTTGGGGAATTGGCAAAGGGATATTTGGAAGCCCATAGAGGGCTATGGTGAAAAAGGAAATATCTTCCGTTCAATATTGGAAAGAACCTTTCTGAGAAACTGCTCTGTGTTCTGTTAATTCATCTCACAGAGTTACATCTTTAACTTCAAGAAGCCTTTCGCTAAGGCTGTTCTTGTGGAATTGGCAAAGGGATATTTGGAAGCCCATAGAGGGCTATGGAGAAAAAGGAAATATCTTCCGTTCAAAAGTGGAAAGAAGCTTTCTGAGAAACTGTTCTATGTTCTCTTAATTCATCACACAGAGTTACATCTTTCCCTTCAAGAAGCCTTTCGCCAAGGCTGTTCTTGTGGAATTGGCAAAGGGATATTTGGAAGCCCATAGAGGGCTATGGTGAAAAAGGAAATATCTTCCGTTCAAAACTGGAAAAAAGCTTTCTGAGAAACTGCTCTGTGTTCTGTTAATTCATCTCACAGAGTTACATCTTTCCCTTCAAGAAGTCTTTCGCTAAGGCTGTTCTTGTGGAATTGGCAAAGGGATATTTCGAAGCCCATAGAGGGCTATGGAGAAAAAGGAAATATCTTCCGTTCAAAACTGGAAAGAAGCTTTCTGAGAAACTGTTCTATGTTCTGTTAATTCATCTCACAGAGTTACATCTTTCCCTTCAAGAAGCCTTTTGCTAAGGCTGTTCTTGTGGAATTGGCAAAGGGATATTTGGAAGCCCATAGAGGGCTATGGTGAAAAAGGAAATATCTTCCGTTCAAAACTGGAAAGAAGCTTTCTGAGAAACTACTCTGTGTTCTGTTAATTCATCTCACAGAGTTACATCTTTCCCTTCAAGAAGCCTTTCGCTAAGCCTGTTCTTGTGGAATTGGCAAAGGGATATTTGGAAGCCCATAGAGGGCTATGGTGAAAAAGGAAATATCATCCGTTCAAAACTGGAAAGAAGCTTTCTGAGAAACTGCTCTGTGTTCTTTTAATTCATCTCACAGAATTACATCTTTCCCTTCAAGAAGCCTTTCGCTAAGGCTCTTCTTGTGGAATTGGCAAAGGGATGTTTGGAAGCCCATGGTGGGCTATGGTGAAAAAGGAAATATCTTCCGTTCAAAATTGGAAAAAAGCTTTCTGAGAAACTGCTCTGTGTTCTGTTAATTCATCTCACAGAGTTACATCTTTCCCTTCAAGAAGCCTTTCGCTAAGCCTGTTCTTGTGGAATTGGCAAAGGGATATTTGGAAGCCCATAGAGGGTTATGGTGAAAAAGGAAATATCATCCGTTCAAAACTGGAAATAAGCTTTCTGAGAAACTGCTCTGTGTTCTTTTAATTCATCTCACAGAATTACATCTTTCCCTTCAAGAAGCCTTTCGCTAAGGCTCTTCTTGTGGAATTGGCAAAGGGATATTTGGAAGCCCATAGAGGGCTAAGGTGAAAAACGAAATATCTTCCGTTCAAAACTAGAAAAAAGCTTTCTGAGCAACTGCTCTGTGTTCTGTTAATTCATCTCACAGAGTTACATATTTCCCTTCAAGAAGCCTTTCACTAAGGCTGTTTTTGTGGAATTGTCAAAGGGATATTTGGAAGCCCATAGAGGGCTATGGTGAAAAAGGAAATATCTTCCGTTCAAAACTGGAAAGAAGCTTTCTGAGAAACTGCTCTGTGTTCTGTTAATTCATCTCACAGAGTTACATCTTTCCCTTCAAGAAGCCTTTCGCTAAGGCTGTTCTTGTGGAATTGGCAAAGGGATATTTGGAAGCCCATAGAGGGCTATGGTGAAAAAGGAAATATCTTCCGTTCAAAACTGGAAAGAAGCTTTCTGAGAAACTGCTCTGTGTTCTGTTAATTCATCCCACAGAGTTACATCTTTCCCTTCAAGAAGCCTTTCCTAAGGCTGTTCTTGTGGAATTGGCAAAGGGATATTTGGAAGCCCATAGAGGGCTATGGTGAAAAAGGAAATATCTTCCGTTCAAAATTGGAAAGAACCTTTCTGAGAAACTGCTCTGTGTTCTGTTAATTCATCTCACAGAGTTACATCTTTCCCTTCAAGAAGCCTTTCGCTAAGGCTGTTCTTCTGGAATTGGCAAAGGGATATTTGGAAGCCCATAGAGGGCTATGGTGAATAAGGAAATATCTTCCGTTCAAAACTGGAAAGAAGCTTTCTGAGAAACTGCTCTGTGTTCTGTTAATTCATCTCACAGAGTTACATCTTTCCCTTCAAGAAGCCTTTCAATAAGGCTGTTCTTGTGGAATTGGCCAAGGGATATTTGGAAGCCCATAGAGGGCTATGGTGAAAAAGGAAATATCTTCCGTTCAAAATTGGAAAGAACCTTTCTGAGAAACTGCTCTGTGTTCTGTTAATTCATCTCACAGAGTTACATCTTTCCCTTCAAGAAGCCTTTCGCTAAGGCTGTTCTTGTGGAATTGGCAAAGGGATATTTGGAAGCCCATAGATGGCTAGGGTGAAAAAGGAAATACCTTCCGTTCAAAACTGGAAAGAAGCTTTCTGAGAAACTGCTCTGTGTTCTGTTAATTCATCTCACAGAGTTACATCTTTCCCTTCAAGAAGCCTTTCGCTAAGGCTGTTCTTGTGGAATTGGCAAAGGGATATTTGGAAGCCCATAGAGGGCTATGGTGAAAAAGGAAATATCTTCCCTTCAAAAGTGGAAAGAAGCTTTCTGAGAAACTGCTCTGTGTTCTGTTAATTCATCTAGCAGAGTTACATCTCTTCCTTCAAGAAGCCTTTCGCTAAGGCTGTTCTTGTGGAATTGGCAAAGGGATATTTGGAAGCCCATAGAGGGCTATGGTGAAAAAGGAAATATCTTCCGTTCAAAACTGGAAAGAAGCTTTCTGAGAAACTGCTCTGTGTTCTGTTAATTCATCTCACAGAGTTACATCTTTCCCTTCAAGAAGCCTTTCGCTAAGGCTGTTCTTGGGGAATTGGCAAAGAGATACTTGGAAGCCCCTAGAGGGCTATGGTGAAAAAGGAAATATCTTCCGTCAAAACTGGAAAAAAGCTTTCTGAGAAACTGCTCTGTGTTCTGTTAATTCATCTCACAGAGTTACATCTTTCCCTTCAAGAAGTCTTTCGCTAAGGCTGTTCTTGTGGAATTGGCAAAGGGATATTTGGAAGCCCATTGAGGGCTATGGAGAAAAAGGAAATATCTTCCGTTCAAAACTGGAAAGAAGCTTTCTGAGAAACTGTTCTATGTTCTATTAATTCATCTCACAGAGTTACATCTTTCCCTTCAAGAAGCCTTTTGCTAAGGCTGTTCTTGTGGAATTGGCAAAGGGATATTTGGAAGCCCATAGAGGGCTATGGTGAAAAAGGAAATATCTTCCCTTCAAAACTGGAAAGAAGCTTTCTGAGAAACTGCTCTGTGTTCTGTTAATTCATCTCACAGAGTTACATCTTTCCCTTCAAGAAGCCTTTCGATAAGCCTGTTCTTGTGGAATTGGCAATGGGATATTTGGAAGCCCATAGAGGGCTATGGTGAAAAAGGAAATATCATCCGTTCAAAACTGGAAAGAAGCTTTCTGAGAAACTGCTCTGTGTTCTTTTAATTCATCTCACAGAATTACATCTTTCCCTTCAAGAAGCCTTTCGCTAAGGCTCTTCTTGTGGAATTGGCAAAGGGATATTTGGAAGCCCATGGTGGGCTATGGTGAAAAAGGAAATATCTTCCGTTCAAAACTGGATAGAAGCTTTCTGAGAAACTGCTCTGTGTTCTGTTAATTCATCTCACAGAGTTACATCTTTCCCTTCAAGAAGTCTTTCGCTAAGGCTGTTCTTGTGGAATTGGCAAAGGGATATTTGGAGGCCCATAGAGGGCTATGGAGAAAAAGGAAATATCTTCCGTTCAAAACTCGAAAGAAGCTTTCTGAGAAACTGTTCTATGTTCTGTTAATTCATCTCACAGAGTTACATCTTTCCCTTCAAGAAGCCTTTTGCTAAGGCTGTTCTTGTGGAATTCGCAAAGGGATATTTGGAAGCCCATAGAGGGCTATGGTGAAAAAGGAAATATCTTCCGTTCAAAACTGGAAAGAAGCTTTCTGAGAAACTGCTCTGTGTTCTGTTAATTCATCTCACAGAGTTACATCTTTCCCTTCAAGAAGTCTTTCGCTAAGGCTGTTCTTGTGGAATTGGCAAAGGGATATTTGGAGGCCCATGGAGGGCTATGGAGAAAAAGGAAATATCTTCCGTTCAAAACTGGAAAGAAGCTTTCTGAGAAACTGTTCTATGTTCTGTTAATTCATCTCACAGAGTTACATCTTTCCCTTCAAGAAGCCTTTCGCTAAGGCTCCTCTTGTGGAATTGGCAAAGGGATATTTGGAAGCCCATGGTGGGCTATGCTGAAAAAGGAAATATCTTCCGTTGAAAAGTGGAAAGAAGCTTTCTGAGAAACTGCTCTGTGTTCTGTTAATTCATCTCACAGAGTTACATCTTTCCCTTCAAGAAGCCTTTCGCTAAGGCTGTTCTTGGGGAATTGGCAAAGGGATATTTGGAAGCCCATAGAGGGCTATGATGAAAAAGGATATAACTTCCGTTCAAAACTGGATAGAAGCTTTCTGAGAAACTGCTCTGTGTACTGTTAATTCATCTCACAGAGTTACATCTTTCCCTTCAAGAAGCCTTTCGCTAAGGCTGTTCTTGTGGAATTGGCAAAGGGATATTTGGAAGCCCATAGAGGGCTATGTTGAAAAAGGAAATATCTTCCGTTCAAAACTGGAAAGAAGCTTTCTGAGAAACTGCTCTGTGTTCTGTTAATTCATCACACAGAGTTACATCTTTCCCTTCAAGAAGCCTTTCTCTAAGGCTGTTCTTGTGGAATTGGCAAAGGGATATTTGGAAGCCCATAGAGGGCTATGGTGAAAAAGGAAATATCTTCCGTTCAAAACTGGAAAGAAGCTTTCTGAAAAACTGCTCTGTGTTCTGTTAATTCATCTCACAGAGTTACATATTTCCCTTCAAGAAGCCTTTCGCTAAGGCTGTTTTTGTGGAATTGGCAAAGGGATATTTGGAAGCCCATAGAGGGCTATGGTGAAAAAGGAAATATCTTACGTTCAAAACTGGAAAGAAGCTTTCTGAGAAACTGCTGTGTGTTCTGTTAATTCATCTCACAGAGTTACATCTTTCCCTTCAAGAAGCCTTTCGCTAAGGCTTTTCTTGTGGAATTGGCAAAGGGATATTTGGAAGCCCATAGAGGGCTATGGTGAAAAAGGAAATATCTTCCGTTCAAAACTGGAAAAAAGCTTTCTGAGAAACTGTTCTATGTTCCGTTAATTCATCTCACAGAGTTACATCTTTCCCTTCAAGAAGCCTTTCGCTAAGGCTGTTCTTGTGGAATTGGCAAAGGGATATTTGGAAGCCCATAGAGGTCTATGGTGAAAAAGGAAATATCTTCCGTTCAAAACTGGAAAGAAGCTTTCTGAGAAACTGCTCTGTGTTCTGTTAATTAATCTCACAGAGTTACATCTTTAACTTCAAGAAGTCTTTCGCTAAGGCTGTTCTTGTGGAATTGGCAAAGGGATATTTGGAATCCCATAGAGGGCTATGGTGAAAAAGGAAATATCTTCCGTTCAAAACTGGAAAGAAGCTTTCTGAGAAACTGCTCTGTGTTCTGTTAATTCATCTCACAGAGTTACATCTTTAACTTCAAGAAGCCTTTCTCTAAGGCTGTTCTTGTGGAATTGGCAAAGGGATATTTGGAAGCCCATAGAGGGCTATGGTGAAAAAGGAAATATCTTCCGTTCAAAACTGGAAAGAAGCTTTCTGAGAAACTGCTCTGTGTTCTGTTAATTCATCTCACAGAGTTACATCTTTCCCTTCAAGAAGCCTTTCGCTAAGGCTGTTCTTGTGGAATTGGCAAAGGGATATTTGGAAGCCCATAGAGGTCTATGGTGAAAAAGGAAATATCTTCCGTTCAAAACTGGAAAGAAGCTTTCTGAGAAACTGCTCTGTGTTCTGTTAATTCATCTCACAGGGTTACATCTTTAACTTCAAGAAGCCTTTCGCTAAGGCTGTTCTTGTGGAATTGGCAAAGGGATATTTGGAAGCCCATAGAGGGCTATGGTGAAAAAGGAAATATCTTCCGTTCAAAACTGGAAAGAAGCTTTCTGAGAAACTGCTCTGTGTTCTGTTAATTCATCTCACAGAGTTACATCTTTCCCTTCAAGAAGCCTTTCGCTAAGGCTGTTCTTGTGGAATTGGCCAAGGGATATTTGGAAGCCCATAGAGGGCTGTGTTGAAAAAGGAAATATCTTCCGTTCAAAACTGGAAAGAAGCTTTCTGAGAAACTGCTCTGTGTTCTGTTAATTCATCCCACAGAGTTACATCTTTCCCTTCAAGAAGCCTTTCTCTAAGGCTGTTCTTGTGGAATTGGCAAAGGGATATTTGGAAGCCCTTAGAGGGCTATGGTGAAAAAGGAAATATCTTCCGTTCAAAACTGGAAAGAAGCTTTCTGAAAAACTGCGCTGTGTTCTGTTAATTCATCTCACAGAGTTACATATTTCCCTTCAAGAATCCTTTTGCTAAGGCTGTTTTTGTGGAATTGGCAAAGGGATATTTGGAAGCCCATAGAGGGCTATGGTGAAAAAGGAAATATCTTACGTTCAAAACTGGAAAGAAGCTTTCTGAGAAACTGCTGTGTGTTCTGTTAATTCATCTCACAGAGTTACATCTTTCCCTTCAAGAAGCCTTTCGCTAAGGCTTTTCTTGTGGAATTGGCAAAGGGATATTTGGAAGCCCATAGAGGGCTATGGTGAAAAAGGAAATATCTTCCGTTCAAAACTGGAAAAAAGCTTTCTGAGAAACTGTTCTATGTTCTGTTAATTCATCTCACAGAGTTACATCTTTCCCTTCAAGAAGCCTTTCGCTAAGGCTGTTCTTGTGGAATTGGCAAGGGATATTTGGAAGCCCATAGAGGGCTATGGTGAAAAAGGAAATATCTTCCGTTCAAAACTCGAAAGAAGCTTTCTGAGAAACTGCTCTGTGTTCTGTTAATTCATCTCACAGAGTTACATCTTTCCCTTCAAGAAGCCTTTCGCTAAGGCAGTTCTTGGGGAATTGGCAAAGGGATATTTGGAAGCCCATAGAGGGCTATGGTGAAAAAGGAAATATCTTCCGTTCAAAACTGGAAAGAAGCTTTCTGAGAAACTGCTCTGTGTTCTGTTAATTCATCTCACAGAGTTACATCTTTCCCTTCAAGAAGCCTTTCGCTAAGGCTGTTCTTGTGGAATTGGCAAAGGGATATTTGGAAGCCCATAGAGGGCTCTGGTGAAAAAGGAAATATCTTCCGTTCAAAACTGGAAAGAAGCTTTCTGAGAAACTGCTCTGTGTTCTGTTAATTCGTCTCACAGAGTTACATCTTTAACTTCAAGAAGCCTTTCGCTAAGGCTGTTCTTGTGGAATTGGCAAAGGGATATTTGGAAGCCCATAGAGGGCTATGGTGAAAAAGGAAATATCTTCCGTTCAAAACTGGAAAGAAGCTTTCTGAGAAACTGCTCTGTGTTCTGTTAATTCATCTCACAGAGTTACATCTTTCCCTTCAAGAAGCCTTTCGCTAAGGCTGTTCTTGTGGAATTGGCAAAGGGATATTTGGAAGCCCATAGAGGGCTATAGTGAAAAAGGAAATATCTTCCGTTCAAAACTGGAAAGAAGCTTTCTGAGAAACTGCTCTGTGTTCTGTTAATTCATCTCACAGAGTTACATCTTTCCCTTCAAGAAGCCTTTCGCTAAGGCTGTTCTTGGGGAATTGGCAAAGGGATATTTGGAAGCCCATAGAGGGCTATGGTGAAAAAGGAAATATCTTCCGTTCAAAACTGGAAAAAAGCTTTCTGAGAAACTGCTCTGTGTTCTGTTAATTCATCTCACAGAGTTACATATTTCCCTTCAAGAAGCCTTTCGCTACGGCTGTTTTTGTGGAGTTGGCAAAGGGATATTTGGAAGCCCATAGAGGGCTATGGTGAAAAAGGAAATATCTTCCGTTCAAAACTGGAAAGAAGCTTTCTGAGAAACTGCTCTGTGTTCTGTTAATTCATCTCACAGAGTTACATCTTTCCCTTCAAGAAGTCTTTCGCTAAGGCTGTTCTTGTGGAATTGGCAAAGGGATATTTGGAAGCCCATAGAGGGCTATGGAGAAAAAGGAAATATCTTCCGTTCAAAACTGGAAAGAAGCTTTCTGAGAAACTGTTCTATGTTCTGTTAATTCATCTCACAGAGTTACCTCTTTCCCTTCAAGAAGCCTTTTGCTAAGGCTGTTCTTGTGGAATTGGCAAAGGGATATTTGGAAGCCCAAGGTGGGCTATGGTGAAAAAGGAAATATCTTCCGTTCAAAAGTGGAAAGAAGCTTTCTGAGAAACTGCTCTGTGTTCTGTTAATTCATCTAGCAGAGTTACATCTCTTCCTTCAAGAAGCCTTTCGCTAAGGCTGTTCTTGTGGAATTGGCAAAGGGATATTTGGAAGCCCATAGAGGGCTATGGTGAAAAAGGAAATATCTTCCGTTCAAAACTGGAAAGAAGCTTTCTGAGAAACTGCTCTGTGTTCTGTTAATTCATCTCACAGAGTTACATCTTTCCCTTCAAGAAGCCTTTCGCTAAGGCTGTTCTTGTGGAATTGGCAAAGGGATATTTGGAAGCCCATAGAGGGCTATGGTGAAAAAGGAAATATCTTCCGTTCAAAACTGGAAAGAAGCTTTCTGAGAAACTGCTCTGTGTTCTGTTAATTCATCTCACAGAGTTACATCTTTCCCTTCAAGAAGCCTTTCGCTAAGGCTGTTCTTGGGGAATTGGCAAAGGGATATTTGGAAGCCCATAGAGGGCTATGGTGAAAAAGGAAATATCTTCCGTTGAAAACTGGAAAAAAGCTTTCTGAGAAACTGCTCTGTGTTCTGTTAATTCATCTCACAGAGTTACATATTTCCCTTCAAGAAGCCTTTCGCTAAGGCTGTTTTTGTGGAGTTGGCAAAGGGATATTTGGAAGCCCATAGAGGGCTATGGTGAAAAAGGAAATATCTTCCGTTCAAAACTGGAAAGAAGCTTGCTGAGAAACTGCTCTGTGTTCTGTTAATTCATCTCACCGAGTTACATCTTTCCCTTCAAGAAGTCTTTCGCTAAGGCTGTTCTTGTGGAATTGGCAAAGGGATATTTGGAAGCCCATAGAGGGCTATGGAGAAAAAGGAAATATCTTCCGTTGAAAAGTGGAAAGAAGCTTTCTGAGAAACTGTTCTATGTTCTGTTAATTCATCTCACAGAGTTACATCTTTCCCTTCAAGAAGCCTTTTGCTAAGGCTGTTCTTGTGGAATTGGCAAAGGGATATTTGGAAGCCCATGGTGGGCTATGGTGAAAAAGGAAATATCTTCCGTTCAAAAGTGGAAAGAAGCTTTCTGAGAAACTGCTCTGTGTTCTGTTAATTCATCTAGCAGAGTTACAACTCTTCCTTCAAGAAGCCTTTCGCTAAGGCTGTTCTTTTGGAATTGGCAAAGGGATATTTGGAAGCCCATAGAGGGCTATGGTGAAAAAGGAAATATCTTCCGTTCAAAACTGGAAAGAAGCTTTCTGAGAAACTGCTCTGTGTTCTGTTAATTCATCTCACAGAGTTACATCTTTCCCTTCAAGAAGCCTTTCGCTAAGGCTTTTCTTGTGGAATTGGCAAAGGGATATTTGGAAGCCCCTAGAGGGCTATGGTGAAAAAGGAAATATCTTCTGTTCAAAACTGGAAAAAAGCTTTCTGAGAAACTGTTCCATGTTCTGTTAATTCATCTCACAGAGTTACATCTTTCCCTTCAAGAAGCCTTTCGCTAAGGCTGTTCTTGTGGAATTGGCAAAGGGATATTTGGAAGCCCATAGAGGTCTATGGTGAAAAAGGAAATATCTTCCGTTCGAAACTGGAAAGAAGCTTTCTGAGAAACTGCTCTGTGTTCTGTTAATTCATCTCACAGAGTTACATCTTTCCCTTCAAGAAGTCTTTCGCTAAGGCTGTTCTTGTGGAATTGGCAAAGGGATATTTGGAGGCCCATAGAGGGCTATGGAGAAAAAGGAAATATCTTCCGTTCAAAACTGGAAAGAAGCTTTCTGAGAAACTGTTCTATGTTCTGTTAATTCATCTCACAGAGTTACATCTTTCCCTTCAAGAAGCCTTTTGCTAAGGCTGTTCTTGTGGAATTGGCAAAGGGATATTTGGAAGCCCATATAGGGCTATGGTGAAAAAGGAAATATCTTCCGTTCAAAACTGGAAAGAAGCTTTCTGAGAAACTGCTCTGTGTTCTGTTAATTCATCTCACAGAGTTACATCTTTCCCTTCAAGAAGCCTTTCGCTAAGGCTGTTCTTGTGGAATTGGCAAAGGGATATTTGGATGCCCATGGAGGGCTATGGAGAAAAAGGAAATATCTTCCGTTCAAAACTGGAAAGAAGCTTTCTGAGAAACTGTTCTATGTTCTGTTAATTCATCTCACAGAGTTACATCTTTCCCTTCAAGAAGCCTTTCGCTAAGCCTGTTCTTGTGGAATTGGCAAAGGGATATTTGGAAGCCCATAGAGGGCTATGGTGAAAAAGGAAATATCATCCGTTCAAAACTGGAAAGAAGCTTTCTGAGAAACTGCTCTGTGTTCTTTTAATTCATCTCACAGAATTACATCTTTCCCTTCAAGAAGCCTTTCGCTAAGGCTCTTCTTGTGGAATTGGCAAAGGGATATTTGGAAGCCCATGGTGGGTTATGGTGAAAAAGGAAATATCTTCCGTTCAAAACTGGAAAGAAGCTTTCTGAGAAACTGCTCTGTGTTCTGTTAATTCATCTCACAGAGTTACATCTTTCCCTTCAAGAAGTCTTTCGCTAAGGCTGTTCTTGTGGAATTGGCAAAGGGATATTTGGAGGCCCATAGAGGGCTATGGAGAAAAAGGAAATATCTTCCGTTCAAAACTGGAAAGAAGCTTTCTGAGAAACTGTTCTATGTTCTGTTAATTCATCTCACAGAGTTACATCTTTCCCTTCAAGAAGCCTTTTGCTAAGGCTGTTCTTGGGGAATTGGCAAAGGGATATTTGGAAGCCCATAGAGGGCTATGGTGAAAAAGGAAATATCTTCCGTTCAAAACTGGAAAGAAGCTTTCTGAGAAACTGCTCTGTGTTCTGTTAATTCATCTCACAGAGTTACATCTTTCCCTTCAAGAAGTCTTTCGCTAAGGCTGTTCTTGTGGAATTGGCAAAGGGATATTTGGAGGCCCATGGAGGGCTATGGAGAAAAAGGAAATATCTTCCGTTCAAAACTGGAAAGAAGCTTTCTGAGAAACTGCTCTGTGTTCTGTTAATTCATCTCACAGAGTTACATATTTCCCTTCAAGAATCCTTTTGCTAAGGCTGTTTTTGTGGAATTGGCAAAGGGATATTTGGAAGCCCATAGAGGGCTATGGTGAAAAAGGAAATATCTTACGTTCAAAACTGAAAAGAAGCTTTCTGAGAAACTGCTCTGTGTTCTGTTAATTCATCTCACAGAGTTACATCTTTCCCTTCAAGAAGCCTTTCGCTAAGGCTTTTCTTGTGGAATTGGCAAAGGGATATTTGGAAGCCCATAGAGGGCTATGGTGAAAAAGGAAATATCTTCCGTTCAAAACTGGAAAAAAGCTTTCTGAGAAACTGTTCTATGTTCTGTTAATTCATCTCACAGAGTTACATCTTTCCCTTCAAGAAGCCTTTCGCTGAGGCTGTTCTTGTGGAATTGGCAAGGGATATTTGGAAGCCCCTAGAGGGCTATGGTGAAAAAGGAAATATCTTCCGTTCAAAACTGGAAAGAAGCTTTCTGAGAAACTGCTCTGTGTTCTGTTAATTCATCTCACAGAGTTACATCTTTCCCTTCAAGAAGCCTTTCGCTAAGGCAGTTCTTGGGGAATTGGCAAAGGGATATTTGGAAGCCCATAGAGGGCTATGGTGAAAAAGGAAATATCTTCCGTTCAAAACTGGAAAGAAGCTTTCTGAGAAACTGCTCTGTGTTCTGTTAATTCATCTCACAGAGTTACATCTTTCCCTTCAAGAAGCCTTTCGCTAAGGCTGTTCTTGTGGAATTGGCAAAGGGATATTTGGAAGCCCATAGAGGGCTCTGGTGAAAAAGGAAATATCTTCCGTTCAAAACTGGAAAGAAGCTTTCTGAGAAACTGCTCTGTGTTCTGTTAATTCGTCTCACAGAGTTACATCTTTAACTTCAAGAAGCCTTTCACTAAGGCTGTTCTTGTGGAATTGGCAAAGGGATATTTGGAAGCCCATAGAGGGCTATGGTGAAAAAGGAAATATCTTCCGTTCAAAACTGGAAAGAAGCTTTCTGAGAAACTGCTCTGTGTTCTGTTAATTCATCTCACAGAGTTACATCTTTCCCTTCAAGAAGCCTTTCGCTAAGGCTGTTCTTGTGGAATTGGAAAAGGGATATTTGGAAGCCCATAGAGGGCTATAGTGAAAAAGGAAATATCTTCCGTTCAAAACTGGAAAGAAGCTTTCTGAGAAACTGCTCTGTGTTCTGTTAATTCATCTCACAGAGTTACATCTTTCCCTTCAAGAAGCCTTTCGCTAAGGCTGTTCTTGGGGAATTGGCAAAGGGATATTTGGAAGCCCATAGAGGGCTATGGTGAAAAAGGAAATATCTTCCGTTCAAAACTGGAAAAAAGCTTTCTGAGAAACTGTTCTGTGTTCTGTTAATTCATCTCACAGAGTTACATATTTCCCTTCAAGAAGCCTTTCGCTAAGGCTGTTTTTGTGGAGTTGGCAAAGGGATATTTGGAAGCCCATAGAGGGCTATGGTGAAAAAGGAAATATCTTCCGTTCAAAACTGGAAAGAAGCTTTCTGAGAAACTGCTCTGTGTTCTGTTAATTCATCTCACAGAGTTACATCTTTCCCTTCAAGAAGTCTTTCGCTAAGGCTGTTCTTGTGGAATTGGCAAAGGGATATTTGGAAGCCCATAGAGGGCTATGGAGAAAAAGGAAATATCTTCCGTTCAAAACTGGAAAGAAGCTTTCTGAGAAACTGTTCTATGTTCTGTTAATTCATCTCACAGAGTTACCTCTTTCCCTTCAAGAAGCCTTTTGCTAAGGCTGTCCTTGTGGAATTGGCAAAGGGATATTTGGAAGCCCAAGGTGGGCTATGGTGAAAAAGGAAATATCTTCCGTTCAAAAGTGGAAAGAAGCTTTCTGAGAAACTGCTCTGTGTTCTGTTAATTCATCTAGCAGAGTTACATCTCTTCCTTCAAGAAGCCTTTCGCTAAGGCTGTTCTTGTGGAATTGGCAAAGGGATATTTGGAAGCCCATAGAGGGCTATGGTGAAAAAGGAAATATCTTCCGTTCAAAACTGGAAAGAAGCTTTCTGAGAAACTGCTCTGTGTTCTGTTAATTCATCTCACAGAGTTACATCTTTCCCTTCAAGAAGCCTTTCGCTAAGGCTGTTCTTGTGGAATTGGCAAAGGGATATTTGGAAGCCCATAGAGGGCTATGGTGAAAAAGGAAATATCTTCCGTTCAAAACTGGAAAGAAGCTTTCTGAGAAACTGCTCTGTGTTCTGTTAATTCATCTCACAGAGTTACATCTTTCCCTTCAAGAAGCCTTTCGCTAAGGCTGTTCTTGGGGAATTGGCAAAGGGATATTTGGAAGCCCATAGAGGGCTATGGTGAAAAAGGAAATATCTTCCGTTCAAAACTGGAAAAAAGCTTTCTGAGAAACTGCTCTGTGTTCTGTTAATTCATCTCACAGAGTTACATATTTCCCTTCAAGAAGCCTTTCGCTAAGGCTGTTTTTGTGGAGTTGGCAAAGGGATATTTGGAAGCCCATAGAGGGCTATGGTGAAAAAGGAAATATCTTCCGTTCAAAACTGGAAAGAAGCTTGCTGAGAAACTGCTCTGTGTTCTGTTAATTCATCTCACAGAGTTACATCTTTCCCTTCAAGAAGTCTTTCGCTAAGGCTGTTCTTGTGGAATTGGCAAAGGGATATTTGGAAGCCCATAGAGGGCTATGGAGAAAAAGGAAATATCTTCCGTTCAAAAGTGGAAAGAAGCTTTCTGAGAAACTGTTCTATGTTCTGTTAATTCATCTCACAGAGTTACATCTTTCCCTTCAAGAAGCCTTTTGCTAAGGCTGTTCTTGTGGAATTGGCAAAGGGATATTTGGAAGCCCATGGTGTGCTATGGTGAAAAAGGAAATATCTTCCGTTCAAAAGTGGAAAGAAGCTTTCTGAGAAACTGCTCTGTGTTCTGTTAATTCATCTAGCAGAGTTACAACTCTTCCTTCAAGAAGCCTTTCGCTAAGGCTGTTCTTGTGGAATTGGCAAAGGGATATTTGGAAGCCCATAGAGGGCTATGGTGAAAAAGGAAATATCTTCCGTTCAAAACTGGAAAGAAGCTTTCTGAGAAACTGCTCTGTGTTCTGTTAATTCATCTCACAGAGTTACATCTTTCCCTTCAAGAAGCCTTTCGCTAAGGCTTTTCTTGTGGAATTGGCAAAGGGATATTTGGAAGCCCATAGAGGGCTATGGTGAAAAAGGAAATATCTTCTGTTCAAAACTGGAAAAAAGCTTTCTGAAAAACTGTTCCATGTTCTGTTAATTCATCTCACAGAGTTACATCTTTCCCTTCAAGAAGCCTTTCGCTAAGGCTGTTCTTGTGGAATTGGCAAAGGGATATTTGGAAGCCCATAGAGGTCTATGGTGAAAAAGGAAATATCTTCCGTTCGAAACTGGAAAGAAGCTTTCTGAGAAACTGCTCTGTGTTCTGTTAATTCATCTCACAGAGTTACATCTTTCCCTTCAAGAAGTCTTTCGCTAAGGCTGTTCTTGTGGAATTGGCAAAGGGATATTTGGAGGCCCATAGAGGGCTATGGAGAAAAAGGAAATATCTTCCGTTCAAAACTGGAAAGAAGCTTTCTGAGAAACTGTTCTATGTTCTGTTAATTCATCTCACAGAGTTACATCTTTCCCTTCAAGAAGCCTTTTGCTAAGGCTGTTCTTGTGGAATTGGCAAAGGGATATTTGGAAGCCCATATAGGGCTATGGTGAAAAAGGAAATATCTTCCGTTCAAAACTGGAAAGAAGCTTTCTGAGAAACTGCTCTGTGTTCTGTTAATTCATCTCACAGAGTTACATCTTTCCCTTCAAGAAGCCTTTCGCTAAGGCTGTTCTTGTGGAATTGGCAAAGGGATATTTGGATGCCCATGGAGGGCTATGGAGAAAAAGGAAATATCTTCCGTTCAAAACTGGAAAGAAGCTTTCTGAGAAACTGTTCTATGTTCTGTTAATTCATCTCACAGAGTTACATCTTTCCCTTCAAGAAGCCTTTCGCTAAGCCTGTTCTTGTGGAATTGGCAAAGGGATATTTGGAAGCCCATAGAGGGCTATGGTGAAAAAGGAAATATCATCCGTTCAAAACTGGAAAGAAGCTTTCTGAGAAACTGCTCTGTGTTCTTTTAATTCATCTCACAGAATTACATCTTTCCCTTCAAGAAGCCTTTCGCTAAGGCTCTTCTTGTGGAATTGGCAAAGGGATATTTGGAAGCCCATGGTGGGTTATGGTGAAAAAGGAAATATCTTCCGTTCAAAACTGGAAAGAAGCTTTCTGAGAAACTGCTCTGTGTTCTGTTAATTCATCTCACAGAGTTACATCTTTCCCTTCAAGAAGTCTTTCGCTAAGGCTGTTCTTGTGGAATTGGCAAAGGGATATTTGGAGGCCCATAGAGGGCTATGGAGAAAAAGGAAATATCTTCCGTTCAAAACTGGAAAGAAGCTTTCTGAGATACTGTTCTATGTTCTGTTAATTCATCTCACAGAGTTACATCTTTCCCTTCAAGAAGCCTTTTGCTAAGGCTGTTCTTGTGGAATTGGCAAAGGGATATTTGGAAGCCCATAGAGGGCTATGGTGAAAAAGGAAATATCTTCCGTTCAAAACTGGAAAGAAGCTTTCTGAGAAACTGCTCTGTGTTCTGTTAATTCATCTCACAGAGTTACATCTTTCCCTTCAAGAAGTCTTTCGCTAAGGCTGTTCTTGTGGAATTGGCAAAGGGATATTTGGAGGCCCATGGAGGGCTATGGAGAAAAAGGAAATATCTTCCGTTCAAAACTGGAAAGAAGCTTTCTGAGAAACTGTACTATGTTCTGTTAATTCATCTCACAGAGTTACATCTTTCCCTTCAAGAAGCCTTTTGCTAAGGCTGTTCTTGTGGAATTGGCAAAGGGATATTTGGAAGCCCTTAGAGGGCTATGGTGAAAAAGGAAATATCTTCCGTTCAAAAGTGGATAGAAGCTTTCTGAGCAACTGCTCTGTGTTCTGTTAATTCATCTAGCAGAGTTACATCTCTTCCTTCAAGAAGCCTTTCGCTAAGGCTGTTCTTGAGGAATTGGCAAAGGGATATTTGGAAGCCCATAGAGGGCTATGGTGAAAAAGGAAATATCTTCCGTTCAAAACTTGAAAGAAGCTTTCTGAGAAACTGCTCTGTGTTCTGTTAATTCATCTCACAGAGTTACATCTTTCCCTTCAAGAAGCCTTTCGCTAAGGCTGTTCTTGGGGAATTGGCAAAGGGATATTTGGAAGCCCCTAGAGGGCTCTGGTGAAAAAGGAAATATCTTCCGTTCAAAACTGGAAAGAAGCTTTCTGAGAAACTGCTCTGTGTACGGTTAATTCGTCTCACAGAGTTACATCTTTAACTTCAAGAAGCCTTTCTCTAAGGCTGTTCTTGTGGAATTGGCAAAGGGATATTTGGAAGCCCATAGAGGACTATGGTGAAAAAGGAAATATCTTCCGTTCAAAAGTGGAAAGAAGCTTTCTGAGAAACTGCTCTGTGTTCTGTTAATTCATCTAGCAGAGTTACATCTCTTCCTTCAAGAAGCCTTTCGCTAAGGCTGTTCTTGTGGAATTGGCAAAGGGATATTTGGAAGCCCATAGAGGGCTATGGTGAAAAAGGAAATATCTTCCGTTCAAAACTGGAAAGAAGCTTTCTGAGAAACTGCTCTGTGTTCTGTTAATTCATCTCACAGAGTTACATCTTTCCCTTCAAGAAGCCTTTCGCTAAGGCTGTTCTTGTGGAATTGGCAAAGGGATATTTGGAAGCCCATAGAGGGCTATGGTGAAAAAGGAAATATCTTCCGTTCAAAACTGGAAAGAAGCTTTCTGAGAAACTGCTCTGTGTTCTGTTAATTCATCTCACAGAGTTACATCTTTCCCTTCAAGAAGCCTTTCGCTAAGGCTGTTCTTGGGGAATTGGCAAAGGGATATTTGGAAGCCCATAGAGGGCTATGGTGAAAAAGGAAATATCTTCCGTTCAAAACTGGAAGAAAGCTTTCTGAGAAACTGCTCTGTGTTCTGTTAATTCATCTCACAGAGTTACATATTTCCCTTCAAGAAGCCTTTCGCTAAGGCTGTTTTTGTGGAGTTGGCAAAGGGATATTTGGAAGCCCATAGAGGGCTATGGTGAAAAAGGAAATATCTTCCGTTCAAAACTGGAAAGAAGCTTTCTGAGAAACTGCTCTGTGTTCTGTTAATTCATCTCACAGAGTTACATCTTTCCCTTCAAGAAGTCTTTCGCTAAGGCTGTTCTTGTGGAATTGGCAAAGGGATATTTGGAAGCCCATAGAGGGCTATGGAGAAAAAGGAAATATCTTCCGTTCAAAAGTGGAAAGAAGCTTTCTGAGAAACTGTTCTATGTTCTGTTAATTCATCTCACAGAGTTACATCTTTCCCTTCAAGAAGCCTTTTGCTAAGGCTGTTCTTGTGGAATTGGCAAAGGGATATTTGGAAGCCCATGGTGGGCTATGGTGAAAAAGGAAATATCTTCCGTTCAAAAGTTGAAAGAAGCTTTCTGAGAAACTGCTCTGTGTTCTGTTAATTCATCTAGCAGAGTTACATCTCTTCCTTCAAGAAGCCTTTCGCTAAGGCTGTTCTTGTGGAATTGGCAAAGGGATATTTGGAAGCCCATAGAGGGCTATGGTGAAAAAGGAAATATCTTCAGTTCAAAACTGGAAAGAAGCTTTCTGAGAAACTGCTCTGTGTTCTGTTAATTCATCTCACAGAGTTACATCTTTCCCTTCAAGAAGCCTTTCGCTAAGGCTGTTCTTGAGGAATTGGCAAAGGGATATTTGGAAGCCCATAGAGGGCTATGGTGAAAAAGGATATATCTTCCGTTCAAAACTGGATAGAAGCTTTCTGAGAAACTGCTCTGTGTTCTGTTAATTCATCTCACAGAGTTACATCTTTCCCTTCAAGAAGGCTTTCGCTAAGGCTGTTCTTGTGGAATTGGCAAAGGGATATTTGGAAGCCCATAGAGGGCTATGTTGAAAAAGGAAATATCTTCCGTTCAAAACTGGAAAGAAGCTTTCTGAGAAACTGCTCTGTGTTCTGTTAATTCATCTCACAGACTTACATCTTTCCCTTCAAGAAGCCTTTCTCTAAGGCTGTTCTTGTGGAATTGGCAAAGGGATATTTGGAAGCCCATAGAGGGCTATGGTGAAAAAGGAAATATCTTCCGTTCAAAACTGGAAAGAAGCTTTCTGAAAAACTGCTCTGTGTTCTGTTAATTCATCTCACAGAGTTACATATTTCCCTTCAAGAAGCCTTTCGCTAAGGCTGTTTTTGTGGAATTGGCAAAGGGATATTTGGAAGCCCATAGAGGGCTATGGTGAAAAAGGAAATATCTTACGTTCAAAACTGGAAAGAAGCTTTCTGAGAAACTGCTGTGTGTTCTGTTAATTCATCTCACAGAGTTACATCTTTCCCTTCAAGAAGCCTTTCGCTAAGGCTTTTCTTGTGGAATTGGCAAAGGGATATTTGGAAGCCCATAGAGGGCTATGGTGAAAAAGGAAATATCTTCCGTTCAAAACTGGAAAAAAGCTTTCTGAGAAACTGTTCTATGTTCTGTTAATTCATCTCACAGAGTTACATCTTTCCCTTCAAGAAGCCTTTCGCTAAGGCTGTTCTTGTGGAATTGGCAAAGGGATATTTGGAAGCCCATAGAGGTCTATGGTGAAAAAGGAAATATCTTCCGTTCGAAACTGGAAAGAAGCTTTCTGAGAAACTGCTCTGTGTTCTGTTAATTCATCTCACAGAGTTACATCTTTCCCTTCAAGAAGTCTTTCGCTAAGGCTGTTCTTGTGGAATTGGCAAAGGGATATTTGGAGGCCCATAGAGGGCTATGGAGAAAAAGGAAATATCTTCCGTTCAAAACTGGAAAGAAGCTTTCTGAGAAACTGTTCTATGTTCTGTTAATTCATCTCACAGAGTTACATCTTTCCCTTCAAGAAGCCTTTTGCTAAGGCTGTTCTTGTGGAATTGGCAAAGGGATATTTGGAAGCCCATAGAGGGCTATGGTGAAAAAGGAAATATCTTCCGTTCAAAACTGGAAAGAAGCTTTCTGAGAAACTGCTCTGTGTTCTGTTAATTCATCTCACAGAGTTACATCTTTCCCTTCAAGAAGTCTTTCGCTAAGGCTGTTCTTGTGGAATTGGCAAAGGGATATTTGGAGGCCCATGGAGGCCTATGGAGAAAAAGGAAATATCTTCCGTTCAAAACTGGAAAGAAGCTTTCTGAGAAACTGTTCTATGTTCTGTTAATTCATCTCACAGAGTTACATCTTTCCCTTCAAGAAGCCTTTCGCTAAGCCTGTTCTTGTGGAATTGGCAAAGGGATATTTGGAAGCCCATAGAGGGCTATGGTGAAAAAGGAAATATCATCCGTTCAAAACTGGAAAGAAGCTTTCTGAGAAACTGCTCTGTGTTCTTTTAATTCATCTCACAGAATTACATCTTTCCCTTCAAGAAGCCTTTCGCTAAGGCTCTTCTTGTGGAATTGGCAAAGGGATATTTGGAAGCCCATGGTGGGCTATGGTGAAAAAGGAAATATCTTCCGTTCAAAACTGGAAAGAAGCTTTCTGAGAAACTGCTCTGTGTTCTGTTAATTCATCTCACAGAGTTACATCTTTCCCTTCAAGAAGTCTTTCGCTAAGGCTGTTCTTGTGGAATTGGCAAAGGGATATTTGGAGGCCCATAGAGGGCTATGGAGAAAAAGGAAATATCTTCCGTTCAAAACTGGAAAGAAGCTTTCTGAGAAACTGCTCTGTGTTCTGTTAATTCATCTCACAGAGTTACATATTTCCCTTCAAGAAGCCTTTAGCTAAGGCTGTTTTTGTGGAGTTGGCAAAGGGATATTTGGAAGCCCATAGAGGGCTATGGTGAAAAAGGAAATATCTTCCGTTCAAAACTGGAAAAAAAGCTTTCTGAGAAACTGCTCTGTGTTCTGTTAATTCATCTCACAGAGTTACATCTTTCCATTCAAGAAGCCTTTCGCTAAGCCTGTTCTTGTGGAATTGGCAAAGGGATATTTGGAAGCCCATAGAGGGCTATGGTGAAAAAGGAAATATCATCCGTTCAAAACTGGAAAGAAACTTTCGGAGAAACTGCTCTGTGTTCTTGTAATTCATCTCACAGAATTACATCTTTCCCTTCAAGAAGCCTTTCGCTAAGGCTCTTCTTGTGGAATTGGCAAAGGGATATTTTGAAGCCCATGGAGGGCTATGGTGAAAAAGGAAATATCTTCCGTTCAAAAGTGGAAAGAAGCTTTCTGAGAAACTGCTCTGTGTTCTGTTAATTCATCTAGCAGAGTTACACCTCTTCCTTCAAGAAGCCTTTCGCTACGGCTGTTCTTGTGGAATTGGCAAAGGGATATTTGGAAGCCCATAGAGGGCTATGGTGAAAAAGGAAATATCTTCCGTTCAAAACTGGAAAGAAGCATTCTGAGAAACTGCTCTGTGTTCTGTTAATTCATCTCACAGTGTTATATCTTTCCCTTCAAGAAGCCTTTCGCTAAGGCTGTTCTTGTGGAATTGGCAAAGGGATATTTGGAAGCCCATAGAGGGCTATGGTGAAAAAGGAAATATCTTCCGTTCAAAACTGGAAAAAAGCTTTGTGAGAAACTGCTCTGTGTTCTGTTAATTCATCTCACAGAGTTACATCTTTCCCTTCAAGAAGCCTTTCGCTAAGGCTGTTCTTGTGGAATTGGCAAAGGGATATTTGGAAGCCCATAGAGGGCTATGGTGAAAAAGGAAATATCTTCCGTTCAAAACTGGAAAGAAGCTTTCTGAGAAACTGCTCTGTGTTCTGTTATTTCATCTCACAGAGTTACATCTTTCCCTTCAAGAAGCCTTTCGCTAAGGCTGTTCTTGTGGAATTGGCAAAGGGATATTTGGAAGTCCATAGAGGGCTATGGTGAAAAAGGAAATATCTTCCGTTCAAAAGTGGAAAGAAGCTTTCTGAGAAACTGCTCTGTGTTCTGTTAATTCATCTCACAGAGTTACATCTTTCCCTTCAAGAAGCCTTTCGCTAAGCCTGTTCTTGTGGAATTGGCAAAGGGATATTTGGAAGCCCATAGAGGGCTATGGTGAAAAAGGAAATATCTTCCGTTCAAAACTGGAAAAAAGCTTTCTTAGCAACTGCTCTGTGTTCTGTTAATTCATCTCACAGAGTTACATATTTCCCTTCAAGAAGCCTTTCGGTAAGGCTGTTTTTGTGGAATTGTCATAGGGATATTTGGAAGCCCATAGAGGGCTATGGTGAAAAAGGAAATATCTTCCGTTCAAAACTGGAAAGAAGCTTTCTGAGAAACTGCTCTGTGTTCTGTTAATTCATCTCACAGAGTTACATCTTTCCCTTCAAGAATCCTTTCGCTAAGGCTGTTCTTGTGGAATTGGCAAAGGGATATTTGGAAGCCCATAGAGGGCTATGGTGAAAAAGGAAATACCTTCCGTACAAAACTGGAAAGAAGCTTTCTGAGAAACTGTTCTATGTTCTGTTAATTCATCTCACAGAGTTACAACTTTCCCTTCAAGAAGCCTTTCGCTAAGGCTGTTCTTGTGGAATTGGCAAAGGGATATTTGGAAGCCCATAGAGGGCTATGGTGAAAAAGGAAATATCTTCCGTTCAAAACTGGAAAGAAGCTTTCTGAGAAACGGCTCTGTGTTCTTTTAATTCATCTCACAGAGTTAAATCTTTCCCTTCAAGAAGCCTTTCGCTAAGGCTGTTCTTGTGGAATTGGCAAAGGGATATTTGGAAGCCCATAGAGGGCTATGGTGAAAAAGGAAATATCTTCCGTTCAAAAGTGAAAAGAAGCTTTCTGAGAAACTGCTCTGTGTTCTGTTAATTCATCTCACAGAGTTACATCTTTCCCTTCAAGAAGTCTTTCGCTAAGCCTGTTCTTGTGGAATTGGCAAAGGGATATTTGGAAGCCCATAGAGGGCTATGGTGAAAAAGGAAATATCTTCCGTTCAAAACTGGAAAAAAGCTTTCTTAGCAACTGCTCTGTGTTCTGTTAATTCATCTCACAGAGTTACATATTTCCCTTCAAGAAGCCTTTCGCTAAGGCTGTTTTTGTGGAATTGTCATAGGGATATTTGGAAGCCCATAGAGGGCTATGGTGAAAAAGGAAATATCTTCCTTTCAAAACTGGAAAGAAGCTTTCTGAGAAACTGCTCTGTGTTCTGTTAATTCATCTCACAGAGTTACATCTTTCCCTTCAAGAATCCTTTCGCTAAGGCTGTTCTTGTGGAATTGGCAAAGGGATATTTGGAAGCCCATAGAGGGCTATGGTGAAAAAGGAAATACCTTCCGTACAAAACTGGAAAGAAGCTTTCTGAGAAACTGTTCTATGTTCTGTTAATTCATCTCACAGAGTTACAACTTTCCCTTCAAGAAGCCTTTCGCTAAGGCTGTTCTTGTGGAATTGGCAAAGGGATATTTGGAAGCCCATAGAGGGCTATGGTGAAAAAGGAAATATCTTCCGTTCAAAACTGGAAAGAAGCTTTCTGAGAAACTGCTCTGTGTTCTTTTAATTCATCTCACAGAGTTAAATCTTTCCCTTCAAGAAGCCTTTCGCTAAGGCTGTTCTTGTGGAATTGGCAAAGGGATATTTGGAAGCCCATAGAGGGCTATGGTGAAAAAGGAAATATCTTCCGTTCAATATTGGAAAGAACCTTTCTGAGAAACTGCTCTGTGTTCTGTTAATTCATCTCACAGAGTTACATCTTTCCCTTCAAGAAGCCGTTCGCTAAGGCTGTTCTTGTGGAATTGGCAAAGGGATATTTGGAAGCCCATAGAGGGCTATGGTGAAAAAGGAAATATCTTCCGTTCAAAACTGGAAAGAAGCTTTCTGAGAAACCGCTCGGTGTTCTGTTAATTCATCTCACAGAGTTACATCTTTCCCTTCAAGAAGCCTTTCGCTAAGGCTGTTCTTGTGGAATTGGCAAAGGGATATTTGGAAGCCCATAGAGGGCTATGGTGGAAAAGGAAATATCTTCCGTTGAAAATTGGAAAGAAGCTTTCTGAGAAACTGCTCTGTGTTCTGTTAATTCATCTCACAGAGTTACATCTTTCCCTTCAAGAAGCCTTTCGCTAAGGCTGTTCTTGGGGAATTGGCAAAGGGATATTTGGAAGCCCATAGAGGGCTATGGTGAAAAAGGAAATATCTTCCGTTCAATATTGGAAAGAAGCTTTCTGATAAACTGCTCTGTGTTCTGTTAATTCATCTCACAGAGTTACATCTTTCCCTTCAAGAAGTCTTTCGCTAAGGCTGTTCTTGTGGAATTGGCAAAGGGATATTTCAAAGCCCATAGAGGGCTATGGAGAAAAAGGAAATATCTTCCGTTCAAAACTGGAAAGAAGCTTTCTGAGAAACTGTTCTATGTTCTGTTAATTCATCTCACAGAGTTACATCTTTCCCTTCAAGAAGCCTTTTGCTAAGGCTGTTCTTCTGGAATTGGCAAAGGGATATTTGGAAGCCCATAGAGGGCTATGGTGAAAAAGGAAATATCTTCCGTTCAAAACTGGAAAGAAGCTTTCTGAGAAACTTCTCTGTGTTCTGTTAATTCATCTCACAGAGTTACATCTTTCCCTTCAAGAAGCCTTTCGCTAAGCCTGTTCTTGTGGAATTGGCAAAGGGATATTTGGAAGCCCATAGAGGGCTATGGTGAAAAAGGAAATATCATCCGTTCAAAACTGGAAAGAAGCTTTCTGAGAAACTGCTCTGTGTTCTTTTAATTCATCTCACAGAGTTACATCTTTCCCTTCAAGAAGCCTTTCCCTAAGGCTGTTCTTGGGGAATTGGCAAAGGGATATTTGGAAGCCCATAGAGGGCTATGGTGAAAAAGGAAATATCTTCCGTTCAAAATTGGAAAGAACCTTTCTGAGAAACTGCTCTGTGTTCTGTTAATTCATCTCACAGAGTTACATCTTTCCCTTCAAGAAGCCTTTCGCTAAGGCTGTTCTTGTGGAATTGGCAAAGGGATATTTGGAAGCCCATAGAGGGCTATGGTGAAAAAGGAAATACCTTCCGTTCAAAACTGGAAAGAAGCTTTCTGAGAAACTGCTCTGTGTTCTGTTAATTCATCTCACAGAGTTACATCTTTCCCTTCAAGAAGCCTTTCGCTAAGGCTGTTCTTGGGGAATTGGCAAAGGGATATTTGGAAGCCCATAGAGGGCTATGGTGAAAAAGGAAATATCTTCCGTTCAAAAGTGGAAAGAAGCTTTCTGAGAAACTGCTCTGTGTTCTGTTAATTCATCTAGCAGAGTTACATCTCTTCCTTCAAGAAGCCTTTCGCTAAGGCTGTTCTTGTGGAATTGGCAAAGGGATATTTGGAAGCCCATAGAGGGCTATGGTGAAAAAGGAAATATCTTCCGTTCAAAACTGGAAAGAAGCTTTCTGAGAAACTGCTCTGTGTTCTGTTAATTCATCTCACAGAGTTACATCTTTCCCTTCAAGAAGCCTTTCGCTAAGGCTGTTCTTGGGGAATTGGCAAAGGGATACTTGGAAGCCCCTAGAGGGCTATGGTGAAAAAGGAAATATCTTCCGTTCAAAACTGGAAAAAAGCTTTCTGAGAAACTGCTCTGTGTTCTGTTAATTCATCTCACAGAGTTACATCTTTCCCTTCAAGAAGCCTTTCGCCAAGGCTGTTCTTGTGGAATTGGCAAAGGGATATTTGGAAGCCCATAGAGGGCTATGGTGAAAAAGGAAATATCTTCCGTTCAAAAGTGGAAAGAAGCTTACTGAGAAACTGCTCTGTGTTCTGTTAATTCATCTAGCAGAGTTACATCTCTTCCTTCAAGAAGCCTTTCGCTAAGGCTGTTCTTGTGGAATTGGCAAAGGGATATTTGGAAGCCCATAGAGGGCTATGGTGAAAAAGTAAATATCTTCCGTTCAAAACTGGAAAGAAGCTTTCTGAGAAACTGCTCTGTGTTCTGTTAATTCATCTCACAGAGTTACATCTTTCCCTTCAAGAAGCCTTTCGCTAAGGCTGTTCTTGTGGAATTGGCAAAGGGATACTTGGAAGCCCCTAGAGGGCTATGGTGAAAAAGGAAATATCTTCCGTTCAAAACTGGAGAAAAGCTTTCTGAGAAACTGCTCTGTGTTCTGTTAATTCATCTCACAGAGTTACATATTTCCCTTCAAGAAGCCTTTCACTAAGGCTGTTTTTGTGGAATTGTCAAAGGGATATTTGGAAGCCCATAGAGGGCTATGGTGAAAAAGGAAATATCTTCCGTTCAAAACTGGAAAGAAGCTTTCTGAGAAACTGCTCTGTGTTCTGTTAATTCATCTCACAGAGTTACATCTTTCCCTTCAAGAAGCCTTTCGCTAAGGCTGTTCTTGTGGAATTGGCAAAGGGATATTTGGAAGCCCATAGAGGGCTATGGTGAAAAAGGAAATATCTTCCGTATAAAACTGGAAAGAAGCTTTCTGAGAAACTGTTCTATGTTCTGTTAATTCATCTCACAGAGTTACATCTTTCCCTTCAAGAAGCCTTTCTCTAAGGCTGTTCTTGTGGAATTGGCAAAGGGATATTTGGAAGCCCATAGAGGGCTATGGTGAAAAGGGAAATATCTTCCGTTCAAAACTGGAAAGAAGCTTTCTGAGAAACTGCTCTGTGTTGTGTTAATTCATCTCACAGAGTTACATCTTTCCCTTCAAGAAGCCTTTCCCTAAGGCTGTTCTTGTGGAATTGGCAAAGGGATATTTGGAAGCCCATAGAGGGCTATGGTGAAAAAGGAAATATCTTCCGTTCAAAATTGGAAAGAACCTTTCTGAGAAACTGCTCTGTGTTCTGTTAATTCATCTCACAGAGTTACATCTTTCCCTTCAAGAAGCCTTTCGCTAAGGCTGTTCTTGTGGAATTGTCAAAGGGATATTTGGAAGCCCATAGAGGGCTATGGTGAAAAAGGAACTATCTTCCGTTCAAAACTGGAAAGAATCTTTCTGAGAAACCGCTCTGTGTGCTGTTAATTCATCACACAGAGTTACATCTTTCCCTTCAAGAAGCCTTTCGCTAAGGCTGTTCTTGTGGAATTGGCAAAGGGATATTTGGAAGCCCATAGAGGGCTATGGTGAAAAAGGAAATATCTTCCGTACAAAACTGGAAAGAAGTTTTCTGAGAAACTGTTCTATGTTCTGTTAATTCATCTCACAGAGTTACATCTTTCCCTTCAAGAAGCCTTTCGCTAAGGCTGTTCTTGTGGAATTGGCAAAGGGATATTTGGAAGCCCATAGAGGGCTATGGTGAAAAAGGAAATATCTTCCGTTCAAAACTGGAAAGAAGCTTTCTGAGAAACTGCTCTGTGTTCTGTTAATTCATCTCACAGAGTTACATCTTTCCCTTCAAGAAGCCTTTCCTAAGGCTGTTCTTGTGGAATTGGCAAAGGGATATTTGGAAGCCCATAGAGGGCTATGGTGAAAAAGGAAATATCTTCCGTTCAAAATTGGAAAGAACCTTTCTGAGAAACTGCTCTGTGTTCTGTTAATTCATCTCACAGAGTTACATCTTTCCCTTCAAGAAGCCTTTCGCTAAGGCTGTTCTTGTGGAATTGGCAAAGGGATATTTGGAAGCCCATAGAGGGCTATGGTGAAAAAGGAAATATCTTCCGTTCAAAACTGGAAAGAAGCTTTCTGAGAAACTGCTCTGTGTTCTGTTAATTCATCTCACAGAGTTACATCTTTCCCTTCAAGAAGCCTTTCAATAAGGCTGTTCTTGTGGAATTGGCCAAGGGATATTTGGAAGCCCATAGAGGGCTATGGTGAAAAAGGAAATATCTTCCGTTCAAAATTGGAAAGAACCTTTCTGAGAAACTGCTCTGTGTTCTGTTAATTCATCTCACAGAGTTACATCTTTCCCTTCAAGAAGCCTTTCGCTAAGGCTGTTCTTGTGGAATTGGCAAAGGGATATTTGGAAGCCCATAGAGGGCTGTGGTGAAAAAGGAAATACCTTCCGTTCAAAACTGGAAAGAAGCTTTCTGAGAAACTGCTCTGTGTTCTGTTAATTCATCTCACAGAGTTACATCTTTCCCTTCAAGAAGCCTTTCGCTAAGGCTGTTCTTGTGGAATTGGCAAAGGGATATTTGGAAGCCCATAGAGGGCTATGGTGAAAAAGGAAATATCTTCCCTTCAAAAGTGGAAAGAAGCTTTCTGAGAAACTGCTCTGTGTTCTGTTAATTCATCTAGCAGAGTTACATCTCTTCCTTCAAGAAGCCTTTCGCTAAGGCTGTTCTTGTGGAATTGGCAAAGGGATATTTGGAAGCCCATAGAGGGCTATGGTGAAAAAGGAAATATCTTCCGTTCAAAACTGGAAAGAAGCTTTCTGAGAAACTGCTCTGTGTTCTGTTAATTCATCTCACAGAGTTACATCTTTCCCTTCAAGAAGCCTTTCGCTAAGGCTGTTCTTGGGGAATTGGCAAAGGGATACTTGGAAGCCCCTAGAGGGCTATGGTGAAAAAGGAAATATCTTCCGTCAAAACTGGAAAAAAGCTTTCTGAGAAACTGCTCTGTGTTCTGTTAATTCATCTCAGAGAGTTACATCTTTCCCTTCAAGAAGCCTTTCGCCAAGGCTGTTCTTGTGGAATTGGCAAAGGTATATTTGGAAGCCCATAGAGGGCTATGGTGAAAAAGGAAATATCTTCCGTTCAAAAGTGGAAAGAAGCTTTCTGAGAAACTGCTCTGTGTTCTGTTAATTCATCTAGCAGAGTTACATCTCTTCCTTCAAGAAGCCTTTCGCTAAGGCTGTTTTTGTGGAATTGGCAAAGGGATATTTGGAAGCCCATAGAGGGCTATGGTGAAAAAGGAAATATCTTCCGTTCAAAACTGGAAAGAAGCTTTCTGAGAAACTGCTCTGTGTTCTGTTAATTCATCTCACAGAGTTACATCTTTCCCTTCAAGAAGCCTTTCGCTAAGGCTGTTCTTGTGGAATTGGCAAAGGGATATTTGGAAGCCCATAGAGGGCTAGGGTGAAAAAGGAAATATCTTCCGTTCAAAACTGGAAAGAAGCTTTCTGAGAAACCGCTCTGTGTTCTGTTAATTCATCTCACAGAGTTACATCTTTCCCTTCAAGAAGCCTTTCGCTAAGGCTGTTCTTGGGGAATTGGCAAAGGGATATTTGGAAGCCCATAGAGGGCTATGGTGAAAAAGGAAATATCTTCCGTTCAAAACTGGAAGAAAGCTTTCTGAGAAACTGCTCTGTGTTCTGTTAATTCATCTCACAGAGTTACATATTTCCCTTCAAGAAGCCTTTCGCTAAGGCTGTTTTTGTGGAATTGGCAAAGGGATATTTGGAAGCCCATAGAGGGCTATGGTGAAAAAGGAAATATCTTCCGTTCAAAACTGGAAAGAAGCTTTCTGAGAAACTGCTCTGTGTTCTGTTAATTCATCTACCAGAGTTACATCTTTCCCTTCAAGAAGTCTTTCGCTAAGGCTGTTCTTGTGGAATTGGCAAAGGGATATTTGGAAGCCCATAGAGGGCTATGGAGAAAAAGGAAATATCTTCCGTTCAAAAGTGGAAAGAAGCTTTCTGAGAAACTGTTCTATGTTCTGTTAATTCATCTCACAGAGTTACATCTTTCCCTTCAAGAAGCCTTTTGCTAAGGCTGTTCTTGTGGAATTGGCAAAGGGATATTTGGAAGCCCATGGTGGGCTATGGTGAAAAAGGAAATATCTTCCGTTCAAAAGTTGAAAGAAGCTTTCTGAGAAACTGCTCTGTGTTCTGTTAATTCATCTAGCAGAGTTACATCTCTTCCTTCAAGAAGCCTTTCGCTAAGGCTGTTCTTGTGGAATTGGCAAAGGGATATTTGGAAGCCCATAGAGGGCTATGGTGAAAAAGGAAATATCTTCAGTTCAAAACTGGAAAGAAGCTTTCTGAGAAACTGCTCTGTGTTCTGTTAATTCATCTCACAGAGTTACATCTTTCCCTTCAAGAAGCCTTTCGCTAAGGCTGTTCTTGAGGAATTGGCAAAGGGATATTTGGAAGCCCATAGAGGGCTATGGTGAAAAAGGATATATCTTCCGTTCAAAACTGGATAGAAGCTTTCTGAGAAACTGCTCTGTGTTCTGTTAATTCATCTCACAGAGTTACATCTTTCCCTTCAAGAAGGCTTTCGCTAAGGCTGTTCTTGTGGAATTGGCAAAGGGATATTTGGAAGCCCATAGAGGGCTATGTTGAAAAAGGAAATATCTTCCGTTCAAAACTGGAAAGAAGCTTTCTGAGAAACTGCTCTGTGTTCTGTTAATTCATCTCACAGACTTACATCTTTCCCTTCAAGAAGCCTTTCTCTAAGGCTGTTCTTGTGGAATTGGCAAAGGGATATTTGGAAGCCCATAGAGGGCTATGGTGAAAAAGGAAATATCTTCCGTTCAAAACTGGAAAGAAGCTTTCTGAGAAACTGCTCTGTGTTCTGTTAATTCATCTCACAGAGTTACATATTTCCCTTCAAGAAGCCTTTCGCTAAGGCTGTTTTTGTGGCATTGGCAAAGGGATATTTGGAAGCCCATAGAGGGCTATGGTGAAAAAGGAAATATCTTACGTTCAAAACTGGAAAGAAGCTTTCTGAGAAACTGCTGTGTGTTCTGTTAATTCATCTCACAGAGTTACATCTTTCCCTTCAAGAAGCCTTTCGCTAAGGCTTTTCTTGTGGAATTGGCAAAGGGATATTTGGAAGCCCATAGAGGGCTATGGTGAAAAAGGAAATATCTTCCGTTCAAAACTGGAAAAAAGCTTTCTGAGAAACTGTTCTATGTTCTGTTAATTCATCTCACACTGTTACATCTTTCCCTTCAAGAAGCCTTTCGCTAAGGCTGTTCTTGTGGAATTGGCAAAGGGATATTTGGAAGCCCATAGAGGTCTATGGTGAAAAAGGAAATATCTTCCGTTCGAAACTGGAAAGAAGCTTTCTGAGAAACTGCTCTGTGTTCTGTTAATTCATCTCACAGAGTTACATCTTTCCCTTCAAGAAGTCTTTCGCTAAGGCTGTTTTTGTGGAATTGGCAAAGGGATATTTGGAGGCCCATAGAGGGCTATGGAGAAAAAGGAAATATCTTCCGTTCAAAACTGGAAAGAAGCTTTCTGAGAAACTGTTCTATGTTCTGTTAATTCATCTCACAGAGTTACATCTTTCCCTTCAAGAAGCCTTTTGCTAAGGCTGTTCTTGTGGAATTGGCAAAGGGATATTTGGAAGCCCATAGAGGGCTATGGTGAAAAAGGAAATATCTTCCGTTCAAAACTGGAAAGAAGCTTTCTGAGAAACTGCTCTGTGTTCTGTTAATTCATCTCACAGAGTTACATCTTTCCCTTCAAGAAGTCTTTCGCTAAGGCTGTTCTTGTGGAATTGGCAAAGGGATATTTGGAGGCCCATGGAGACCTATGGAGAAAAAGGAAATATCTTCCGTTCAAAACTGGAAAGAAGCTTTCTGAGAAACTGTTCTATGTTCTGTTAATTCATCTCACAGAGTTACATCTTTCCCTTCAAGAAGCCTTTCGCTAAGCCTGTTCTTGTGGAATTGGCAAAGGGATATTTGGAAGCCCATAGAGGGCTATGGTGAAAAAGGAAATATCATCCGTTCAAAACTGGAAAGAAGCTTTCTGAGAAACTGCTCTGTGTTCTTTTAATTCATCTCACAGAATTACATCTTTCCCTTCAAGAAGCCTTTCGCTAAGGCTCTTCTTGTGGAATTGGCAAAGGGATATTTGGAAGCCCATGGTGGGCTATGGTGAAAAAGGAAATATCTTCCGTTCAAAACTGGAAAGAAGCTTTCTGAGAAACTGCTCTGTGTTCTGTTAATTCATCTCACAGAGTTACATCTTTCCCTTCAAGAAGTCTTTCGCTAAGGCTGTTCTTGTGGAATTGGCAAAGGGATATTTGGAGGCCCATAGAGGGCTATGGAGAAAAAGGAAATATCTTCCGTTCAAAACTGGAAAGAAGCTTTCTGAGAAACTGCTCTGTGTTCTGTTAATTCATCTCACAGAGTTACATATTTCCCTTCAAGAAGCCTTTAGCTAAGGCTGTTTTTGTGGAGTTGGCAAAGGGATATTTGGAAGCCCATAGAGGGCTATGGTGAAAAAGGAAATATCTTCCGTTCAAAACTGGAAAAAAGCTTTCTGAGAAACTGCTCTGTGTTCTGTTAATTCATCTCACAGAGTTACATCTTTCCCTTCAAGAAGCCTTTCGCTAAGCCTGTTCTTGTGGAATTGGCAAAGGGATATTTGGAAGCCCATAGAGGGCTATGGTGAAAAAGGAAATATCATCCGTTCAAAACTGGAAAGAAACTTTCGGAGAAACTGCTCTGTGTTCTTGTAATTCATCTCACAGAATTACATCTTTCCCTTCAAGAAGCCTTTCGCTAAGGCTCTTCTTGTGGAATTGGCAAAGGGATATTTTGAAGCCCATGGAGGGCTATGGTGAAAAAGGAAATATCTTCCGTTCAAAAGTGGAAAGAAGCTTTCTGAGAAACTGCTCTGTGTTCTGTTAATTCATCTAGCAGAGTTACACCTCTTCCTTCAAGAAGCCTTTCGCTAAGGCTGTTCTTGTGGAATTGGCAAAGGGATATTTGGAAGACCATAGAGGGCTATGGTGAAAAAGGAAATATCTTCCGTTCAAAACTGGAAAGAAGCATTCTGAGAAACTGCTCTGTGTTCTGTTAATTCATCTCACAGTGTTATATCTTTCCCTTCAAGAAGCCTTTCGCTAAGGCTGTTCTTGTGGAATTGGCAAAGGGATATTTGGAAGCCCATAGAGGGCTATGGTGAAAAAGGAAATATCTTCCGTTCAAAACTGGAAAAAAGCTTTGTGAGAAACTGCTCTGTGTTCTGTTAATTCATCTCACAGAGTTACATCTTTCCCTTCAAGAAGCCTTTCGCTAAGGCTGTTCTTGTGGAATTGGCAAAGGGATATTTGGAAGCCCATAGAGGGCTATGGTGAAAAAGGAAATATCTTCCGTTCAAAACTGGAAAGAAGCTTTCTGAGAAACTGCTCTGTGTTCTGTTAATTCATCTCACAGAGTTACATCTTTCCCTTCAAGAAGCCTTTCGCTAAGGCTGTTCTTGTGGAATTGGCAAAGGGATATTTGGAAGTCCATAGAGGGCTATGGTGAAAAAGGAAATATCTTCCGTTCAAAAGTGGAAAGAAGCTTTCTGAGAAACTGCTCTGTGTTCTGTTAATTCATCTCACAGAGTTACATCTTTCCCTTCAAGAAGCCTTTCGCTAAGCCTGTTCTTGTGGAATTGGCAAAGGGATATTTGGAAGCCCATAGAGGGCTATGGTGAAAAAGGAAATATCTTCCGTTCAAAACTGGAAAAAAGCTTTCTTAGCAACTGCTCTGTGTTCTGTTAATTCATCTCACAGAGTTACATATTTCCCTTCAAGAAGCCTTTCGGTAAGGCTGTTTTTGTGGAATTGTCATAGGGATATTTGGAAGCCCATAGAGGGCTATGGTGAAAAAGGAAATATCTTCCGTTCAAAACTGGAAAGAAGCTTTCTGAGAAACTGCTCTGTGTTCTGTTAATTCATCTCACAGAGTTACATCTTTCCCTTCAAGAATCCTTTCGCTAAGGCTGTTCTTGTGGAATTGGCAAAGGGATATTTGGAAGCCCATAGAGGGCTATGGTGAAAAAGGAAATACCTTCCGTACAAAACTGGAAAGAAGCTTTCTGAGAAACTGTTCTATGTTCTGTTAATTCATCTCACAGAGTTACAACTTTCCCTTCAAGAAGCCTTTCGCTAAGGCTGTTCTTGTGGAATTGGCAAAGGGATATTTGGAAGCCCATAGAGGGCTATGGTGAAAAAGGAAATATCTTCCGTTCAAAACTGGAAAGAAGCTTTCTGAGAAACTGCTCTGTGTTCTTTTAATTCATCTCACAGAGTTAAATCTTTCCCTTCAAGAAGCCTTTCGCTAAGGCTGTTCTTGTGGAATTGGCAAAGGGATATTTGGAAGCCCATAGAGGGCTATGGTGAAAAAGGAAATATCTTCCGTTCAAAAGTGGAAAGAAGCTTTCTGAGAAACTGCTCTGTGTTCTGTTAATTCATCTCACAGAGTTACATCTTTCCCTTCAAGAAGTCTTTCGCTAAGCCTGTTCTTGTGGAATTGGCAAAGGGATATTTGGAAGCCCATAGAGGGCTATGGTGAAAAAGGAAATATCTTCCGTTCAAAACTGGAAAAAAGCTTTCTTAGCAACTGCTCTGTGTTCTGTTAATTCATCTCACAGAGTTACATATTTCCCTTCAAGAAGCCTTTCGCTAAGGCTGTTCTTGTGGAATTGGCAAAGGGATATTTGGAAGCCCATAGAGGGCTATGGTGGAAAAGGAAATATCTTCCGTTGAAAATTGGAAAGAAGCTTTCTGAGAAACTGCTCTGTGTTCTGTTAATTCATCTCACAGAGTTACATCTTTCCCTTCAAGAAGCCTTTCGCTAAGGCTGTTCTTGGGGAATTGGCAAAGGGATATTTGGAAGCCCATAGAGGGCTATGGTGAAAAAGGAAATATCTTCCGTTCAATATTGGAAAGAAGCTTTCTGATAAACTGCTCTGTGTTCTGTTAATTCATCTCACAGAGTTACATCTTTCCCTTCAAGAAGTCTTTCGCTAAGGCTGTTCTTGTGGAATTGGCAAAGGGATATTTCAAAGCCCATAGAGGGCTATGGAGAAAAAGGAAATATCTTCCGTTCAAAACTGGAAAGAAGCTTTCTGAGAAACTGTTCTATGTTCTGTTAATTCATCTCACAGAGTTACATCTTTCCCTTCAAGAAGCCTTTTGCTAAGGCTGTTCTTCTGGAATTGGCAAAGGGATATTTGGAAGCCCATAGAGGGCTATGGTGAAAAAGGAAATATCTTCCGTTCAAAACTGGAAAGAAGCTTTCTGAGAAACTTCTCTGTGTTCTGTTAATTCATCTCACAGAGTTACATCTTTCCCTTCAAGAAGCCTTTCGCTAAGCCTGTTCTTGTGGAATTGGCAAAGGGATATTTGGAAGCCCATAGAGGGCTATGGTGAAAAAGGAAATATCATCCGTTCAAAACTGGAAAGAAGCTTTCTGAGAAACTGCTCTGTGTTCTTTTAATTCATCTCACAGAGTTACATCTTTCCCTTCAAGAAGCCTTTCCCTAAGGCTGTTCTTGGGGAATTGGCAAAGGGATATTTGGAAGCCCATAGAGGGCTATGGTGAAAAAGGAAATATCTTCCGTTCAAAATTGGAAAGAACCTTTCTGAGAAACTGCTCTGTGTTCTGTTAATTCATCTCACAGAGTTACATCTTTCCCTTCAAGAAGCCTTTCGCTAAGGCTGTTCTTGTGGAATTGGCAAAGGGATATTTGGAAGCCCATAGAGGGCTATGGTGAAAAAGGAAATACCTTCCGTTCAAAACTGGAAAGAAGCTTTCTGAGAAACTGCTCTGTGTTCTGTTAATTCATCTCACAGAGTTACATCTTTCCCTTCAAGAAGCCTTTCGCTAAGGCTGTTCTTGGGGAATTGGCAAAGGGATATTTGGAAGCCCATAGAGGGCTATGGTGAAAAAGGAAATATCTTCCGTTCAAAAGTGGAAAGAAGCTTTCTGAGAAACTGCTCTGTGTTCTGTTAATTCATCTAGCAGAGTTACATCTCTTCCTTCAAGAAGCCTTTCGCTAAGGCTGTTCTTGTGGAATTGGCAAAGGGATATTTGGAAGCCCATAGAGGGCTATGGTGAAAAAGGAAATATCTTCCGTTCAAAACTGGAAAGAAGCTTTCTGAGAAACTGCTCTGTGTTCTGTTAATTCATCTCACAGAGTTACATCTTTCCCTTCAAGAAGCCTTTCGCTAAGGCTGTTCTTGGGGAATTGGCAAAGGGATACTTGGAAGCCCCTAGAGGGCTATGGTGAAAAAGGAAATATCTTCCGTTCAAAACTGGAAAAAAGCTTTCTGAGAAACTGCTCTGTGTTCTGTTAATTCATCTCACAGAGTTACATCTTTCCCTTCAAGAAGCCTTTCGCCAAGGCTGTTCTTGTGGAATTGGCAAAGGGATATTTGGAAGCCCATAGAGGGCTATGGTGAAAAAGGAAATATCTTCCGTTCAAAAGTGGAAAGAAGCTTACTGAGAAACTGCTCTGTGTTCTGTTAATTCATCTAGCAGAGTTACATCTCTTCCTTCAAGAAGCCTTTCGCTAAGGCTGTTCTTGTGGAATTGGCAAAGGGATATTTGGAAGCCCATAGAGGGCTATGGTGAAAAAGTAAATATCTTCCGTTCAAAACTGGAAAGAAGCTTTCTGAGAAACTGCTCTGTGTTCTGTTAATTCATCTCACAGAGTTACATCTTTCCCTTCAAGAAGCCTTTCGCTAAGGCTGTTCTTGTGGAATTGGCAAAGGGATACTTGGAAGCCCCTAGAGGGCTATGGTGAAAAAGGAAATATCTTCCGTTCAAAACTGGAGAAAAGCTTTCTGAGCAACTGCTCTGTGTTCTGTTAATTCATCTCACAGAGTTACATATTTCCCTTCAAGAAGCCTTTCACTAAGGCTGTTTTTGTGGAATTGTCAAAGGGATATTTGGAAGCCCATAGAGGGCTATGGTGAAAAAGGAAATATCTTCCGTTCAAAACTGGAAAGAAGCTTTCTGAGAAACTGCTCTGTGTTCTGTTAATTCATCTCACAGAGTTACATCTTTCCCTTCAAGAAGCCTTTCGCTAAGGCTGTTCTTGTGGAATTGGCAAAGGGATATTTGGAAGCCCATAGAGGGCTATGGTGAAAAAGGAAATATCTTCCGTATAAAACTGGAAAGAAGCTTTCTGAGAAACTGTTCTATGTTCTGTTAATTCATCTCACAGAGTTACATCTTTCCTTTCAAGAAGCCTTTCTCTAAGGCTGTTCTTGTGGAATTGGCAAAGGGATATTTGGAAGCCCATAGAGGGCTATGGTGAAAAGGGAAATATCTTCCGTTCAAAACTGGAAAGAAGCTTTCTGAGAAACTGCTCTGTGTTGTGTTAATTCATCTCACAGAGTTACATCTTTCCCTTCAAGAAGCCTTTCCCTAAGGCTGTTCTTGTGGAATTGGCAAAGGGATATTTGGAAGCCCATAGAGGGCTATGGTGAAAAAGGAAATATCTTCCGTTCAAAATTGGAAAGAACCTTTCTGAGAAACTGCTCTGTGTTCTGTTAATTCATCTCACAGAGTTACATCTTTCCCTTCAAGAAGCCTTTCGCTAAGGCTGTTCTTGTGGAATTGTCAAAGGGATATTTGGAAGCCCATAGAGGGCTATGGTGAAAAAGGAACTATCTTCCGTTCAAAACTGGAAAGAATCTTTCTGAGAAACCGCTCTGTGTGCTGTTAATTCATCACACAGAGTTACATCTTTCCCTTCAAGAAGCCTTTCGCTAAGGCTGTTCTTGTGGAATTGGCAAAGGGATATTTGGAAGCCCATAGAGGGCTATGGTGAAAAAGGAAATATCTTCCGTACAAAACTGGAAAGAAGTTTTCTGAGAAACTGTTCTATGTTCTGTTAATTCATCTCACAGAGTTACATCTTTCCCTTCAAGAAGCCTTTCGCTAAGGCTGTTCTTGTGGAATTGGCAAAGGGATATTTGGAAGCCCATAGAGGGCTATGGTGAAAAAGGAAATATCTTCCGTTCAAAACTGGAAAGAAGCTTTCTGAGAAACTGCTCTGTGTTCTGTTAATTCATCTCACAGAGTTACATCTTTCCCTTCAAGAAGCCTTTCCTAAGGCTGTTCTTGTGGAATTGGCAAAGGGATATTTGGAAGCCCATAGAGGGCTATGGTGAAAAAGGAAATATCTTCCGTTCAAAATTGGAAAGAACCTTTCTGAGAAACTGCTCTGTGTTCTGTTAATTCATCTCACAGAGTTACATCTTTCCCTTCAAGAAGCCTTTCGCTAAGGCTGTTCTTGTGGAATTGGCAAAGGGATATTTGGAAGCCCATAGAGGGCTATGGTGAAAAAGGAAATATCTTCCGTTCAAAACTGGAAAGAAGCTTTCTGAGAAACTGCTCTGTGTTCTGTTAATTCATCTCACAGAGTTACATCTTTCCCTTCAAGAAGCCTTTCAATAAGGCTGTTCTTGTGGAATTGGCCAAGGGATATTTGGAAGCCCATAGAGGGCTATGGTGAAAAAGGAAATATCTTCCGTTCAAAATTGGAAAGAACCTTTCTGAGAAACTGCTCTGTGTTCTGTTAATTCATCTCACAGAGTTACATCTTTCCCTTCAAGAAGCCTTTCGCTAAGGCTGTTCTTGTGGAATTGGCAAAGGGATATTTGGAAGCCCATAGAGGGCTGTGGTGAAAAAGGAAATACCTTCCGTTCAAAACTGGAAAGAAGCTTTCTGAGAAACTGCTCTGTGTTCTGTTAATTCATCTCACAGAGTTACATCTTTCCCTTCAAGAAGCCTTTCGCTAAGGCTGTTCTTGTGGAATTGGCAAAGGGATATTTGGAAGCCCATAGAGGGCTATGGTGAAAAAGGAAATATCTTCCCTTCAAAAGTGGAAAGAAGCTTTCTGAGAAACTGCTCTGTGTTCTGTTAATTCATCTAGCAGAGTTACATCTCTTCCTTCAAGAAGCCTTTCGCTAAGGCTGTTCTTGTGGAATTGGCAAAGGGATATTTGGAAGCCCATAGAGGGCTATGGTGAAAAAGGAAATATCTTCCGTTCAAAACTGGAAAGAAGCTTTCTGAGAAACTGCTCTGTGTTCTGTTAATTCATCTCACAGAGTTACATCTTTCCCTTCAAGAAGCCTTTCGCTAAGGCTGTTCTTGGGGAATTGGCAAAGGGATACTTGGAAGCCCCTAGAGGGCTATGGTGAAAAAGGAAATATCTTCCGTCAAAACTGGAAAAAAGCTTTCTGAGAAACTGCTCTGTGTTCTGTTAATTCATCTCACAGAGTTACATCTTTCCCTTCAAGAAGCCTTTCGCCAAGGCTGTTCTTGTGGAATTGGCAAAGGTATATTTGGAAGCCCATAGAGGGCTATGGTGAAAAAGGAAATATCTTCCGTTCAAAAGTGGAAAGAAGCTTTCTGAGAAACTGCTCTGTGTTCTGTTAATTCATCTAGCAGAGTTACATCTCTTCCTTCAAGAAGCCTTTCGCTAAGGCTGTTTTTGTGGAATTGGCAAAGGGATATTTGGAAGCCCATAGAGGGCTATGGTGAAAAAGGAAATATCTTCCGTTCAAAACTGGAAAGAAGCTTTCTGAGAAACTGCTCTGTGTTCTGTTAATTCATCTCACAGAGTTACATCTTTCCCTTCAAGAAGCCTTTCGCTAAGGCTGTTCTTGTGGAATTGGCAAAGGGATATTTGGAAGCCCATAGAGGGCTAGGGTGAAAAAGGAAATATCTTCCGTTCAAAACTGGAAAGAAGCTTTCTGAGAAACCGCTCTGTGTTCTGTTAATTCATCTCACAGAGTTACATCTTTCCCTTCAAGAAGCCTTTCGCTAAGGCTGTTCTTGGGGAATTGGCAAAGGGATATTTGGAAGCCCATAGAGGGCTATGGTGAAAAAGGAAATATCTTCCGTTCAAAACTGGAAAAAAGCTTTCTGAGAAACTGCTCTGTGTTCTGTTAATTCATCTCACAGAGTTACATATTTCCCTTCAAGAAGCTTTTCGCTAAGGCTGTTGTTGTGGAGTTGGCAAAGGGATATTTGGAAGCCCATAGAGGGCTATGGTGAAAAAGCAAATATCTTCCGTTCAAAACTGGAAAGAAGCTTTCTGAGAAACTGCTCTGTGTTCTGTTAATTCATCTCACAGAGTTACATCTTTCCCTTCAAGAAGTCTTTCGCTAAGGCTGTTCTTGTGGAATTGGCAAAGGGATATTTGGAAGCCCATAGAGGGCTATGGAGAAAAAGGAAATATCTTCCGTTCAAAACTGGAAAGAAGCTTTCTGAGAAACTGTTCTATGTTCTATTAATTCATCTCACAGAGTTACATCTTTCCCTTCAAGAAGCCTTTTGCTAAGGCTGTTCTTCTGGAATTCGCAAAGGGATATTTGGAAGCCCATAGAGGGCTATGGTGAAAAAGGAAATATCTTCCCTTCAAAACTGGAAAGAAGCTTTCTGAGAAACTGCTCTGTGTTCTGTTAATTCATCTCACAGAGTTACATCTTTCCCTTCAAGAAGCCTTTCGATAAGCCTGTTCTTGTGGAATTGGCAAAGGGATATTTGGAAGCCCATAGAGGGCTATGGTGAAAAAGGAAATCTCATCCGTTCAAAACTGGAAAGAAGCTTTCTGAGAAACTGCTCTGTGTTCTTTTAATTCATCTCACAGAATTACATCTTTCCCTTCAAGAAGCCTTTCGCTAAGGCTCTTCTTGTGGAATTGGCAAAGGGATATTTGGAAGCCCATGGTGGGCTATGGTGAAAAAGGAAATAACTTCCGTTCAAAACTGGAAAGAAGCTTTCTGAGAAACTGCTCTGTGTTCTGTTAATTCATCTCACAGAGTTACATCTTTAGCTTCAAGAAGTCTTTCGCTAAGGCTGTTCTTGTGGAATTGGCAAAGGGATATTTGGAGGCCCATAGAGGGCTATGGAGAAAAAGGAAATATCTTCCGTTCAAAACTGGAAAGAAGCTTTCTGAGAAACTGTTCTATGTTCTGTTAATTCATCTCACAGAGTTACATCTTTCCCTTCAAGAAGCCTTTTGCTAAGGCTGTTCTTGTGGAATTGGCAAAGGGATATTTGGAAGCCCATAGAGGGCTATGGTGAAAAAGGAAATATCTTCCGTTCAAAACTGGAAAGAAGCTTTCTGAGAAACTGCTCTGTGTTCTGTTAATTCATCTCACAGAGTTACATCTTTCCCTTCAAGAAGTCTTTCGCTAAGGCTGTTCTTGTGGAATTGGCAAAGGGATATTTGGAGGCCCATGGAGGGCTATGGAGAAAAAGGAAATATCTTCCGTTCAAAACTGGAAAGAAGCTTTCTGAGAAACTGTTCTATGTTCTGTTAATTCATCTCACAGAGTTACATCTTTCCCTTCAAGAAGCCTTTTGCTAAGGCTGTTCTTGTGGAATTGGCAAAGGGATATTTGGAAGCCCTTAGAGGGCTATGGTGAAAAAGGAAATATCTTCCGTTCAAAAGTGGATAGAAGCTTTCTGAGCAACTGCTCTGTGTTCTGTTAATTCATCTAGCAGAGTTACATCTCTTCCTTCAAGAAGCCTTTCGCTAAGGCTGTTCTTGAGGAATTGGCAAAGGGATATTTGGAAGCCCATAGAGGGCTATGGTGAAAAAGGAAATATCTTCCGTTCAAAACTTGAAAGAAGCTTTCTGAGAAACTGCTCTGTGTTCTGTTAATTCATCTCACAGAGTTACATCTTTCCCTTCAAGAAGCCTTTCGCTAAGGCTGTTCTTGGGGAATTGGCAAAGGGATATTTGGAAGCCCCTAGAGGGCTCTGGTGAAAAAGGAAATATCTTCCGTTCAAAACTGGAAAGAAGCTTTCTGAGAAACTGCTCTGTGTACTGTTAATTCGTCTCACAGAGTTACATCTTTAACTTCAAGAAGCCTTTCTCTAAGGCTGTTCTTGTGGAATTGGCAAAGGGATATTTGGAAGCCCATAGAGGGCTATGGTGAAAAAGGAAATATCTTCCGTTCAAAACTGGAAAGAAGCTTTCTGAGAAACTGCTCTGTGTTCTGTTAATTCATCTAGCAGAGTTACATCTCTTCCTTCAAGAAGCCTTTCGCTAAGGCTGTTCTTGTGGAATTGGCAAAGGGATATTTGGAAGCCCATAGAGGGCTATGGTGAAAAGGAAATATCTTCCGTTCAAAACTGGAAAGAAGCTTTCTGAGAAACTGCTCTGTGTTCTGTTAATTCATCTCACAGAGTTACATCTTTCCCTTCAAGAAGCCTTTCGCTAAGGCTGTTCTTGTGGAATTGGCAAAGGGATATTTGGAAGCCCATAGAGGGCTATGGTGAAAAAGGAAATATCTTCCGTTCAAAACTGGAAAGAAGCTTTCTGAGAAACTGCTCTGTGTTCTGTTAATTCATCTCACAGAGTTACATCTTTCCCTTCAAGAAGCCTTTCGCTAAGGCTGTTCTTGGGGAATTGGCAAAGGGATATTTGGAAGCCCATAGAGGGCTATGGTGAAAAAGGAAATATCTTCCGTTCAAAACTGGAAGAAAGCTTTCTGAGAAACTGCTCTGTGTTCTGTTAATTCATCTCACAGAGTTACATATTTCCCTTCAAGAAGCCTTTCGCTAAGGCTGTTTTTGTGGAGTTGGCAAAGGGATATTTGGAAGCCCATAGAGGGCTATGGTGAAAAAGGAAATATCTTCCGTTCAAAACTGGAAAGAAGCTTTCTGAGAAACTGCTCTGTGTTCTGTTAATTCATCTCACAGAGTTACATCTTTCCCTTCAAGAAGTCTTTCGCTAAGGCTGTTCTTGTGGAATTGGCAAAGGGATATTTGGAAGCCCATAGAGGGCTATGGAGAAAAAGGAAATATCTTCCGTTCAAAAGTGGAAAGAAGCTTTCTGAGAAACTGTTCTATGTTCTGTTAATTCATCTCACAGAGTTACATCTTTCCCTTCAAGAAGCCTTTTGCTAAGGCTGTTCTTGTGGAATTGGCAAAGGGATATTTGGAAGCCCATGGTGGGCTATGGTGAAAAAGGAAATATCTTCCGTTCAAAAGTTGAAAGAAGCTTTCTGAGAAACTGCTCTGTGTTCTGTTAATTCATCTAGCAGAGTTACATCTCTTCCTTCAAGAAGCCTTTCGCTAAGGCTGTTCTTGTGGAATTGGCAAAGGGATATTTGGAAGCCCATAGAGGGCTATGGTGAAAAAGGAAATATCTTCCGTTCAAAACTGGAAAGAAGCTTTCTGAGAAACTGCTCTGTGTTCTGTTAATTCATCTCACAGAGTTACATCTTTCCCTTCAAGAAGCCTTTCGCTAAGGCTGTTCTTGAGGAATTGGCAAAGGGATATTTGGAAGCCCATAGAGGGCTATGGTGAAAAAGGATATATCTTCCGTTCAAAACTGGATAGAAGCTTTCTGAGAAACTGCTCTGTGTTCTGTTAATTCATCTCACAGAGTTACATCTTTCCCTTCAAGAAGGCTTTCGCTAAGGCTGTTCTTGTGGAATTGGCAAAGGGATATTTGGAAGCCCATAGAGGGCTATGTTGAAAAAGGAAATATCTTCCGTTCAAAACTGGAAAGAAGCTTTCTGAGAAACTGCTCTGTGTTCTGTTAATTCATCTCACAGAGTTACATATTTCCCTTCAAGAAGCCTTTCTCTAAGGCTGTTCTTGTGGAATTGGCAAAGGGATATTTGGAAGCCCATAGAGGGCTATGGTGAAAAAGGAAATATCTTCCGTTCAAAACTGGAAAGAAGGTTTCTGAAAAACTGCTCTGTGTTCTGTTAATTCATCTCACAGAGTTACATATTTCCCTTCAAGAAGCCTTTCGCTAAGGCTGTTTTTGTGGAATTGGCAAAGGGATATTTGGAAGCCCATAGAGGGCTATGGTGAAAAAGGAAATATCTTACGTTCAAAACTGGAAAGAAGCTTTCTGAGAAACTGCTGTGTGTTCTGTTAATTCATCTCACAGAGTTACATCTTTCCCTTCAAGAAGCCTTTCGCTAAGGCTTTTCTTGTGGAATTGGCAAAGGGATATTTGGAAGCCCATAGAGGGCTATGGTGAAAAAGGAAATATCTTCCGTTCAAAACTGGAAAAAAGCTTTCTGAGAAACTGTTCTATGTTCTGTTAATTCATCTCACAGAGTTACATCTTTCCCTTCAAGAAGCCTTTCGCTAAGGCTGTTCTTGTGGAATTGGCAAAGGGATATTTGGAAGCCCATAGAGGTCTATGGTGAAAAAGGAAATATCTTCCGTTCGAAACTGGAAAGAAGCTTTCTGAGAAACTGCTCTGTGTTCTGTTAATTCATCTCACAGAGTTACATCTTTCCCTTCAAGAAGTCTTTCGCTAAGGCTGTTCTTGTGGAATTGGCAAAGGGATATTTGGAGGCCCATAGAGGGCTATGGAGAAAAAGGAAATATCTTCCGTTCAAAACTGGATAGAAGCTTTCTGAGAAACTGTTCTATGTTCTGTTAATTCATCTCACAGAGTTACATCTTTCCCTTCAAGAAGCCTTTTGCTAAGGCTGTTCTTGTGGAATTGGCAAAGGGATATTTGGAAGCCCATAGAGGGCTATGGTGAAAAAGGAAATATCTTCCGTTCAAAACTGGAAAGAAGCTTTCTGAGAAACTGCTCTGTGTTCTGTTAATTCATCTCACAGAGTTACATCTTTCCCTTCAAGAAGTCTTTCGCTAAGGCTGTTCTTGTGGAATTGGCAAAGGGATATTTGGAGGCCCATGGAGGCCTATGGAGAAAAAGGAAATATCTTCCGTTCAAAACTGGAAAGAAGCTTTCTGAGAAACTGTTCTATGTTCTGTTAATTCATCTCACAGAGTTACATCTTTCCCTTCAAGAAGCCTTTCGCTAAGCCTGTTCTTGTGGAATTGGCAAAGGGATATTTGGAAGCCCATAGAGGGCTATGGTGAAAAAGGAAATATCATCCGTTCAAAACTGGAAAGAAGCTTTCTGAGAAACTGCTCTGTGTTCTTTTAATTCATCTCACAGAATTACATCTTTCCCTTCAAGAAGCCTTTCGCTAAGGCTCTTCTTGTGGAATTGGCAAAGGGATATTTGGAAGCCCATGGTGGGCTATGGTGAAAAAGGAAATATCTTCCGTTCAAAACTGGAAAGAAGCTTTCTGAGAAACTGCTCTGTGTTCTGTTAATTCATCTCACAGAGTTACATCTTTCCCTTCAAGAAGTCTTTCGCTAAGGCTGTTCTTGTGGAATTGGCAAAGGGATATTTGGAGGCCCTTAGAGGGCTATGGAGAAAAAGGAAATATCTTCCGTTCAAAACTGGAAAGAAGCTTTCTGAGAAACTGCTCTGTGTTCTGTTAATTCATCTCACAGAGTTACATATTTCCCTTCAAGAAGCCTTTAGCTAAGGCTGTTTTTGTGGAGTTGGCAAAGGGATATTTGGAAGCCCATAGAGGGCTATGGTGAAAAAGGAAATATCTTCCGTTCAAAACTGGAAAAAAGCTTTCTGAGAAACTGCTCTGTGTTCTGTTAATTCATCTCACAGTGTTACATCTTACCCTTCAAGAAGCCTTTCGCTAAGCCTGTTCTTGTGGAATTGGCAAAGGGATATTTGGAAGCCCATAGAGGGCTATGGTGAAAAAGGAAATATCATCCGTTCAAAACTGGAAAGAAACTTTCGGAGAAACTGCTCTGTGTTCTTGTAATTCATCTCACAGAATTACATCTTTCCCTTCAAGAAGCCTTTCGCTAAGGCTCTTCTTGTGGAATTGGCAAAGGGATATTTTGAAGCCCATGGAGGGCTATGGTGAAAAAGGAAATATCTTCCGTTCAAAAGTGGAAAGAAGCTTTCTGAGAAACTGCTCTGTGTTCTGTTAATTCATCTAGCAGAGTTACACCTCTTCCTTCAAGAAGCCTTTCGCTAAGGCTGTTCTTGTGGAATTGGCAAAGGGATATTTGGAAGCCCATAGAGGGCTATGGTGAAAAAGGAAATATCTTCCGTTCAAAACTGGAAAGAAGCTTTCTGAGAAACTGCTCTGTGTTCTGTTAATTCATCTCACAGTGTTATATCTTTCCCTTCAAGAAGCCTTTCGCTAAGGCTGTTCTTGTGGAATTGGCAAAGGGATATTTGGAAGCCCATAGAGGGCTATGGTGAAAAAGGAAATATCTTCCGTTCAAAACTGGAAAAAAGCTTTGTGAGAAACTGCTCTGTGTTCTGTTAATTCATCTCACAGAGTTACATCTTTCCCTTCAAGAAGCCTTTCGCTAAGGCTGTTCTTGTGGAATTGGCAAAGGGATATTTGGAAGCCCATAGAGGGCTATGGTGAAAAAGGAAATATCTTCCGTTCAAAACTGGAAAGAAGCTTTCTGAGAAACTGCTCTGTGTTCTGTTAATTCATCTCACAGAGTTACATCTTTCCCTTCAAGAAGCCTTTCGCTAAGGCTGTTCTTGTGGAATTGGCAAAGGGATATTTGGAAGTCCATAGAGGGCTATGGTGAAAAAGGAAATATCTTCCGTTCAAAAGTGGAAAGAAGCTTTCTGAGAAACTGCTCTGTGTTCTGTTAATTCATCTCACAGAGTTACATCTTTCCCTTCAAGAAGCCTTTCGCTAAGCCTGTTCTTGTGGAATTGGCAAAGGGATATTTGGAAGCCCATAGAGGGCTATGGTGAAAAAGGAAATATCTTCCGTTCAAAACTGGAAAAAAGCTTTCTTAGCAACTGCTCTGTGTTCTGTTAATTCATCTCACAGAGTTACATATTTCCCTTCAAGAAGCCTTTCGCTAAGGCTGTTTTTGTGGAATTGTCATAGGGATATTTGGAAGCCCATAGAGGGCTATGGTGAAAAAGGAAATATCTTCCGTTCAAAACTGGAAAGAAGCTTTCTGAGAAACTGCTCTGTGTTCTGTTAATTCATCTCACAGAGTTACATCTTTCCCTTCAAGAATCCTTTCGCTAAGGCTGTTCTTGTGGAATTGGCAAAGGGATATTTGGAAGCCCATAGAGGGCTATGGTGAAAAAGGAAATACCTTCCGTACAAAACTGGAAAGAAGCTTTCTGAGAAACTGTTCTATGTTCTGTTAATTCATCTCACAGAGTTACAACTTTCCCTTCAAGAAGCCTTTCGCTAAGGCTGTTCTTGTGGAATTGGCAAAGGGATATTTGGAAGCCCATAGAGGGCTATGGTGAAAAAGGAAATATCTTCCGTTCAAAACTGGAAAGAAGCTTTCTGAGAAACTGCTCTGTGTTCTTTTAATTCATCTCACAGAGTTAAATCTTTCCCTTCAAGAAGCCTTTCGCTAAGGCTGTTCTTGTGGAATTGGCAAAGGGATATTTGGAAGCCCATAGAGGGCTATGGTGAAAAAGGAAATATCTTCCGTTCAAAAGTGGAAAGAAGCTTTCTGAGAAACTGCTCTGTGTTCTGTTAATTCATCTCACAGAGTTACATCTTTCCCTTCAAGAAGCCTTTCGCTAAGGCTGTTCTTGTGGAATTGGCAAAGGGATATTTGGAAGCCCATAGAGGGCTATGGTGAAAAAGGAAATATCTTCCGTATAAAATTGGAAAGAAGCTTTCTGAGAAACTGTTCTATGTTCTGTTAATTCATCTCACAGAATTACATCTTTCCCTTCAAGAAGCCTTTCTCTAAGGCTGTTCTTGTGGAATTGGCAAAGGGATATTTGGAAGCCCATAGAGGGCTATGGTGAAAAGGGAAATATCTTCCGTTCAAAACTGGAAAGAAGCTTTCTGAGAAACTGCTCTGTGTTGTGTTAATTCATCTCACAGAGTTACATCTTTCCCTTCAAGAAGCCTTTCCCTAAGGCTGTTCTTGTGGAATTGGCAAAGGGATATTTGGAAGCCCATAGAGGGCTATGGTGAAAAAGGAAATATCTTCCGTTCAAAATTGGAAAGAACCTTTCTGAGAAACTGCTCTGTGTTCTGTTAATTCATCTCACAGAGTTACATCTTTCCCTTCAAGAAGCCTTTCGCTAAGCCTGTTCTTGTGGAATTGGCAAAGGGATATTTGGAAGCCCATAGAGGGCTATGGTGAAAAAGGAACTATCTTCCGTTCAAAACTGGAAAGAAGCTTTCTGAGAAACCGCTCTGTGTGCTGTTAATTCATCACACAGAGTTACATCTTTCCCTTCAAGAAGCCTTTCGCTAAGGCTGTTCTTGTGGAATTGGCAAAGGGATATTTGGAAGCCCATAGAGGGCTATGGTGAAAAAGGAAATATCTTCCGTACAAAACTGGAAAGAAGTTTTCTGAGAAACTGTTCTATGTTCTGTTAATTCATCTCACAGAGTTACATCTTTCCCTTCAAGAAGCCTTTCGCTAAGGCTGTTCTTGTGGAATTGGCAAAGGGATATTTGGAAGCCCATAGAGGGCTATGGTGAAAAAGGAAATATCTTCCGTTCAAAACTGGAAAGAAGCTTTCTGAGAAACTGCTCTGTGTTCTGTTAATTCATCTCACAGAGTTACATCTTTCCCTTCAAGAAGCCTTTCCTAAGGCTGTTCTTGTGGAATTGGCAAAGGGATATTTGGAAGCCCATAGAGGGCTATGGTGAAAAAGGAAATATCTTCCGTTCAAAATTGGAAAGAACCTTTCTGAGAAACTGCTCTGTGTTCTGTTAATTCATCTCACAGAGTTACATCTTTCCCTTCAAGAAGCCTTTCGCTAAGGCTGTTCTTGTGGAATTGGCAAAGGGATATTTGGAAGCCCATAGAGGGCTATGGTGAAAAAGGAAATATCTTCCGTTCAAAACTGGAAAGAAGCTTTCTGAGAAACTGCTCTGTGTTCTGTTAATTCATCTCACAGAGTTACATCTTTCCCTTCAAGAAGCCTTTCAATAAGGCTGTTCTTGTGGAATTGGCCAAGGGATATTTGGAAGCCCATAGAGGGCTATGGTGAAAAAGGAAATATCTTCCGTTCAAAATTGGAAAGAACCTTTCTGAGAAACTGCTCTGTGTTCTGTTAATTCATCTCACAGAGTTACATCTTTCCCTTCAAGAAGCCTTTCGCTAAGGCTGTTCTTGTGGAATTGGCAAAGGGATATTTGGAAGCCCATAGAGGGCTATGGTGAAAAAGGAAATACCTTCCGTTCAAAACTGGAAAGAAGCTTTCTGAGAAACTGCTCTGTGTTCTGTTAATTCATCTCACAGAGTTACATCTTTCCCTTCAAGAAGCCTTTCGCTAAGGCTGTTCTTGTGGAATTGGCAAAGGGATATTTGGAAGCCCATAGAGGGCTATGGTGAAAAAGGAAATATCTTCCCTTCAAAAGTGGAAAGAAGCTTTCTGAGAAACTGCTCTGTGTTCTGTTAATTCATCTAGCAGAGTTACATCTCTTCCTTCAAGAAGCCTTTCGCTAAGGCTGTTCTTGTGGAATTGGCAAAGGGATATTTGGAAGCCCATAGAGGGCTATGGTGAAAAAGGAAATATCTTCCGTTCAAAACTGGAAAGAAGCTTTCTGAGAAACTGCTCTGTGTTCTGTTAATTCATCTCACAGAGTTACATCTTTCCCTTCAAGAAGCCTTTCGCTAAGGCTGTTCTTGGGGAATTGGCAAAGGGATACTTGGAAGCCCCTAGAGGGCTATGGTGAAAAAGGAAATATCTTCCGTCAAAACTGGAAAAAAGCTTTCTGAGAAACTGCTCTGTGTTCTGTTAATTCATCTCACAGAGTTACATCTTTCCCTTCAAGAAGCCTTTCGCCAAGGCTGTTCTTGTGGAATTGGCAAAGGTATATTTGGAAGCCCATAGAGGGCTATGGTGAAAAAGGAAATATCTTCCGTTCAAAAGTGGAAAGAAGCTTTCTGAGAAACTGCTCTGTGTTCTGTTAATTCATCTAGCAGAGTTACATCTCTTCCTTCAAGAAGCCTTTCGCTAAGGCTGTTTTTGTGGAATTGGCAAAGGGATATTTGGAAGCCCATAGAGGGCTATGGTGAAAAAGGAAATATCTTCCGTTCAAAACTGGAAAGAAGCTTTCTGAGAAACTGCTCTGTGTTCTGTTAATTCATCTCACAGAGTTACATCTTTCCCTTCAAGAAGCCTTTCGCTAAGGCTGTTCTTGTGGAATTGGCAAAGGGATATTTGGAAGCCCATAGAGGGCTAGGGTGAAAAAGGAAATATCTTCCGTTCAAAACTGGAAAGAAGCTTTCTGAGAAACCGCTCTGTGTTCTGTTAATTCATCTCACAGAGTTACATCTTTCCCTTCAAGAAGCCTTTCGCTAAGGCTGTTCTTGGGGAATTGGCAAAGGGATATTTGGAAGCCCATAGAGGGCTATGGTGAAAAAGGAAATATCTTCCGTTCAAAACTGGAAAAAAGCTTTCTGAGAAACTGCTCTGTGTTCTGTTAATTCATCTCACAGAGTTACATATTTCCCTTCAAGAAGCTTTTCGCTAAGGCTGTTGTTGTGGAGTTGGCAAAGGGATATTTGGAAGCCCATAGAGGGCTATGGTGAAAAAGCAAATATCTTCCGTTCAAAACTGGAAAGAAGCTTTCTGAGAAACTGCTCTGTGTTCTGTTAATTCATCTCACAGAGTTACATCTTTCCCTTCAAGAAGTCTTTCGCTAAGGCTGTTCTTGTGGAATTGGCAAAGGGATATTTGGAAGCCCATAGAGGGCTATGGAGAAAAAGGAAATATCTTCCGTTCAAAACTGGAAAGAAGCTTTCTGAGAAACTGTTCTATGTTCTATTAATTCATCTCACAGAGTTACATCTTTCCCTTCAAGAAGCCTTTTGCTAAGGCTGTTCTTGTGGAATTGGCAAAGGGATATTTGGAAGCCCATAGAGGGCTATGGTGAAAAAGGAAATATCTTCCCTTCAAAACTGGAAAGAAGCTTTCTGAGAAACTGCTCTGTGTTCTGTTAATTCATCTCACAGAGTTACATCTTTCCCTTCAAGAAGCCTTTCGATAAGCCTGTTCTTGTGGAATTGGCAAAGGGATATTTGGAAGCCCATAGAGGGCTATGGTGAAAAAGGAAATCTCATCCGTTCAAAACTGGAAAGAAGCTTTCTGAGAAACTGCTCTGTGTTCTTTTAATTCATCTCACAGAATTACATCTTTCCCTTCAAGAAGCCTTTCGCTAAGGCTCTTCTTGTGGAATTGGCAAAGGGATATTTGGAAGCCCATGGTGGGCTATGGTGAAAAAGGAAATATCTTCCGTTCAAAACTGGAAAGAAGCTTTCTGAGAAACTGCTCTGTGTTCTGTTAATTCATCTCACAGAGTTACATCTTTCCCTTCAAGAAGTCTTTCGCTAAGGCTGTTCTTGTGGAATTGGCAAAGGGATATTTGGAGGCCCATAGAGGGCTATGGAGAAAAAGGAAATATCTTCCGTTCAAAACTGGAAAGAAGCTTTCTGAGAAACTGTTCTATGTTCTGTTAATTCATCTCACAGAGTTACATCTTTCCCTTCAAGAAGCCTTTTGCTAAGGCTGTTCTTGTGGAATTGGCAAAGGGATATTTGGAAACCCATAGAGGGCTATGGTGAAAAAGGAAATATCTTCCGTTCAAAACTGGAAAGAAGCTTTCTGAGAAACTGCTCTGTGTTCTGTTAATTCATCTCACAGAGTTACATCTTTCCCTTCAAGAAGTCTTTCGCTAAGGCTGTTCTTGTGGAATTGGCAAAGGGATATTTGGAGGCCCATGGAGGGCTATGGAGAAAAAGGAAATATCTTCCGTTCAAAACTGGAAAGAAGCTTTCTGAGAAACTGTTCTATGTTCTGTTAATTCATCTCACAGAGTTACATCTTTCCCTTCAAGAAGCCTTTCGCTAAGGCTCCTCTTGTGGAATTGGCAAAGGGATATTTGGAAGCCCATGGTGGGCTATGGTGAAAAAGGAAATATCTTCCGTTCAAAAGTGGAAAGAAGCTTTCTGAGAAACTGCTCTGTGTTCTGTTAATTCATCTAGCAGAGTAACATCTCTTCCTTCAAGAAGCCTTTCGCTAAGGCTGTTCTTGTGGAATTGGCAAAGGGATATTTGGAAGCCCATAGAGGGCTATGGTGAAAAAGGAAATATCTTCCGTTCAAAACTGGAAAGAAGCTTTCTGAGAAACTGCTCTGTGTTCTGTTAATTCATCTCACAGAGTTACATCTTTCCCTTCAAGAAGCCTTTCGCTAAGGCTGTTCTTGGGGAATTGGCAAAGGGATATTTTGAAGCCCATAGAGGGCTATGGTGAAAAAGGATATAACTTCCGTTCAAAACTGGATAGAAGCTTTCTGAGAAACTGCTCTGTGTACTGTTAATTCATCTCACAGAGTTACATCTTTCCCTTCAAGAAGCCTTTCGCTAAGGCTGTTCTTGTGGAATTGACAAAGGGATATTTGGAAGCCCATAGAGGGCTATGTTGAAAAAGGAAATATCTTCCGTTCAAAACTGGAAAGAAGCTTTCTGAGAAACTGCTCTGTGTTCTGTAAATTCATCTCACAGAGTTACATCTTTCCCTTCAAGAAGCCTTTCTCTAAGGCTGTTCTTGTGGAATTGGCAAAGGGATATTTGGAAGCCCATAGAGGGCTATGGTGAAAAAGGAAATATCTTCCGTTCAAAACTGGAAAGAAGCTTTCTGAAAAACTGCTCTGTGTTCTGTTAATTCATCTCACAGAGTTACATATTTCCCTTCAAGAAGCCTTTCGCTAAGGCTGTTTTTGTGGAATTGGCAAAGGGATATTTGGAAGCCCATTGAGGGCTATGGAGAAAAAGGAAATATCTTACGTTCAAAACTGGAAAGAAGCTTTCTGAGAAACTGCTGTGTGTTCTGTTAATTCATCTCACAGAGTTACATCTTTCCCTTCAAGAAGCCTTTCGCTAAGGCTTTTCTTGTGGAATTGGCAAAGGGATATTTGGAAGCCCATAGAGGGCTATGGTGAAAAAGGAAATATCTTCCGTTCAAAACTGGAAAAAAGCTTTCTGAGAAACTGTTCTATGTTCTGTTAATTCATCTCACAGAGTTACATCTTTCCCTTCAAGAAGCCTTTCGCTAAGGCTGTTCTTGTGGAATTGGCAAAGGGATATTTGGAAGCCCATAGAGGTCTATGGTTAAAAAGGAAATATCTTCCGTTCAAAACTGGAAAGAAGCTTTCTGAGAAACTGCTCTGTGTTCTGTTAATTAATCTCACAGAGTTACATCTTTAACTTCAAGAAGTCTTTCGCTAAGGCTGTTCTTGTGGAATTGGCAAAGGGATATTTGGAATCCCATAGAGGGCTATGGTGAAAAAGGAAATATCTTCCGTTCAAAACTGGAAAGAAGCTTTCTGAGAAACTGCTCTGTGTTCTGTTAATTCATCTCACAGAGTTACATCTTTAACTTCAAGAAGCCTTTCTCTAAGGCTGTTCTTGTGGAATTGGCAAAGGGATATTTGGAAGCCCATAGAGGGCTATGGTGAAAAAGGAAATATCTTCCGTTCAAAACTGGAAAGAAGCTTTCTGAGAAACTGCTCTGTGTTCTGTTAATTCATCTCACAGAGTTACATCTTTCCCTTCAAGAAGCCTTTCGCTAAGGCTGTTCTTGGGGAATTGGCAAAGGGATATTTGGAAGCCCATAGAGGGCTATGGTGAAAAAGGAAATATCTTCCGTTCAATATTGGAAAGAAGCTTTCTGATAAACTGCTCTGTGTTCTGTTAATTCATCTCACAGAGTTACATCTTTCCCTTCAAGAAGTCTTTCGCTAAGGCTGTTCTTGTGGAATTGGCAAAGGGATATTTCGAAGCCCATAGAGGGCTATGGAGAAAAAGGAAATATCTTCCGTTCAAAACTGGAAAGAAGCTTTCTGAGAAACTGTTCTATGTTCTGTTAATTCATCTCACAGAGTTACATCTTTCCCTTCAAGAAGCCTTTTGCTAAGGCTGTTCTTGTGGAATTGGCAAAGGGATATTTGGAAGCCCATAGAGGGCTATGGTGAAAAAGGAAATATCTTCCGTTCAAAACTGGAAAGAAGCTTTCTGAGAAACTTCTCTGTGTTCTGTTAATTCATCTCACAGAGTTACATCTTTCCCTTCAAGAAGCCTTTCGCTAAGGCTGTTCTTGTGGAATTGGCAAAGGGATATTTGGAAGCCCATAGAGGGCTATGGTGAAAAAGGAAATATCATCCGTTCAAAACTGGAAAGAAGCTTTCTGAGAAACTGCTCTGTGTTCTTTTAATTCATCTCACAGAGTTACATCTTTCCCTTCAAGAAGCCTTTCCCTAAGGCTGTTCTTGGGGAATTGGCAAAGGGATATTTGGAAGCCCATAGAGGGCTATGGTGAAAAAGGAAATATCTTCCGTTCAAAATTGGAAAGAACCTTTCTGAGAAACTGCTCTGTGTTCTGTTAATTCATCTCACAGAGTTACATCTTTCCCTTCAAGAAGCCTTTCGCTAAGGCTGTTCTTGTGGAATTGGCAAAGGGATATTTGGAAGCCCATAGAGGGCTATGGTGAAAAAGGAAATACCTTCCGTTCAAAACTGGAAAGAAGCTTTCTGAGAAACTGCTCTGTGTTCTGTTAATTCATCTCACAGAGTTACATCTTTCCCTTCAAGAAGCCTTTCGCTAAGGCTGTTCTTGGGGAATTGGCAAAGGGATATTTGGAAGCCCATAGAGGGCTATGGTGAAAAAGGAAATATCTTCCGTTCAAAAGTGGAAAGAAGCTTTCTGAGAAACTGCTCTGTGTTCTGTTAATTCATCTAGCAGAGTTACATCTCTTCCTTCAAGAAGCCTTTCGCTAAGGCTGTTCTTGTGGAATTGGCAAAGGGATATTTGGAAGCCCATAGAGGGCTATGGTGAAAAAGGAAATACCTTCCGTTCAAAACTGGAAAGAAGCTTTCTGAGAAACTGCTCTGTGTTCTGTTAATTCATCTCACAGAGTTACATCTTTCCCTTCAAGAAGCCTTTCGCTAAGGCTGTTCTTGGGGAATTGGCAAAGGGATACTTGGAAGCCCCTAGAGGGCTATGGTGAAAAAGGAAATATCTTCCGTTCAAAACTGGAAAAAAGCTTTCTGAGAAACTGCTCTGTGTTCTGTTAATTCATCTCACAGAGTTACATCTTTCCCTTCAAGAAGCCTTTCGCCAAGGCTGTTCTTGTGGAATTGGCAAAGGGATATTTGGAAGCCCATAGAGGGCTATGGTGAAAAAGGAAATATCTTCCGTTCAAAAGTGGAAAGAAGCTTACTGAGAAACTGCTCTGTGTTCTGTTAATTCATCTAGCAGAGTTACATCTCTTCCTTCAAGAAGCCTTTCGCTAAGGCTCTTCTTGTGGAATTGGCAAAGGGATATTTGGAAGCCCATAGAGGGCTATGGTGAAAAAGGAAATATCTTCCGTTCAAAACTGGAAAGAAGCTTTCTGAGAAACTGCTCTGTGTTCTGTTAATTCATCTCACAGAGTTACATCTTTCCCTTCAAGAAGCCTTTCGCTAAGGCTGTTCTTGTGGAATTGGCAAAGGGATACTTGGAAGCCCCTAGAGGGCTATGGTGAAAAAGGAAATATCTTCCGTTCAAAACTGGAGAAAAGCTTTCTGAGCAACTGCTCTGTGTTCTGTTAATTCATCTCACAGAGTTACATATTTCCCTTCAAGAAGCCTTTCACTAAGGCTGTTTTTGTGGAATTGTCAAAGGGATATTTGGAAGCCCATAGAGGGCTATGGTGAAAAAGGAAATATCTTCCGTTCAAAACTGGAAAGAAGCTTTCTGAGAAACTGCTCTGTGTTCTGTTAATTCATCTCACAGAGTTACATCTTTCCCTTCAAGAAGCCTTTCGCTAAGGCTGTTCTTGTGGAATTGGCAAAGGGATATTTGGAAGCCCATAGAGGGCTATGGTGAAAAAGGAAATATCTTCCGTTCAAAACTGGAAAGAAGCTTTCTGAGAAACTGCTCTGTGTTCTGTTAATTCATCTCACAGAGTTACATCTTTCCCTTCAAGAAGCCTTTCGCTAAGGCTGTTCTTGTGGAATTGGCAAAGGGACATTTGGAAGCCCATAGAGGGCTAGGGTGAAAAAGGAAATATCTTCCGTTCAAAACTGGAAAGAAGCTTTCTGAGAAACCGCTCTGTGTTCTGTTAATTCATCTCACAGAGTTACATCTTTCCCTTCAAGAAGCCTTTCGCTAAGGCTGTTCTTGGGTAATTGGCAAAGGGATATTTGGAAGCCCATAGAGGGCTATGGTGAAAAAGGAAATATCTTCCGTTCAAAACTGGAAAAAAGCTTTCTGAGAAACTGCTCTGTGTTCTGTTAATTCATCTCACAGAGTTACATATTTCCCTTCAAGAAGCTTTTCGCTAAGGCTGTTGTTGTGGAGTTGGCAAAGGGATATTTGGAAGCCCATAGAGGGCTATGGTGAAAAAGCAAATATCTTCCGTTCAAAACTGGAAAGAAGCTTTCTGAGAAACTGCTCTGTGTTCTGTTAATTCATCTCACAGAGTTACATCTTTCCCTTCAAGAAGTCTTTCGCTAAGGCTGTTCTTGTGGAATTGGCAAAGGGATATTTGGAAGCCCATAGAGGGCTATGGAGAAAAAGGAAATATCTTCCGTTCAAAACTGGAAAGAAGCTTTCTGAGAAACTGTTCTATGTTCTATTAATTCATCTCACAGAGTTACATCTTTCCCTTCAAGAAGCCTTTTGCTAAGGCTGTTCTTGTGGAATTGGCAAAGGGATATTTGGAAGCCCATAGAGGGCTATGGTGAAAAAGGAAATATCTTCCCTTCAAAAGTGGAAAGAAGCCTTCTGAGAAACTGCTCTGTGTTCTGTTAATTCATCTCACAGAGTTACATCTTTCCCTTCAAGAAGCCTTTCGATAAGCCTGTTCTTGTGGAATTGGCAAAGGGATATTTGGAAGCCCATAGAGGGCTATGGTGAAAAAGGAAATCTCATCCGTTCAAAACTGGAAAGAAGCTTTCTGAGAAACTGCTCTGTGTTCTTTTAATTCATCTCACAGAATTACATCTTTCCCTTCAAGAAGCCTTTCGCTAAGGCTCTTCTTGTGGAATTGGCAAAGGGATATTTGGAAGCCCATGGTGGGCTATGGTGAAAAAGGAAATATCTTCCGTTCAAAACTGGAAAGAAGCTTTCTGAGAAACTGCTCTGTGTTCTGTTAATTCATCTCACAGAGTTACATCTTTCCCTTCAAGAAGTCTTTCGCTAAGGCTGTTCTTGTGGAATTGGCAAAGGGATATTTGGAGGCCCATAGAGGGCTATGGAGAAAAAGGAAATATCTTCCGTTCAAAACTGGAAAGAAGCTTTCTGAGAAACTGTTCTATGTTCTGTTAATTCATCTCACAGAGTTACATCTTTCCCTTCAAGAAGCCTTTTGCTAAGGCTGTTCTTGTGGAATTGGCAAAGGGATATTTGGAAGCCCATAGAGGGCTATGGTGAAAAAGGAAATATCTTCCCTTCAAAACTGGAAAGAAGCTTTCTGAGAAACTGCTCTGTGTTCTGTTAATTCATCTCACAGAGTTACATCTTTCCCTTCAAGAAGTCTTTCGCTAAGGCTGTTCTTGTGGAATTGGCAAAGGGATATTTGGAGGCCCATGGAGGGCTATGGAGAAAAAGGAAATATCTTCCGTTCAAAACTGGAAAGAAGCTTTCTGAGAAACTGCTCTATGTTCTGTTAATTCATCTCACAGAGTTACATCTTTCCCTTCAAGAAGCCTTTCGCTAAGGCTACTCTTGTGGAATTGGCAAAGGGATATTTGGAAGCCCATGGTGGGCTATGGTAAAAAGGAAATATCTTCCGTTCAAAAGTGGAAAGAAGCTTTCTGAGAAACTGCTCTGTGTTCTGTTAATTCATCTAGCAGAGTTACATCTCTTCCTTCAAGAAGCCTTTCGCTAAGGCTGTTCTTGTGGAATTGGCAAAGGGATATTTGGAAGCCCATAGAGGGCTATGGTGAAAAAGGAAATATCTTCCGTTCAAAACTGGAAAGAAGCTTTCTGAGAAACTGCTCTGTGTTCTGTTAATTCATCTCACAGAGTTACATCTTTCCCTTCAAGAAGCCTTTCGCTAAGGCTGTTCTTGGGGAATTGGCAAAGGGATATTTGGAAGCCCATAGAGGGCTATGGTGAAAAAGGATATAACTTCCGTTCAAAACTGGATAGAAGCTTTCTGAGAAACTGCTCTGTGTACTGTTAATTCATCTCACAGAGTTACATCTTTCCCTTCAAGAAGCCTTTCGCTAAGGCTGTTCTTGTGGAATTGGCAAAGGGATATTTGGAAGCCCATAGAGGGCTATGTTGAAAAAGGAAATATCTTCCGTTCAAAACTGGAAAGAAGCTTTCTGAGAAACTGCTCTGTGTTCTGTTAATTCATCTCACAGAGTTACATCTTTCCCTTCAAGAAGCCTTTCTCTAAGGCTGTTCTTGTGGAATTGGCAAAGGGATATTTGGAAGCCCATAGAGGGCTATGGTGAAAAAGGAAATATCTTCCGTTCAAAACTGGAAAGAAGCTTTCTGAAAAACTGCTCTGTGTTCTCTTAATTCATCTCACAGAGTTACATATTTCCCTTCAAGAAGCCTTTCGCTAAGGCTGTTTTTGTGGAATTGGCAAAGGGATATTTGGAAGCCCATAGAGGGCTATGGAGAAAAAGGAAATATCTTACGTTCAAAACTGGAAAGAAGCTTTCTGAGAAACTGCTGTGTGTTCTGTTAATTCATCTCACAGAGTTACATCTTTCCCTTCAAGAAGCCTTTCGCTAAGGCTTTTCTTGTGGAATTGGCAAAGGGATATTTGGAAGCCCATAGAGGGCTATGGTGAAAAAGGAAATATCTTCCGTTCAAAACTGGAAAAAAGCTTTCTGAGAAACTGTTCTATGTTCTGTTAATTCATCTCACAGAGTTACATCTTTCCCTTCAAGAAGCCTTTCGCTAAGGCTGTTCTTGTGGAATTGGCAAAGGGATATTTGGAAGCCCATAGAGGTCTATGGTTAAAAAGGAAATATCTTCCGTTCAAAACTGGAAAGAAGCTTTCTGAGAAACTGCTCTGTGTTCTGTTAATTAATCTCACAGAGTTACATCTTTAACTTCAAGAAGTCTTTCGCTAAGGCTGTTCTTGTGGAATTGGCAAAGGGATATTTGGAATCCCATAGAGGGCTATGGTGAAAAAGGAAATATCTTCCGTTCAAAACTGGAAAGAAGCTTTCTGAGAAACTGCTCTGTGTTCTGTTAATTCATCTCACAGAGTTACATCTTTAACTTCAAGAAGCCTTTCTCTAAGGCTGTTCTTGTGGAATTGGCAAAGGGATATTTGGAAGCCCATAGAGGGCTATGGTGAAAAAGGAAATATCTTCCGTTCAAAACGGGAAAGAAGCTTTCTGAGAAACTGCTCTGTGTTCTGTTAATTCATCTCACAGAGTTACATCTTTCCCTTCAAGAAGCCTTTCGCTAAGGCTGTTCTTGTGGAATTGGCAAAGGGATATTTGGAAGCCCATAGAGGTCTATGGTGAAAAAGGAAATATCTTCCGTTCAAAACTGGAAAGAAGCTTTCTGAGAAACTGCTCTGTGTTCTGTTAATTCATCTCACAGGGTTACATCTTTAACTTCAAGAAGCCTTTCGCTAAGGCTGTTCTTGTGGAATTGGCAAAGGGATATTTGGAAGCCCATAGAGGGCTATGGTGAAAAAGGAAATATCTTCCGTTCAAAACTGGAAAGAAGCTTTCTGAGAAACTGCTCTGTGTTCTGTTAATTCATCTCACAGAGTTACATCTTTCCCTTCAAGAAGCCTTTCGCTAAGGCTGTTCTTGTGGAATTGGCAAAGGGATATTTGGAAGCCCATAGAGGGCTCTGGTGAAAAAGGAAATATCTTCCGTTCAAAACTGGAAAGAAGCTTTCTGAGAAACTGCTCTGTGTTCTGTTAATTCGTCTCACAGAGTTACATCTTTAACTTCAAGAAGCCTTTCGCTAAGGCTGTTCTTGTGGAATTGGCAAAGGGATATTTGGAAGCCCATAGAGGGCTATGGTGAAAAAGGAAATATCTTCCGTTCAAAACTGGAAAGAAGCTTTCTGAGAAACTGCTCTGTGTTCTGTTAATTCATCTCACAGAGTTACATCTTTCCCTTCAAGAAGCCTTTCGCTAAGGCTGTTCTTGTGGAATTGGCAAAGGGATATTTGGAAGCCCATAGAGGGCTATAGTGAAAAAGGAAATATCTTCCGTTCAAAACTGGAAAGAAGCTTTCTGAGAAACTGCTCTGTGTTCTTTTAATTCGTCTCACAGAATTACATCTTTCCCTTCAAGAAGCCTTTCGCTAAGGCTCTTCTTGTGGAATTGGCAAAGGGATATTTGGAAGCCCATGGTGGGCTATGGTGAAAAAGGAAATATCTTCCGTTCAAAACTGGAAAGAAGCTTTCTGAGAAACTGCTCTGTGTTCTGTTAATTCATCTCACAGAGTTACATCTTTCCCTTCAAGAAGTCTTTCGCTAAGGCTGTTCTTGTGGAATTGGCAAAGGGATATTTGGAGGCCCATAGAGGGCTATGGAGAAAAAGGAAATATCTTCCGTTCAAAACTGGAAAGAAGCTTTCTGAGAAACTGTTCTATGTTCTGTTAATTCATCTCACAGAGTTACATCTTTCCCTTCAAGAAGCCTTTTGCTAAGGCTGTTCTTGTGGAATTGGCAAAGGGATATTTGGAAGCCCATAGAGGGCTATGGTGAAAAAGGAAATATCTTCCGTTCAAAACTGGAAAGAAGCTTTCTGAGAAACTGCTCTGTGTTCTGTTAATTCATCTCACAGAGTTACATCTTTCCCTTCAAGAAGTCTTTCGCTAAGGCTGTTCTTGTGGAATTGGCAAAGGGATATTTGGAGGCCCATGGAGGGCTATGGAGAAAAAGGAAATATCTTCCGTTCAAAACTGGAAAGAAGCTTTCTGAGAAACTGCTCTATGTTCTGTTAATTCATCTCACAGAGTTACATCTTTCCCTTCAAGAAGCCTTTCGCTAAGGCTGTTCTTGTGGAATTGGCAAAGGGATATTTGGAAGCCCATGGTGGGCTATGGTGAAAAAGGAAATATCTTCCGTTCAAAAGTGGAAAGAAGCTTTCTGAGAAACTGCTCTGTGTTCTGTTAATTCATCTAGCAGAGTTACATCTCTTCCTTCAAGAAGCCTTTCGCTAAGGCTGTTCTTGTGGAATTGGCAAAGGGATATTTGGAAGCCCATAGAGGGCTATGGTGAAAAAGGAAATATCTTCCGTTCAAAACTGGAAAGAAGCTTTCTGAGAAACTGCTCTGTGTTCTGTTAATTCATCTCACAGAGTTACATCTTTCCCTTCAAGAAGCCTTTCGCTAAGGCTGTTCTTGGGGAATTGGCAAAGGGATATTTGGAAGCCCATAGAGGGCTATGGTGAAAAAGGATATAACTTCCGTTCAAAACTGGATAGAAGCTTTCTGAGAAACTGCTCTTTGTACTGTTAATTCATCTCACAGAGTTACATCTTTCCCTTCAAGAAGCCTTTCGCTAAGGCTCTTCTTGTGGAATTGGCAAAGGGATATTTGGAAGCCCATAGAGGGCTATGTTGAAAAAGGAAATATCTTCCGTTCAAAACTGGAAAGAAGCTTTCTGAGAAACTGCTCTGTGTTCTGTTAATTCATCTCACAGAGTTACATCTTTCCCTTCAAGAAGCCTTTCTCTAAGGCTGTTCTTGTGGAATTGGCAAAGGGATATTTGGAAGCCCATAGAGGGCTATGGTGAAAAAGGAAATATCTTCCGTTCAAAACTGGAAAGAAGCTTTCTGAAAAACTGCTCTGTGTTCTCTTAATTCATCTCACAGAGTTACATATTTCCCTTCAAGAAGCCTTTCGCTAAGGCTGTTCTTGTGGAATTGGCAAAGGGATATTTGGAAGCCCATAGAGGTCTATGGTTAAAAAGGAAATATCTTCCGTTCAAAACTGGAAAGAAGCTTTCTGAGAAACTGCTCTGTGTTCTGTTAATTAATCTCACAGAGTTACATCTTTAACTTCAAGAAGTCTTTCGCTAAGGCTGTTCTTGTGGAATTGGCAAAGGGATATTTGGAATCCCATAGAGGGCTATGGTGAAAAAGGAAATATCTTCCGTTCAAAACTGGAAAGAAGCTTTCTGAGAAACTGCTCTGTGTTCTGTTAATTCATCTCACAGAGTTACATCTTTAACTTCAAGAAGCCTTTCTCTAAGGCTGTTCTTGTGGAATTGGCAAAGGGATATTTGGAAGCCCATAGAGGGCTATGGTGAAAAAGGAAATATCTTCCGTTCAAAACTGGAAAGAAGCTTTCTGAGAAACTGCTCTGTGTTCTGTTAATTCATCTCACAGAGTTACATCTTTCCCTTCAAGAAGCCTTTCGCTAAGGCTGTTCTTGTGGAATTGGCAAAGGGATATTTGGAAGCCCATAGAGGTCTATGGTGAAAAAGGAAATATCTTCCGTTCAAAACTGGAAAGAAGCTTTCTGAGAAACTGCTCTGTGTTCTGTTAATTCATCTCACAGGGTTACATCTTTAACTTCAAGAAGCCTTTCGCTAAGGCTGTTCTTGTGGAATTGGCAAAGGGATATTTGGAAGCCCATAGAGGGCTATGGTGAAAAAGGAAATATCTTCCGTTCAAAACTGGAAAGAAGCTTTCTGAGAAACTGCTCTGTGTTCTGTTAATTCATCTCACAGAGTTACATCTTTCCCTTCAAGAAGCCTTTCGCTAAGGCTGTTCTTGTGGAATTGGCAAAGGGATATTTGGAAGCCCATAGAGGGCTCTGGTGAAAAAGGAAATATCTTCCGTTCAAAACTGGAAAGAAGCTTTCTGAGAAACTGCTCTGTGTTCTGTTAATTCGTCTCACAGAGTTACATCTTTAACTTCAAGAAGCCTTTCGCTAAGGCTGTTCTTGTGGAATTGGCAAAGGGATATTTGGAAGCCCATAGAGGGCTATGGTGAAAAAGGAAATATCTTCCGTTCAAAACTGGAAAGAAGCTTTCTGAGAAACTGCTCTGTGTTCTGTTAATTCATCTCACAGAGTTACATCTTTCCCTTCAAGAAGCCTTTCGCTAAGGCTGTTCTTGTGGAATTGGCAAAGGGATATTTGGAAGCCCATAGAGGGCTATAGTGAAAAAGGAAATATCTTCCGTTCAAAACTGGAAAGAAGCTTTCTGAGAAACTGCTCTGTGTTCTGTTAATTCATCTCACAGAGTTACATCTTTCCCTTCAAGAAGCCTTTCGCTAAGGCTGTTCTTGGGGAATTGGCAAAGGGATATTTGGAAGCCCATGGAGGGCTATGGTGAAAAAGGAAATATCTTCCGTTCAAAACTGGAAAAAAGCTTTCTGAGAAACTGCTCTGTGTTCTGTTAATTCATCTCACAGAGTTACATATTTCCCTTCAAGAAGCCTTTCGCTAAGGCTGTTTTTGTGGAGTTGGCAAAGGGATATTTGGAAGCCCATAGAGGGCTATGGTGAAAAAGGAAATATCTTCCGTTCAAAACTGGAAAGAAGCTTTCTGAGAAACTGCTCTGTGTTCTGTTAATTCATCTCACAGAGTTACATCTTTCCCTTCAAGAAGTCTTTCGCTAAGGCTGTTCTTGTGGAATTGGCAAAGGGATATTTGGAAGCCCATAGAGGGCTATGGAGAAAAAGGAAATATCTTCCGTTCAAAACTGGAAAGAAGCTTTCTGAGAAACTGTTCTATGTTCTGTTAATTCATCTCACAGAGTTACCTCTTTCCCTTCAAGAAGCCTTTTGCTAAGGATGTTCTTGTGGAATTGGCAAAGGGATATTTGGAAGCCCAAGGTGGGCTATGGTGAAAAAGGAAATATCTTCCGTTCAAAAGTGGAAAGAAGCTTTCTGAGAAACTGCTCTGTGTTCTGTTAATTCATCTAGCAGAGTTACATCTCTTCCTTCAAGAAGCCTTTCGCTAAGGCTGTTCTTGTGGAATTGGCAAAGGGATATTTGGAAGCCCATAGAGGGCTATGGTGAAAAAGGAAATATCTTCCGTTCAAAACTGGAAAGAAGCTTTCTGAGAAACTGCTCTGTGTTCTGTTAATTCATCTCACAGAGTTACATCTTTCCCTTCAAGAAGCCTTTCGCTAAGGCTGTTCTTGTGGAATTGGCAAAGGGATATTTGGAAGCCCATAGAGGGCTATGGTGAAAAAGGAAATATCTTCCGTTCAAAACTGGAAAGAAGCTTTCTGAGAAACTGCTCTGTGTTCTGTTAATTCATCTCACAGAGTTACATCTTTCCCTTCAAGAAGCCTTTCGCTAAGGCTGTTCTTGGGGAATTGGCAAAGGGATATTTGGAAGCCCATAGAGGGCTATGGTGAAAAAGGAAATATCTTCCGTTCAAAACTGGAAAAAAGCTTTCTGAGAAACTGCTCTGTGTTCTGTTAATTCATCTCGCAGAGTTACATATTTCCCTTCAAGAAGCCTTTCGCTAAGGCTGTTTTTGTGGAGTTGGCAAAGGGATATTTGGAAGCCCATAGAGGGCTATGGTGAAAAAGGAAATATCTTCCGTTCAAAACTGGAAAGAAGCTTGCTGAGAAACTGCTCTGTGTTCTGTTAATTCATCTCACAGAGTTACATCTTTCCCTTCAAGAAGTCTTTCGCTAAGGCTGTTCTTGTGGAATTGGCAAAGGGATATTTGGAAGCCCATAGAGGGCTATGGAGAAAAAGGAAATATCTTCCGTTCAAAAGTGGAAAGAAGCTTTCTGAGAAACTGTTCTATGTTCTGTTAATTCATCTCACAGAGTTACATCTTTCCCTTCAAGAAGCCTTTTGCTAAGGCTGTTCTTGTGGAATTGGCAAAGGGATATTTGGAAGCCCACGGTGGGCTATGGTGAAAAAGGAAATATCTTCCGTTCAAAAGTGGAAAGAAGCTTTCTGAGAAACTGCTCTGTGTTCTGTTAATTCATCTAGCAGAGTTACAACTCTTCCTTCAAGAAGCCTTTCGCTAAGGCTGTTCTTGTGGAATTGGCAAAGGGATATTTGGAAGCCCATAGAGGGCTATGGTGAAAAAGGAAATATCTTCCGTTCAAAACTGGAAAGAAGCTTTCTGAGAAACTGCTCTGTGTTCTGTTAATTCATCTCACAGAGTTACATCTTTCCCTTCAAGAAGCCTTTCGCTAAGGCTGTTCTTGGGGAATTGGCAAAGGGATATTTGGAAGCCCATAGAGGGCTATGGTGAAAAAGGATATAACTTCCGTTCAAAACTGGATAGAAGCTTTCTGAGAAACTGCTCTGTGTACTGTTAATTCATCTCACAGAGTTACATCTTTCCCTTCAAGAAGCCTTTCGCTAAGGCTGTTCTTGTGGAATTGGCAAAGGGATATTTGGAAGCCCATAGAGGGCTATGTTGAAAAAGGAAATATCTTCCGTTCAAAACTGGAAAGAAGCTTTCTGAGAAACTGCTCTGTGTTCTGTTAATTCATCTCACAGAGTTACATCTTTCCCTTCAAGAAGCCTTTCTCTAAGGCTGTTCTTGTGGAATTGGCAAAGGGATATTTGGAAGCCCATAGAGGGCTATGGTGAAAAAGGAAATATCTTCCGTTCAAAACTGGAAAGAAGCTTTCTGAAAAACTGCTCTGTGTTCTCTTAATTCATCTCACAGAGTTACATATTTCCCTTCAAGAAGCCTTTCGCTAAGGCTGTTTTTGTGGAATTGGCAAAGGGATATTTGGAAGCCCATAGAGGGCTATGGAGAAAAAGGAAATATCTTACGTTCAAAACTGGAAAGAAGCTTTCTGAGAAACTGCTGTGTGTTCTGTTAATTCATCTCACAGAGTTACATCTTTCCCTTCAAGAAGCCTTTCGCTAAGGCTTTTCTTGTGGAATTGGCAAAGGGATATTTGGAAGCCCATAGAGGGCTATGGTGAAAAAGGAAATATCTTCCGTTCAAAACTGGAAAAAAGCTTTCTGAGAAACTGTTCTATGTTCTGTTAATTCATCTCACAGAGTTACATCTTTCCCTTCAAGAAGCCTTTCGCTAAGGCTGTTCTTGTGGAATTGGCAAAGGGATATTTGGAAGCCCATAGAGGTCTATGGTTAAAAAGGAAATATCTTCCGTTCAAAACTGGAAAGAAGCTTTCTGAGAAACTGCTCTGTGTTCTGTTAATTAATCTCACAGAGTTACATCTTTAACTTCAAGAAGTCTTTCGCTAAGGCTGTTCTTGTGGAATTGGCAAAGGGATATTTGGAATCCCATAGAGGGCTATGGTGAAAAAGGAAATATCTTCCGTTCAAAACTGGAAAGAAGCTTTCTGAGAAACTGCTCTGTGTTCTGTTAATTCATCTCACAGAGTTACATCTTTAACTTCAAGAAGCCTTTCTCTAAGGCTGTTCTTGTGGAATTGGCAAAGGGATATTTGGAAGCCCATAGAGGGCTATGGTGAAAAAGGAAATATCTTCCGTTCAAAACTGGAAAGAAGCTTTCTGAGAAACTGCTCTGTGTTCTGTTAATTCATCTCACAGAGTTACATCTTTCCCTTCAAGAAGCCTTTCGCTAAGGCTGTTCTTGTGGAATTGGCAAAGGGATATTTGGAAGCCCATAGAGGTCTATGGTGAAAAAGGAAATATCTTCCGTTCAAAACTGGAAAGAAGCTTTCTGAGAAACTGCTCTGTGTTCTGTTAATTCATCTCACAGGGTTACATCTTTAACTTCAAGAAGCCTTTCGCTAAGGCTGTTCTTGTGGAATTGGCAAAGGGATATTTGGAAGCCCATAGAGGGCTATGGTGAAAAAGGAAATATCTTCCGTTCAAAACTGGAAAGAAGCTTTCTGAGAAACTGCTCTGTGTTCTGTTAATTCATCTCACAGAGTTACATCTTTCCCTTCAAGAAGCCTTTCGTTAAGGCTGTTCTTGTGGAATTGGCAAAGGGATATTTGGAAGCCCATAGAGGGCTCTGGTGAAAAAGGAAATATCTTCCGTTCAAAACTGGAAAGAAGCTTTCTGAGAAACTGCTCTGTGTTCTGTTAATTCGTCTCACAGAGTTACATCTTTAACTTCAAGAAGCCTTTCGCTAAGGCTGTTCTTGTGGAATTGGCAAAGGGATATTTGGAAGCCCATAGAGGGCTATGGTGAAAAAGGAAATATCTTCCGTTCAAAACTGGAAAGAAGCTTTCTGAGAAACTGCTCTGTGTTCTGTTAATTCATCTCACAGAGTTACATCTTTCCCTTCAAGAAGCCTTTCGCTAAGGCTGTTCTTGTGGAATTGGCAAAGGGATATTTGGAAGCCCATAGAGGGCTATAGTGAAAAAGGAAATATCTTCCGTTCAAAACTGGAAAGAAGCTTTCTGAGAAACTGCTCTGTGTTCTGTTAATTCATCTCACAGAGTTACATCTTTCCCTTCAAGAAGCCTTTCGCTAAGGCTGTTCTTGGGGAATTGGCAAAGGGATATTTGGAAGCCCATAGAGGGCTATGGTGAAAAAGGAAATATCTTCCGTTCAAAACTGGAAAAAAGCTTTCTGAGAAACTGCTCTGTGTTCTGTTAATTCATCTCACAGAGTTACATATTTCCCTTCAAGAAGCCTTTCGCTAAGGCTGTTTTTGTGGAGTTGGCAAAGGGATATTTGGAAGCCCATAGAGGGCTATGGTGAAAAAGGAAATATCTTCCGTTCAAAACTGGAAAGAAGCTTTCTGAGAAACTGCTCTGTGTTCTGTTAATTCATCTCACAGAGTTACATCTTTCCCTTCAAGAAGTCTTTCGCTAAGGCTGTTCTTGTGGAATTGGCAAAGGGATATTTGGAAGCCCATAGAGGGCTATGGAGAAAAAGGAAATATCTTCCGTTCAAAACTGGAAAGAAGCTTTCTGAGAAACTGTTCTATGTTCTGTTAATTCATCTCACAGAGTTACCTCTTTCCCTTCAAGAAGCCTTTTGCTAAGGCTGTTCTTGTGGAATTGGCAAAGGGATATTTGGAAGCCCAAGGTGGGCTATGGTGAAAAAGGAAATATCTTCCGTTCAAAAGTGGAAAGAAGCTTTCTGAGAAACTGCTCTGTGTTCTGTTAATTCATCTAGCAGAGTTACATCTCTTCCTTCAAGAAGCCTTTCGCTAAGGCTGTTCTTGTGGAATTGGCAAAGGGATATTTGGAAGCCCATAGAGGGCTATGGTGAAAAAGGAAATATCTTCCGTTCAAAACTGGAAAGAAGCTTTCTGAGAAACTGCTCTGTGTTCTGTTAATTCATCTCACAGAGTTACATCTTTCCCTTCAAGAAGTCTTTCGCTAAGGCTGTTCTTGTGGAATTGGCAAAGGGATATTTGGAAGCCCATAGAGGGCTATGGTGAAAAAGGAAATATCTTCCGTTCAAAACTGGAAAGAAGCTTTCTGAGAAACTGCTCTGTGTTCTGTTAATTCATCTCACAGAGTTACATCTTTCCCTTCAAGAAGCCTTTCGCTAAGGCTGTTCTTGGGGAATTGGCAAAGGGATATTTGGAAGCCCATAGAGGGCTATGGTGAAAAAGGAAATATCTTCCGTTCAAAACTGGAAAAAAGCTTTCTGAGAAACTGCTCTGTGTTCTGTTAATTCATCTCGCAGAGTTACATATTTCCCTTCAAGAAGCCTTTCGCTAAGGCTGTTTTTGTGGAGTTGGCAAAGGGATATTTGGAAGCCCATAGAGGGCTATGGTGAAAAAGGAAATATCTTCCGTTCAAAACTGGAAAGAAGCTTGCTGAGAAACTGCTCTGTGTTCTGTTAATTCATCTCACAGAGTTACATCTTTCCCTTCAAGAAGTCTTTCGCTAAGGCTGTTCTTGTGGAATTGGCAAAGGGATATTTGGAAGCCCATAGAGGGCTATGGAGAAAAAGGAAATATCTTCCGTTCAAAAGTGGAAAGAAGCTTTCTGAGAAACTGTTCTATGTTCTGTTAATTCATCTCACAGAGTTACATCTTTCCCTTCAAGAAGCCTTTTGCTAAGGCTGTTCTTGTGGAATTGGCAAAGGGATATTTGGAAGCCCACGGTGGGCTATGGTGAAAAAGGAAATATCTTCCGTTCAAAAGTGGAAAGAAGCTTTCTGAGAAACTGCTCTGTGTTCTGTTAATTCATCTAGCAGAGTTACAACTCTTCCTTCAAGAAGCCTTTCGCTAAGGCTGTTCTTGTGGAATTGGCAAAGGGATATTTGGAAGCCCATAGAGGGCTATGGTGAAAAAGGAAATATCTTCCGTTCAAAACTGGAAAGAAGCTTTCTGAGAAACTGCTCTGTGTACTGTTAATTCGTCTCACAGAGTTACATCTTTAACTTCAAGAAGCCTTTCTCTAAGGCTGTTCTTGTGGAATTGGCAAAGGGATATTTGGAAGCCCATAGAGGGCTATGGTGAAAAAGGAAATATCTTCCGTTCAAAAGTGGAAAGAAGCTTTCTGAGAAACTGCTCTGTGTTCTGTTAATTCATCTAGCAGAGTTACATCTCTTCCTTAAAGAAGCCTTTCGCTAAGGCTGTTCTTGTGGAATTGGCAAAGGGATATTTGGAAGCCCATAGAGGGCTATGGTGAAAAAGGAAATATCTTCCGTTCAAAACTGGAAAGAAGCTTTCTGAGAAACTTCTCTGTGTTCTGTTAATTCATCTCACAGAGTTACATCTTTCCCTTCAAGAAGCCTTTCGCTAAGGCTGTTCTTGTGGAATTGGCAAAGGGATATTTGGAAGCCCATAGAGGGCTATGGTGAAAAAGGAAATATCTTCCGTTCAAAACTGGAAAGAAGCTTTCTGAGAAACTGCTCTGTGTTCTGTTAATTCATCTCACAGAGTTACATCTTTCCCTTCAAGAAGCCTTTCGTTAAGGCTGTTCTTGGGGAATTGGCAAAGGGATATTTGGAAGCCCATAGAGGGCTATGGTGAAAAAGGAAATATCTTCCGTTCAAAACTGGAAAAAAGCTTTCTGAGAAACTGCTCTGTGTTCTGTTAATTCATCTCACAGAGTTACATATTTCCCTTCAAGAAGCCTTTCGCTAAGGCTGTTTTTGTGGAGTTGGCAAAGGGATATTTGGAAGCCCATAGAGGGCTATGGTGAAAAAGGAAATATCTTCCGTTCAAAACTGGAAAGAAGCTTTCTGAGAAACTGCTCTGTGTTCTGTTAATTCATCTCACAGAGTTACATCTTTCCCTTCAAGAAGTCTTTCGCTAAGGCTGTTCTTGTGGAATTGGCAAAGGGATATTTGGAAGCCCATAGAGGGCTATGGAGAAAAAGGAAATATCTTCCGTTCAAAAGTGGAAAGAAGCTTTCTGAGAAACTGTTCTATGTTCTGTTAATTCATCTCACAGAGTTACATCTTTCCCTTCAAGAAGCCTTTTGCTAAGGCTGTTCTTGTGGAATTGGCAAAGGGATATTTGGAAGCCCATGGTGGGCTATGGTGAAAAAGGAAATATCTTCCGTTCAAAAGTTGAAAGAAGCTTTCTGAGAAACTGCTCTGTGTTCTGTTAATTCATCTAGCAGAGTTACATCTCTTCCTTCAAGAAGCCTTTCGCTAAGGCTGTTCTTGTGGAATTGGCAAAGGGATATTTGGAAGCCCATAGAGGGCTATGGTGAAAAAGGATATAACTTCCGTTCAAAACTGGATAGAAGCTTTCTGAGAAACTGCTCTGTGTACTGTTAATTCATCTCACAGAGTTACATCTTTCCCTTCAAGAAGCCTTTCGCTAAGGCTGTTCTTGTGGAATTGGCAAAGGGATATTTGGAAGCCCATAGAGGGCTATGTTGAAAAAGGAAATATCTTCCGTTCAAAACTGGAAAGAAGCTTTCTGAGAAACTGCTCTGTGTTCTGTTAATTCATCTCACAGAGTTACATCTTTCCCTTCAAGAAGCCTTTCTCTAAGGCTGTTCTTGTGGAATTGGCAAAGGGATATTTGGAAGCCCATAGAGGGCTATGGTGAAAAAGGAAATATCTTCCGTTCAAAACTGGAAAGAAGCTTTCTGAAAAACTGCTCTGTGTTCTCTTAATTCATCTCACAGAGTTACATATTTCCCTTCAAGAAGCCTTTCGCTAAGGCTGTTTTTGTGGAATTGGCAAAGGGATATTTGGAAGCCCATAGAGGGCTATGGAGAAAAAGGAAATATCTTACGTTCAAAACTGGAAAGAAGCTTTCTGAGAAACTGCTGTGTGTTCTGTTAATTCATCTCACAGAGTTACATCTTTCCCTTCAAGAAGCCTTTCGCTAAGGCTTTTCTTGTGGAATTGGCAAAGGGATATTTGGAAGCCCATAGAGGGCTATGGTGAAAAAGGAAATATCTTCCGTTCAAAACTGGAAAAAAGCTTTCTGAGAAACTGTTCTATGTTCTGTTAATTCATCTCACAGAGTTACATCTTTCCCTTCAAGAAGCCTTTCGCTAAGGCTGTTCTTGTGGAATTGGCAAAGGGATATTTGGAAGCCCATAGAGGTCTATGGTTAAAAAGGAAATATCTTCCGTTCAAAACTGGAAAGAAGCTTTCTGAGAAACTGCTCTGTGTTCTGTTAATTAATCTCACAGAGTTACATCTTTAACTTCAAGAAGTCTTTCGCTAAGGCTGTTCTTGTGGAATTGGCAAAGGGATATTTGGAATCCCATAGAGGGCTATGGTGAAAAAGGAAATATCTTCCGTTCAAAACTGGAAAGAAGCTTTCTGAGAAACTGCTCTGTGTTCTGTTAATTCATCTCACAGAGTTACATCTTTAACTTCAAGAAGCCTTTCTCTAAGGCTGTTCTTGTGGAATTGGCAAAGGGATATTTGGAAGCCCATAGAGGGCTATGGTGAAAAAGGAAATATCTTCCGTTCAAAACTGGAAAGAAGCTTTCTGAGAAACTGCTCTGTGTTCTGTTAATTCATCTCACAGAGTTACATCTTTCCCTTCAAGAAGCCTTTCGCTAAGGCTGTTCTTGTGGAATTGGCAAAGGGATATTTGGAAGCCCATAGAGGTCTATGGTGAAAAAGGAAATATCTTCCGTTCAAAACTGGAAAGAAGCTTTCTGAGAAACTGCTCTGTGTTCTGTTAATTCATCTCACAGGGTTACATCTTTAACTTCAAGAAGCCTTTCGCTAAGGCTGTTCTTGTGGAATTGGCAAAGGGATATTTGGAAGCCCATAGAGGGCTATGGTGAAAAAGGAAATATCTTCCGTTCAAAACTGGAAAGAAGCTTTCTGAGAAACTGCTCTGTGTTCTGTTAATTCATCTCACAGAGTTACATCTTTCCCTTCAAGAAGCCTTTCGCTAAGGCTGTTCTTGTGGAATTGGCAAAGGGATATTTGGAAGCCCATAGAGGGCTCTGGTGAAAAAGGAAATATCTTCCGTTCAAAACTGGAAAGAAGCTTTCTGAGAAACTGCTCTGTGTTCTGTTAATTCGTCTCACAGAGTTACATCTTTAACTTCAAGAAGCCTTTCGCTAAGGCTGTTCTTGTGGAATTGGCAAAGGGATATTTGGAAGCCCATAGAGGGCTATGGTGAAAAAGGAAATATCTTCCGTTCAAAACTGGAAAGAAGCTTTCTGAGAAACTGCTCTGTGTTCTGTTAATTCATCTCACAGAGTTACATCTTTCCCTTCAAGAAGCCTTTCGCTAAGGCTGTTCTTGTGGAATTGGCAAAGGGATATTTGGAAGCCCATAGAGGGCTATAGTGAAAAAGGAAATATCTTCCGTTCAAAACTGGAAAGAAGCTTTCTGAGAAACTGCTCTGTGTTCTGTTAATTCATCTCACAGAGTTACATCTTTCCCTTCAAGAAGCCTTTCGCTAAGGCTGTTCTTGGGGAATTGGCAAAGGGATATTTGGAAGCCCATAGAGGGCTATGGTGAAAAAGGAAATATCTTCCGTTCAAAACTGGAAAAAAGCTTTCTGAGAAACTGCTCTGTGTTCTGTTAATTCATCTCACAGAGTTACATATTTCCCTTCAAGAAGCCTTTCGCTAAGGCTGTTTTTGTGGAGTTGGCAAAGGGATATTTGGAAGCCCATAGAGGGCTATGGTGAAAAAGGAAATATCTTCCGTTCAAAATTGGAAAGAAGCTTTCTGAGAAACTGCTCTGTGTTCTGTTAATTCATCTCACAGAGTTACATCTTTCCCTTCAAGAAGTCTTTCGCTAAGGCTGTTCTTGTGGAATTGGCAAAGGGATATTTGGAAGCCCATAGAGGGCTATGGAGAAAAAGGAAATATCTTCCGTTCAAAAGTGGAAAGAAGCTTTTTGAGAAACTGTTCTATGTTCTGTTAATTCATCTCACAGAGTTACATCTTTCCCTTCAAGAAGCCTTTTGCTAAGGCTGTTCTTGTGGAATTGGCAAAGGGATATTTGGAAGCCCACGGTGGGCTATGGTGAAAAAGGAAATATCTTCCGTTCAAAAGTGGAAAGAAGCTTTCTGAGAAACTGCTCTGTGTTCTGTTAATTCATCTAGCAGAGTTACAACTCTTCCTTCAAGAAGCCTTTCGCTAAGGCTGTTCTTGTGGAATTGGCAAAGGGATATTTGGAAGCCCATAGAGGGCTATGGTGAAAAAGGAAATATCTTCCGTTCAAAACTGGAAAGAAGCTTTCTGAGAAACTGCTCTGTGTACTGTTAATTCGTCTCACAGAGTTACATCTTTAACTTCAAGAAGCCTTTCTCTAAGGCTGTTCTTGTGGAATTGGCAAAGGGATATTTGGAAGCCCATAGAGGGCTATGGTGAAAAAGGAAATATCTTCCGTTCAAAAGTGGAAAGAAGCTTTCTGAGAAACTGCTCTGTGTTCTGTTAATTCATCTAGCAGAGTTACATCTCTTCCTTAAAGAAGCCTTTCGCTAAGGCTGTTCTTGTGGAATTGGCAAAGGGATATTTGGAAGCCCATAGAGGGCTATGGTGAAAAAGGAAATATCTTCCGTTCAAAACTGGAAAGAAGCTTTCTGAGAAACTGCTCTGTGTTCTGTTAATTCATCTCACAGAGTTACATCTTTCCCTTCAAGAAGCCTTTCGCTAAGGCTGTTCTTGTGGAATTGGCAAAGGGATATTTGGAAGCCCATAGAGGGCTATGGTGAAAAAGGAAATATCTTCCGTTCAAAACTGGAAAGAAGCTTTCTGAGAAACTGCTCTGTGTTCTGTTAATTCATCTCACAGAGTTACATCTTTCCCTTCAAGAAGCCTTTCGCTAAGGCTGTTCTTGGGGAATTGGCAAAGGGATATTTGGAAGCCCATAGAGGGCTATGGTGAAAAAGGAAATATCTTCCGTTCAAAACTGGAAAAAAGCTTTCTGAGAAACTGCTCTGTGTTCTGTTAATTCATCTCACAGAGTTACATATTTCCCTTCAAGAAGCCTTTCGCTAAGGCTGTTTTTGTGGAGTTGGCAAAGGGATATTTGGAAGCCCATAGAGGGCTATGGTGAAAAAGGAAATATCTTCCGTTCAAAACTGGAAAGAAGCTTTCTGAGAAACTGCTCTGTGTTCTGTTAATTCATCTCACAGAGTTACATCTTTCCCTTCAAGAAGTCTTTCGCTAAGGCTGTTCTTGTGGAATTGGCAAAGGGATATTTGGAAGCCCATAGAGGGCTATGGAGAAAAAGGAAATATCTTCCGTTCAAAAGTGGAAAGAAGCTTTCTGAGAAACTGTTCTGTGTTCTGTTAATTCATCTCACAGAGTTACATCTTTCCCTTCAAGAAGCCTTTCGCTAAGGCTGTTCTTGTGGAATTGGCAAAGGGATATTTGGAGGCCCATGGAGGGCTATGGAGAAAAAGGAAATATCTTCCGTTCAAAACTGGAAAGAAGCTTTCTGAGAAACTGTTCTATGTTCTGTTAATTCATCTCACAGAGTTACATCTTTCCCTTCAAGAAGCCTTTCGCTAAGCCTGTTCTTGTGGAATTCGCAAAGGGATATTTGGAAGCCCATAGAGGGCTATGGTGAAAAAGGAAATATCATCCGTTCAAAACTGGAAAGAAGCTTTCTGAGAAACTGCTCTGTGTTCTTTTAATTCATCTCACAGAATTACATCTTTCCCTTCAAGAAGCCTTTCGCTAAGGCTCTTCTTGTGGAATTGGCAAAGGGATATTTGGAAGCCCATGGTGGGTTATGGTGAAAAAGGAAATATCTTCCGTTCAAAACTGGAAAGAAGCTTTCTGAGAAACTGCTCTGTGTACTGTTAATTCGTCTCACAGAGTTACATCTTTAACTTCAAGAAGCCTTTCTCTAAGGCGGTTCTTGTGGAATTGGCAAAGGGATATTTGGAAGCCCATAGAGGGCTATGGTGAAAAAGGAAATATCTTCCGTTCAAAAGTGGAAAGAAGCTTTCTGAGAAACTGCTCTGTGTTCTGTTAATTCATCTAGCAGAGTTACATCTCTTCCTTCAAGAAGCCTTTCGCTAAGGCTGTTCTTGTGGAATTGGCAAAGGGATATTTGGAAGCCCATAGAGGGCTATGGTGAAAAAGGAAATATCTTCCGTTCAAAACTGGAAAGAAGCTTTCTGAGAAACTGCTCTGGGTTCTGTTAATTCATCTCACAGAGTTACATCTTTCCCTTCAAGAAGCCTTTCGCTAAGGCTGTTCTTGGGGAATTGGCAAAGGGATATTTGGAAGCCCATAGAGGGCTATGGTGAAAAAGGAAATATCTTCCGTTCAAAACTGGAAAAAAGCTTTCTGAGAAACTGCTCTGTGTTCTGTTAATTCATCTCACAGAGTTACATATTTCCCTTCAAGAAGCCTTTCGCTAAGGCTGTTTTTGTGGAGTTGGCAAAGGGATATTTGGAAGCCCATAGAGGGCTATGGTGAAAAAGGAAATATCTTCCGTTCAAAACTGGAAAGAAGCTTTCTGAGAAACTGCTCTGTGTTCTGTTAATTCATCTCACAGAGTTACATCTTTCCCTTCAAGAAGTCTTTCGCTAAGGCTGTTCTTGTGGAATTGGCAAAGGGATATTTGGAAGCCCATAGAGGGCTATGGAGAAAAAGGAAATATCTTCCGTTCAAAAGTGGAAAGAAGCTTTCTGAGAAACTGTTCTATGTTCTGTTAATTCATCTCACAGAGTTACATCTTTCCCTTCAAGAAGCCTTTTGCTAAGGCTGTTCTTGTGGAATTGGCAAAGGGATATTTGGAAGCCCATGGTGGGCTATGGTGAAAAAGGAAATATCTTCCGTTCAAAAGTTGAAAGAAGCTTTCTGAGAAACTGCTCTGTGTTCTGTTAATTCATCTAGCAGAGTTACATCTCTTCCTTCAAGAGGCCTTTCGCTAAGGCTGTTCTTGTGGAATTGTCAAAGGGATATTTGGAAGCCCATAGAGGGCTATGGTGAAAAAGGAAATATCTTCCGTTCAAAACTGGAAAGAAGCTTTCTGAGAAACTGCTCTGTGTTCTGTTAATTCATCTCACAGAGTTACATCTTTCCCTTCAAGAAGCCTTTCGCTAAGGCTGTTCTTAGGGAATTGGCAAAGGGATATTTGGAAGCCCATAGAGGGCTATGGTGAAAAAGGATATATCTTCCGTTCAAAACTGGATAGAAGCTTTCTGAGAAACTGCTCTGTGTTCTGTTAATTCATCTCACAGAGTTACATCTTTCCCTTCAAGAAGGCTTTCGCTAAGGCTGTTCTTGTGGAATTGGCAAAGGGATATTTGGAAGCCCATAGAGGGCTATGTTGAAAAAGGAAATATCTTCCGTTCAAAACTGGAAAGAAGCTTTCTGAGAAACTGCTCTGTGTTCTGTTAATTCATCTCACAGAGTTACATCTTTCCCTTCAAGAAGCCTTTCTCTAAGGCTGTTCTTGTGGAACTGGCAAAGGGATATTTGGAAGCCCATAGAGGGCTATGGTGAAAAAGGAAATATCTTCCGTTCAAAACTGGAAAGAAGCTTTCTGAGAAACTGCTCTGTGTTCTGTTAATTCATCTCACAGAGTTACATCTTTCCCTTCAAGAAGTCTTTCGCTAAGGCTGTTCTTGTGGAATTGGCAAAGGGATATTTGGAAGCCCATAGAGGGCTATGGAGAAAAAGGAAATATCTTCCGTTCAAAAGTGGAAAGAAGCTTTCTGAGAAACTGTTCTATGTTCTGTTAATTCATCTCACAGAGTTACATCTTTCCCTTCAAGAAGCCTTTTGCTAAGGCTGTTCTTGTGGAATTGGCAAAGGGATATTTGGAAGCCCATGGTGGGCTATGGTGAAAAAGGAAATATCTTCCGTTCAAAAGTTGAAAGAAGCTTTCTGAGAAACTGCTCTGTGTTCTGTTAATTCATCTAGCAGAGTTACATCTCTTCCTTCAAGAGGCCTTTCGCTAAGGCTGTTCTTGTGGAATTGTCAAAGGGATATTTGGAAGCCCATAGAGGGCTATGGTGAAAAAGGAAATATCTTCCGTTCAAAACTGGAAAGAAGCTTTCTGAGAAACTGCTCTGTGTTCTGTTAATTCATCTCACAGAGTTACATCTTTCCCTTCAAGAAGCCTTTCGCTAAGGCTGTTCTTAGGGAATTGGCAAAGGGATATTTGGAAGCCCATAGAGGGCTATGGTGAAAAAGGATATATCTTCCGTTCAAAACTGGATAGAAGCTTTCTGAGAAACTGCTCTGTGTTCTGTTAATTCATCTCACAGAGTTACATCTTTCCCTTCAAGAAGGCTTTCGCTAAGGCTGTTCTTGTGGAATTGGCAAAGGGATATTTGGAAGCCCATAGAGGGCTATGTTGAAAAAGGAAATATCTTCCGTTCAAAACTGGAAAGAAGCTTTCTGAGAAACTGCTCTGTGTTCTGTTAATTCATCTCACAGAGTTACATCTTTCCCTTCAAGAAGCCTTTCTCTAAGGCTGTTCTTGTGGAACTGGCAAAGGGATATTTGGAAGCCCATAGAGGGCTATGGTGAAAAAGGAAATATCTTCCGTTCAAAACTGGAAAGAAGCTTTCTGAAAAACTGCTCTGTGTTCTGTTAATTCATCTCACAGAGTTACATATTTCCCTTCAAGAAGCCTTTCGCTAAGGCTGTTTTTGTGGAATTGGCAAAGGGATATTTGGAAGCCCATAGAGGGCTATGGTGAAAAAGGAAATATCTTACGTTCAAAACTGGAAAGAAGCTTTCTGAGAAACTGCTGTGTGTTCTGTTAATTCATCTCACAGAGTTACATCTTTCCCTTCAAGAAGCCTTTCGCTAAGGCTTTTCTTGTGGAATTGGCAAAGGGATATTTGGAAGCCCATAGAGGGCTATGGTGAAAAAGGAAATATCTTCCGTTCAAAACTGGAAAAAAGCTTTCTGAGAAACTGTTCTATGTTCTGTTAATTCATCTCACAGAGTTACATCTTTCCCTTCAAGAAGCCTTTCGCTAAGGCTGTTCTTGTGGAATTGGCAAAGGGATATTTGGAAGCCCATAGAGGTCTATGGTGAAAAAGGAAATATCTTCCGTTCGAAACTGGAAAGAAGCTTTCTGAGAAACTGCTCTGTGTTCTGTTAATTCATCTCACAGAGTTACATCTTTCCCTTCAAGAAGTCTTTCGCTAAGGCTGTTCTTGTGGAATTGGCAAAGGGATATTTGGAGGCCCATAGAGGGCTATGGAGAAAAAGGCAATATCTTCCGTTCAAAACTGGAAAGAAGCTTTCTGAGAAACTGTTCTATGTTCTGTTAATTCATCTCACAGAGTTACATCTTTCCCTTCAAGAAGCCTTTTGCTAAGGCTGTTCTTGTGGAATTGGCAAAGGGATATTTGGAAGCCCATAGAGGGCTATGGTGAAAAAGGAAATATCTTCCGTTCAAAACTGGAAAGAAGCTTTCTGAGAAACTGCTCTGTGTTCTGTTAATTCATCTCACAGAGTTATATCTTTCCCTTCAAGAAGTCTTTCGCTAAGGCTGTTCTTGTGGAATTGGCAAAGGGATATTTGGAGGCCCATGGAGGGCTATGGAGAAAAAGGAAATATCTTCCGTTCAAAACTGGAAAGAAGCTTTCTGAGAAACTGTTCTATGTTCTGTTAATTCATCTCACAGAGTTACCTCTTTCCCTTCAAGAAGCCTTTTGCTAAGGCTGTTCTTGTGGAATTGGCAAAGGGATATTTGGAAGCCCAAGGTGGGCTATGGTGAAAAAGGAAATATCTTCCGTTCAAAAGTGGAAAGAAGCTTTCTGAGAAACTGCTCTGTGTTCTGTTAATTCATCTAGCAGTGTTACATCTCTTCCTTCAAGAAGCCTTTCGCTAAGGCTGTTCTTGTGGAATTGGCAAAGGGATATTTGGAAGCCCATAGAGGGCTATGGTGAAAAAGGAAATATCTTCCGTTCAAAACTGGAAAGAAGCTTTCTGAGAAACTGCTCTGTGTTCTGTTAATTCATCTCACAGAGTTACATCTTTCCCTTCAAAAAGCCTTTCGCTAAGGCTGTTCTTGTGGAATTGGCAAAGGGATATTTGGAAGCCCATAGAGGGCTATGGTGAAAAAGGAAATATCTTCCGTTCAAAACTGGAAAGAAGCTTTCTGAGAAACTGCTCTGTGTTCTGTTAATTCATCTCACAGAGTTACATCTTTCCCTTCAAGAAGCCTTTCGCTAAGGCTGTTCTTGGGGAATTGGCAAAGGGATATTTGGAAGCCCATAGAGGGCTATGGTGAAAAAGGAAATATCTTCTGTTCAAAACTGGAAAAAAGCTTTCTGAGAAACTGTTCCATGTTCTGTTAATTCATCTCACAGAGTTACATCTTTCCCTTCAAGAAGCCTTTCGCTAAGGCTGTTCTTGTGGAATTGGCAAAGGGATATTTGGAATCCCATAGAGGTCTATGGTGAAAAAGGAAATATCTTCCGTTCGAAACTGGAAAGAAGCTTTCTGAGAAACTGCTCTGTGTTCTGTTAATTCATCTCACAGAGTTACATCTTTCCCTTCAAGAAGTCTTTCGCTAAGGCTGTTCTTGTGGAATTGGCAAAGGGATATTTGGAGGCCCATAGAGGGCTATGGAGAAAAAGGAAATATCTTCCGTTCAAAACTGGAAAGAAGCTTTCTGAGAAACTGTTCTATGTTCTGTTAATTCATCTCACAGAGTTACATCTTTCCCTTCAAGAAGCCTTTTGCTAAGGCTGTTCTTGTGGAATTGGCAAAGGGATATTTGGAAGCCCATATAGGGCTATGGTGAAAAAGGAAATATCTTCCGTTCAAAACTGGAAAGAAGCTTTCTGAGAAACTGCTCTGTGTTCTGTTAATTCATCTCACAGAGTTACATCTTTCCCTTCAAGAAGCCTTTCGCTAAGGCTGTTCTTGTGGAATTGGCAAAGGGATATTTGGAGGCCCATGGAGGGCTATGGAGAAAAAGGAAATATCTTCCGTTCAAAACTGGAAAGAAGCTTTCTGAGAAACTGTTCTATGTTCTGTTAATTCATCTCACAGAGTTACATCTTTCCCTTCAAGAAGCCTTTCGCTAAGCCTGTTCTTGTGGAATTCGCAAAGGGATATTTGGAAGCCCATAGAGGGCTATGGTGAAAAAGGAAATATCATCCGTTCAAAACTGGAAAGAAGCTTTCTGAGAAACTGCTCTGTGTTCTTTTAATTCATCTCACAGAATTACATCTTTCCCTTCAAGAAGCCTTTCGCTAAGGCTCTTCTTGTGGAATTGGCAAAGGGATATTTGGAAGCCCATGGTGGGTTATGGTGAAAAAGGAAATATCTTCCGTTCAAAACTTGAAAGAAGCTTTCTGAGAAACTGCTCTGTGTACTGTTAATTCGTCTCACAGAGTTACATCTTTAACTTCAAGAAGCCTTTCTCTAAGGCTGTTCTTGTGGAATTGGCAAAGGGATATTTGGAAGCCCATAGAGGGCTATGGTGAAAAAGGAAATATCTTCCGTTCAAAACTGGAAAGAAGCTTTCTGAAAAACTGCTCTGTGTTCTGTTAATTCATCTCACAGAGTTACATATTTCCCTTCAAGAAGCCTTTCGCTAAGGCTGTTTTTGTGGAATTGGCAAAGGGATATTTGGAAGCCCATAGAGGGCTATGGTGAAAAAGGAAATATCTTACGTTCAAAACTGGAAAGAAGCTTTCTGAGAAACTGCTGTGTGTTCTGTTAATTCATCTCACAGAGTTACATCTTTCCCTTCAAGAAGCCTTTCGCTAAGGCTTTTCTTGTGGAATTGGCAAAGGGATATTTGGAAGCCCATAGAGGGCTATGGTGAAAAAGGAAATATCTTCTGTTCAAAACTGCAAAAAAGCTTTCTGAGAAAGTGTTCTATGTTCTGTTAATTCATCTCACAGAGTTACATCTTTCCCTTCAAGAAGCCTTTCGCTAAGGCTGTTCTTGTGGAATTGGCAAAGGGATATTTGGAAGCCCATAGAGGTCTATGGTGAAAAAGGAAATATCTTCCGTTCGAAACTGGAAAGAAGCTTTCTGAGAAACTGCTCTGTGTTCTGTTAATTCATCTCACAGAGTTACATCTTTCCCTTCAAGAAGTCTTTCGCTAAGGCTGTTCTTGTGGAATTGGCAAAGGGATATTTGGAGGCCCATAGAGGGCTATGGAGAAAAAGGAAATATCTTCCGTTCAAAACTGGAAAGAAGCTTTCTGAGAAACTGTTCTATGTTCTGTTAATTCATCTCACAGAGTTACACCTTTCCCTTCAAGAAGCCTTTTGCTAAGGCTGTTCTTGTGGAATTGGCAAAGGGATATTTGGAAGCCCATAGAGGGCTATGGTGAAAAAGGAAATATCTTCCGTTCAAAACTGGAAAGAAGCTTTCTGAGAAACTGCTCTGTGTTCTGTTAATTCATCTCACAGAGTTACATCTTTCCCTTCAAGAAGTCTTTCGCTAAGGCTGTTCTTGTGGAATTGGCAAAGGGATATTTGGAGGCCCATGGAGGGCTATGGAGAAAAAGGAAATATCTTCCGTTCAAAACTGGAAAGAAGCTTTCTGAGAAACTGTTCTATGTTCTGTTAATTCATCTCACAGAGTTACCTCTTTCCCTTCAAGAAGCCTTTTGCTAAGGCTGTTCTTGTGGAATTGGCAAAGGGATATTTGGAAGCCCAATGTGGGCTATGGTGAAAAAGGAAATATCTTCCGTTCAAAAGTGGAAAGAAGCTTTCTGAGAAACTGCTCTGTGTTCTGTTAATTCATCTAGCAGAGTTACATCTCTTCCTTCAAGAAGCCTTTCGCTAAGGCTGTTCTTGTGGAATTGGCAAAGGGATATTTGGAAGCCCATAGAGGGCTATGGTGAAAAAGGAAATATCTTCCGTTCAAAACTGGAAAGAAGCTTTCTGAGAAACTGCTCTGTGTTCTGTTAATTCATCTCACAGAGTTACATCTTTCCCTTCAAGAAGCCTTTCGCTAAGGCTGTTCTTGTGGAATTGGCAAAGGGATATTTGGAAGCCCATAGAGGGCTATGGTGAAAAAGGAAATATCTTCCGTTCAAAACTGGAAAGAAGCTTTCTGAGAAACTGCTCTGTGTTCTGTTAATTCATCTCACAGAGTTACATCTTTCCCTTCAAGAAGCCTTTCGCTAAGGCTGTTCTTGGGGAATTGGCAAAGGGATATTTGGAAGCCCATAGAGGGCTATGGTGAAAAAGGAAATATCTTCCGTTCAAAACTGGAAAAAAGCTTTCTGAGAAACTGCTCTGTGTTCTGTTAATTCATCTCGCAGAGTTACATATTTCCCTTCAAGAAGCCTTTCGCTAAGGCTGTTTTTGTGGAGTTGGCAAAGGGATATTTGGAAGCCCATAGAGGGCTATGGTGAAAAAGGAAATATCTTCCGTTCAAAACTGGAAAGAAGCTTGCTGAGAAACTGCTCTGTGTTCTGTTAATTCATCTCACAGAGTTACATCTTTCCCTTCAAGAAGTCTTTCGCTAAGGCTGTTCTTGTGGAATTGGCAAAGGGATATTTGGAAGCCCATAGAGGGCTATGGAGAAAAAGGAAATATCTTCCGTTCAAAAGTGGAAAGAAGCTTTCTGAGAAACTGTTCTATGTTCTGTTAATTCATCTCACAGAGTTACATCTTTCCCTTCAAGAAGCCTTTTGCTAAGGCTGTTCTTGTGGAATTGGCAAAGGGATATTTGGAAGCACATGGTGGGCTATGGTGAAAAAGGAAATATCTTCCGTTCAAAAGTGGAAAGAAGCTTTCTGAGAAACTGCTCTGTGTTCTGTTAATTCATCTAGCAGAGTTACAACTCTTCCTTCAAGAAGCCTTTCGCTAAGGCTGTTCTTGTGGAATTGGCAAAGGGATATTTGGAAGCCCATAGAGGGCTATGGTGAAAAAGGAAATATCTTCCGTTCAAAACTGGAAAGAAGCTTTCTGAGAAACTGCTCTGTGTTCTGTTAATTCATCTCACAGAGTTGCATCTTTCCCATCAAGAAGCCTTTCGCTAAGGCTTTTCTTGTGGAATTGGCAAAGGGATATTTGGAAGCCCATAGAGGGCTATGGTGAAAAAGGAAATATCTTCTGTTCAAAACTGGAAAAAAGCTTTCTGAGAAACTGTTCCATGTTCTGTTAATTCATCTCACAGAGTTACATCTTTCCCTTCAAGAAGCCTTTCGCTAAGGCTGTTCTTGTGGAATTGGCAAAGGGATATTTGGAAGCCCATAGAGGTCTACGGTGAAAAAGGAAATATCTTCCGTTCGAAACTGGAAAGAAGCTTTCTGAGAAACTGCTCTGTGTTCTGTTAATTCATCTCACAGAGTTACATCTTTCCCTTCAAGAAGTCTTTCGCTAAGGCTGTTTTTGTGGAATTGGCAAAGGGATATTTGGAGGCCCATAGAGGGCTATGGAGAAAAAGGAAATATCTTCCGTTCAAAACTGGAAAGAAGCTTTCTGAGAAACTGTTCTATGTTCTGTTAATTCATCTCACAGAGTTACATCTTTCCCTTCAAGAAGCCTTTTGCTAAGGCTGTTCTTGTGGAATTGGCAAAGGGATATTTGGAAGCCCATATAGGGCTATGGTGAAAAAGGAAATATCTTCCGTTCAAAACTGGAAAGAAGCTTTCTGAGAAACTGCTCTGTGTTCTGTTAATTCATCTCACAGAGTTACATCTTTCCCTTCAAGAAGCCTTTCGCTAAGGCTGTTCTTGTGGAATTGGCAAAGGGATATTTGGAGGCCCATGGAGGGCTATGGAGAAAAAGGAAATATCTTCCGTTCAAAACTGGAAAGAAGCTTTCTGAGAAACTGTTCTATGTTCTGTTAATTCATCTCACAGAGTTACATCTTTCCCTTCAAGAAGCCTTTCGCTAAGCCTGTTCTTGTGGAATTCGCAAAGGGATATTTGGAAGCCCATAGAGGGCTATGGTGAAAAAGGAAATATCTTCCGTTCAAAACTGGAAAGAAGCTTTCTGAGAAACTGCTCTGTGTTCTGTTAATTCATCTCACAGAATTACATCTTTCCCTTCAAGAAGCCTTTCGCTAAGGCTCTTCTTGTGGAATTGGCAAAGGGATATTTGGAAGCCCATGGTGGGTTATGGTGAAAAAGGAAATATCTTCCGTTCAAAACTGGAAAGAAGCTTTCTGAGAAACTGCTCTGTGTACTGTTAATTCATCTCGCAGAGTTACATATTTCCCTTCAAGAAGCCTTTCGCTAAGGCTGTTTTTGTGGAGTTGGCAAAGGGATATTTGGAAGCCCATAGAGGGCTATGGTGAAAAAGGAAATATCTTCCGTTCAAAACTGGAAAGAAGCTTGCTGAGAAACTGCTCTGTGTTCTGTTAATTCATCTCACAGAGTTACATCTTTCCCTTCAAGAAGTCTTTCGCTAAGGCTGTTCTTGTGGAATTGGCAAAGGGATATTTGGAAGCCCATAGAGGGCTATGGAGAAAAAGGAAATATCTTCCGTTCAAAAGTGGAAAGAAGCTTTCTGAGAAACTGTTCTATGTTCTGTTAATTCATCTCACAGAGTTACATCTTTCCCTTCAAGAAGCCTTTTGCTAAGGCTGTTCTTGTGGAATTGGCAAAGGGATATTTGGAAGCCCATGGTGGGCTATGGTGAAAAAGGAAATATCTTCCGTTCAAAAGTGGAAAGAAGCTTTCTGAGAAACTGCTCTGTGTTCTGTTAATTCATCTAGCAGAGTTACAACTCTTCCTTCAAGAAGCCTTTCGCTAAGGCTGTTCTTGTGGAATTGGCAAAGGGATATTTGGAAGCCCATAGAGGGCTATGGTGAAAAAGGAAATATCTTCCGTTCAAAACTGGAAAGAAGCTTTCTGAGAAACTGCTCTGTGTTCTGTTAATTCATCTCACAGAGTTACATCTTTCCCTTCAAGAAGCCTTTCGCTAAGGCTTTTCTTGTGGAATTGGCAAAGGGATATTTGGAAGCCCATAGAGGGCTATGGTGAAAAAGGAAATATCTTCTGTTCAAAACTGGAAAAAAGCTTTCTGAGAAACTGTTCCATGTTCTGTTAATTCATCTCACAGAGTTACATCTTTCCCTTCAAGAAGCCTTTCGCTAAGGCTGTTCTTGTGGAATTGGCAAAGGGATATTTGGAAGCCCATAGAGGTCTATGGTGAAAAAGGAAATATCTTCCGTTCGAAACTGGAAAGAAGCTTTCTGAGAAACTGCTCTGTGTTCTGTTAATTCATCTCACAGAGTTACATCTTTCCCTTCAAGAAGTCTTTCGCTAAGGCTGTTCTTGTGGAATTGGCAAAGGGATATTTGGAGGCCCATAGAGGGCTATGGAGAAAAAGGAAATATCTTCCGTTCAAAACTGGAAAGAAGCTTTCTGAGAAACTGTTCTATGTTCTGTTAATTCATCTCACAGAGTTACATCTATCCCTTCAAGAAGCCTTTCGCTAAGCCTGTTCTTGTGTAATTGGCAAAGGGATATTTGGAAGCCCATAGAGGGCTATGGTGAAAAAGGAAATATCAACAGTTCAAAACTGGAAAGAAGCTTTCTGAGAAACTGCTCTGTGTTCTTTTAATTCATCTCACAGAATTACATCTTTCCCTTCAAGAAGCCTTTCGCTAAGGCTCTTCTTGTGGAATTGGCAAAGGGATATTTGGAAGCCCATGGTGGGCTATGGTGAAAAAGGAATTATCTTCCGTTCAAAACTGGAAAAAAGCTTTCTGAGAAACTGCTCTGTGTTCTGTTAATTCATCTCACAGAGTTACATCTTTCCCTTCAAGAAGCCTTTCCCTAAGCCTGTTCTTGTGGAATTGGCAAAGGGATATTTGGAAGCCCATAGAGGGCTATGGTGAAAAAGGAAATATCATCCGTTCAAAACTGGAAATAAGCTTTCTGAGAAACTGCTCTGTGTTCTTTTAATTCATCTCACAGAATTACATCTTTCCCTTCAAGAAGCCTTTCGCTAAGGCTCTTCTTGTGGAATTGGCAAAGGGATATTTGGAAGCCCATAGAGGGCTATGGTGAAAAAGGAAATATCTTCCGTTCAAAACTGGAGAAAAGCTTTCTGAGCAACTGCTCTGTGTTCTGTTAATTCATCTCACAGAGTTACATATTTCCCTTCAAGAAGCCTTTCACTAAGGCTGTTTTTGTGGAATTGTCAAAGGGATATTTGGAAGCCCATAGAGGGCTATGGTGAAAAAGGAAATATCTTCCGTTCAAAACTGGAAAGAAGCTTTCTGAGAAACTGCTCTGTGTTCTGTTAATTCATCTCACAGAGTTACATCTTTCCCTTCAAGAAGCCTTTCGCTAAGGCTGTTCTTGTGGAATTGGCAAAGGGATATTTGGAAGCCCATAGAGGGCTATGGTGAAAAAGGAAATATCTTCCGTATAAAACTGGAAAGAAGCTTTCTGAGAAACTGTTCTATGTTCTGTTAATTCATCTCACAGAGTTACATCTTTCCCTTCAAGTAGCCTTTCGCTAAGGCTGTTCTTGTGGAATTGGCAAAGGGATATTTGGAAGCCCATAGAGGGCTATGGTGAAAAGGGAAATATCTTCCGTTCAAAACTGGAAAGAAGCTTTCTGAGAAACTGCTCTGTGTTGTGTTAATTCATCTCACAGAGTTACATCTTTCCCTTCAAGAAGCCTTTCCCTAAGGCTGTTCTTGTGGAATTGGCAAAGGGATATTTGGAAGCCCATAGAGGGCTATGGTGAAAAAGGAAATACCTTCCGTTCAAAATTGGAAAGAACCTTTCTGAGAAACTGCTCTGTGTTCTGTTAATTCATCTCACAGAGTTACATCTTTCCCTTCAAGAAGCCTTTCGCTAAGCCTGTTCTTGTGGAATTGGCAAAGGGATATTTGGAAGCCCATAGAGGGCTATGGTGAAAAAGGAAATATCATCCGTTCAAAACTGGAAATAAGCTTTCTGAGAAACTGCTCTGTGTTCTTTTAATTCATCTCACAGAATTACATCTTTCCCTTCAAGAAGCCTTTCGCTAAGGCTCTTCTTGTGGAATTGGCAAAGGGATATTTGGAAGCCCAAGGAGGGCTATGGTGAAAAAGGAAATATCTTCCGTTCAAAACTGGAGAAAAGCTTTCTGAGCAACTGCTCTGTGTTCTGTTAATTCATCTCACAGAGTTACATATTTCCCTTCAAGAAGCCTTTCGCTAAGGCTGTTCTTGTGGAATTGGCAAAGGGATATTTGGAAGCCCATAGAGGGCTAGGGTGAAAAAGGAAATATCTTCCGTTCAAAACTGGAAAGAAGCTTTCTGAGAAACCGCTCAGTGTTCTGTAAATTCATCCCACAGAGTTACATCTTTCCCTTCAAGAAGCCTTTTGCTAAGGCTCTTCTTGTGGAATTGGCAAAGGAATATTTGGAAGCCCATGTTGGGCTATTTTGAAAAAGGAAATATCTTCCGTTCCAAAGTGGAAAGAAGCTTTCTGAGAAACTGCTCTGTCTTCTGTTAATTCATCTAGCAGAGTTACATCTCTTCCTTCAAGAAGCCTTTCGCTAAGGCTGTTCTTGTGGAATTGGCAAAGGGATATTTGGAAGCCCATAGAGGGCTATGGTGAAAAAGGAAATATCTTCCGTTCAAAACTGGAAAGAAGCTTTCTGAGAAACTGCTCTGTGTTCTGTTAATTCATCTCACAGAGTTACATCTTTCCCTTCAAGAAGCCTTTCGCTAAGGCTGTTCTTGGGGAATTGGCAAAGGGATATTTGGAAGCCCATAGAGGGCTATGGTGAAAAAGGAAATATCTTCCGTTCAAAACTGGAAAGAAGCTTTCTGAGAAACTGCTCTGTGTTCTGTTAATTCATCTCACAGAGTTACATCTTTCCCTTCAAGAAGCCTTTCGCTAAGGCTGTTCTTGGGGAATTGGCAAAGGGATATTTGGAAGCCCATAGAGGGTTATGGTGAAAAAGGAAATATCTTCCGTTCAAAACTGGAAAGAAGCTTTCTGAGAAACTGCTCTGTGTTCTGTTAATTCATCTCACAGAGTTACATCTTTAACTTCAAGAAGCCTTTCGCTAAGGCTGTTCTTGTGGAATTGGCAATGGGATATTTGGAAGCCCATAGAGGGCTATGGTGAAAAAGGAAATATCTTCCGTTCAAAACTGGAAAGAAGCTTTCTGAGAAACTGCTCTGTGTTCCGTTAATTCATCTCAAAGAGTTACATCTTTCCCTTCAAGAAGCCTTTCGCTAAGGCTGTTCTTGTGGAATTGGCAAAGGGATATTTGGAAGCCCATAGAGGGCTATGGTGAAAAAGGAAATATCTTCCGTTCAAAACTGGAAAGAAGCTTTCTGAGAAACTGCTCTGTGTTCTGTTAATTCATCTCACAGAGTTACATCTTTCCCTTCAAGAAGCCTTTCGCTAAGGCTGTTCTTGTGGAATTGGCAAAGGGATATTTGGAAGCCCATAGAGGGCTATGGTGAAAAAGGAAATATCTTCCGTTCAAAACTGGAAAGAAGCTTTCTGAGAAACTGCTCTGTGTTCTGTTAATTCATCTCACAGAGTTACATCTTTAACTTCAAGAAGCCTTTCGCTAAGGCTGTTCTTGTGGAATTGGCAAAGGGATATTTGGAAGCCCATAGAGGGCTATGGAGAAAAAGGAAATATCTTCCGTTCAAAAGTGGAAAGAAGCTTTCTGAGAAACTGTTCTATGTTCTCTTAATTCATCTCACAGAGTTACATCTTTCTCTTCAAGAAGCCTTTCGCCAAGGCTGTTCTTGTGGAATTGGCAAAGGGATATTTGGAAGCCCATAGAGGGCTATGGTGAAAAAGGAAATATCTTCCGTTCAAAACTGGAAAAAAGCTTTCTGAGAAACTGCTCTGTGTTCTGTTAATTCATCTCACAGAGTTACATCTTTCCCTTCAAGAAGTCTTTCGCTAAGGCTGTTCTTGTGGAATTGGCAAAGGGATATTTCGAAGCCCATAGAGGGCTATGGAGAAAAAGGAAATATCTTCCGTTCAAAACTGGAAAGAAGCTTTCTGAGAAACTGTTCTATGTTCTGTTAATTCATCTCACAGAGTTACATCTTTCCCTTCAAGAAGCCTTTTGCTAAGGCTGTTCTTGTGGAATTGGCAAAGGGATATTTGGAAGCCCATAGAGGGCTATGGTGAAAAAGGAAATATCTTCCGTTCAAAACTGGAAAGAAGCTTTCTGAGAAACTGCTCTGTGTTCTGTTAATTCATCTCACAGAGTTACATCTTTCCCTTCAAGAAGCCTTTCGCTAAGCCTGTTCTTGTGGAATTGGCAAAGGGATATTTGGAAGCCCATAGAGGGCTATGGTGAAAAAGGAAATATCATCCGTTCAAAACTGGAAAGAAGCTTTCTGAGAAACTGCTCTGTGTTCTTTTAATTCATCTCACAGAATTACATCTTTCCCTTCAAGAAGCCTTTCGCTAAGGCACTTCTTGTGGAATTGGCAAAGGGATATTTGGAAGCCCATGGTGGGCTATGGTGAAAAAGGAAATATCTTCCGTTCAAAATTGGAAAAAGCTTTCTGAGAAACTGCTCTGTGTTCTGTTAATTCATCTCACAGAGTTACATCTTTCCCTTCAAGAAGCCTTTCGCTAAGCCTGTTCTTGTGGAATTGGCAAAGGGATATTTGGAAGCCCATAGAGGGCTATGGTGAAAAAGGAAATATCATCCGTTCAAAACTGGAAATAAGCTTTCTGAGAAACTGCTCAGTGTTCTTTTAATTCATCTCACAGAATTACATCTTTCCCTTCAAGAAGCCTTTCGCTAAGGCTCTTCTTGTGGAATTGGCAAAGGGATACTTGGAAGCCCATAGAGGGCTAAGGTGAAAAAGGAAATATCTTCCGTTCAAAACTGGAGAAAAGCTTTCTGAGCAACTGCTCTGTGTTCTGTTAATTCATCTCACAGAGTTACATATTTCCCTTCAAGAAGCCTTTCACTAAGGCTGTTTTTGTGGAATTGTCAAAGGGATATTTGGAAGCCCATAGAGGGCTATGGTGAAAAAGGAAATATCTTCCGTTCAAAACTGGAAAGAAGCTTTCTGAGAAACTGCTCTGTGTTCTGTTAATTCATCTCACAGAGTTACATCTTTCCCTTCAAGAAGCCTTTCGCTAAGGCTGTTCTTCTGGAATTGGCAAAGGGATATTTGGAAGCCCATAGAGGGCTATGGTGAAAAAGGAAATATCTTCCGTATAAAACTGGAAAGAAGCTTTCTGAGAAACTGTTCTATGTTCTGTTAATTCATCTCACAGAGTTATATCTTTCCCTTCAAGAAGCCTTTCGCTAAGGCTGTTCTTGTGGAATTGGCAAAGGGATATTTGGAAGCCCATAAAGGGCTATGGTGAAAAGGGAAATATCTTCCGTTCAAAACTGGAAAGAAGCTTTCTGAGAAACTGCTCTGTGTTGTGTTAATTCATCTCACAGAGTTACATCTTTCCCTTCAAGAAGCCTTTCCCTAAGGCTGTTCTTGGGGAATTGGCCAAGGGATATTTGGAAGCCCATAGAGGGCTATGGTGAAAAAGGAAATATCTTCCGTTCAAAATTGGAAAGAACCTTTCTGAGAAACTGCTCTGTGTTCTGTTAATTCATCTCACAGAGTTACATCTTTCCCTTCAAGAAGCCTTTCGCTAAGGCTGTTCTTGTGGAATTGGCAAAGGGATATTTGGAAGCCCATAGAGGGCTATGGTGAAAAAGGAAATACCTTCCGTTCAAAACTGGAAAGAAGCTTTCTGAGAAACTGCTCTGTGTTCTGTTAATTCATCTCACAGAGTTACATCTTTCCCTTCAAGAAGCCTTTCGCTAAGGCTGTTCTTGTGGAATTGGCAAAGGGATATTTGGAAGCCCCTAGAGGGCTATGGTGAAAAAGGAAATATCTTCCGTTCAAAAGTGGAAAGAAGCTTTCTGAGAAACTGCTCTGTGTTCTGTTAATTCATCTAGCAGAGTTACGTCTCTTCCTTCAAGAAGCCTTTCGCTAAGGCTGTTCTTGTGGAATTGGCAAAGGGATATTTGGAAGCCCATAGAGGGCTATGGTGAAAAAGGAAATATCTTCCGTTCAAAACTGGAAAGAAGCTTTCTGAGAAACTGCTCTGTGTTCTGTTAATTCATCTCACAGAGTTACATCTTTCCCTTCAAGAAGCCTTTCGCTAAGGCTGTTCTTGGGGAATTGGCAAAGGGATACTTGGAAGCCCCTAGAGGGCTATGGTGAAAAAGGAAATATCTTCCGTTCAAAACTGGAAAAATGCTTTCTGAGAAACTGCTCTGTGTTCTGTTAATTCATCTCACAGAGTTACATCTTTCCCTTCAAGAAGCCTTTCGCCAAGGCTGTTCTTGTGGAATTGGCAAAGGGATATTTGGAAGCCCATAGAGGGCTATGGTGAAAAAGGAAATATCTTCCGTTCAAAAGTGGAAAGAAGCTTACTGAGAAACTGCTCTGTGTTCTGTTAATTCATCTAGCAGAGTTACATCTCTTCCTTCAAGAAGCCTTTCGCTAAGGCTGTTCTTGTGGAATTGGCAAAGGGATATTTGGAAGCCCATAGAGGGCTATGGTGAAAAAGGAAATATCTTCCGTTCAAAACTGGAAAGAAGCTTTCTGAGAAACTGCTCTGTGTTCTGTTAATTCATCTCACAGAGTTACATCTTTCCCTTCAAGAAGCCTTTCGCTAAGGCTGTTCTTGTGGAATTGGCAAAGGGATATTTGGAAGCCCATAGAGGGCTATGGTGAAAAAGGAAATATCTTCCGTTCAAAACTGGAGAAAAGCTTTCTGAGCAACTGCTCTGTGTTCTGTTAATTCATCTCACAGAGTTACATATTTCCCTTCAAGAAGCCTTTCACTAAGGCTCTTCTTGTGGAATTGTCAAAGGGATATTTGGAAGCCCATAGAGGGCTATGGTGAAAAAGGAACTATCTTCCGTTCAAAACTGGAAAGAAGCTTTCTGAGAAACCGCTCTGTGTTCTGTTAATTCATCTCACAGAGTTACATCTTTCCCTTCAAGAAGCCTTTCGCTAAGACTGTTCTTGTGGAATTGGCAAAGGGATATTTGGAAGCCCATAGAGGGCTATGGTGAAAAAGGAAATATCTTCCGTACAAAACTGGAAAGAAGCTTTCTGAGAAACTGTTCTATGTTCTGTTAATTCATCTCACAGAGTTACATCTTTCCCTTCAAGAAGCCTTTCGCTAAGGCTGTTCTTGTGGAATTGGCAAAGGGATATTTGGAAGCCCATAGAGGGCTATGGTGAAAAAGGAAATATCTTCCGTTCAAAACTGGAAAGAAGCATTCTGAGAAACTGCTCTGTGTTCTGTTAATTCATCTCACAGAGTTACATCTTTCCCTTCAAGAAGCCTTTCGCTAAGGCTGTTCTTGTGGAATTGGCAAAGGGATATTTGGAAGCCCATAGAGGGCTATGGTGAAAAAGGAAATATCTTCCGTTCAAAATTGGAAAGAACCTTTCTGAGAAACTGCTCTGTGTTCTGTTAATTCATCTTACAGAGTTACATCTTTCCCTTCAAGAAGCCTTTCGCTAAGGCTGTTCTTGTGGAATTGGCAAAGGGATATTTGGAAGCCCATAGAGGGCTATGGTGAAAAAGGAAATACCTTCCGTTCAAAACTGGAAAGAAGCTTTCTGAGAAACTGCTCTGTGTTCTGTTAATTCATCTCACAGAGTTACATCTTTCCCTTCAAGAAGCCTTTCGCTAAGGCTGTTCTTGTGGAATTGGCAAAGGGATATTTGGAAGCCCATAGAGGGCTATGGTGAAAAAGGAAATATCTTCCCTTCAAAAGTGGAAAGAAGCTTTCTGAGAAACTGCTCTGTGTTCTGTTAATTCATCTAGCAGAGTTACATCTCTTCCTTCAAGAAGCCTTTCGCTAAGGCTGTTCTTGTGGAATTGGCAAAGGGATATTTGGAAGCCCATAGAGGGCTATGGTGAAAAAGGAAATATCTTCCGTTCAAAACTGGAAAGAAGCTTTCTGAGAAACTGCTCTGTGTTCTGTTAATTCATCTCACAGAGTTACATCTTTCCCTTCAAGAAGCCTTTCGCTAAGGCTCTTCTTGGGGAATTGGCAAAGGGATATTTGGAAGCCCATAGAGGGCTATGGTGAAAAAGGAAATATCTTCCGTTCAAAACTGGAAAGAAGCTTTCTGAGAAACTGCTCTGTGTTCTGTTAATTCATCTCACAGAGTTACATCTTTCCCTTCAAGAAGCCTTTCGCTAAGGCTGTTCTTGGGGAATTGGCAAAGGGATATTTGGAAGCCCATAGAGGGTTATGGTGAAAAAGGAAATATCTTCCGTTCAAAACTGGAAAGAAGCTTTCTGAGAAACTGCTCTGTGTTCTGTTAATTCATCTCACAGAGTTACATCTTTAACTTCAAGAAGCCTTTCGCTAAGGCTGTTCTTGTGGAATTGGCAAAGGGATATTTGGAAGCCCATAGAGGGCTATGGTGAAAAAGGAAATATCTTCCGTTCAAAACTGGAAAGAAGCTTTCTGAGAAACTGCTCTGTGTTCTGTTAATTCATCTCACAGAGTTACATCTTTCCCTTCAAGAAGCCTTTCGCTAAGCCTGTTCTTGTGGAATTGGCAAAGGGATATTTGGAAGCCCATAGAGGGCTATGGTGAAAAAGGAAATATCATCCGTTCAAAACTGGAAAGAAGCTTTCTGAGAAACTGCTCTGTGTTCTTTTAATTCATCTCACAGAATTACATCTTTCCCTTCAAGAAGCCTTTCGCTAAGGCACTTCTTGTGGAATTGGCAAAGGGATATTTGGAAGCCCATGGTGGGCTATGGTGAAAAAGGAAATATCTTCCGTTCAAAATTGGAAAAAGCTTTCTGAGAAACTGCTCTGTGTTCTGTTAATTCATCTCACAGAGTTACATCTTTCCCTTCAAGAAGCCTTTCGCTAAGCCTGTTCTTGTGGAATTGGCAAAGGGATATTTGGAAGCCCATAGAGGGCTATGGTGAAAAAGGAAATATCATCCGTTCAAAACTGGAAATAAGCTTTCTGAGAAACTGCTCAGTGTTCTTTTAATTCATCTCACAGAATTACATCTTTCCCTTCAAGAAGCCTTTCGCTAAGGCTCTTCTTGTGGAATTGGCAAAGGGATACTTGGAAGCCCATAGAGGGCTAAGGTGAAAAAGGAAATATCTTCCGTTCAAAACTGGAGAAAAGCTTTCTGAGCAACTGCTCTGTGTTCTGTTAATTCATCTCACAGAGTTACATATTTCCCTTCAAGAAGCCTTTCACTAAGGCTGTTTTTGTGGAATTGTCAAAGGGATATTTGGAAGCCCATAGAGGGCTATGGTGAAAAAGGAAATATCTTCCGTTCAAAACTGGAAAGAAGCTTTCTGAGAAACTGCTCTGTGTTCTGTTAATTCATCTCACAGAGTTACATCTTTCCCTTCAAGAAGCCTTTCGCTAAGGCTGTTCTTCTGGAATTGGCAAAGGGATATTTGGAAGCCCATAGAGGGCTATGGTGAAAAAGGAAATATCTTCCGTATAAAACTGGAAAGAAGCTTTCTGAGAAACTGTTCTATGTTCTGTTAATTCATCTCACAGAGTTATATCTTTCCCTTCAAGAAGCCTTTCGCTAAGGCTGTTCTTGTGGAATTGGCAAAGGGATATTTGGAAGCCCATAGAGGGCTATGGTGAAAAGGGAAATATCTTCCGTTCAAAACTGGAAAGAAGCTTTCTGAGAAACTGCTCTGTGTTGTGTTAATTCATCTCACAGAGTTACATCTTTCCCTTCAAGAAGCCTTTCCCTAAGGCTGTTCTTGGGGAATTGGCAAAGGGATATTTGGAAGCCCATAGAGGGCTATGGTGAAAAAGGAAATATCTTCCGTTCAAAATTGGAAAGAACCTTTCTGAGAAACTGCTCTGTGTTCTGTTAATTCATCTCACAGAGTTACATCTTTCCCTTCAAGAAGCCTTTCGCTAAGGCTGTTCTTGTGGAATTGGCAAAGGGATATTTGGAAGCCCATAGAGGGCTATGGTGAAAAAGGAAATACCTTCCGTTCAAAACTGGAAAGAAGCTTTCTGAGAAACTGCTCTGTGTTCTGTTAATTCATCTCACAGAGTTACATCTTTCCCTTCAAGAAGCCTTTCGCTAAGGCTGTTCTTGTGGAATTGGCAAAGGGATATTTGGAAGCCCCTAGAGGGCTATGGTGAAAAAGGAAATATCTTCCGTTCAAAAGTGGAAAGAAGCTTTCTGAGAAACTGCTCTGTGTTCTGTTAATTCATCTAGCAGAGTTACGTCTCTTCCTTCAAGAAGCCTTTCGCTAAGGCTGTTCTTGTGGAATTGGCAAAGGGATATTTGGAAGCCCATAGAGGGCTATGGTGAAAAAGGAAATATCTTCCGTTCAAAACTGGAAAGAAGCTTTCTGAGAAACTGCTCTGTGTTCTGTTAATTCATCTCACAGAGTTACATCTTTCCCTTCAAGAAGCCTTTCGCTAAGGCTGTTCTTGGGGAATTGGCAAAGGGATACTTGGAAGCCCCTAGAGGGCTATGGTGAAAAAGGAAATATCTTCCGTTCAAAACTGGAAAAAAGCTTTCTGAGAAACTGCTCTGTGTTCTGTTAATTCATCTCACAGAGTTACATCTTTCCCTTCAAGAAGCCTTTCGCCAAGGCTGTTCTTGTGGAATTGGCAAAGGGATATTTGGAAGCCCATAGAGGGCTATGGTGAAAAAGGAAATATCTTCCGTTCAAAAGTGGAAAGAAGCTTACTGAGAAACTGCTCTGTGTTCTGTTAATTCATCTAGCAGAGTTACATCTCTTCCTTCAAGAAGCCTTTCGCTAAGGCTGTTCTTGTGGAATTGGCAAAGGGATATTTGGAAGCCCATAGAGGGCTATGGTGAAAAAGGAAATATCTTCCGTTCAAAACTGGAAAGAAGCTTTCTGAGAAACTGCTCTGTGTTCTGTTAATTCATCTCACAGAGTTACATCTTTCCCTTCAAGAAGCCTTTCGCTAAGGCTGTTCTTGTGGAATTGGCAAAGGGATATTTGGAAGCCCATAGAGGGCTATGGTGAAAAAGGAAATATCTTCCGTTCAAAACTGGAGAAAAGCTTTCTGAGCAACTGCTCTGTGTTCTGTTAATTCATCTCACAGAGTTACATATTTCCCTTCAACAAGCCTTTCACTAAGGCTCTTCTTGTGGAATTGTCAAAGGGATATTTGGAAGCCCATAGAGGGCTATGGTGAAAAAGGAACTATCTTCCGTTCAAAACTGGAAAGAAGCTTTCTGAGAAACCGCTCTGTGTTCTGTTAATTCATCTCACAGAGTTACATCTTTCCCTTCAAGAAGCCTTTCGCTAAGACTGTTCTTGTGGAATTGGCAAAGGGATATTTGGAAGCCCATAGAGGGCTATGGTGAAAAAGGAAATATCTTCCGTACAAAACTGGAAAGAAGCTTTCTGAGAAACTGTTCTATGTTCTGTTAATTCATCTCACAGAGTTACATCTTTCCCTTCAAGAAGCCTTTCGCTAAGGCTGTTCTTGTGGAATTGGCAAAGGGATATTTGGAAGCCCATAGAGGGCTATGGTGAAAAAGGAAATATCTTCCGTTCAAAACTGGAAAGAAGCATTCTGAGAAACTGCTCTGTGTTCTGTTAATTCATCTCACAGAGTTACATCTTTCCCTTCAAGAAGCCTTTCGCTAAGGCTGTTCTTGTGGAATTGGCAAAGGGATATTTGGAAGCCCATAGAGGGCTATGGTGAAAAAGGAAATATCTTCCGTTCAAAATTGGAAAGAACCTTTCTGAGAAACTGCTCTGTGTTCTGTTAATTCATCTTACAGAGTTACATCTTTCCCTTCAAGAAGCCTTTCGCTAAGGCTGTTCTTGTGGAATTGGCAAAGGGATATTTGGAAGCCCATAGAGGGCTATGGTGAAAAAGGAAATACCTTCCGTTCAAAACTGGAAAGAAGCTTTCTGAGAAACTGCTCTGTGTTCTGTTAATTCATCTCACAGAGTTACATCTTTCCCTTCAAGAAGCCTTTCGCTAAGGCTGTTCTTGTGGAATTGGCAAAGGGATATTTGGAAGCCCATAGAGGGCTATGGTGAAAAAGGAAATATCTTCCCTTCAAAAGTGGAAAGAAGCTTTCTGAGAAACTGCTCTGTGTTCTGTTAATTCATCTAGCAGAGTTACATCTCTTCCTTCAAGAAGCCTTTCGCTAAGGCTGTTCTTGTGGAATTGGCAAAGGGATATTTGGAAGCCCATAGAGGGCTATGGTGAAAAAGGAAATATCTTCCGTTCAAAACTGGAAAGAAGCTTTCTGAGAAACTGCTCTGTGTTCTGTTAATTCATCTCACAGAGTTACATCTTTCCCTTCAAGAAGCCTTTCGCTAAGGCTGTTCTTGGGGAATTGGCAAAGGGATACTTGGAAGCCCCTAGAGGGCTATGGTGAAAAATAAAATATCTTCCGTTCAAAACTGGAAAAAAGCTTCCTGAGAAACTGCTCTGTGTTCTGTTAATTCATCTCACAGAGTTACATCTTTCCCTTCAAGAAGCCTTTCGCCAAGGCTGTTCTTGTGGAATTGGCAAAGGGATATTTGGAAGCCCATAGAGGGCTATGGTGAAAAAGGAAATATCTTCCGTTCAAAAGTGGAAAGAAGCTTTCTGAGAAACTGCTCTGTGTTCTGTTAATTCATCTAGCAGAGTTACATCTCTTCCTTCAAGAAGCCTTTCGCTAAGGCTGTTCTTGTGGAATTGGCAAAGGGATATTTGGAAGCCCATAGAGGGCTATGGTGAAAAAGGAAATATCTTCCGTTCAAAACTTGAAAGAAGCTTTCTGAGAAACTGCTCTGTGTTCTGTTAATTCATCTCACAGAGTTACATCTTTAACTTCAAGAAGCCTTTCGCTAAGGCTGTTCTTGTGGAATTGGCAAAGGGATATTTGGAAGCCCATAGAGGGCTATGGAGAAAAAGGAAATATCTTCCGTTCAAAAGTGGAAAGAAGCTTTCTGAGAAACTGTTCTATGTTCTGTTAATTCATCTCAGAGAGTTACATCTTTCCCTTCAAGAAGCCTTTCGCCAAGGCTGTTCTTGTGGAATTGGCATAGGGATATTTGGAAGCCCAAAGAGGGCTATGGTGAAAAAGGAAATATCTTCCGTTCAAAACTGGAAAAAAGCTTTCTGTGAAACTGCTCTGTGTTCTGTTAATTCATCTCACAGAGTTACATCTTTCTCTTCAAGAAGTCTTTCGCTAAGGCTGTTCTTGTGGAATTGGCAAAGGGATATTTCGAAGCCCATAGAGGGCTATGGAGAAAAAGGAAATATCTTCCGTTCAAAACTGGAAAGAAGCTTTCTGAGAAACTGTTCTATGTTCTGTTAATTCATCTCACAGAGTTACATCTTTCCCTTCAAGAAGCCTTTTGCTAAGGCTGTTCTTGTGGAATTGGCAAAGGGATATTTGGAAGCCCATAGAGGGCTATGGTGAAAAAGGAAATATCTTCCGTTCAAAACTGGAAAGAAGCTTTCTGAGAAACTGCTCTGTGTTCTGTTAATTCATCTCACAGAGTTACATCTTTCCCTTCAAGAAGCCTTTCGCTAAGCCTGTTCTTGTGGAATTGGCAAAGGGATATTTGGAAGCCCATAGAGGGCTATGGTGAAAAAGGAAATATCATCCGTTCAAAACTGGAAAGAAGCTTTCTGAGAAACTGCTCTGTGTTCTTTTAATTCATCTCACAGAATTACATCTTTCCCTTCAAGAAGCCTTTCGCTAAGGCTCTTCTTGTGGAATTGGCAAAGGGATATTTGGAAGCCCTTAGAGGGCTATGGTGAAAAAGGAAATATCTTCCCTTCAAAACTGGAGAAAAGCTTTCTGAGCAACTGCTCTGTGTTCTGTTAATTCATCTCACAGAGTTACATCTTTCCCTTCAACAAGCCTTTCGCTAAGCCTGTTCTTGTGGAATTGGCAAAGGGATATTTGGAAGCCCATAGAGGGCAATGGTGAAAAAGGAAATATCATCCGTTCAAAACTGGAAATAAGCTTTCTGAGAAACTGCTCTGTGTTCTTTTAATTCATCTCACAGAATTACATCTTTCCCTTCAAGAAGCCTTTCGCTAAGGCTCTTCTTGTGGAATTGGCAAAGGGATATTTGGAAGCCCTTAGAGGGCTATGGTGAAAAAGGAAATATCTTCAGTTCAACACTGGAGAAAAGCTTTCTGAGCAACTGCTCTGTGTTCTGTTAATTCATCTCACAGAGTTACATATTTCCCTTCAAGAAGCCTTTCACTAAGGCTGTTTTTGTGGAATTCTCAAAGGGATATTTGGAAGCCCATAGAGGGCTATGGTGAAAAAGGAAATATCTTCCGTTCAAAACTGGAAAGAAGCTTTCTGAGAAACTGCTCTGTGTTCTGTTAATTCATCTTACAGAGTTACATCTTTCCCTTCAAGAAGCCTTTCGCTAAGGCTGTTCTTGTGGAATTGGCAAAGGGATATTTGGAAGCCCATAGAGGGCTATGGTGAAAAAGGAAATATCTTCCGTATAAAACTGGAAAGAAGCTTTCTGAGAAACTGTTCTATGTTCTGTTAATTCATCTCACAGAGTTACATCTTTCCCTTCAAGAAGCCTTTCGCTAAGGCTGTTCTTGTGGAATTGGCAAAGGGATATTTGGAAGCCCATAGAGGGCTATGGTGAAAAGGGAAATATCTTCCGTTCAAAACTGGAAAGAAGCTTTCTGAGAAACTGCTCTGTGTTGTGTTAATTCATCTCACAGAGGTACATCTTTCCCTTCAAGAAGCCTTTCCCTAAGGCTGTTCTTGTGGAATTGCAAAGGGATATTTGGAAGCCCATAGAGGGCTATGGTGAAAAAGGAAATATCTTCCGTTCAAAATTGGAAAGAACCTTTCTGAGAAACTGCTCTGTGTTCTGTTAATTCATCTCACAGAGTTACATCTTTCCCTTCAAGAAGCCTTTCGCTAAGGCTGTTCTTGTGGAATTGTCAAAGGGATATTTGGAAGCCCATAGAGGGCTATGGTGAAAAAGGAACTATCTTCCGTTCAAAACTGGATAGAAGCTTTCTGAGAAACCGCTCTGTGTGCTGTTAATTCATCTCACAGAGTTACATCTTTCCCTTCAAGAAGCCTTTCGCTAAGGCTGTTCTTGTGGAATTGGCAAAGGGATATTTGGAAGCCCATAGAGGGCTATGGTGAAAAAGGAAATATCTTCCGTACAAAACTGGAAAGAAGCTTTCTGAGAAACTGTTCTATGTTCTGTTAATTCATCTCACAGAGTTACATCTTTCCCTTCAAGAAGCCTTTCCTAAGGCTGTTCTTGTGGAATTGGCAAAGGGATATTTGGAAGCCCATAGAGGGCTATGGTGAAAAAGGAAATATCTTCCGTTCAAAATTGGAAAGAACCTTTCTGAGAAACTGCTCTGTGTTCTGTTAATTCATCTCACAGAGTTACATCTTTCCCTTCAAGAAGCCTTTCGCGAAGGCTGTTCTTGTGGAATTGGCAAAGGGATATTTGGAAGCCCATAGAGGGCTATGGAGAAAAAGGAAATATCTTCCGTTCAAAACTGGAAAGAAGCTTTCTGAGAAACTGCTCTGTGTTCTGTTAATTCATCTCACAGAGTTACATCTTTCCCTTCAAGAAGCCTTTCCCTAACGCTGTTCTTGTGGAATTGGCCAAGGGATATTTGGAAGCCCATAGAGGGCTATGGTGAAAAAGGAAATATCTTCCGTTCAAAATTGGAAAGAACCTTTCTGAGAAACTGCTCTGTGTTCTGTTAATTCATCTCACAGAGTTACATCTTTCCCTTCAAGAAGCCTTTCGCTAAGGCTGTTCTTGTGGAATTGGCAAAGGGATATTTGGAAGCCCATAGAGGGCTATGGTGAAAAAGGAAATATCTTCCGTTCAAAACTGGAAAGAAGCTTTCTGAGAAACTGCTCTGTGTTCTGTTAATTCATCTCACAGAGTTACATCTTTCCCTTCAAGAAGCCTTTCGCTAAGGCTGTTCTTGTGGAATTGGCAAAGGGATATTTGGAAGCCCATAGAGGGCTATGGTGAAAAAGGAAATATCTTCCCTTCAAAAGTGGAAAGAAGCTTTCTGAGAAACTGCTCTGTGTTCTGTTAATTCATCTAGCAGAGTTACATCTCTTCCTTCAAGAAGCCTTTCGCTAAGGCTGTTCTTGTGGAATTGGCAAAGGGATATTTGGAAGCCCATAGAGGGCTATGGTGAAAAAGGAAATATCTTCCGTTCAAAACTGGAAAGAAGCTTTCTGAGAAACTGCTCTGTGTTCTGTTAATTCATCTCACAGAGTTACATCTTTCCCTTCAAGAAGCCTTTCGCTAAGGCTGTTCTTGGGGAATTGGCAAAGGGATACTTGGAAGCCCCTAGAGGGCTATGGTGAAAAAGGAAATATCTTCCGTCAAAACTGGAAAAAAGCTTTCTGAGAAACTGCTCTGTGTTCTGTTAATTCATCTCACAGAGTTACATCTTTCCCTTCAAGAAGCCTTTCGCCAAGGCTGTTCTTGTGGAATTGGCAAAGGGATATTTGGAAGCCCATAGAGGGCTATGGTGAAAAAGGAAATATCTTCCGTTCAAAAGTGGAAAGAAGCTTTCTGAGAAACTGCTCTGTGTTCTGTTAATTCATCTAGCAGAGTTACATCTCTTCCTTCAAGAAGCCTTTCGCTAAGGCAGTTTTTGTGGAATTGGCAAAGGGATATTTGGAAGCCCATAGAGGGCTATGGTGAAAAAGGAAATATCTTCCGTTCAAAACTGGAAAGAAGCTTTCTGAGAAACTGCTCTGTGTTCTGTTAATTCATCTCACAGAGTTACATCTTTCCCTTCAAGAAGCCTTTCGCCAAGGCTGTTCTTGTGGAATTGGCAAAGGGATATTTGGAAGCCCATAGAGGGCTATGGTGCAAAAGGAAATATCTTCCGTTGAAAATTGGAAAGAAGCTTTCTGAGAAACTGCTCTGTGTTCTGTTAATTCATCTCACAGAGTTACATCTTTCCCTTCAAGAAGCCTTTCGCTAAGGCTGTTCTTGGGGAATTGGCAAAGGGATATTTGGAACCCCATAGAGGGCTATGGTGAAAAAGGAAATATCTTCCGTTCAAAACTGGAAAAAAGCTTTCTGAGAAACTGCTCTGTGTTCTGTTAATTCATCTCACAGAGTTACATATTTCCCTTCAAGAAGGTTTTCGCTAAGGCTGTTGTTGTGGAGTTGGCAAAGGGATATTTGGAAGCCCATAGAGGGCTATGGTGAAAAAGGAAATATCTTCCGTTCAAAACTGGAAAGAAGCTTTCTGAGAAACTGCTCTGTGTTCTGTTAATTCATCTCACAGAGTTACATCTTTCCCTTCAAGAAGTCTTTCGCTTAGGCTGTTCTTGTGGAATTGGCAAAGGGATATTTGGAAGCCCATAGAGGGCTATGGAGAAAAAGGAAATATCTTCCGTTCAAAACTGGAAAGAAGCTTTCTGAGAAACTGTTCTATGTTCTATTAATTCATCTCACAGAGTTACATCTTTCCCTTCAAGAAGCCTTTTGCTAAGGCTGTTCTTGTGGAATTGGCAAAGGGATATTTGGAAGCCCATAGAGGGCTATGGTGAAAAAGGAAATATCTTCCCTTCAAAACTGGAAAGAAGCTTTCTGAGAAACTGCTCTGTGTTCTGTTAATTCATCTCACAGAGTTACATCTTTCCCTTCAAGAAGCCTTTCGCTAAGCCTGTTCTTGTGGAATTGGCAAAGGGATATTTGGAAGCCCATAGAGGGCTATGGTGAAAAAGGAAATATCATCCGTTCAAAACTGGAAAGAAGCTTTCTGAGAAACTGCTCTGCGTTCTTTTAATTCATCTCACAGAATTACATCTTTCCCTACAAAAAGCCTTTCGCTAAGGCTCTTCTTGTGGAATTGGCAAAGGGATATTTGGAAGCCCATGGTGGGCTATGGTGAAAAAGGAAATATCTTCCGTTCAAAACTGGAAAGAAGCTTTCTGAGAAACTGCTCTGTGTTCTGTTAATTCATCTCACAGAGTTACATCTTTCCCTTCAAGAAGTCTTTCGCTAAGGCTGTTCTTGTGGAATTGGCAAAGGGATATTTGGAGGCCCATAGAGGGCTATGGAGAAAAAGGAAATATCTTCCGTTCAAAACTGGAAAGAAGCTTTCTGAGAAACTGTTCTATGTTCTGTTAATTCATCTCACAGAGTTACATCTTTCCCTTCAAGAAGCCTTTTGCTAAGGCTGTTCTTGTGGAATTGGCAAAGGGATATTTGGAAGCCCATAGAGGGCTATGGTGAAAAAGGAAATATCTTCCGTTCAAAACTGGAAAGAAGCTTTCTGAGAAACTGCTCTGTGTTCTGTTAATTCATCTCACAGAGTTACATCTTTCCCTTCAAGAAGTCTTTCGCTAAGGCTGTTCTTGTGGAATTGGCAAAGGGATATTTGGAGGCCCATGGAGGGCTATGGAGAAAAAGGAAATATCTTCCGTTCAAAACTGGAAAGAAGCTTTCTGAGAAACTGTTCTATGTTCTGTTAATTCATCTCACAGAGTTACATCTTTCCCTTCAAGAAGCCTTTTGCTAAGGCTGTTCTTGTGGAATTGGCAAAGGGATATTTGGAAGCCCATAGAGGGCTATGGTGAAAAAGGAAATATCTTCCGTTCAAAAGTGGATAGAAGCTTTCTGAGAAACTGCTCTGTGTTCTGTTAATTCATCTAGCAGAGTTACATCTCTTCCTTCAAGAAGCCTTTCGCTAAGGCTGTTCTTGTGGAATTGGCAAAGGGATATTTGGAAGCCCTTAGAGGGCTATGGTGAAAAAGGAACTATCTTCCGTTCAAAACTTGAAAGAAGCTTTCTGAGAAACTGCTCTGTGTTCTGTTAATTCATCTCACAGAGTTACATCTTTCCCTTCAAGAAGCCTTTCGCTAAGGCTGTTCTTGGGGAATTGGCAAAGGGATATTTGGAAGCCCCTAGAGGGCTCTGGTGAAAAAGGAAATATCTTCCGTTCAAAACTGGAAAGAAGCTTTCTGAGAAACTGCTCTGTGTACTGTTAATTCGTCTCACAGAGTTACATCTTTAACTTCAAGAAGCCTTTCGCTAAGGCTGTTCTTGTGGAATTGGCAAAGGGATATTTGGAAGCCCATAGAGGGCTATGGTGAAAAAGGAAATATCTTCCGTTCAAAACTGGAAAGAAGCTTTCTGAGAAACTGCTCTGTGTTCTGTTAATTCATCTCACAGAGTTACATCTTTCCCTTCAAGAAGCCTTTCGCTAAGGCTGTTCTTGGGGAATTGGCAAAGGGATATTTGGAAGCCCATAGAGGGCTATGGTGAAAAAGGAAATATCTTCCGTTCAAAACTGGAAAAAAGCTTTCTGAGAAACTGCTCTGTGTTCTGTTAATTCATCTCACAGAGTTACATCTTTCCCTTCAAGAAGCCTTTCGCTAAGGCTGTTTTTGTGGAGTTGGCAAAGGGATATTTGGAAGCCCATAGAGGGCTATGGTGAAAAAGGAAATATCTTCCGTTCAAAACTGGAAAGAAGCTTTCTGAGAAACTGCTCTGTGTTCTGTTAATTCATCTCACAGAGTTACATCTTTCCCTTCAAGAAGCCTTTCGCTAAGGCTGTTCTTGTGGAATTGGCAAAGGGATAATTGGAAGCCCATAGAGGGCTATGGTGAAAAAGGAAATATCTTCCGTACAAAACTGGAAAGAAGCTTTCTGAGAAACTGCTCTATGTTCTGTTAATTCATCTCACAGAGTTACATCTTTCCCTTCAAGAAGCCTTTCGCTAAGGCTGTTCTTGTGGAATTGGCAAAGGGATATTTGGAAGCCCTTAGAGGGCTATGGTGAAAAAGGAAATATCTTTCGTTCAAAACTGGAAAGAAGCTTTCTGAGAAACTGCTCTGTGTTCTGTTAATTCATCTCACAGAGTTACATCTTTCCCTTCAAGAAGCCTTTCGCTAAGGCTGTTCTTGTGGAATTGGCAAAGGGATATTTGGAAGCCCATAGAGGGCTATGGTGAAAAAGGAAATATCTTCCGTTCAAAATTGGAAAGAACCTTTCTGAGAAACTGCTCTGTGTTCTGTTAATTCATCTCACAGAGTTACATCTTTCCCTTCAAGAAGCCTTTCGCCAAGGCTGTTCTTGTGGAATTGGCAAAGGGATATTTGGAAGCCCATAGAGGGCTATGGTGAAAAAGGAAATATCTTCCGTTCAAAAGTGGAAAGAAGCTTTCTGAGAAACTGCTCTGTGTTCTGTTAATTCATCTAGCAGAGTTACATCTCTTCCTTCAAGAAGCCTTTCGCTAAGGCTGTTCTTGTGGAATTGGCAAAGGGATATTTGGAAGCCCATAGAGGGCTATGGTGAAAAAGGAAATATCTTCCTTTCAAAACTGGAAAGAAGCTTTCTGAGAAACTGCTCTGTGTTCTGTTAATTCATCTCACAGAGTTACATCTTTAACTTCAAGAAGCCTTTCGCTAAGGCTGTTCTTGTGGAATTGGCAAAGGGATATTTGGAAGCCCATAGAGGGCTATGGAGAAAAAGGAAATATCTTCCGTTCAAAAGTGGAAAGAAGCTTTCTGAGAAACTGTTCTATGTTCTATTAATTCATCTCACAGAGTTACATCTTTCCCTTCAAGAAGCCTTTCGCCAAGGCTGTTCTTGTGGAATTGGCATAGGGATATTTGGAAGCCCAAAGAGGGCTATGGTGAAAAAGGAAATATCTTCCGTTCAAAACTGGAAAAAAGCTTTCTGTGAAACTGCTCTGTGTTCTGTTAATTCATCTCACAGAGTTACATCTTTCCCTTCAAGAAGTCTTTCGCTAAGGCTGTTCTTGTGGAATTGGCAAAGGTATATTTCGAAGCCCATAGAGGGCTATGGAGAAAAAGGAAATATCTTCCGTTCAAAACTGGAAAGAAGCTTTCTGAGAAACTGTTCTATGTTCTGTTAATTCACCTCACAGAGTTACATCTTTCCCTTCAAGAAGCCTTTTGCTAAGGCTGTTCTTGTGGAATTGGCAAAGGGATATTTGGAAGCCCATAGAGGGCTATGGTGAAAAACTAAATATCTTCCGTTCAAAACTGGAAAGAAGCTTTCTGAGAAACTGCTCTGTGTTCTGTTAATTCATCTCACAGAGTTACATCTTTCCCTTCAAATAGGCCTTTCGCTAAGCCTGTTCTTGTGGAATTGGCAAAGGGATATTTGGAAGCCCATGGAGGGCTATGGTGAAAAAGGAAATATCATCCGTTCAAAACTGGAAAGAAGCTTTCTGAGAAACTGCTCTGTGTTCTTTTAATTCATCTCACAGAATTACATCTTTCCCTTCAAGAAGCCTTTCGCTAAGGCTCTTCTTGTGGAATTGGCAAAGGGATATTTGGAAGCCCAAGGTGGGCTATGCTGAAAAAGGAAATATCTTCCGTTCAAAATTGGAAAAAAGCTTTCTGAGAAACTGCTCTGTGTTCTGTTAATTCATCTCACAGAGTTACATCTTTCCCTTCAAGAAGCCTTTCGCTAAGCCTGTTCTTGTGGAATTGGCAAAGGGATATTTGGAAGCCCATAGAGGGCTATGGTGAAAAAGGAAATATCATCCGTTCAAAACTGGAAATAAGCTTTCTGAGAAACTGCTCTGTGTTCTTTTAATTCATCTCACAGAATTACATCTTTCCATTCAAGAAGCCTTTCGCTAAGGCTCTTCTTGTGGAATTGGCAAAGGGATATTTGGAAGCCCTTAGAGGGCTATGGTGAAAAAGGAAATATCTTCCGTTCAAAACTGGAGAAAAGCTTTCTGAGCAACTGCTCTGTGTTCTGTTAATTCATCTCACAGAGTTACATATTTCCCTTCAAGAAGCCTTTCACTAAGGCTGTTTTTGTGGAATTGTCAAAGGGATATTTGGAAGCCCATAGAGGGCTATGGTGAAAAAGGAAATATCTTCCGTTCAAAACTGGAAAGAAGCTTTCTGAGAAACTGCTCTGTGTTCTGTTAATTCATCTCACAGAGTTACATCTTGCCCTTCAAGAAGCCTTTCCTAAGGCTATTCTTGTGGAATTGGCAAAGGGATATTTGGAAGCCCATAGAGGGCTATGGTGAAAAAGGAAATATCTTCCGTTCAAAATTGGAAAGAACCTTTCTGAGAAACTGCTCTGTGTTCTGTTAATTCATCTCACAGAGTTACATCTTTCCCTTCAAGAAGCCTTTCGCTAAGGCTGTTCTTGTGGAATTGGCAAAGGGATATTTGGAAGCCCATAGAGGGCTATGGTGAAAAAGGAAATACCTTCCGTTCAAAACTGGAAAGAAGCTTTCTGAGAAACTGCTCTGTGTTCTGTTAATTCATCTCACAGAGTTACATCTTTCCCTTCAAGAAGCCTTTCGCTAAGGCTGTTCTTGTGGAATTGGCAAAGGGATATTTGGAAGCCCATAGAGGGCTATGGTGAAAAAGGAAATATCTTCCCTTCAAAAGTGGAAAGAAGCTTTCTGAGAAACTGCTCTGTGTTCTGTTAATTCATCTAGCAGAGTTACATCTCTTCCTTCAAGAAGCCTTTCGCTAAGGCTGTTCTTGTGGAATTGGCAAAGGGATATTTGGAAGCCCTTAGAGGGCTATGGTGAAAAAGGAAATATCTTCCGTTCAAAACTGGAAAGAAGCTTTCTGAGAAACTGCTCTGTGTTCTGTTAATTCATCTCACAGAGTTACATCTTTAACTTCAAGAAGCCTTTCGCTAAGGCTGTTCTTGTGGAATTGGCAAAGGGATATTTGGAAGCCCATAGAGGGCTATGGAGAAAAAGGAAATATCTTCCGTTCAAAAGCGGAAAGAAGCTTTCTGAGAAACTGTTCTATGTTCTGTTAATTCATCTCACAGAGTTACATCTTTCCCTTCAAGAAGCCTTTCGCCAAGGCTGTTCTTGTGGAATTGGCATAGGGATATTTGGAAGCCCAAAGAGGGCTATGGTGAAAAAGGAAATATCTTCCGTTCAAAACTGGAAAAAAGCTTTCTGTGAAACTGCTCTGTGTTCTGTTAATTCATCTCACAGAGTTACATCTTTCCCTTCAAGAAGCCTTTCGCTAAGCCTGTTCTTGTGGAATTGGCAAAGGGATATTTGGAAGCCCATAGAGGGCTATGGTGAAAAAGGAAATATCATCCGTTCAAAACTGGAAAGAAGCTTTCTGAGAAACTGCTCTGTGTTCTGTTAATTCATCTCACAGAGTTACATATTTCCCTTCAAGAAGCCTTTCACTAAGGCTGTTCTTGTGGAATTGTCAAAGGGATATTTGGAAGCCCATAGAGGGCTATGGTGAAAAAGGAAATATCTTCCGTTCAAAACTGGAAAGAAGCTTTCTGAGAAACTGCTCTGTGTTCTGTTAATTCATCTCACAGAGTTACATCTTTCCCTTCAAGAAGCCTTTCCTAAGGCTGTTCTTGTGGAATTGGCAAAGGGATATTTGGAAGCCCATAGAGGACTATGGTGAAAAAGGAAATATCTTCCGTTCAAAATTGGAAAGAACCTTTCTGAGAAACTGCTCTGTGTTCTGTTAATTCATCTCACAGAGTTACATCTTTCCCTTCAAGAAGCCTTTCGCTATGGCTGTTCTTGTGGAATTGGCAAAGGGATATTTGGAAGCCCATAGAGGGCTATGGTGAAAAAGGAAATATCTTCCGTTCAAAACTGGAAAGAAACTTTCTGAGAAACTGCTCTGTGTTCTGTTAATTCATCTCACAGAGTTACATCTTTCCCTTCAAGAAGCCTTTCGCCAAGGCTGTTCTTGTGGAATTGGCAAAGGGATATTTGGAAGCCCATAGAGGGCTATGGTGAAAAAGGAAATATCTTCCGTTCAAAAGTGGAAAGAAGCTTTCTGAGAAACTGCTCTGTGTTCTGTTAATTCATCTAGCAGAGTTACATCTCTTCCTTCAAGAAGCCTTTCGCTAAGGCTGTTCTTGTGGAATTGGCAAAGGGATATTTGGAAGCCCATAGAGGGCTATGGTGAAAAAGGAAATATCTTCCGTTCAAAACTGGAAAGAAGCTTTCTGAGAAACTGCTCTGTGTTCTGTTAATTCATCTCACAGAGTTACATCTTTAACTTCAAGAAGCCTTTCGCTAAGGCTGTTCTTGTGGAATTGGCAAAGGGATATTTGGAAGCCCATAGAGGGCTATGGAGAAAAAGGAAATATCTTCCGTTCAAAAGTGGAAAGAAGCTTTCTGAGAAACTGTTCTATGTTCTGTTAATTCATCTCACAGAGTTACATCTTTCCCTTCAAGAAGCCTTTCGCCAAGGCTGTTCTTGTGGAATTGGCATAGGGATATTTGGAAGCCCAAAGAGGGCTATGGTGAAAAAGGAAATATCTTCCGTTCAAAACTGGAAAAAAGCTTTCTGTGAAACTGCTCTGTGTTCTGTTAATTCATCTCACAGAGTTACATCTTTCCCTTCAAGAAGTCTTTCGCTAAGGCTGTTCTTGTGGAATTGGCAAAGGTATATTTCGAAGCCCATAGAGGGCTATGGAGAAAAAGGAAATATCTTCCGTTCAAAACTGGAAAGAAGCTTTCTGAGAAACTGTTCTATGTTCTGTTAATTCACCTCACAGAGTTACATCTTTCCCTTCAAGAAGCCTTTTGCTAAGGCTGTTCTTGTGGAATTGGCAAAGGGATATTTGGAAGCCCATAGAGGGCTATGGTGAAAAAGGAAATATCTTCCGTTCAAAACTGGAAAGAAGCTTTCTGAGAAACTGCTCTGTGTTCTGTTAATTCATCTCACATAGTTACATCTTTCCCTTCAAGAAGCCTTTCGCTAAGCCTGTTCTTGTGGAATTGGCAAAGGGATATTTGGAAGCCCATAGAGGGCTATGGTGAAAAAGGAAATATCATCCGTTCAAAACTGGAAAGAAGCTTTCTGAGAAACTGCTCTGTGTTCTTTTAATTCATCTCACAGAATTACATCTTTCCCTTCAAGAAGCCTTTCGCTAAAGCTCTTCTTGTGGAATTGGCAAAGGGATATTTGGAAGCCCAAGGTGGGCTATGGTGAAAAAGGAAATATCTTCCGTGCAAAATTGGAAAAAAGCTTTCTGAGAAACTGCTCTGTGTTCTGTTAATTCATCTCACAGAGTTACATCTTTCCCTTCAAGAAGCCTTTCGCTAAGCCTGTTCTTGTGGAATTGGCAAAGGGATATTTGGAAGCCCATAGAGGGCTATGGTGAAAAAGGAAATATCATCCGTTCAAAACTGGAAATAAGCTTTCTGAGAAACTGCTCTGTGTTCTTTTAATTCATCTCACAGAATTACATCTTTCCCTTCAAGAAGCCTTTCGCTAAGGCTCTTCTTGTGGAATTGGCAAAGGGATATTTGGAAGCCCTTAGAGGGCTATGGTGAAAAAGGAAATATCTTCCGTTCAAAACTGGAGAAAAGCTTTCTGAGCAACTGCTCTGTGTTCTGTTAATTCATCTCACAGAGTTACATATTTCCCTTCAAGAAGCCTTTCACTAAGGCTGTTTTTGTGGAATTGTCAAAGGGATATTTGGAAGCCCATAGAGGGCTATGGTGAAAAAGGAAATATCTTCCGCTCAAAACTGGAAAGAAGCTTTCTGAGAAACTGCTCTGTGTTCTGTTAATTCATCTCACAGAGTTACATCTTTCCCTTCAAGAAGCATTTCCTAAGGCTATTCTTGTGGAATTGGCAAAGGGATATTTGGAAGCCCATAGAGGGCTATGGTGAAAAAGGAAATATCTTCCGTTCAAAATTGGAAAGAACCTTTCTGAGAAACTGCTCTGTGTTCTGTTAATTCATCTCACAGAGTTACATCTTTCCCTTCAAGAAGCCTTTCGCTCAGGCTGTTCTTGTGGAATTGGCAAAGGGATATTTGGAAGCCCATATAGGGCTATGGTGAAAAAGGAAATACCTTCCGTTCAAAACTGGAAAGAAGCTTTCTGAGAAACTGCTCTGTGTTCTGTTAATTCATCTCACAGAGTTACATCTTTCCCTTCAAGAAGCCTTTCGCTAAGGCTGTTCTTGTGGAATTGGCAAAGGGATATTTGGAAGCCCATAGAGGGCTATGGTGAAAAAGGAAATATCTTCCCTTCAAAAGTGGAAAGAAGCTTTCTGAGAAACTGCTCTGTGTTCTGTTAATTCATCTAGCAGAGTTACATCTCTTCCTTCAAGAAGCCTTTCGCTAAGGCTGTTCTTGTGGAATTGGCAAAGGGATATTTGGAAGCCCTTAGAGGGCTATGGTGAAAAAGGAAATATCTTCCGTTCAAAACTGGAAAGAAGCTTTCTGAGAAACTGCTCTGTGTTCTGTTAATTCATCTCACAGAGTTACATCTTTAACTTCAAGAAGCCTTTCGCTAAGGCTGTTCTTGTGGAATTGGCAAAGGGATATTTGGAAGCCCATAGAGGGCTATGGAGAAAAAGGAAATATCTTCCGTTCAAAAGTGGAAAGAAGCTTTCTGAGAAACTGTTCTATGTTCTGTTAATTCATCTCACAGAGTTACATCTTTCCCTTCAAGAAGCCTTTCGCCAAGGCTGTTCTTGTGGAATTGGCATAGGGATATTTGGAAGCCCAAAGAGGGCTATGGTGAAAAAGGAAATATCTTCCGTTCAAAACTGGAAAAAAGCTTTCTGTGAAACTGCTCTGTGTTCTGTTAATTCATCTCACAGAGTTACATCTTTCCCTTCAAGAAGTCTTTCGCTAAGGCTGTTCTTGTGGAATTGGCAAAGGGATATTTCGAAGCCCATAGAGGGCTATGGAGAAAAAGGAAATATCTTCCGTTCAAAACTGGAAAGAAGCTTTCTGAGAAACTGTTCTATGTTCTGTTAATTCATCTCACAGAGTTACATCTTTCCCTTCAAGAAGCCTTTTGCTAAGGCTGTTCTTGTGGAATTGGCAAAGGGATATTTGGAAGCCCATAGAGGTCTATGGTGAAAAAGGAAATATCTTCCGTTCAAAACTGGAAAGAAGCTTTCTGAGAAACTGCTCTGTGTTCTGTTAATTCATCTCACAGAGTTACATCTTTCCCTTCAAGAAGCCTTTCGCTAAGCCTGTTCTTGTGGAATTGGCAAAGGGATATTTGGAAGCCCATAGAGGGCTATGGTGAAAAAGGAAATATCATCCGTTCAAAACTGGAAAGAAGCTTTCTGAGAAACTGCTCTGTGTTCTTTTAATTCATCTCACAGAATTACATCTTTCCCTTCAAGAAGCCTTTCGCTAAGGCTCTTCTTGTGGAATTGGCAAAGGGATATTTGGAAGCCCATGGTGGGCTATGGTGAAAAAGGAAATATCTTCCGTTCAAAATTGGAAAAAAGCTTTCTGAGAAACTGCTCTGTGTTCTGTTAATTCATCTCACAGAGTTACATCTTTCCCTTCAAGAAGCCTTTCGCTAAGCCTGTTCTTGTGGAATTGGCAAAGGGATATTTGGAAGCCCATAGAGGGCTATGGTGAAAAAGGAAATATCATCCGTTCAAAACTGGAAATAAGCTTTCTGAGAAACTGCTCTGTGTTCTTTTAATTCATCTCACAGAGTTACATATTTCCCTTCAAGAAGCCTTTCACTAAGGCTGTTTTTGTGGAATTGTCAAAGGGATATTTGGAAGCCCATAGAGGGCTATGGTGAAAAAGGAAATATCTTCCGTTCAAAACTGGAAAGAAGCCTTCTGAGAAACTGCTCTGTGTTCTGTTAATTCATCTCACAGAGTTACATCTTTCCCTTCAAGAAGCCTTTCCTAAGGCTGTTCTTGTGGAATTGGCAAAGGGATATTTGGAAGCCCATAGAGGGCTATGGTGAAAAAGGAAATATCTTCCGTTCAAAATTGGAAAGAACCTTTCTGAGAAACTGCTCTGTGTTCTGTTAATTCATCTCACAGAGTTACATCTTTCCCTTCAAGAAGCCTTTCGCTATGGCTGTTCTTGTGGAATTGGCAAAGGGATATTTGGAAGCCCATAGAGGGCTATGGTGAAAAAGGAAATATCTTCCGTTCAAAACTGGAAAGAAGCTTTCTGAGAAACTGCTCTGTGTTCTGTTAATTCATCTCACAGAGTTACATCTTTCCCTTCAAGAAGCCTTTCCCTAAGGCTGTTCTTGTGGAATTGGCCAAGGGATATTTGGAAGCCCATAGAGGGCTATGGTGAAAAAGGAAATATCTTCCGTTCAAAATTGGAAAGAACCTTTCTGAGAAACTGCTCTGTGTTCTGTTAATTCATCTCACAGAGTTACATCTTTCCCTTCAAGAAGCCTTTCGCTAAGGCTGTTCTTGTGGAATTGGCAAAGGGATATTTGGAAGCCCATAGAGGGCTATGGTGAAAAAGGAAATACCTTCCGTTCAAAACTGGAAAGAAGCTTTCTGAGAAACTGCTCTGTGTTCTGTTAATTCATCTCACAGAGTTACATCTTTCCCTTCAAGAAGCCTTTCGCTAAGGCTGTTCTTGTGGAATTGGCAAAGGGATATTTGGAAGCCCATAGAGGGCTATGGTTAAAAAGGAAATATCTTCCCTTCAAAAGTGGAAAGAAGCTTTCTGAGAAACTGCTCTGTGTTCTGTTAATTCATCTAGCAGAGTTACATCTCTTCCTTCAAGAAGCCTTTCGCTAAGGCTGTTCTTGTGGAATTGGCAAAGGGATATTTGGAAGCCCATAGAGGGCTATGGTGAAAAAGGAAATATCTTCCGTTCAAAACTGGAAAGAAGCTTTCTGAGAAACTGCTCTGTGTTCTGTTAATTCATCTCACAGAGTTACATCTTTCCCTTCAAGAAGCCTTTCGCTAAGGCTGTTCTTGGGGAATTGGCAAAGGGATACTTGGAAGCCCCTAGAGGGCTATGGTGAAAAAAGAAATATCTTCCGTCAAAACTGGAAAAAAGCTTTCTGAGAAACTGCTCTGTGTTCTGTTAATTCATCTCACAGAGTTACATCTTTCCCTTCAAGAAGCCTTTCGCCAAGGCTGTTCTTGTGGAATTGGCAAAGGGATATTTGGAAGCCCATAGAGGGCTATGGTGAAAAAGGAAATATCTTCCGTTCAAAAGTGGAAAGAAGCTTTCTGAGAAACTGCTCTGTGTTCTGTTAATTCATCTAGCAGAGTTACATCTCTTCCTTCAAGAAGCCTTTCGCTAAGGCTGTTTTTGTGGAATTGGCAAAGGGATATTTGGAAGCCCATAGAGGGCTATGGTGAAAAAGGAAATATCTTCCGTTCAAAACTGGAAAGAAGCTTTCTGAAAAACTGCTCTGTGTTCTGTTAATTCATCTCACAGAGTTACATCTTTCCCTTCAAGAAGCCTTTCGCTAAGGCTGTTCTTGTAGAATTGGCAAAGGGATATTTGGAAGCCCATAGAGGGCTAGGGTGAAAAAGGAAATATCTTCCGTTCAAAACTGGAAAGAAGCTTTCTGAGAAACCGCTCGGTGTTCTGTTAATTCATCTCACAGAGTTATATCTTTCCCTTCAAGAACCCTTTCGCTAAGGCTGTTCTTGGGGAATTGGCAAAGGGATATTTGGAAGCCCATAGAGGGCTATGGTGAAAAAGGAAATATCTTCCGTTCAAAACTGGAAAGAAGCTTTCTGAGAAACTGCTCTGTGTTCTGTTAATTCATCTCACAGAGTTACATATTTCCCTTCAAGAAGCTTTTCGCTAAGGCTGTTGTTGTTGAGTTGGCAAAGGGATATTTGGAAGCCCATAGAGGGCTATGGTGAAAAAGGAAATATCTTCCGTTCAAAACTGGAAAGAAGCTTTCTGAGAAACTGCTCTGTGTTCTGTTAATTCATCTCACAGAGTTACATCTTTCCCTTCAAGAAGTCTTTCGCTAAGGCTGTTCTTGTGGAATTGGCAAAGGGATATTTGGAAACCCATAGAGGGCTATGGAGAAAAAGGAAATATCTTCCGTTCAAAACTGGAAAGAAGCTTTCTGAGAAACTGTTCTATGTTCTATTAATTCATCTCACAGAGTTACATATTTCCCTTCAAGAAGCCTTTTGCTAAGGCTGTTCTTGTGGAATTGGCAAAGGGATATTTGGAAGCCCATAGAGGGCTATGGTGAAAAAGGAAATATCTTCCCTTCAAAACTGGAAAGAAGCTTTCTGAGAAACTGCTCTGTGTTCTGTTAATTCATCTCACAGAGTTACATCTTTCCCTTCAAGAAGCCTTTCGCTAAGCCTGTTCTTGTGGAATTGGCAAAGGGATATTTGGAAGCCCATAGAGGGCTATGGTGAAAAAGGAAATATCATCCGTTCAAAACTGGAAAGAAGCTTTCTGAGAAACTGCTCTGTGTTCTTTTAATTCATCTCACAGAATTACATCTTTCCCTACAAGAAGCCTTTCGCTAAGGCTCTTCTTGTGGAATTGGCAAAGGGATATTTGGAAGCCCATGGTGGGCTATGGTGAAAAAGGAAATATCTTCCGTTCAAAACTGGAAAGAAGCTTTCTGAGAAACTGCTCTATGTTCTGTTAATTCATCTCACAGAGTTACATCTTTCCCTTCAAGAAGTCTTTCGCTAAGGCTGTTCTTGTGGAATTGGCAAAGGGATATTTGGAGGCCCATAGAGGGCTATGGAGAAAAAGGAAATATCTTCCGTTCAAAACTGGAAAGAAGCTTTCTGAGAAACTGTTCTATGTTCTGTTAATTCATCTCACAGAGTTACATCTTTCCCTTCAAGAAGCCTTTTGCTAAGGCTGTTCTTGTGGAATTGGCAAAGGGATATTTGGAAGCCCATAGAGGGCTATGGTGAAAAAGGAAATATCTTCCGTTCAAAACTGGAAAGAAGCTTTCTGAGAAACTGCTCTGTGTTCTGTTAATTCCTCTCACAGAGTTACATCTTTCCCTTCAAGAAGTCTTTCGCTAAGGCTGTTCTTGTGGAATTGGCAAAGGGATATTTGGAGGCCCATGGAGGGCTATGGAGAAAAAGGAAATATCTTCCGTTCAAAACTGGAAAGAAGCTTTCTGAGAAACTGTTCTATGTTCTGTTAATTCATCTCACAGAGTTACATCTTTCCCTTCAAGAAGCCTTTTGCTAAGGCTGTTCTTGTGGAATTGGCAAAGGGATATTTGGAAGCCCATAGAGGGCTATGGTGAAAAAGGAAATATCTTCCGTTCAAAAGTGGATAGAAGCTTTCTGAGAAACTGCTCTGTGTTCTGTTAATTCATCTAGCAGAGTTACATCTCTTCCTTCAAGAAGCCTTTCGCTAAGGCTGTTCTTGTGGAATTGGCAAAGGGATATTTGGAAGCCCTTAGAGGGCTATGGTGAAAAAGGAAATATCTTCCGTTCAAAACTTGAAAGAAGCTTTCTGAGAAACTGCTCTGTGTTCTGTTAATTCATCTCACAGAGTTACATCTTTCCCTGCAAGAAGCCTTTCGCTAAGGCTGTTCTTGGGGAATTGGCAAAGGGATATTTGGAAGCCCCTAGAGGGCTCTGGTGAAAAAGGAAATATCTTCCGTTCAAAACTGGAAAGAAGCTTTCTGAGAAACTGCTCTGTGTACTGTTAATTCGTCTCACAGAGTTACATCTTTAACTTAAAGAAGCCTTTCGCTAAGGCTGTTCTTGTGGAATTGGCAAAGGGATATTTGGAAGCCCATAGAGGGCTATGGTGAAAAAGGAAATATCTTCCGTTCAAAACTGGAAAGAAGCTTTCTGAGAAACTGCTCTGTGTTATGTTAATTCATCTCACAGAGTTACATCTTTCCCTTCAAGAAGCCTTTCGCTAAGGCTGTTCTTGGGGAATTGGCAAAGGGATATTTGGAAGCCCATAGAGGGCTATGGTGAAAAAGGAAATATCTTCCGTTCAAAACTGGAAAAAAGCTTTCTGAGAAACTGCTCTGTGTTCTGTTAATTCATCTCACAGAGTTACATATTTCCCTTCAAGAAGCCTTTAGCTAAGGCTGTTTTTGTGGAGTTGGCAAAGGGATATTTGGAAGCCCATAGAGGGCTATGGAGAAAAAGGAAATATCTTCCGTTCAAAACTGGAAAGAAGCTTTCTGAGAAACTGCTCTGTGTTCTGTTAATTCATCTCACAGAGTTACATCTTTCCCTTCAAGAAGTCTTTCGCTAAGGCTGTTCTTGTGGAATTGGCAAAGGGATATTTGGAAGCCCATAGAGGGCTATGGAGAAAAAGGAAATATCTTCCGTTCAAAACTGGAAAGAAGCTTTCTGAGAAACTGTTCTATGTTCTGTTAATTCATCTCACAGAGTTACATCTTTCCCTTCAAGAAGCCTTTTGCTAAGGCTGTTCTTGTGGAATTGGCAAAGGGATATTTGGAAGCCCATAGAGGGCTATGGTGAAAAAGGAAATATCTTCCGTTCAAAACTGGAAAGAAGCTTTCTGAGAAACTGCTCTGTGTTCTGTTAATTCATCTCACAGAGTTACATCTTTCCCTTCAAGAAGCCTTTCGCTAAGCCTGTTCTTGTGGAATTGGCAAAGTGATATTTGGAAGCCCATAGAGGGCTATGGTGAAAAAGGAAATATCATCCGTTCAAAACTGGAAAGAAGCTTTCTGAGAAACTGCTCTGTGTTCTTTTAATTCATCTCACAGAATTACATCTTTCCCTTCAAGAAGCCTTTCGCTAAGGCTCTTCTTGTGGAATTGGCAAAGGGATATTTGGAAGCCCATGGTGGGCTATGGTGAAAAAGGAAATATCTTCCGTTCAAAATTGGAAAAAAGCTTTCTGAGAAACTGCTCTGTGTTCTGTTAATTCATCTCACAGAGTTACATCTTTCCCTTCAAGAAGCCTTTCTCTAAGCCTGTTCTTGTGGAATTCGCAAAGGGATATTTGGAAGCCCATAGAGGGCTATGGTGAAAAAGGAAATATCATCCGTTCAAAACTGGAAAGAAGCTTTCTGAGAAACTGCTCTGTGTTCTTTTAATTCATCTCACAGAATTACATCTTTCCCTTCAAGAAGCCTTTCGCTAAGGCTCCTCTTGTGGAATTGGCAAAGGGATATTTGGAAGCCCATGGTGGGCTATGGTGAAAAAGGAAATATCTTCCGTTCAAAAGTGGAAAGAAGCTTTCTGAGAAACTGCTCTGTGTTCTGTTAATTCATCTAGCAGAGTTACATCTCTTCCTTCAAGAAGCCTTTCGCTAAGGCTGTTCTTGTGGAATTGGCAAAGGGATATTTGGAAGCCCATAGAGGGCTATGGTGAAAAAGGAAATATCTTCCGTTCAAAACTGGAAAGAAGCTTTCTGAGAAACTGCTCTGTGTTCTGTTAATTCATCTCACAGAGTTACATCTTTCCCTTCAAGAAGCCTTTCGCTAAGGCTGTTCTTGGGGAATTGGCAAAGGGATATTTGGAAGCCCATAGAGGGCTATGGTGAAAAAGGATATAACTTCCGTTCAAAACTGGATAGAAGCTTTCTGAGAAACTGCTCTGTGTTCTGTTAATTCATCTCACAGAGTTACATCTTTCCCTTCAAGAAGCCTTTCGCTAAGGCTGTTCTTGTGGAATTGGCAAAGGGATATTTGGAAGCCCATAGAGGGCTATGTTGAAAAAGGAAATATCTTCCGTTCAAAACTGGAAAGAAGCTTTCGGAGAAACTGCTCTGTGTTCTGTTAATTCATCTCACAGAGTTACATCTTTCCCTTCAAGAAGCCTTTCTCTAAGGCTGTTCTTGTGGAATTGGCAAAAGGATATTTGGAAGCCCATAGAGGGCTACGGTGAAAAAGGAAATATCTTCCGTTCATAACTGGAAAGAAGCTTTCTGAAAAACTGCTCTGTGTTCTGTTAATTCATCTCACAGAGTTACATATTTCCCTTCAAGAAGCCTTTCGCTAAGGCTGTTTTTGTGGAATTGGCAAAGGGATATTTGGAAGCCCATAGAGGGCTTTGGTGAAAAAGGAAATATCTTACGTTCAAAACTGGAAGGAAGCTTTCTGAGAAACTGCTTTGTGTTCTGTTAATTCATCTCACAGAGTTACATCTTTCCCTTCAAGAAGCCTTTCGCTAAGGCTGTTCTTGTGGAATTGGCAAAGGGATATTTGGAAGCCCATAGAGGGCTATGGTGAAAAAGGAAATATCTTCCGTTCAAAACTGGAAAAAAGCTTTCTGAGAAACTGTTCTATGTTCTGTTAATTCATCTCACAGAGTTACATCTTTCCCTTCAAGAACCCTTTCGCTAAGGCTGTTCTTGTGGAATTGGCAAAGGGATATTTGGAAGCCCATAGAGGTCTATGGTGAAAAAGGAAATATCTTCCGTTCAAAACTGGAAAGAAGCTTTCTGAGAAACTGCTCTGTGTTCTGTTAATTAATCTCACAGAGTTACATCTTTAACTTCAAGAAGCCTTTCGCTAAGGCTATTCTTGTGGAATTGGCAAAGGGATATTTGGAAGCCCATAGAGGGCTATGGTGAAAAAGGAAATATCTTCCGTTCAAAACTGGAAAGAAGCTTTCTGAGAAACTGCTCTGTGTTCTGTTAATTCATCTCACAGAGTTACATCTTTAACTTCAAGAAGCCTTTCTCTAAGGCTGTTCTTGTGGAATTGGCAAAGGGATATTTGGAAGCCCATAGAGGGCTATGGTGAAAAAGGAAATATCTTCCGTTCAAAACTGGAAAGAAGCTTTCTGAGAAACTGCTCTGTGTTCTGTTAATTCATCTCACAGAGTTACATCTTTCCCTTCAAGAAGCCTTTCGCTAAGGCTGTTCTTGTGGAATTGGCAAAGGGATATTTGGAAGCCCATAGAGGGCTATGGTGAAAAAGGAAATATCTTCCGTTCAAAACTGGAAAGAAGCTTTCTGAGAAACTGCTCTGTGTTCTGTTAATTCATCTCACAGAGTTACACCTTTCCCTTCAAGAAGCCTTTCGCTAAGGCTGTTCTTGTGGAATTGGCAAAGGGATATTTGGAAGCCCATAGAGGGCTATGGTGAAAAAGGAAATATCTTCCGTTCAAAACTGGAAAAAAGCTTTCTGAGAAACTGTTCTATGTTCTGTTAATTCATCTCACAGAGTTACATCTTTCCCTTCAAGAAGCCTTTCGCTAAGGCTGTTCTTGTGGAATTGGCAAAGGGATATTTGGAAGCCCATAGAGGTCTATGGTGAAAAAGGAAATATCTTCCGTTCAAAACTGGAAAGAAGCTTTCTGAGAAACTGCTCTGTGTTCTGTTAATTCATCTCACAGGGTTACATCTTTAACTTCAAGAAGCCTTTCGCTAAGGCTGTTCTTGTGGAATTGGCAAAGGGATATTTGGAAGCCCATAGAGGGCTATGGTGAAAAAGGAAATATCTTCCGTTCAAAACTGGAAAGAATCTTTCTGAGAAACTGCTCTGTGTTCTGTTAATTCATCTCACAGAGTTACATCTTTCCCTTCAAGAAGCCTTTCGCTAAGGCTGTTCTTGTGGAATTGGCCAAGGGATATTTGGAAGCCCATAGAGGGCTATGTTGAAAAAGGAAATATCTTCCGTTCAAAACTGGGAAGAAGCTTTCTGAGAAACTGCTCTGTGTTCTGTTAATTCATCCCACAGAGTTACATCTTTCCCTTCAAGAAGCCTTTCTCTAAGGCTGTTCTTGTGGAATTGGCAAAGGGATATTTGGAAGCCCTTAGAGGGCTATGGTGAAAAAGGAAATATCTTCCGTTCAAAACTGGAAAGAAGCTTTCTGAAAAACTGCTCTGTGTTCTGTTAATTCATCTCACAGAGTTACATATTTCCCTTCAAGAAGCCTTTCGCTAAGGCTGTTTTTGTGGAATTGGCAAAGGGATATTTGGAAGCCCATAGAGGGCTATGGTGAAAAAGGAAATATCTTACGTTCAAAACTGGAAAGAAGCTTTCTGAGAAACTGCTGTGTGTTCTGTTAATTCATCTCACAGAGTTACATCTTTCCCTTCAAGAAGCCTTTCGCTAAGGCTTTTCTTGTGGAATTGGCAAAGGGATATTTGGAAGCCCATAGAGGGCTATGGTGAAAAAGGAAATATCTTCCGTTCAAAACTGGAAAAAAGCTTTCTGAGAAACTGTTCTATGTTCTGTTAATTCATCTCACAGAGTTACATATTTCCCTTCAAGAAGCCTTTCGCTAAGGCTGTTCTTGTGGAATTGGCAAGGGATATTTGGAAGCCCATAGAGGGCTATGGTGAAAAGGGAAATATCTTCCGTTCAAAACTGGAAAGAAGCTTTCTGAGAAACTGCTCTGTGTTCTGTTAATTCATCTCACAGAGTTACATCTTTCCCTTCAGGAAGCCTTTCGCTAAGGCTGTTCTTGGGGAATTGGCAAAGGGATATTTGGAAGCCCATAGAGGGCTATGGTGAAAAAGGAAATATCTTCCGTTCAAAACTGGAAAGAAGCTTTCTGAGAAACTGCTCTGTGTTCTGTTAATTCATCTCACAGAGTTACATCTTTCCCTTCAAGAAGCCTTTCGCTAACGCTGTTCTTGTGGAATTGGCAAAGGGATATTTGGAAGCCCATAGAGGGCTCTGGTGAAAAAGGAAATATCTTCCGTTCAAAACTGGAAAGAAGCTTTCTGAGAAACTGCTCTGTGTTCTGTTAATTCGTCTCACAGAGTTACATCTTTAACTTCAAGAAGCCTTTCGCTAAGGCTGTTCTTGTGGAATTGGCAAAGGGATATTTGGAAGCCCATAGAGGGCTATGGTGAAAAAGGAAATATCTTCCGTTCAAAACTGGAAAGAAGCTTTCTGAGAAACTGCTCTGTGTTCTGTTAATTCATCTCACAGAGTTACATCTTTCCCTTCAAGAAGCCTTTCGCTAAGGCTGTTCTTGTGGAATTGGCAAAGGGATATTTGGAAGCCCATAGAGGGCTATGGTGAAAAAGGAAATACCTTCCGTTCAAAACTGGAAAGAGGCTTTCTGAGAAACTGCTCTGTGTTCTGTTAATTCATCTCACAGAGTTACATCTTTCCCTTCAAGAAGCCTTTCGCTAAGGCTGTTCTTGGGGAATTGGCAAAGGGATATTTGGAAGCCCATAGAGGGCTATGGTGAAAAAGGAAATATCTTCCGTTCAAAACTGCAAAAAAGCTTTCTGAGAAACTGCTCTGTGTTCTGTTAATTCATCTCACAGAGTTACATATTTCCCTTCAAGAAGCCTTTCGCTAAGGCTGTTTTTGTGGAGTTGGCAAAGGGATATTTGGAAGCCCATAGAGGGCTATGGTGAAAAAGGAAATATCTTCCGTTCAAAACTGGAAAGAAGCTTTCTGAGAAACTGCTCTGTGTTCTGTTAATTCATCTCACAGAGTTACATCTTTCCCTTCAAGAAGTCTTTCGCTAAGGCTGTTCTTGTGGAATTGGCAAAGGGATATTTGGAAGCCCATAGAGGGCTATGGAGAAAAAGGAAATATCTTCCGTTCAAAACTGGAAAGAAGCTTTCTGAGAAACTGTTCTATGTTCTGTTAATTCATCTCACAGAGTTACATCTTTCCCTTCAAGAAGCCTTTTGCTAAGGCTGTTCTTGTGGAATTGGCAAAGGGATATTTGGAAGCCCATGGTGGGCTATGGTGAAAAAGGAAATATCTTCCGTTCAAAAGTGGAAAGAAGCTTTCTGAGAAACTGCTCTGTGTTCTGTTAATTCACCTAGCAGAGTTACATCTCTTCCTTCAAGAAGCCTTTCGCTAAGGCTGTTCTTGTGGAATTGGCAAAGGGATATTTGGAAGCCCATAGAGGGCTATGGTGAAAAAGGAAATATCTTCCGTTCAAAACTGGAAAGAAGCTTTCTGAGAAACTGCTCTGTGTTCTGTTAATTCATCTCACAGAGTTACATCTTTCCCTTCAAGAAGCCTTTCGCTAAGGCTGTTCTTCTGTAATTGGCAAAGGGATATTTGGAAGCCCATAGAGGGCTATGGTGAAAAAGGAAATATCTTCCGTTCAAAACTGGAAAGAAGCTTTCTGAGAAACTGCTCTGTGTTCTGTTAATTCATCTCACAGAGTTACATCTTTCCCTTCAAGAAGCCTTTCGCTAAGGCTGTTCTTGTGGAATTGGCAAAGGCATATTTGGAAGCCCATAGAGGGCTATGGTGAAAAAGGAAATATCTTCCGTTCAAAACTGGAAAAAAGCTTTCTGAGAAACTGCTCTGTGTTCTGTTAATTCATCTCACAGAGTTACATATTTCCCTTCAAGAAGCCTTTCGCTAAGGCTGTTTTTGTGGAGTTGGCAAAGGGATATTTGGAAGCCCATAGAGGGCTATGGTGAAAAAGGAAATATCTTACGTTCAAAACTGGAAAGAAGCTTTCTGAGAAACTGCTCTGTGTTCTGTTAATTCATCTCACAGAGTTACATCTTTCCCTTCAAGAAGTCTTTCGCTAAGGCTGTTCTTGTGGAATTGGCAAAGGGATATTTGGAAGCCCATAGAGGGCTATGTTGAAAAAGGAAATATCTTCCGTTCAAAACTGGAAAAAAGCTTTCTGAGAAACTGCTCTGTGTTCTGTTAATTCATCTCACAGAGTTACATATTTCCCTTCAAGAAGCCTTTCGCTAAGGCTGTTTTTGTGGAGTTGGCAAAGGGATATTTGGAAGCCCATAGAGGGCTATGGTGAAAAAGGAAATATCTTCCGTTCAAAACTGGAAAGAAGCTTTCTGAGAAACTGCTCTGTGTTCTGTTAATTCATCTCACAGAGTTACATCTTTGCCTTCAAGAAGTCTTTCGCTAAGGCTGTTCTTGTGGAATTGGCAAAGGGATATTTGGAAGCCCATAGAGGGCTATGGAGAAAAAGGAAATATCTTCCGTTCAAAACTGGAAAGAAGCTTTCTGAGAAACTGTTCTATGTTCTGTTAATTCATCTCACAGAGTTACATCTTTCCCTTCAAGAAGCCTTTTGCTAAGGCTGTTCTTGTGGAATTGGCAAAGGGATATTTGGAAGCCCATAGAGGGCTATGGTGAAAAAGGAAATATCTTCCGTTCAAAACTGGAAAGAAGCTTTCTGAGAAACTGCTCTGTGTTCTGTTAATTCATCTCACAGAGTTACATCTTTCCCTTCAAGAAGCCTTTCGCTAAGCCTGTTCTTGTGGAATTGGCAAAGGGATATTTGGAAGCCCATAGAGGGCTATGGTGAAAAAGGAAATATCATCCGTTCAAAACTGGAAAGAAGCTTTCTGAGAAACTGCTCTGTGTTCTTTTAATTCATCTCACAGAATTACATCTTTCCCTTCAAGAAGCCTTTCGCTAAGGCTGTTCTTGGGGAATTGGCAAAGGGATATTTGGAAGCCCATAGAGGGCTATGGTGAAAAAGGAAATATCTTCCGTTCAAAACTGGAAAGAAGCTTTCTGAGAAACTGCTCTGTGTTCTGTTAATTCATCTCACAGAGTTACATCTTTCCCTTCAAGAAGCCTTTCGCTAACGCTGTTCTTGTGGAATTGGCAAAGGGATATTTGGAAGCCCATAGAGGGCTCTGGTGAAAAAGGAAATATCTTCCGTTCAAAACTGGAAAGAAGCTTTCTGAGAAACTGCTCTGTGTTCTGTTAATTCGTCTCACAGAGTTACATCTTTAACTTCAAGAAGCCTTTCGCTAAGGCTGTTCTTGTGGAATTGGCAAAGGGATATTTGGAAGCCCATAGAGGGCTATGGTGAAAAAGGAAATATCTTCCGTTCAAAACTGGAAAGAAGCTTTCTGAGAAACTGCTCTGTGTTCTGTTAATTCATCTCACAGAGTTACATCTTTCCCTTCAAGAAGCCTTTCGCTAAGGCTGTTCTTGTGGAATTGGCAAAGGGATATTTGGAAGCCCATAGAGGGCTATGGTGAAAAAGGAAATACCTTCCGTTCAAAACTGGAAAGAGGCTTTCTGAGAAACTGCTCTGTGTTCTGTTAATTCATCTCACAGAGTTACATCTTTCCCTTCAAGAAGCCTTTCGCTAAGGCTGTTCTTGGGGAATTGGCAAAGGGATATTTGGAAGCCCATAGAGGGCTATGGTGAAAAAGGAAATATCTTCCGTTCAAAACTGCAAAAAAGCTTTCTGAGAAACTGCTCTGTGTTCTGTTAATTCATCTCACAGAGTTACATATTTCCCTTCAAGAAGCCTTTCGCTAAGGCTGTTTTTGTGGAGTTGGCAAAGGGATATTTGGAAGCCCATAGAGGGCTATGGTGAAAAAGGAAATATCTTCCGTTCAAAACTGGAAAGAAGCTTTCTGAGAAACTGCTCTGTGTTCTGTTAATTCATCTCACAGAGTTACATCTTTCCCTTCAAGAAGTCTTTCGCTAAGGCTGTTCTTGTGGAATTGGCAAAGGGATATTTGGAAGCCCATAGAGGGCTATGGAGAAAAAGGAAATATCTTCCGTTCAAAACTGGAAAGAAGCTTTCTGAGAAACTGTTCTATGTTCTGTTAATTCATCTCACAGAGTTACATCTTTCCCTTCAAGAAGCCTTTTGCTAAGGCTGTTCTTGTGGAATTGGCAAAGGGATATTTGGAAGCCCATGGTGGGCTATGGTGAAAAAGGAAATATCTTCCGTTCAAAAGTGGAAAGAAGCTTTCTGAGAAACTGCTCTGTGTTCTGTTAATTCACCTAGCAGAGTTACATCTCTTCCTTCAAGAAGCCTTTCGCTAAGGCTGTTCTTGTGGAATTGGCAAAGGGATATTTGGAAGCCCATAGAGGGCTATGGTGAAAAAGGAAATATCTTCCGTTCAAAACTGGAAAGAAGCTTTCTGAGAAACTGCTCTGTGTTCTGTTAATTCATCTCACAGAGTTACATCTTTCCCTTCAAGAAGCCTTTCGCTAAGGCTGTTCTTCTGTAATTGGCAAAGGGATATTTGGAAGCCCATAGAGGGCTATGGTGAAAAAGGAAATATCTTCCGTTCAAAACTGGAAAGAAGCTTTCTGAGAAACTGCTCTGTGTTCTGTTAATTCATCTCACAGAGTTACATCTTTCCCTTCAAGAAGCCTTTCGCTAAGGCTGTTCTTGTGGAATTGGCAAAGGCATATTTGGAAGCCCATAGAGGGCTATGGTGAAAAAGGAAATATCTTCCGTTCAAAACTGGAAAAAAGCTTTCTGAGAAACTGCTCTGTGTTCTGTTAATTCATCTCACAGAGTTACATATTTCCCTTCAAGAAGCCTTTCGCTAAGGCTGTTTTTGTGGAGTTGGCAAAGGGATATTTGGAAGCCCATAGAGGGCTATGGTGAAAAAGGAAATATCTTACGTTCAAAACTGGAAAGAAGCTTTCTGAGAAACTGCTCTGTGTTCTGTTAATTCATCTCACAGAGTTACATCTTTCCCTTCAAGAAGTCTTTCGCTAAGGCTGTTCTTGTGGAATTGGCAAAGGGATATTTGGAAGCCCATAGAGGGCTATGTTGAAAAAGGAAATATCTTCCGTTCAAAACTGGAAAAAAGCTTTCTGAGAAACTGCTCTGTGTTCTGTTAATTCATCTCACAGAGTTACATATTTCCCTTCAAGAAGCCTTTCGCTAAGGCTGTTTTTGTGGAGTTGGCAAAGGGATATTTGGAAGCCCATAGAGGGCTATGGTGAAAAAGGAAATATCTTCCGTTCAAAACTGGAAAGAAGCTTTCTGAGAAACTGCTCTGTGTTCTGTTAATTCATCTCACAGAGTTACATCTTTGCCTTCAAGAAGTCTTTCGCTAAGGCTGTTCTTGTGGAATTGGCAAAGGGATATTTGGAAGCCCATAGAGGGCTATGGAGAAAAAGGAAATATCTTCCGTTCAAAACTGGAAAGAAGCTTTCTGAGAAACTGTTCTATGTTCTGTTAATTCATCTCACAGAGTTACATCTTTCCCTTCAAGAAGCCTTTTGCTAAGGCTGTTCTTGTGGAATTGGCAAAGGGATATTTGGAAGCCCATAGAGGGCTATGGTGAAAAAGGAAATATCTTCCGTTCAAAACTGGAAAGAAGCTTTCTGAGAAACTGCTCTGTGTTCTGTTAATTCATCTCACAGAGTTACATCTTTCCCTTCAAGAAGCCTTTCGCTAAGCCTGTTCTTGTGGAATTGGCAAAGGGATATTTGGAAGCCCATAGAGGGCTATGGTGAAAAAGGAAATATCATCCGTTCAAAACTGGAAAGAAGCTTTCTGAGAAACTGCTCTGTGTTCTTTTAATTCATCTCACAGAATTACATCTTTCCCTTCAAGAAGCCTTTCGCTAAGGCTCTTCTTGTGGAATTGGCAAAGGGATATTTGGAAGCCCATGGTGGGCTATGGTGAAAAAGGAAATATCTTCCGTTCAAAATTGGAAAAAAGCTTTCTGAGAAACTGCTCTGTGTTCTGTTAATTCATCTCACAGAGTTACATCTTTCCCTTCAAGAAGCCTTTCTCTAAGCCTGTTCTTGTGGAATTCGCAAAGGGATATTTGGAAGCCCATAGAGGGCTATGGTGAAAAAGGAAATATCATCCGTTCAAAACTGGAAAGAAGCTTTCTGAGAAACTGCTCTGTGTTCTTTTAATTCATCTCACAGAATTACATCTTTCCCTTCAAGAAGTCTTTCGCTAAGGCTCCTCTTGTGGAATTGGCAAAGGGATATTTGGAAGCCCATGGTGGGCTATGGTGAAAAAGGAAATATCTTCCGTTCAAAAGTGGAAAGAAGCTTTCTGAGAAACTGCTCTGTGTTCTGTTAATTCATCTAGCAGAGTTACATCTCTTCCTTCAAGAAGCCTTTCGCTAAGGCTGTTCTTGTGGAATTGGCAAAGGGATATTTGGAAGCCCATAGAGGGCTATGGTGAAAAAGGAAATATCTTCCGTTCAAAACTGGAAAGAAGCTTTCTGAGAAACTGCTCTGTGTTCTGTTAATTCATCTCACAGAGTTACATCTTTCCCTTCAAGAAGCCTTTCGCTAAGGCTGTTCTTGGGGAATTGGCAAAGGGATATTTGGAAGCCCATAGAGGGCTATGGTGAAAAAGGATATAACTTCCGTTCAAAACTGGATAGAAGCTTTCTGAGAAACTGCTCTGTGTTCTGTTAATTCATCTCACAGAGTTACATCTTTCCCTTCAAGAAGCCTTTCGCTAAGGCTGTTCTTGTGGAATTGGCAAAGGGATATTTGGAAGCCCATAGAGGGCTATGGAGAAAAAGGAAATATCTTCCGTTCAAAACTGGAAAGAAGCTTTCTGAGAAACTGTTCTATGTTCTGTTAATTCATCTCACAGAGTTACATCTTTCCCTTCAAGAAGCCTTTTGCTAAGGCTGTTCTTGTGGAATTGGCAAAGGGATATTTGGAAGCCCATAGAGGGCTATGGTGAAAAAGGAAATATCTTCCGTTCAAAACTGGAAAGAAGCTTTCTTAGAAACTGCTCTGTGTTCTGTTAATTCATCTCACAGAGTTACATCTTTCCCTTCAAGAAGCCTTTCCCTAAGGCTGTTCTTGTGGAATTGGCCAAGGGATATTTGGAAGCCCATAGAGGGCTATGGTGAAAAAGGAAATATCTTCCGTTCAAAATTGGAAAGAACCTTTCTGAGAAACTGCTCTGTGTTCTGTTAATTCATCTCACAGAGTTACATCTGTCCCTTCAAGAAGCCTTTCGCTAAGGCTGTTCTTGTGGAATTGGCAAAGGGATATTTGGAAGCCCATAGAGGGCTATGGTGAAAAAGGAAATACCTTCCGTTCAAAACTGGAAAGAAGCTTTCTGAGAAACTGCTCTGTGTTCTGTTAATTCATCTCACAGAGTTACATCTTTCCCTTCAAGAAGCCTTTCGCTAAGGCTGTTCTTGTGGAATTGGCAAAGGGATATTTGGAAGCCCATAGAGGGCTATGGTGAAAAAGGAAATATCTTCCGTTCAAAACTGGAAAAAAGCTTTCTGTGAAACTGCTCTGTGTTCTGTTAATTCATCTCACAGAGTTACATCTTTCCCTTCAAGAAGCCTTTCGCTAAGGCTGTTCTTGTGGAATTGGCAAAGGGATATTTCGAAGCCCATAGAGGGCTATGGAGAAAAAGGAAATATCTTCCGTTCAAAACTGGAAAGAAGCTTTCTGAGAAACTGTTCTATGTTCTGTTAATTCATCTCACAGAGTTACATCTTTCCCTTCAAGAAGCCTTTTGCTAAGGCTGTTCTTGCGGAATTGGCAAAGGGATATTTGGAAGCCCATAGAGGGCTATGGTGAAAAAGGAAATATCTTCCGTTCAAAACTGGAAAGAAGCTTTCTGAGAAACTGCTCTGTGTTCTGTTAATTCATCTCACAGAGTTACATCTTTCCCTTCAAGAAGCCTTTCGCTAAGCCTGTTCTTGTGGAATTGGCAAAGGGATATTTGGAAGCCCATAGAGGGCTATGGTGAAAAAGGAAATATCATCCGTTCAAAACTGGAAAGAAGCTTTCTGAGAAACTGCTCTGTGTTCTTTTAATTCATCTCACAGAATTACATCTTTCCCTTCAAGAAGCCTTTCGCTAAGGCTCTTCTTGTGGAATTGGCAAAGGGATATTTGGAAGCCCATGGTGGGCTATGGTGAAAAAGGAAATATCTTCCGTTCAAAATTGGAAAAAAGCTTTCTGAGAAACTGCTCTGTGTTCTGTTAATTCATCTCACAGAGTTACATCTTTCCCTTCAAGAAGCCTTTCGCTAAGCCTGTTCTTGTGGAATTGGCAAAGGGATATTTGGAAGCCCATAGAGGGCTATGGTGAAAAAGGAAATATCATCCGTTCAAAACTGGAAATAAGCTTTCTGAGAAACTGCTCTGTGTTCTTTTAATTCATCTCACAGAGTTACATATTTCCCTTCAAGAAGCCTTTCACTAAGGCTGTTTTTGTGGAATTGTCAAAGGGATATTTGGAAGCCCATAGAGGGCTATGGTGAAAAAGGAAATATCTTCCGTTCAAAACTGGAAAGAAGCTTTCTGAGAAACTGCTCTGTGTTCTGTTAATTCATCTCACAGAGTTACATCTTTCCCTTCAAGAAGCCTTTCCTAAGGCTGTTCTTGTGGAATTGGCAAAGGGATATTTGGAAGCCCATAGAGGGCTATGGTGAAAAAGGAAATATCTTCCGTTCAAAATTGGAAAGAACCTTTCTGAGAAACTGCTCTGTGTTCTGTTAATTCATCTCACAGAGTTACATCTTTCCCTTCAAGAAGCCTTTCGCTAAGGCTGTTCTTGTGGAATTGGCAAAGGGATATTTGGAAGCCCATAGAGGGCTATGGTGAAAAAGGAAATATCTTCCGTTCAAAACTGGAAAGAAGCTTTCTGAGAAACTGCTCTGTGTTCTGTTAATTCATCTCACAGAGTTACATCTTTCCCTTCAAGAAGCCTTTCCCTAAGGCTGTTCTTGTGGAATTGGCCAAGGGATATTTGGAAGCCCATAGAGGGCTATGGTGAAAAAGGAAATATCTTCCGTTCAAAATTGGAAAGAACCTTTCTGAGAAACTGCTCTGTGTTCTGTTAATTCATCTCACAGAGTTACATCTTTCCCTCAAGAAGCCTTTCGCTAAGGCTGTTCTTGTGGAATTGGCAAAGGGATATTTGGAAGCCCATAGAGGGCTATGGTGAAAAAGGAAATACCTTCCGTTCAAAACTGGAAAGAAGCTTTCTGAGAAACTGCTCTGTGTTCTGTTAATTCATCTCACAGAGTTACATCTTTCCCTTCAAGAAGCCTTTCGCTAAGGCTGTTCTTGTGGAATTGGCAAAGGGATATTTGGAAGCCCATAGAGGGCTATGGTTAAAAAGGAAATATCTTCCCTTCAAAAGTGGAAAGAAGCTTTCTGAGAAACTGCTCTGTGTTCTGTTAATTCATCTAGCAGAGTTACATCTCTTCCTTCAAGAAGCCTTTCGCTAAGGCTGTTCTTGTGGAATTGGCAAAGGGATATTTGGAAGCCCATAGAGGGCTATGGTGAAAAAGGAAATATCTTCCGTTCAAAACTGGAAAGAAGCTTTCTGAGAAACTGCTCTGTGTTCTGTTAATTCATCTCACAGAGTTACATCTTTCCCTTCAAGAAGCCTTTCGCTAAGGCTGTTCTTGGGGAATTGGCAAAGGGATACTTGGAAGCCCCTAGATGGCTATGGTGAAAAAAGAAATATCTTCCGTCAAAACTGGAAAAAAGCTTTCTGAGAAACTGCTCTGTGTTCTGTTAATTCATCTCACAGAGTTACATCTTTCCCTTCAAGAAGCCTTTCGCCAAGGCTGTTCTTGTGGAATTGGCAAAGGGATATTTGGAAGCCCATAGAGGGCTATGGTGAAAAAGGAAATATCTTCCGTTCAAAAGTGGAAAGAAGCTTTCTGAGAAACTGCTCTGTGTTCTGTTAATTCATCTAGCAGAGTTACATCTCTTCCTTCAAGAAGCCTTTCGCTAAGGCTGTTTTTGTGGAATTGGCAAAGGGATATTTGGAAGCCCATAGAGGGCTATGGTGAAAAAGGAAATATCTTCCGTTCAAAACTGGAAAGAAGCTTTCTGAAAAACTGCTCTGTGTTCTGTTAATTCATCTCACAGAGTTACATCTTTCCCTTCAAGAAGCCTTTCGCTAAGGCTGTTCTTGTAGAATTGGCAAAGGGATATTTGGAAGCCCATAGAGGGCTAGGGTGAAAAAGGAAATATCTTCCGTTCAAAACTGGAAAGAAGCTTTCTGAGAAACCGCTCGGTGTTCTGTTAATTCATCTCACAGAGTTATATCTTTCCCTTCAAGAAGCCTTTCGCTAAGGCTGTTCTTGGGGAATTGGCAAAGGGATATTTGGAAGCCCATAGAGGGCTATGGTGAAAAAGGAAATATCTTCCGTTCAAAACTGGAAAGAAGCTTTCTGAGAAACTGCTCTGTGTTCTGTTAATTCATCTCACAGAGTTACATATTTCCCTTCAAGAAGCTTTTCGCTAAGGCTGTTGTTGTGGAGTTGGCAAAGGGATATTTGGAAGCCCATAGAGGGCTATGGTGAAAAAGGAAATATCTTCCGTTCAAAACTGGAAAGAAGCTTTCTGAGAAACTGCTCTGTGTTCTGTTAATTCATCTCACAGAGTTACATCTTTCCCTTCAAGAAGTCTTTCGCTAAGGCTGTTCTTGTGGAATTGGCAAAGGGATATTTGGAAGCCCATAGAGGGCTATGGAGAAAAAGGAAATATCTTCCATTCAAAACTGGAAAGAAGCTTTCTGAGAAACTGTTCTATGTTCTATTAATTCATCTCACAGAGTTACATCTTTCCCTTCAAGAAGCCTTTTGCTAAGGCTGTTCTTGTGGAATTGGCAAAGGGATATTTGGAAGCCCATAGAGGGCTATGGTGAAAAAGGAAATATCTTCCCTTCAAAACTGGAAAGAAGCTTTCTGAGAAACTGCTCTGTGTTCTGTTAATTCATCTCACAGAGTTACATCTTTCCCTTCAAGAAGCCTTTCGCTAAGCCTGTTCTTGTGGAATTGGCAAAGGGATATTTGGAAGCCCATAGAGGGCTATGGTGAAAAAGGAAATATCATCCGTTCAAAACTGGAAAGAAGCTTTCTGAGAAACTGCTCTGTGTTCTTTTAATTCATCTCACAGAATTACATCTTTCCCTACAAGAAGCCTTTCGCTAAGGCTCTTCTTGTGGAATTGGCAAAGGGATATTTGGAAGCCCATGGTGGGCTATGGTGAAAAAGGAAATATCTTCCGTTCAAAACTGGAAAGAAGCTTTCTGAGAAACTGCTCTATGTTCTGTTAATTCATCTCACAGAGTTACATCTTTCCCTTCAAGAAGTCTTTCGCTAAGGCTGTTCTTGTGGAATTGGCAAAGGGATATTTGGAGGCCCATAGAGGGCTATGGAGAAAAAGGAAATATCTTCCGTTCAAAACTGGAAAGAAGCTTTCTGAGAAACTGTTCTATGTTCTGTTAATTCATCTCACAGAGTTACATCTTTCCCTTCAAGAAGCCTTTTGCTAAGGCTGTTCTTGTGGAATTGGCAAAGGGATATTTGGAAGCCCATAGAGGGCTATGGTGAAAAAGGAAATATCTTCCGTTCAAAACTGGAAAGAAGCTTTCTGAGAAACTGCTCTGTGTTCTGTTAATTCCTCTCACAGAGTTACATCTTTCCCTTCAAGAAGTCTTTCGCTAAGGCTGTTCTTGTGGAATTGGCAAAGGGATATTTGAGGCCCATGGAGGGCTATGGAGAAAAAGGAAATATCTTCCGTTCAAAACTGGAAAGAAGCTTTCTGAGAAACTGTTCTATGTTCTGTTAATTCATCTCACAGAGTTACATCTTTCCCTTCAAGAAGCCTTTTGCTAAGGCTGTTCTTGTGGAATTGGCAAAGGGATATTTGGAAGCCCATAGAGGGCTATGGTGAAAAAGGAAATATCTTCCGTTCAAAAGTGGATAGAAGCTTTCTGAGAAACTGCTCTGTGTTCTGTTAATTCATCTAGCAGAGTTACATCTCTTCCTTCAAGAAGCCTTTCGCTAAGGCTGTTCTTGTGGAATTGGCAAAGGGATATTTGGAAGCCCTTAGAGGGCTATGGTGAAAAAGGAAATATCTTCCGTTCAAAACTTGAAAGAAGCTTTCTGAGAAACTGCTCTGTGTTCTGTTAATTCATCTCACAGAGTTACATCTTTCCCTTCAAGAAGCCTTTCGCTAAGGCTGTTCTTGGGGAATTGGCAAAGGGATATTTGGAAGCCCCTAGAGGGCTCTGGTGAAAAAGGAAATATCTTCCGTTCAAAACTGGAAAGAAGCTTTCTGAGAAACTGCTCTGTGTACTGTTAATTCGTCTCACAGAGTTACATCTTTAACTTCAAGAAGCCTTTCGCTAAGGCTGTTCTTGTGGAATTGGCAAAGGGATATTTGGAAGCCCATAGAGGGCTATGGTGAAAAAGGAAATATCTTCCGTTCAAAACTGGAAAGAAGCTTTCTGAGAAACTGCTCTGTGTTATGTTAATTCATCTCACAGAGTTACATCTTTCCCTTCAAGAAGCCTTTCGCTAAGGCTGTTCTTGGGGAATTGGCAAAGGGATATTTGGAAGCCCATAGAGGGCTATGGTGAAAAAGGAAATATCTTCCGTTCAAAACTGGAAAAAAGCTTTCTGAGAAACTGCTCTGTGTTCTGTTAATTCATCTCACAGAGTTACATATTTCCCTTCAAGAAGCCTTTAGCTAAGGCTGTTTTTGTGGAGTTGGCAAAGGGATATTTGGAAGCCCATAGAGGGCTATGGTGAAAAAGGAAATATCTTCCGTTCAAAACTGGAAAGAAGCTTTCTGAGAAACTGCTCTGTGTTCTGTTAATTCATCTCACAGAGTTACATCTTTCCCTTCAAGAAGTCTTTCGCTAAGGCTGTTCTTGTGGAATTGGCAAAGGGATATTTGGAAGCCCATAGAGGGCTATGGAGAAAAAGGAAATATCTTCCGTTCAAAACTGGAAAGAAGCTTTCTGAGAAACTGTTCTATGTTCTGTTAATTCATCTCACAGAGTTACATCTTTCCCTTCAAGAAGCCTTTTGCTAAGGCTGTTCTTGTGGAATTGGCAAAGGGATATTTGGAAGCCCATAGAGGGCTATGGTGAAAAAGGAAATATCTTCCGTTCAAAACTGGAAAGAAGCTTTCTGAGAAACTGCTCTGTGTTCTGTTAATTCATCTCACAGAGTTACATCTTTCCCTTCAAGAAGCCTTTCGCTAAGCCTGTTCTTGTGGAATTGGCAAAGGGATATTTGGAAGCCCATAGAGGGCTATGGTGAAAAAGGAAATATTATCCGTTCAAAACTGGAAAGAAGCTTTCTGAGAAACTGCTCTGTGTTCTTTTAATTCATCTCACAGAATTACATCTTTCCCTTCAAGAAGCCTTTCTCTAAGGCTCTTCTTGTGGAATTGGCAAAGGGATATTTGGAAGCCCATGGTGGGCTATGGTGAAAAAGGAAATATCTTCCGTTCAAAATTGGAAAAAAGCTTTCTGAGAAACTGCTCTGTGTTCTGTTACTTCATCTCACAGAGTTACATCTTTCCCTTCAAGAAGCCTTTCGCTAAGGCTGTTCTTGGGGAATTGGCAAAGGGATACTTGGAAGCCCCTAGAGGGCTATGGTGAAAAAAGAAATATCTTCCGTCAAAACTGGAAAAAAGCTTTCTGAGAAACTGCTCTGTGTTCTGTTAATTCATCTCACAGAGTTACATCTTTCCCTTCAAGAAGCCTTTCGCCAAGGCTGTTCTTGTGGAATTGGCAAAGGGATATTTGGAAGCCCATAGAGGGCTATGGTGAAAAAGGAAATATCTTCCGTTCAAAAGTGGAAAGAAGCTTTCTGAGAAACTGCTCTGTGTTCTGTTAATTCATCTAGCAGAGTTAAATCTCTTCCTTCAAGAAGCCTTTCGCTAAGGCTGTTTTTGTGGAATTGGCAAAGGGATATTTGGAAGCCCATAGAGGGCTATGGTGAAAAAGGAAATATCTTCCGTTCAAAACTGGAAAGAAGCTTTCTGAAAAACTGCTCTGTGTTCTGTTAATTCATCTCACAGAGTTACATCTTTCCCTTCAAGACGCCTTTCGCTAAGGCTGTTCTTGTAGAATTGGCAAAGGGATATTTGGAAGCCCATAGAGGGCTAGGGTGAAAAAGGAAATATCTTCCGTTCAAAACTGGAAAGAAGCTTTCTGAGAAACCGCTCGGTGTTCTGTTAATTCATCTCACAGAGTTATATCTTTCCCTTCAAGAAGCCTTTCGCTAAGGCTGTTCTTGGGGAATTGGCAAAGGGATATTTGGAAGCCCATAGAGGGCTATGGTGAAAAAGGAAATATCTTCCGTTCAAAACTGGAAAGAAGCTTTCTGAGAAACTGCTCTGTGTTCTGTTAATTCATCTCACAGAGTTACATATTTCCCTTCAAGAAGCTTTTCGCTAAGGCTGTTGTTGTGGAGTTGGCAAAGGGATATTTGGAAGCCCATAGAGGGCTATGGTGAAAAAGGAAATATCTTCCGTTCAAAACTGGAAAGAAGCTTTCTGAGAAACTGCTCTGTGTTCTGCTAATTCATCTCACAGAGTTACATCTTTCCCTTCAAGAAGTCTTTCGCTAAGGCTGTTCTTGTGGAATTGGCAAAGGGATATTTCGAAGCCCATAGAGGGCTATGGAGAAAAAGGAAATATCTTCCGTTCAAAACTGGAAAGAAGCTTTCTGAGAAACTGTTCTATGTTCTATTAATTCATCTCACAGAGTTACATCTTTCCCTTCAAGAAGCCTTTTGCTAAGGCTGTTCTTGTGGAATTGGCAAAGGGATATTTGGAAGCCCATAGAGGGCTATGGTGAAAAAGGAAATATCTTCCCTTCAAAACTGGAAAGAAGCTTTCTGAGAAACTGCTCTGTGTTCTGTTAATTCATCTCACAGAGTTACATCTTTCCCTTCAAGAAGCCTTTCGCTAAGCCTGTTCTTGTGGAATTGGCAAAGGGATATTTGGAAGCCCATAGAGGGCTATGGTGAAAAAGGAAATATCATCCGTTCAAAACTGGAAAGAAGCTTTCTGAGAAACTGCTCTGTGTTCTGTTAATTCATCTCACAGAGTTACATCTTTCCCTTCAAGAAGCCTTTCGCTAAGGCTGTTCTTGGGGAATTGGCAAAGGGATATTTGGAAGCCCCTAGAGGGCTCTGGTGAAAAAGGAAATATCTTCCGTTCAAAACTGGAAAGAAGCTTTCTGAGAAACTGCTCTGTGTACTGTTAATTCGTCTCACAGAGTTACATCTTTAACTTCAAGAAGCCTTTCGCTAAGGCTGTTCTTGTGGAATTGGCAAAGGGATATTTGGAAGCCCATAGAGGGCTATGGTGAAAAAGGAAATATCTTCCGTTCAAAACTGGAAAGAAGCTTTCTGAGAAACTGCTCTGTGTTATGTTAATTCATCTCACAGTGTTACATCTTTCCCTTCAAGAAGCCTTTCGCTAAGGCTGTTCTTGGGGAATTGGCAAAGGGATATTTGGAAGCCCATAGAGGGCTATGGTGAAAAAGGAAATATCTTCCGTTCAAAACTGGAAAAAAGCTTTCTGAGAAACTGCTCTGTATTCTGTTAATTCATCTCACAGAGTTACATCTTTCCCTTCAAGAAGCCTTTCTCTAAGCCTGTTCTTGTGGAATTCGCAAAGGGATATTTGGAAGCCCATAGAGGGCTATGGTGAAAAAGGAAATATCATCCGTTCAAACCTGGAAAGAAGCTTTCTGAGAAACTGCTCTGTGTTCTTTTAATTCATCTCACAGAATTACATCTTTCCCTTCAAGAAGCCTTTCGCTAAGGCTCCTCTTGTGGAATTGGCAAAGGGATATTTGGAAGCCCATGGTGGGCTATGGTGAAAAAGGAAATATCTTCCGTTCAAAAGTGGAAAGAAGCTTTCTGAGAAACTGCTCTGTGTTCTGTTAATTCATCTAGCAGAGTTACATCTCTTCCTTCAAGAAGCCTTTCGCTAAGGCTGTTCTTGTGGAATTGGCAAAGGGATATTTGGAAGCCCATAGAGGGCTATGGTGAAAAAGGAAATATCTTCCGTTCAAAACTGGAAAGAAGCTTTCTGAGAAACTGCTCTGTGTTCTGTTAATTCATCTCACAGAGTTACATATTTCCCTTCAAGAAGCCTTTCGCTAAGGCTGTTTTTGTGGAATTGGCAAAGGGATATTTGGAAGCCCATAGAGGGCTTTGGTGAAAAACGAAATATCTTACGTTCAAAACTGGAAGGAAGCTTTCTGAGAAACTGCTTTGTGTTCTGTTAATTCATCTCACAGAGTTACATCTTTCCCTTCAAGAAGCCTTTCGCTAAGGCTTTTCTTGTGGAATTGGCAAAGGGATATTTGGAAGCCCATAGAGGGCTATGGTGAAAAAGGAAATATCTTCCGTTCAAAACTGGAAAAAAGCTTTCTGAGAAACTGTTCTATGTTCTGTTAATTCATCTCACAGAGTTACATCTTTCCCTTCAAGAAGCCTTTCGCTAAGGCTGTTCTTGTGGAATTGGCAAAGGGATATTTGGAAGCCCATAGAGGTCTATGGTGAAAAAGGAAATATCTTCCGTTCAAAACTGGAAAGAAGCTTTCTGAGAAACTGCTTTGTGTTCTGTTAATTAATCTCACAGAGTTACATCTTGCCCTTCAAGAAGCCTTTCGCTAAGGCTGTTCTTGTGGAATTGGCAAAGGGATATTTGGAAGCCCATAGAGGGCTATGGTGAAAAAGGAAATATCTTCCGTTCAAAACTGGAAAGAAGCTTTCTGAGAAACTGCTCTGTGTTCTGTTAATTCATCTCACAGAGTTACATCTTTAACTTCAAGAAGCCTTTCTCTAAGGCTGTTCTTGTGGAATTGGCAAAGGGATATTTGGAAGCCCATAGAGGGCTATGGTGAAAAAGGAAATATCTTCCGTTCAAAACTGGAAAGAAGCTTTCTGAGAAACTGCTCTGTGTTCTGTTAATTCATCTCACAGAGTTACATCTTTCCCTTCAAGAAGCCTTTCGCTAAGGCTGTTCTTGTGGAATTGGCAAAGGGATATTTGGAAGCCCATAGAGGGCTATGGTGAAAAAGGAAATATCTTCCGTTCAAAACTGGAAAGAAGCTTTCTGAGAAACTGCTCTGTGTTCTGTTAATTCATCTCACAGAGTTACACCTTTCCCTTCAAGAAGCCTTTCGCTAAGGCTGTTCTTGTGGAATTGGCAAAGGGATATTTGGAAGCCCATAGAGGGCTATGGTGAAAAAGGAAATATCTTCCGTTCAAAACTGGAAAAAAGCTTTCTGAGAAACTGTTCTATGTTCTGTTAATTCATCTCACAGAGTTACATCTTTCCCTTCAAGAAGCCTTTCGCTAAGGCTGTTCTTGTGGAATTGGCAAAGGGATATTTGGAAGCCCATAGAGGTCTATGGTGAAAAAGGAAATATCTTCCGTTCAAAACTGGAAAGAAGCTTTCTGAGAAACTGCTCTGTGTTCTGTTAATTCATCTCACAGGGTTACATCTTTAACTTCAAGAAGCCTTTCGCTAAGGCTGTTCTTGTGGAATTGGCAAAGGGATATTTGGAAGCCCATAGAGGCCTATGGTGAAAAAGGAAATATCTTCCGTTCAAAACTGGAAAGAAGCTTTCTGAGAAACTGCTCTGTGTTCTGTTAATTCATCTCACAGAGTTACATCTTTCCCTTCAAGAAGCCTTTCGCTAAGGCTGTTCTTGTGGAATTGGCCAAGGGATATTTGGAAGCCCATAGAGGGCTATGTTGAAAAAGGAAATATCTTCCGTTCAAAACTGGAAAGAAGCTTTCTGAGAAACTGCTCTGTGTTCTGTTAATTCATCCCACAGCGTTACATCTTTCCCTTCAAGAAGCCTTTCTCTAAGGCTGTTCTTGTGGAATTGGCAAAGGGATATTTGGAAGCCCTTAGAGGGCTATGGTGAAAAAGGAAATATCTTCCGTTCAAAACTGGAAAGAAGCTTTCTGAAAAACTGCTCTGTGTTCTGTTAATTCATCTCACAGAGTTACATATTTCCCTTCAAGAAGCCTTTCGCTAAGGCTGTTTTTGTGGAATTGGCAAAGGGATATTTGGAAGCCCATAGAGGGCTATGGTGAAAAAGGAAATATCTTCCGTTCAAAACTGGAAAGAAGCTTTCTGAGAAACTGCTCTGTGTTCTGTTAATTCATCTCACAGAGTTACATCTTTCCCTTCAAGAAGCCTTTCGCTAAGGCTGTTCTTGTGGAATTGGCAAAGGGATATTTGGAAGCCCATAGAGGGCTATGGTGAAAAAGGAAATATCTTCCGTTCAAAACTGGAAAGAGGCTTTCTGAGAAACTGCTCTGTGTTCTGTTAATTCATCTCACAGAGTTACATCTTTCCCTTCAAGAAGCCCTTCGCTAAGGCTGTTCTTGGGGAATTGGCAAAGGGATATTTGGAAGCCCATAGAGGGCTATGGTGAAAAAGGAAATATCTTCCGTTCAAAACTGCAAAAAAGCTTTCTGAGAAACTGCTCTGTGTTCTGTTAATTCATCTCACAGAGTTACATATTTCCCTTCAAGAAGCCTTTCGCTAAGGCTGTTTTTGTGGAGTTGGCAAAGGGATATTTGGAAGCCCATAGAGGGCTATGGTGAAAAAGGAAATATCTTCCGTTCAAAACTGGAAAGAAGCTTTCTGAGAAACTGCTCTGTGTTCTGTTAATTCATCTCACAGAGTTACATCTTTCCCTTCAAGAAGTCTTTCGCTAAGGCTGTTCTTGTGGAATTGGCAAAGGGATATTTGGAAGCCCATAGAGGGCTATGGAGAAAAAGGAAATATCTTCCGTTCAAAACTGGAAAGAAGCTTTCTGAGAAACTGTTCTATGTTCTGTTAATTCATCTCACAGAGTTACATCTTTCCCTTCAAGAAGCCTTTTGCTAAGGCTGTTCTTGTGGAATTGGCAAAGGGATATTTGGAAGCCCATGGTGGGCTATGGTGAAAAAGGAAATATCTTCCGTTCAAAAGTGGAAAGAAGCTTTCTGAGAAACTGCTCTGTGTTCTGTTAATTCACCTAGCAGAGTTACATCTCTTCCTTCAAGAAGCCTTTCGCTAAGGCTGTTCTTGTGGAATTGGCAAAGGGATATTTGGAAGCCCATAGAGGGCTATGGTGAAAAAGGAAATATCTTCCGTTCAAAACTGGAAAGAAGCTTTCTGAGAAACTGCTCTGTGTTCTGTTAATTCATCTCACAGAGTTACATCTTTCCCTTCAAGAAGCCTTTCGCTAAGGCTGTTCTTCTGTAATTGGCAAAGGGATATTTGGAAGCCCATAGAGGGCTATGGTGAAAAAGGAAATATCTTCCGTTCAAAACTGGAAAGAAGCTTTCTGAGAAACTGCTCTGTGTTCTGTTAATTCATCTCACAGAGTTACATCTTTCCCTTCAAGAAGTCTTTCGCTAAGGCTGTTCTTGTGGAATTGGCAAAGGGATATTTGGAAGCCCATAGAGGGCTATGGAGAAAAAGGAAATATCTTCCGTTCAAAACTGGAAAGAAGCTTTCTGAGAAACTGTTCTATGTTCTGTTAATTCATCTCACAGAGTTACATCTTTCCCTTCAAGAAGCCTTTTGCTAAGGCTGTTCTTGTGGAATTGGCAAAGGGATATTTGGAAGCCCATGGTGGGCTATGGTGAAAAAGGAAATATCTTCCGTTCAAAAGTGGAAAGAAGCTTTCTGAGAAACTGCTCTGTGTTCTGTTAATTCACCTAGCAGAGTTACATCTCTTCCTTCAAGAAGCCTTTCGCTAAGGCTGTTCTTGTGGAATTGGCAAAGGGATATTTGGAAGCCCATAGAGGGCTATGGTGAAAAAGGAAATATCTTCCGTTCAAAACTGCAAAGAAGCTTTCTGAGAAACTGCTCTGTGTTCTGTTAATTCATCTCACAGAGTTACATCTTTCCCTTCAAGAAGCCTTTCGCTAAGGCTCTTCTTGTGGAATTGGCAAAGGGATATTTGGAAGCCCATAGAGGGCTATGGTGAAAAAGGAAATATCTTCCGTTCAAAACTGGAAAAAAGCTTTCTGAGAAACTGCTCTGTGTTCTGTTAATTCATCTCACAGAGTTACATATTTCCCTTCAAGAAGCCTTTCGCTAAGGCTGTTTTTGTGGAGTTGGCAAAGGGATATTTGGAAGCCCATAGAGGGCTATGGTGAAAAAGGAAATATCTTCCGTTCAAAACTGGAAAGAAGCTTTCTGAGAAACTGCTCTGTGTTCTGTTATTTCATCTCACAGAGTTACATCTTTCCCTTCAAGAAGTCTTTCGCTAAGGCTGTTCTTGTGGAATTGGCAAAGGGATATTTGGAAGCCCATAGAGGGCTATGGAGAAAAAGGAAATATCTTCCGTTGAAAACTGGAAAGAAGCTTTCTGAGAAACTGTTCTATGTTCTGTTAATTCATCTCACAGAGTTACATCTTTCCCTTCAAGAAGCCTTTTGCTAAGGCTGTTCTTGTGGAATTGGCAAAGGGATATTTTGAAGCCCATGGTGGGCTATGGTGAAAAAGGAAATATCTTCGGTTCAAAAGTGGAAAGAAGCTTTCTGAGAAACTGCTCTGTGTTCTGTTAATTCATCTAGCAGAGTTACATCTCTTCCTTCAAGAAGCCTTTCGCTAAGGCTGTTCTTGTGGAATTGGCAAAGGGATAATTGGAAGCCCATAGAGGGCTATGGTGAAAAAGGAAATATCTTCCGTTCAAAACTGGAAAGAAGCTTTCTGAGAAACTGCTCTGTGTTCTGTTAATTCATCTCACAGAGTTACATCTTTCCCTTCAAGAAGCCTTTCGCTAAGGCTGTTCTTGGGGAATTGGCAAAGGGATATTTGGAAGCCCATAGAGGGCTATGGTGAAAAAGGATATATCTTCCGTTCAAAACTGGATAGAAGCTTTCTGAGAAACTGCTCTGTGTTCTGTTAAATCATCTCACAGAGTTACATCTTTCCCTTCAAGAAGCCTTTCGCTAAGGCTGTTCTTGTGGAATTGGCAAAGGGATATTTGGAAGCCCATAGAGGGCTATGTTGAAAAAGGAAATATCTTCCGTTCAAAACTGGAAAGAAGCTTTCTGAGAAACTGCTCTGTGTTCTGTTAATTCATCTCACAGAGTTACATCTTTCCCTTCAAGAAGCCTTTCTCTAAGGCTGTTCTTGTGGAATTGGCAAAGGGATATTTGGAAGCCCATAGAGGGCTATGGTGAAAAAGGAAATATCTTCCGTTCAAAACTGGAAAGAAGCTTTCTGAAAAACTGCTCTGTGTTCTGTTAATTCATCTCACAGAGTTACATATTTCCCTTCAAGAAGCCTTTCGCTAAGGCTGTTTTTGTGGAATTGGCAAAGGGATATTTGGAAGCCCATAGAGGGCTATGGTGAAAAAGGAAATATCTTACGTTCAAAACTGGAAAGAAGCTTTCTGAGAAACTGCTGTGTGTTCTGTTAATTCATCTCACAGAGTTACATCTTTCCCTTCAAGAAGCCTTTCGCTAAGGCTTTTCTTGTGGAATTGGCAAAGGGATATTTGGAAGCCCATAGAGGGCTATGGTGAAAAAGGAAATATCTTCCGTTCAAAACTGGAAAAAAGCTTTCTGAGAAACTGTTCTATGTTCTGTTAATTCATCTCACAGAGTTACATCTTTCCCTTCAAGAAGCCTTTCGCTAAGGCTGTTCTTGTGGAATTGGCAAAGGGATATTTGGAAGCCCATAGAGGTCTATGGTGAAAAAGGAAATATCTTCCGTTCGAAACTGGAAAGAAGCTTTCTGAGAAACTGCTCTGTGTTCTGTTAATTCATCTCACAGAGTTACATCTTTCCCTTCAAGAAGTCTTTCGCTAAGGCTGTTCTTGTGGAATTGGCAAAGGGATATTTGGAGGCCCATAGAGAGCTATGGAGAAAAAGGAAATATCTTCCGTTCAAAACTGGAAAGAAGCTTTCTGAGAAACTGTTCTATGTTCTGTTAATTCATCTCACAGAGTTACATCTTTCCCTTCAAGAAGCCTTTCGCTAAGGCTGTTCTTGTGGAATTGGCAAAGGGATATTTGGAAGCCCATAGAGGGCTATGGTGAAAAAGGAAATATCTTCCGTTCAAAACTGGAAAGAAGCTTTCTGAGAAACTGCTCTGTGTTCTGTTAATTCATCTCACAGAGTTACATCTTTCCCTTCAAGAAGTCTTTCGCTAAGGCTGTTCTTGTGGAATTGGCAAAGGGATATTTGGAGGCCCATGGAGGGCTATGGAGAAAAAGGAAATATCTTCCGTTCAAAACTGGAAAGAAGCTTTCTGAAAAACTGTTCTATGTTCTGTTAATTCATCTCACAGAGTTACATCTTTCCCTTCAAGAAGCCTTTCGCTAAGCCTGTTCTTGTGGAATTGGCAAAGGGATATTTGGAAGCCCATAGAGGGCTATGGTGAAAAAGGAAATATCATCCGTTCAAAACTGGAAAGAAGCTTTCTGAGAAACTGCTCTGTGTTCTTTTAATTCGTCTCACAGAATTACATCTTTCCCTTCAAGAAGCCTTTCGCTAAGGCTCTTCTTGTGGAATTGGCAAAGGGATATTAGAAAAAGGAAATATCTTCCGTTCAAAACTGGAAAGAAGCTTTCTGAGAAACTGTTCTATGTTCTCTTAATTCATCTCACAGAGTTACATCTTTCCCTTCAAGAAGCCTTTTGCTAAGGCTGTTCTTGTGGAATTGTAAAGGGATATTTGGAAGCCCATAGAGGGCTATGGTGAAAAAGGAAATATCTTCCGTTCAAAACTGGAAAGAAGCTTTCTGAGAAACTGCTCTGTGTTCTGTTAATTCATCTCACAGAGTTACATCTTTCCCTTCAAGAAGTCTTTCGCTAAGGCTGTTCTTGTGGAATTGGCAAAGGGATATTTGGAGGCCCATGGAGGGCTATGGAGAAAAAGGAAATATCTTCCGTTCAAAACTGGAAAGAAGCTTTCTGAGAAACTGTTCTATGTTCTGTTAATTCATCTCACAGAGTTACATCTTTCCCTTCAAGAAGCCTTTTGCTAAGGCTGTTCTTGTGGAATTGGCAAAGGGATATTTGGAAGCCCATAGGGGGCTATGGTGAAAAAGGAAATATCTTCCGTTCAAAAGTGGATAGAAGCTTTCTGAGAAACTGCTCTGTGTTCTGTTAATTCATCTAGCAGAGTTACATCTCTTCCTTCAAGAAGCCTTTCGCTAAGGCTGTTCTTGTGGAATTGGCAAAGGGATATTTGGAAGCCCATAGAGGGCTATGGTGAAAAAGGAAATATCTTCCGTTCAAAACTTGAAAGAAGCTTTCTGAGAAACTGCTCTGTGTTCTGTTAATTCATCTCACAGAGTTACATCTTTCCCTTCAAGAAGCCTTTCGCTAAGGCTGTTCTTGGGGAATTGGCAAAGGGATATTTGGAAGCCCCTAGAGGGCTCTGGTGAAAAAGGAAATATCTTCCGTTCAAAACTGGAAAGAAGCTTTCTGAGAAACTGCTCTGTGTACTGTTAATTCGTCTCACAGAGTTACATCTTTAACTTCAAGAAGCCTTTCGCTAAGGCTGTTCTTGTGGAATTGGCAAAGGGATATTTGGAAGCCCATAGAGGGCTATGGTGAAAAAGGAAATATCTTCCGTTCAAAACTGGAAAGAAGCTTTCTGAGAAACTGCTCTGTGTTCTGTTAATTCATCTCACAGAGTTACATCTTTCCCTTCAAGAAGCCTTTCGCTAAGGCTGTTCTTGGGGAATTGGCAAAGGGATATTTGGAAGCCCATAGAGGGCTATGGTGAAAAAGGAAATATCTTCCGTTCAAAACTGGAAAAAAGCTTTCTGAGAAACTGCTCTGTGTTCTGTTAATTCATCTCACAGAGTTACATATTTCCCTTCAAGAAGCCTTTAGCTAAGGCTGTTTTTGTGGAGTTGACAAAGGGATATTGGAAGCCCATAGAGGGCTAGGGTGAAAAAGGAAATATCTTCCGTTCAAAACTGGAAAGAAGCTTTCTGAGAAACTGCTCTGTGTTCTGTTAATTCATCTCACAGAGTTACATCTTTGCCTTCAAGAAGTCTTTCGCTAATTCTGTTCTTGTGGAATTGGCAAAGGGATATTTGGAAGCCCATAGAGGGCTATGGAGAAAAAGGAAATATCTTCCGTTCAAAACTGGAAAGAAGCTTTCTGAGAAACTGTTCTATGTTCTGTTAATTCATCTCACAGAGTTACATCTTTCCCTTCAAGAAGCCTTTTGCTAAGGCTGTTCTTGTGGAATTGGCAAAGGGATATTTGGAAGCCCATAGAGGGCTATGGTGAAAAAGGAAATATCTTCCGTTCAAAACTGGAAAGAAGCTTTCTGAGAAACTGCTCTGTGTTCTGTTAATTCATCTCACAGAGTTACATCTTTCCCTTCAAGAAGCCTTTCGCTAAGCCTGTTCTTGTGGAATTGGCAAAGGGATATTTGGAAGCCCATAGAGGGCTATGGTGAAAAAGGAAATATCATCCGTTCAAAACTGGAAAGAAGCTTTCTGAGAAACTGCTCTGTGTTCTTTTAATTCATCTCACAGAATTACATCTTTCCCTTCAAGAAGCCTTTCGCTAAGGCTCTTCTTGTGGAATTGGCAAAGGGATATTTGGAAGCCCATGGTGGGCTATGGTGAAAAAGGAAATATCTTCCGTTCAAAATTGGAAAAAAGCTTTCTGAGAAACTGCTCTGTGTTCTGTTAATTCATCTCACAGAGTTACATCTTTCCCTTCAAGAAGCCTTTCTCTAAGCCTGTTCTTGTGGAATTCGCAAAGGGATATTTGGAAGCCCATAGAGGGCTATGGTGAAAAAGGAAATATCATCCGTTCAAAACTGGAAAGAAGCTTTCTGAGAAACTGCTCTGTGTTCTTTTAATTCATCTCACAGAATTACATCTTTCCCTTCAAGAAGTCTTTCGCTAAGGCTCCTCTTGTGGAATTGGCAAAGGGATATTTGGAAGCACATGGTGGGCTATGGTGAAAAAGGAAATATCTTCCGTTCAAAAGTGGAAAGAAGCTTTCTGAGAAACTGCTCTGTGTTCTGTTAATTCATCTAGCAGAGTTACATCTCTTCCTTCAAGAAGCCTTTCGCTAAGGCTGTTCTTGTGGAATTGGCAAAGGGATATTTGGAAGCCCATAGAGGGCTATGGTGAAAAAGGAAATATCTTCCGTTCAAAACGGGAAAGAAGCTTTCTGAGAAACTGCTCTGTGTTCTGTTAATTCATCTCACAGAGTTACATCTTTCCCTTCAAGAAGCCTTTCGCTAAGGCTGTTCTTGGGGAATTGGCAAAGGGATATTTGGAAGCCCATAGAGGGCTATGGTGAAAAAGGATATAACTTCCGTTCAAAACTGGATAGAAGCTTTCTGAGAAACTGCTCTGTGTTCTGTTAATTCATCTCACAGAGTTACATCTTTCCCTTCAAGAAGCCTTTCGCTAAGGCTGTTCTTGTGGAATTGGCAAAGGGATATTTGGAAGCCCATAGAGGGCTATGTTGAAAAAGGAAATATCTTCCGTTCAAAACTGGAAAGAAGCTTTCTGAGAAACTGCTCTGTGTTCTGTTAATTCATCTCACAGAGTTACATCTTTCCCTTCAAGAAGCCTTTCTCTAAGGCTGTTCTTGTGGAATTGGCAAAGGGATATTTGGAAGCCCATAGAGGGCTATGGTGAAAAAGGAAATATCTTCCGTTCAAAACTGGAAAGAAGCTTTCTGAAAAACTGCTCTGTGTTCTGTTAATTCATCTCACAGAGTTACATATTTCCCTTCAAGAAGCCTTTCGCTAAGGCTGTTTTTGTGGAATTGGCAAAGGGATATTTGGAAGCCCATAGAGGGCTATGGTGAAAAAGGAAATATCTTACGTTCAAAACTGGAAAGAAGCTTTCTGAGAAACTGCTGTGTGTTCTGTTAATTCATCTCACAGAGTTACATCTTTCCCTTCATGAAGCCTTTCGCTAAGGCTTTTCTTGTGGAATTGGCAAAGGGATGTTTGGAAGCCCATAGAGGGCTACGGTGAAAAAGGAAATATCTTCCGTTCAAAACTGGAAAAAAGCTTTCTGAGAAACTGTTCTATGTTCTGTTAATTCATCTCACAGAATTACATCTTTCCCTTAAAGAAGCCTTTCGCTAAGGCTGTTCTTGGGGAATTGGCAAAGGGATATTTGGAAGCCCATAGAGGGCTATGGTGAAAAAGGAAATATCTTCCGTTCAAAACTGGAAAGAAGCTGTCTGAGAAACTGCTCTGTGTTCTGTTAATTCATCTCACAGAGTTACATCTTTCCCTTCAAGAAGCCTTTCGCTGAGGCTGTTCTTGTGGAATTGGCAAAGGGATATTTGGAAGCCCATAGAGGGCTCTGGTGAAAAAGGAAATATCTTCCGTTCAAAACTGGAAAGAAGCTTTCTGAGAAACTGCTCTGTGTTCTGTTAATTCGTCTCACAGAGTTACATCTTTAACTTCAAGAAGCCTTTCGCTAAGGCTGTTCTTGTGGAATTGGCAAAGGGATATTTGGAAGCCCATAGAGGGCTATGGTGAAAAAGGAAATATCTTCCGTTCAAAACTGGAAAGAAGCTTTCTGAGAAACTGCTCTGTGTTCTGTTAATTCATCTCACAGAGTTACATCTTTCCCTTCAAGAAGCCTTTCGCTAAGGCTGTTCTTGTGGAATTGGCAAAGGGATATTTGGAAGCCCATAGAGGGCTATGTTGAAAAAGGAAATATCTTACGTTCAAAACTGGAAAGAAGCTTTCTGAGAAACTGCTCTGTGTTCTGTTAATTCATCTCACAGAGTTACATCTTTCCCTTCAAGAAGCCTTTCGCTAAGGCTGTTCTTGTGGAATTGGCAAAGGGATATTTGGAAGCCCATAGAGGGCTCTGGTGAAAAAGGAAATATCTTCCGTTCAAAACTGGAAAGAAGCTTTCTGAGAAACTGCTCTGTGTTCTGTTAATTCGTCTCACAGAGTTACATCTTTAACTTCAAGAAGCCTTTCGCTAAGGCTGTTCTTGTGGAATTGGCAAAGGGATATTTGGAAGCCCATAGAGGGCTATGGTGAAAAAGGAAATATCTTCCGTTCAAAACAGGAAAGAAGCTTTCTGAGAAACTGCTCTGTGTTCTGTTAATTCATCTCACAGAGTTACATCTTTCCCTTCAAGAAGCCTTTCTCTAAGGCTGTTCTTGTGGAATTGGCAAAGGGATATTTGGAAGCCCATAGAGGGCTATGGTGAAAAAGGAAATATCTTCCGTTCAAAACTGGAAAGAAGCTTTCTGAAAAACTGCTCTGTGTTCTGTTAATTCATCTCACAGAGTTACATATTTCCCTTCAAGAAGCCTTTCGCTAAGGCTGTTTTTGTGGAATTGGCAAAGGGATATTTGGAAGCCCATAGAGGGCTATGGTGAAAAAGGAAATATCTTCCGTTCAAAACTGGAAAGAAGCTTTCTGAGAAACTGCTGTGTGTTCTGTTAATTCATCTCACAGAGTTACATCTTTCCCTTCAAGAAGCCTTTCGCTAAGGCTTTTCTTGTGGAATTGGCAAAGGGATATTTGGAAGCCCATAGAGGGCTATGGTGAAAAAGGAAATATCTTCCGTTCAAAACTGGAAAAAAGCTTTCTGAGAAACTGTTCTATGTTCTGTTAATTCATCTCACAGAGTTACATCTTTCCCTTCAAGAAGCCTTTCGCTAAGGCTGTTCTTGTGGAATTGGCAAAGGGATATTTGGAAGCCCATAGAGGTCTATGGTGAAAAAGGAAATATCTTCCGTTAAAAACTGGAAAGAAGCTTTCTGAGAAACTGCTCTGTGTTCTGTTAATTCATCTCACAGAGTTACATATTTCCCTTCAAGAAGCCTTTCGCTAAGGCTGTTTTTGTGGAATTGGCAAAGGGATATTTGGAAGCCCATAGAGGTCTATGGTGAAAAAGGAAATATCTTCCGTTAAAAACTGGAAAGAAGCTTTCTGAGAAACTGCTCTGTGTTCTGTTAATTCATCTCACAGAGTTACATCTTTCCCTTCAAGAAGCCTTTCGCTAAGGCTGTTCTTGGGGAATTGGCAAAGGGATATTTGGAAGCCCATAGAGGGCTATGGTGAAAAAGGAAATATCTTCCGTTCAAAACTGGAAAGAAGCTGTCTGAGAAACTGCTCTGTGTTCTGTTAATTCATCTCACAGAGTTACATCTTTCCCTTCAAGAAGCCTTTCGCTAAGGCTGTTCTTGTGGAATTGGCAAAGGGATATTTGGAAGCCCATAGAGGGCTCTGGTGAAAAAGGAAATATCTTCCGTTCAAAACTGGAAAGAAGCTTTCTGAGAAACTGCTCTGTGTACTGTTAATTCGTCTCACAGAGTTACATCTTTAACTTCAAGAAGCCTTTCGCTAAGGCTGTTCTTGTGGAATTGGCAAAGGGATATTTGGAAGCCCATAGAGGGCTATGGTGAAAAAGGAAATATCTTCCGTTCAAAACTGGAAAGAAGCTTTCTGAGAAACTGCTCTGTGTTCTGTTAATTCATCTCACAGAGTTACATCTTTCCCTTCAAGAAGCCTTTCGCTAAGGCTGTTCTTGTGGAATTGGCAAAGGGATATTTGGAAGCCCATAGAGGGCTATGGTGAAAAAGGAAATATCTTCCGTTCAAAACTGGAAAGAAGCTTTCTGAGAAACTGCTCTGTGTTCTGTTAATTCATCTCACAGAGTTACATCTTTCCCTTCAAGAAGCCTTTCGCTAAGGCTGTTCTTGTGGAATTGGCAAAGGGATATTTGGAAGCCCATAGAGGGCTCTGGTGAAAAAGGAAATATCTTCCGTTCAAAACTGGAAAGAAGCTTTCTGAGAAACTGCTCTGTGTTCTGTTAATTCGTCTCACAGAGTTACATCTTTAACTTCAAGAAGCCTTTCGCTAAGGCTGTTCTTGTGGAATTGGCAAAGGGATATTTGGAAGCCCATAGAGGGCTATGGTGAAAAAGGAAATATCTTCCGTTCAAAACTGGAAAGAAGCTTTCTGAGAAACTGCTCTGTGTTCTGTTAATTCATCTCACAGAGTTACATCTTTCCCTTCAAGAAGCCTTTCGCTAAGGCTGTTCTTCTGGAATTGGCAAAGGGATATTTGGAAGCCCATAGAGGGCTATGGTGAAAAAGGAAATATCTTCCGTTCAAAACTGGAAAGAAGCTTTCTGAGAAACTGCTCTGTGTTCTGTTAATTCATCTCACAGAGTTACATCTTTCCCTTCAAGAAGCCTTTCGCTAAGGCTGTTCTTGGGGAATTGGCAAAGGGATATTTGGAAGCCCATAGAGGGCTATGGTGAAAAAGGAAATATCTTCCGTTCAAAACTGGAAAAAAGCTTTCTGAGAAACTGCTCTGTGTTCTGTTAATTCATCTCACAGAGTTACATATTTCCCTTCCAGAAGCCTTTCGCTAAGGCTGTTTTTGTGGAGTCGGCAAAGGGATATTTGGAAGCCCATAGAGGGCTATGGTGAAAAAGGAAATATCTTCCGTTCAAAACTGGAAAGAAGCTTTCTGAGAAACCGCTCTGTGTTCTGTTACTTCATCTCACCGAGTTACATCTTTCCCTTCAAGAAGTCTTTCGCTAAGGCTGTTCTTGTGGAATTGGCAAAGGGATATTTGGAAGCCCATAGAGGGCTATGGAGAAAAAGGAAATATCTTCCGTTCAAAACTGGAAAGAAGCTTTCTGAGAAACTGCTCTGTGTTCTGTTAATTCATCTCACAGAGTTACATCTTTCCCTTCAAGAAGCCTTTCGCTAAGGCTGTTCTTGTGGAATTGGCAAAGGGATATTTGGAAGCCCATGGTGGGCTATGGTGAAAAAGGAAATATCTTCCGTTCAAAAGTGGAAAGAAGCTTTCTGAGAAACTGCTCTGTGTTCTGTTAATTCATCTAGCAGAGTTACATCTCTTCCTTCAAGAAGCCTTTCGCTAAGGCTGTTCTTGTGGAGTTGGCAAAGGGATATTTGGAAGCCCATAGAGGGCTCTGGTGAAAAAGGAAATATCTTCCGTTCAAAACTGGAAAGAAGCTTTCTGAGAAACTGCTCTGTGTTCTGTTAATTCGTCTCACAGAGTTACATCTTTAACTTCAAGAAGCCTTTCGCTAAGGCTGTTCTTGTGGAATTGGCAAAGGGATATTTGGAAGCCCATAGAGGGCTATGGTGAAAAAGGAAATATCTTCCGTTCAAAACTGGAAAGAAGCTTTCTGAGAAACTGCTCTGTGTTCTGTTAATTCATCTCACAGAGTTACATCTTTCCCTTCAAGAAGCCTTTCGCTAAGGCTGTTCTTGTGGAATTGGCAAAGGGATATTTGGAAGCCCATAGAGGGCTATGGTGAAAAAGGAAATATCTTCCGTTCAAAACTGGAAAGAAGCTTTCTGAGAAACTGCTCTGTGTTCTGTTAATTCATCTCACAGAGTTACATCTTTCCCTTCAAGAAGCCTTTCGCTAAGGCTGTTCTTGTGGAATTGGCAAAGGGATATTTGGAAGCCCATAGAGGGCTCTGGTGAAAAAGGAAATATCTTCCGTTCAAAACTGGAAAGAAGCTTTCTGAGAAACTGCTCTGTGTTCTGTTAATTCGTCTCACAGAGTTACATCTTTAACTTCAAGAAGCCTTTCGCTAAGGCTGTTCTTGTGGAATTGGCAAAGGGATATTTGGAAGCCCATAGAGGGCTATGGTGAAAAAGGAAATATCTTCCGTTCAAAACTGGAAAGAAGCTTTCTGAGAAACTGCTCTGTGTTCTGTTAATTCATCTCACAGAGTTACATCTTTCCCTTCAAGAAGCCTTTCGCTAAGGCTGTTCTTCTGGAATTGGCAAAGGGATATTTGGAAGCCCATAGAGGGCTATGGTGAAAAAGGAAATATCTTCCGTTCAAAACTGGAAAGAAGCTTTCTGAGAAACTGCTCTGTGTTCTGTTAATTCATCTCACAGAGTTACATCTTTCCCTTCAAGAAGCCTTTCGCTAAGGCTGTTCTTGGGGAATTGGCAAAGGGATATTTGGAAGCCCATAGAGGGCTATGGTGAAAAAGGAAATATCTTCTGTTCAAAACTGGAAAAAAGCTTTCTGAGAAACTGCTCTGTGTTCTGTTAATTCATCTCACAGAGTTACATATTTCCCTTCCAGAAGCCTTTCGCTAAGGCTGTTTTTGTGGAGTTGGCAAAGGGATATTTGGAAGCCCATAGAGGGCTGTGGTGAAAAAGGAAATATCTTCCGTTCAAAACTGGAAAGAAGCTTTCTGAGAAACCGCTCTGTGTTCTGTTAATTCATCTCACCGAGTTACATCTTTCCCTTCAAGAAGTCTTTCGCTAAGGCTGTTCTTGTGGAATTGGCAAAGGGATATTTGGAAGCCCATAGAGGGCTATGGAGAAAAAGGAAATATCTTCCGTTCAAAACTGGAAAGAAGCTTTCTGAGAAACTGTTCTATGTTCTGTTAATTCATCTCACAGAGTTACATCTTTCCCTTCAAGAAGCCTTTTGCTAAGGCTGTTCTTGTGGAATTGGCAAAGGGATATTTGGAAGCCCATGGTGGGCTATGGTGAAAAAGGAAATATCTTCCGTTCAAAAGTGGAAAGAAGCTTTCTGAGAAACTGCTCTGTGTTCTGTTAATTCATCTAGCAGAGTTACATCTCTTCCTTCAAGAAGCCTTTCGCTAAGGCTGTTCTTGTGGAATTGGCAAAGGGATATTTGGAAGCCCATAGAGGGCTATGGTGAAAAAGGAAATATCTTCCGTTCAAAACTGGAAAGAAGCTTTCTGAGAAACTGCTCTGTGTTCTGTTAATTCATCTCACAGAGTTACATCTTTCCCTTCAAGAAGCCTTTCGCTAAGGCTGTTCTTGGGGAATTGGCAAAGGGATATTTGGAAGCCCATAGAGGGCTATGGTGAAAAAGGATATATCTTCCGTTCAAAACTGGATAGAAGCTTTCTGAGAAACTGCTCTGTGTTCTGTTAATTCATCTCAAAGAGTTACATCTTTCCCTTCAAGAAGCCTTTCGCTAAGGCTGTTCTTGTGGAATTGGCAAAGGGATATTTGGAAGCCCATAGAGGGCTATGGTGAAAAAGGAAATATCTTCCGTTCAAAACTGGAAAGGAGCTTTCTGAGAAACTGCTGTGTGTTCTGTTAATTCATCTCACAGAGTTATATCTTTCCCTTCAAGAAGCCTTTCGCTAAGGCTCTTCTTGTGGAATTGGCAAAGGGATATTTTAAGCCCATAGAGGGCTATGGTGAAAAAGGAAATATCTTACGTTCAAAACTGGAAAGAAGCTTTCTGAGAAACTGCTGTGTGTTCTGTTAATTCATCTCACAGAGTTACATCTTTCCCTTCAAGAAGCCTTTCGCTAAGGCTGTTCTTGTGGAATTGGCAAAGGGATATTTGGAAGCCCATAGAGGGCTACGGTGAAAAAGGAAATATCTTCCGTTCAAAACTGGAAAGAAGCTTTCTGAGAAACTGTTCTATGTTCTGTTAATTCATCTCACAGAGTTACATCTTTCCCTTCAAGAAGCCTTTTGCTAAGGCTGTTCTTGGGGAATTGGCAAAGGGATATTTGGAAGCACATAGAGAGCTATGGTGAAAAAGGAAATATCTTCCGTTCAAAACTGGAAAGAAGCTTTCTGAGAAACTGCTCTGTGTTCTGTTAATTCATCTCACAGAGTTACATCTTTCCCTTCAAGAAGCCTTTCTCTAAGGCTGTTCTTGTGGAATTGGCAAAGGGATATTTGGAAGCCCATAGAGGGCTATGGTGAAAAAGGAAATATCTTCCGTTCAAAACTGGAAAGAAGCTTTCTGAAAAACTGCTCTGTGTTCTGTTAATTCATCTCACAGAGTTACATATTTCCCATCAAGAAGCCTTTCGCTAAGGCTGTTTTTGTGGAATTGGCAAAGGGATATTTGGAAGCCCATAGAGGGCTATGGTGAAAAAGGAAATATCTTACGTTCAAAACTGGAAAGAAGCTTTCTGAGAAACTGCTGTGTGTTCTGTTAATTCATCTCACAGAGTTACATCTTTCCCTTCAAGAAGCCTTTCTCTAAGGCTTTTCTTGTGGAATTGGCAAAGGGATATTTGGAAGCCCATAGAGGGCTATGGTGAAAAAGGAAATATCTTCCGTTCAAAACTGGAAAGAAGCTTTCTGAGAAACTGCTCTGTGTTCTGTTAATTCATCTCACAGAGTTACATCTTTCCCTTCAAGAAGCCTTTCGCTAAGGCTGTTATTGTGGAATTGGCAAAGGGATATTTGGAAGCCCATAGAGGGCTCTGGTGAAAAAGGAAATATCTTCCGTTCAAAACTGGAAAGAAGCTTTCTGAGAAACTGCTCTGTGTTCTGTTAATTCGTCTCACAGAGTTACATCTTTAACTTCAAGAAGCCTTTCGCTAAGGCTGTTCTTGTGGAATTGGCAAAGGGATATTTGGAAGCCCATAGAGGGCTATGGTGAAAAAGGAAATATCTTCCGTTCAAAACTGGAAAGAAGCTTTCTGAGAAACTGCTCTGTGTTCTGTTAATTCATCTCACAGAGTTACATCTTTCCCTTCAAGAAGCCTTTCGCTAAGGCTGTTCTTGTGGAATTGGCAAAGGGATATTTGGAAGCCCATAGAGGGCTATGGTGAAAAAGGAAATATCTTCCGTTCAAAACTTGAAAGAAGCTTTCTGAGAAACTGCTCTGTGTTCTGTTAATTCATCTCACAGAGTTACACCTTTCCCTTCAAGAAGCCTTTCGCTAAGGCTGTTCTTGTGGAATTGGCCAAGGGATATTTGGAAGCCCATAGAGGGCTATGTTGAAAAAGGAAATATCTTCCGTTCAAAACTGGAAAGAAGCTTTCTGAGAAACTGTTCTATGTTCTGTTAATTCATCTTACAGAGTTACATCTTTCCCTTCAAGAAGCCTTTTGCTAAGGCTGTTCTTGCGGAATTGGCAAAGGGATATTTGGAAGCCCATAGAGGGCTATGGTGAAAAAGGAAATATCTTCCGTTCAAAACTGGAAAGAAGCTTTCTGAGAAACTGCTCTGTGTTCTGTTAATTCATCTCACAGAGTTACATCTTTCCTTTCAAGAAGCCTTTCTCTAAGGCTGTTCTTGTGGAATTGGCAAAGGGATATTTGGAAGCCCATAGAGGGCTATGGTGAAAAAGGAAATATCTTCCGTTCAAAACTGGAAAGAAGCTTTCTGAGAAACTGCTCTGTGTTCTGTTAATTCATCTCACAGAGTTACATCTTTCCCTTCAAGAAGCCTTTCGCTAAGGCTGTTCTTGTGGAATTGGCAAAGGGATATTTGGAAGCCCATAGAGGGCTCTGGTGAAAAAGGAAATATCTTCCGTTCAAAACTGGAAAGAAGCTTTCTGAGAAACTGCTCTGTGTTCTGTTAATTCGTCTCACAGAGTTACATCTTTAACTTCAAGAAGCCTTTCGCTAAGGCTGTTCTTGTGGAATTGGCAAAGGGATATTTGGAAGCCCATAGAGGGCTATGGTGAAAAAGGAAATATCTTCCGTTCAAAACTGGAAAGAAGCTTTCTGAGAAACTGCTCTGTGTTCTGTTAATTCATCTCACAGAGTTACATCTTTCCCTTCAAGAAGCCTTTCGCTAAGGCTGTTCTTCTGGAATTGGCAAAGGGATATTTGGAAGCCCATAGAGGGCTATGGTGAAAAAGGAAATATCTTCCGTTCAAAACTGGAAAGAAGCTTTCTGAGAAACTGCTCTGTGTTCTGTTAATTCATCTCACAGAGTTACATCTTTCCCTTCAAGAAGCCTTTCGCTAAGGCTGTTCTTGGGGAATTGGCAAAGGGATATTTGGAAGCCCATAGAGGGCTATGGTGAAAAAGGAAATATCTTCCGTTCAAAACTGGAAAAAAGCTTTCTGAGAAACTGCTCTGTGTTCTGTTAATTCATCTCACAGAGTTACATATTTCCCTTCCAGAAGCCTTTCGCTAAGGCTGTTTTTGTGGAGTCGGCAAAGGGATATTTGGAAGCCCATAGAGGGCTATGGTGAAAAAGGAAATATCTTCCGTTCAAAACTGGAAAGAAGCTTTCTGAGAAACCGCTCTGTGTTCTGTTAATTCATCTCACCGAGTTACATCTTTCCCTTCAAGAAGCCTTTCGCTAAGGCTGTTCTTGTGGAATTGGCAAAGGGATATTTGGAAGCCCATAGAGGGCTATGGAGAAAAAGGAAATATCTTCCGTTCAAAACTGGAAAGAAGCTTTCTGAGAAACTGTTCTATGTTCTGTTAATTCATCTCACAGAGTTACATCTTTCCCTTCAAGAAGCCTTTTGCTAAGGCTGTTCTTGTGGAATTGGCAAAGGGATATTTGGAAGCCCATGGTGGGCTATGGTGAAAAAGGAAATATCTTCCGTTCAAAAGTGGAAAGAAGCTTTCTGAGAAACTGCTCTGTGTTCTGTTAATTCATCTAGCAGAGTTACATCTCTTCCTTCAAGAAGCCTTTCGCTAAGGCTGTTCTTGTGGAGTTGGCAAAGGGATATTTGGAAGCCCATAGAGGGCTCTGGTGAAAAAGGAAATATCTTCCGTTCAAAACTGGAAAGAAGCTTTCTGAGAAACTGCTCTGTGTTCTGTTAATTCGTCTCACAGAGTTACATCTTTAACTTCAAGAAGCCTTTCGCTAAGGCTGTTCTTGTGGAATTGGCAAAGGGATATTTGGAAGCCCATAGAGGGCTATGGTGAAAAAGGAAATATCTTCCGTTCAAAACTGGAAAGAAGCTTTCTGAGAAACTGCTCTGTGTTCTGTTAATTCATCTCACAGAGTTACATCTTTCCCTTCAAGAAGCCTTTCGCTAAGGCTGTTCTTGTGGAATTGGCAAAGGGATATTTGGAAGCCCATAGAGGGCTCTGGTGAAAAAGGAAATATCTTCCGTTCAAAACTGGAAAGAAGCTTTCTGAGAAACTGCTCTGTGTTCTGTTAATTCGTCTCACAGAGTTACATCTTTAACTTCAAGAAGCCTTTCGCTAAGGCTGTTCTTGTGGAATTGGCAAAGGGATATTTGGAAGCCCATAGAGGGCTATGGTGAAAAAGGAAATATCTTCCGTTCAAAACTGGAAAGAAGCTTTCTGAGAAACTGCTCTGTGTTCTGTTAATTCATCTCACAGAGTTACATCTTTCCCTTCAAGAAGCCTTTCGCTAAGGCTGTTCTTCTGGAATTGGCAAAGGGATATTTGGAAGCCCATAGAGGGCTATGGTGAAAAAGGAAATATCTTCCGTTCAAAACTGGAAAGAAGCTTTCTGAGAAACTGCTCTGTGTTCTTTTAATTCATCTCACAGAATTACATCTTTCCCTTCAAGAAGCCTTTCGCTAAGGCTCTTCTTGTGGAATTGGCAAAGGGATATTTGGAAGCCCATGGTGGGCTATGGTGAAAAAGGAAATATCTTCCGTTCAAAATTGGAAAAAAGCTTTCTGAGAAACTGCTCTGTGTTCTGTTAATTCATCTCACAGAGTTACATCTTTCCCTTCAAGAAGCCTTTCTCTAAGCCTGTTCTTGTGGAATTCGCAAAGGGATATTTGGAAGCCCATAGAGGGCTATGGTGAAAAAGGAAATATCATCCGTTCAAAACTGGAAAGAAGCTTTCTGAGAAACTGCTCTGTGTTCTTTTAATTCATCTCACAGAATTACATCTTTCCCTTCAAGAAGTCTTTCGCTAAGGCTCCTCTTGTGGAATTGGCAAAGGGATATTTGGAAGCACATGGTGGGCTATGGTGAAAAAGGAAATATCTTCCGTTCAAAAGTGGAAAGAAGCTTTCTGAGAAACTGCTCTGTGTTCTGTTAATTCATCTAGCAGAGTTACATCTCTTCCTTCAAGAAGCCTTTCGCTAAGGCTGTTCTTGTGGAATTGGCAAAGGGATATTTGGAAGCCCATAGAGGGCTATGGTGAAAAAGGAAATATCTTCCGTTCAAAACGGGAAAGAAGCTTTCTGAGAAACTGCTCTGTGTTCTGTTAATTCATCTCACAGAGTTACATCTTTCCCTTCAAGAAGCCTTTCGCTAAGGCTGTTCTTGGGGAATTGGCAAAGGGATATTTGGAAGCCCATAGAGGGCTATGGTGAAAAAGGATATAACTTCCGTTCAAAACTGGATAGAAGCTTTCTGAGAAACTGCTCTGTGTTCTGTTAATTCATCTCACAGAGTTACATCTTTCCCTTCAAGAAGCCTTTCGCTAAGGCTGTTCTTGTGGAATTGGCAAAGGGATATTTGGAAGCCCATAGAGGGCTATGGTGAAAAAGGAAATATCTTCCGTTCAAAACTGGAAAGAAGCTTTCTGAAAAACTGCTCTGTGTTCTGTTAATTCATCTCACAGAGTTACATATTTCCCTTCAAGAAGCCTTTCGCTAAGGCTGTTTTTGTGGAATTGGCAAAGGGATATTTGGAAGCCCATAGAGGGCTATGGTGAAAAAGGAAATATCTTACGTTCAAAACTGGAAAGAAGCTTTCTGAGAAACTGCTGTGTGTTCTGTTAATTCATCTCACAGAGTTACATCTTTCCCTTCATGAAGCCTTTCGCTAAGGCTTTTCTTGTGGAATTGGCAAAGGGATGTTTGGAAGCCCATAGAGGGCTATGGTGAAAAAGGAAATATCTTCCGTTCAAAACTGGAAAAAAGCTTTCTGAGAAACTGTTCTATGTTCTGTTAATTCATCTCACAGAATTACATCTTTCCCTTAAAGAAGCCTTTCGCTAAGGCTGTTCTTGGGGAATTGGCAAAGGGATATTTGGAAGCCCATAGAGGGCTATGGTGAAAAAGGAAATATCTTCCGTTCAAAACTGGAAAGAAGCTGTCTGAGAAACTGCTCTGTGTTCTGTTAATTCATCTCACAGAGTTACATCTTTCCCTTCAAGAAGCCTTTCGCTGAGGCTGTTCTTGTGGAATTGGCAAAGGGATATTTGGAAGCCCATAGAGGGCTCTGGTGAAAAAGGAAATATCTTCCGTTCAAAACTGGAAAGAAGCTTTCTGAGAAACTGCTCTGTGTTCTGTTAATTCGTCTCACAGAGTTACATCTTTAACTTCAAGAAGCCTTTCGCTAAGGCTGTTCTTGTGGAATTGGCAAAGGGATATTTGGAAGCCCATAGAGGGCTATGGTGAAAAAGGAAATATCTTCCGTTCAAAACTGGAAAGAAGCTTTCTGAGAAACTGCTCTGTGTTCTGTTAATTCATCTCACAGAGTTACATCTTTCCCTTCAAGAAGCCTTTCGCTAAGGCTGTTCTTGTGGAATTGGCAAAGGGATATTTGGAAGCCCATAGAGGGCTATGTTGAAAAAGGAAATATCTTACGTTCAAAACTGGAAAGAAGCTTTCTGAGAAACTGCTCTGTGTTCTGTTAATTCATCTCACAGAGTTACATCTTTCCCTTCAAGAAGCCTTTCGCTAAGGCTGTTCTTGTGGAATTGGCAAAGGGATATTTGGAAGCCCATAGAGGGCTCTGGTGAAAAAGGAAATATCTTCCGTTCAAAACTGGAAAGAAGCTTTCTGAGAAACTGCTCTGTGTTCTGTTAATTCGTCTCACAGAGTTACATCTTTAACTTCAAGAAGCCTTTCGCTAAGGCTGTTCTTGTGGAATTGGCAAAGGGATATTTGGAAGCCCATAGAGGGCTATGGTGAAAAAGGAAATATCTTCCGTTCAAAACTGGAAAGAAGCTTTCTGAGAAACTGCTCTGTGTTCTGTTAATTCATCTCACAGAGTTACATCTTTCCCTTCAAGAAGCCTTTCTCTAAGGCTGTTCTTGTGGAATTGGCAAAGGGATATTTGGAAGCCCGTAGAGGGCTATGGTGAAAAAGGAAATATCTTCCGTTCAAAACTGGAAAGAAGCTTTCTGAAAAACTGCTCTGTGTTCTGTTAATTCATCTCACAGAGTTACATATTTCCCTTCAAGAAGCCTTTCGCTAAGGCTGTTTTTGTGGAATTGGCAAAGGGATATTTGGAAGCCCATAGAGGGCTATGGTGAAAAAGGAAATATCTTCCGTTCAAAACTGGAAAGAAGCTTTCTGAGAAACTGCTGTGTGTTCTGTTAATTCATCTCACAGAGTTACATCTTTCCCTTCAAGAAGCCTTTCGCTAAGGCTTTTCTTGTGGAATTGGCAAAGGGATATTTGGAAGCCCATAGAGGGCTATGGTGAAAAAGGAAATATCTTCCGTTCAAAACTGGAAAAAAGCTTTCTGAGAAACTGTTCTATGTTCTGTTAATTCATCTCACAGAGTTACATCTTTCCCTTCAAGAAGCCTTTCGCTAAGGCTGTTCTTGTGGAATTGGCAAAGGGATATTTGGAAGCCCATAGAGGTCTATGGTGAAAAAGGAAATATCTTCCGTTAAAAACTGGAAAGAAGCTTTCTGAGAAACTGCTCTGTGTTCTGTTAATTCATCTCACAGAGTTACATATTTCCCTTCAAGAAGCCTTTCGCTAAGGCTGTTTTTGTGGAATTGGCAAAGGGATATTTGGAAGCCCATAGAGGTCTATGGTGAAAAAGGAAATATCTTCCGTTAAAAACTGGAAAGAAGCTTTCTGAGAAACTGCTCTGTGTTCTGTTAATTCATCTCACAGAGTTACATCTTTCCCTTCAAGAAGCCTTTCGCTAAGGCTGTTCTTGGGGAATTGGCAAAGGGATATTTGGAAGCCCATAGAGGGCTATGGTGAAAAAGGAAATATCTTCCGTTCAAAACTGGAAAGAAGCTGTCTGAGAAACTGCTCTGTGTTCTGTTAATTCATCTCACAGAGTTACATCTTTCCCTTCAAGAAGCCTTTCGCTAAGGCTGTTCTTGTGGAATTGGCAAAGGGATATTTGGAAGCCCATAGAGGGCTCTGGTGAAAAAGGAAATATCTTCCGTTCAAAACTGGAAAGAAGCTTTCTGAGAAACTGCTCTGTGTACTGTTAATTCGTCTCACAGAGTTACATCTTTAACTTCAAGAAGCCTTTCGCTAAGGCTGTTCTTGTGGAATTGGCAAAGGGATATTTGGAAGCCCATAGAGGGCTATGGTGAAAAAGGAAATATCTTCCGTTCAAAACTGGAAAGAAGCTTTCTGAGAAACTGCTCTGTGTTCTGTTAATCCATCTCACAGAGTTACATCTTTCCCTTCAAGAAGCCTTTCGCTAAGGCTGTTCTTGTGGAATTGGCAAAGGGATATTTGGAAGCCCATAGAGGGCTATGGTGAAAAAGGAAATATCTTCCGTTCAAAACTGGAAAGAAGCTTTCTGAGAAACTGCTCTGTGTTCTGTTAATTCATCTCACAGAGTTACATCTTTCCCTTCAAGAAGCCTTTCGCTAAGGCTGTTCTTGTGGAATTGGCAAAGGGATATTTGGAAGCCCATAGAGGGCTCTGGTGAAAAAGGAAATATCTTCCGTTCAAAACTGGAAAGAAGCTTTCTGAGAAACTGCTCTGTGTTCTGTTAATTCGTCTCACAGAGTTACATCTTTAACTTCAAGAAGCCTTTCGCTAAGGCTGTTCTTGTGGAATTGGCAAAGGGATATTTGGAAGCCCATAGAGGGCTATGGTGAAAAAGGAAATATCTTCCGTTCAAAACTGGAAAGAAGCTTTCTGAGAAACTGCTCTGTGTTCTGTTAATTCATCTCACAGAGTTACATCTTTCCCTTCAAGAAGCCTTTCGCTAAGGCTGTTCTTCTGGAATTGGCAAAGGGATATTTGGAAGCCCATAGAGGGCTATGGTGAAAAAGGAAATATCTTCCGTTCAAAACTGGAAAGAAGCTTTCTGAGAAACTGCTCTGTGTTCTGTTAATTCATCTCACAGAGTTACATCTTTCCCTTCAAGAAGCCTTTCGCTAAGGCTGTTCTTGGGGAATTGGCAAAGGGATATTTGGAAGCCCATAGAGGGCTATGGTGAAAAAGGAAATATCTTCCGTTCAAAACTGGAAAAAAGCTTTCTGAGAAACTGCTCTGTGTTCTGTTAATTCATCTCACAGAGTTACATATTTCCCTTCCAGAAGCCTTTCGCTAAGGCTGTTTTTGTGGAGTCGGCAAAGGGATATTTGGAAGCCCATAGAGGGCTATGGTGAAAAAGGAAATATCTTCCGTTCAAAACTGGAAAGAAGCTTTCTGAGAAACCGCTCTGTGTTCTGTTAATTCATCTCACCGAGTTACATCTTTCCCTTCAAGAAGTCTTTCGCTAAGGCTGTTCTTGTGGAATTGGCAAAGGGATATTTGGAAGCCCATAGAGGGCTATGGAGAAAAAGGAAATATCTTCCGTTCAAAACTGGAAAGAAGCTTTCTGAGAAACTGTTCTATGTTCTGTTAATTCATCTCACAGAGTTACATCTTTCCCTTCAAGAAGCCTTTTGCTAAGGCTGTTCTTGTGGAATTGGCAAAGGGATATTTGGAAGCCCATGGTGGGCTATGGTGAAAAAGGAAATATCTTCCGTTCAAAAGTGGAAAGAAGCTTTCTGAGAAACTGCTCTGTGTTCTGTTAATTCATCTAGCAGAGTTACATCTCTTCCTTCAAGAAGCCTTTCGCTAAGGCTGTTCTTGTGGAGTTGGCAAAGGGATATTTGGAAGCCCATAGAGGGCTCTGGTGAAAAAGGAAATATCTTCCGTTCAAAACTGGAAAGAAGCTTTCTGAGAAACTGCTCTGTGTTCTGTTAATTCGTCTCACAGAGTTACATCTTTAACTTCAAGAAGCCTTTCGCTAAGGCTGTTCTTGTGGAATTGGCAAAGGGATATTTGGAAGCCCATAGAGGGCTATGGTGAAAAAGGAAATATCTTCCGTTCAAAACTGGAAAGAAGCTTTCTGAGAAACTGCTCTGTGTTCTGTTAATTCATCTCACAGAGTTACATCTTTCCCTTCAAGAAGCCTTTCGCTAAGGCTGTTCTTGTGGAATTGGCAAAGGGATATTTGGAAGCCCATAGAGGGCTATGGTGAAAAAGGAAATATCTTCCGTTCAAAACTGGAAAGAAGCTTTCTGAGAAACTGCTCTGTGTTCTGTTAATTCATCTCACAGAGTTACATCTTTCCCTTCAAGAAGCCTTTCGCTAAGGCTGTTCTTGTGGAATTGGCAAAGGGATATTTGGAAGCCCATAGAGGGCTCTGGTGAAAAAGGAAATATCTTCCGTTCAAAACTGGAAAGAAGCTTTCTGAGAAACTGCTCTGTGTTCTGTTAATTCGTCTCACAGAGTTACATCTTTAACTTCAAGAAGCCTTTCGCTAAGGCTGTTCTTGTGGAATTGGCAAAGGGATATTTGGAAGCCCATAGAGGGCTATGGTGAAAAAGGAAATATCTTCCGTTCAAAACTGGAAAGAAGCTTTCTGAGAAACTGCTCTGTGTTCTGTTAATTCATCTCACAGAGTTACAACTTTCCCTTCAAGAAGCCTTTCGCTAAGGCTGTTCTTCTGGAATTGGCAAAGGGATATTTGGAAGCCCATAGAGGGCTATGGTGAAAAAGGAAATATCTTCCGTTCAAAACTGGAAAGAAGCTTTCTGAGAAACTGCTCTGTGTTCTGTTAATTCATCTCACAGAGTTACATCTTTCCCTTCAAGAAGCCTTTCGCTAAGGCTGTTCTTGGGGAATTGGCAAAGGGATATTTGGAAGCCCATAGAGGGCTATGGTGAAAAAGGAAATATCTTCTGTTCAAAACTGGAAAAAAGCTTTCTGAGAAACTGCTCTGTGTTCTGTTAATTCATCTCACAGAGTTACATATTTCCCTTCCAGAAGCCTTTCGCTAAGGCTGTTTTTGTGGAGTTGGCAAAGGGATATTTTGAAGCCCATAGAGGGCTGTGGTGAAAAAGGAAATATCTTCCGTTCAAAACTGGAAAGAAGCTTTCTGAGAAACCGCTCTGTGTTCTGTTAATTCATCTCACCGAGTTACATCTTTCCCTTCAAGAAGTCTTTCGCTAAGGCTGTTCTTGTGGAATTGGCAAAGGGATATTTGGAAGCCCATAGAGGGCTATGGAGAAAAAGGAAATATCTTCCGTTCAAAACTGGAAAGAAGCTTTCTGAGAAACTGTTCTATGTTCTGTTAATTCATCTCACAGAGTTACATCTTTCCCTTCAAGAAGCCTTTTGCTAAGGCTGTTCTTGTGGAATTGGCAAAGGGATATTTGGAAGCCCATGGTGGGCTATGGTGAAAAAGGAAATATCTTCCGTTCAAAAGTGGAAAGAAGCTTTCTGAGAAACTGCTCTGTGTTCTGTTAATTCATCTAGCAGAGTTACATCTCTTCCTTCAAGAAGCCTTTCGCTAAGGCTGTTCTTGTGGAATTGGCAAAGGGATATTTGGAAGCCCATAGAGGGCTATGGTGAAAAAGGAAATATCTTCCGTTCAAAACTGGAAAGAAGCTTTCTGAGAAACTGCTCTGTGTTCTGTTAATTCATCTCACAGAGTTACATCTTTCCCTTCAAGAAGCCTTTCGCTAAGGCTGTTCTTGGGGAATTGGCAAAGGGATATTTGGAAGCCCATAGAGGGCTATGGTGAAAAAGGATATATCTTCCGTTCAAAACTGGATAGAAGCTTTCTGAGAAACTGCTCTGTGTTCTGTTAATTCATCTCAAAGAGTTACATCTTTCCCTTCAAGAAGCCTTTCGCTAAGGCTGTTCTTGTGGAATTGGCAAAGGGATATTTGGAAGCCCATAGAGGGCTATGGTGAAAAAGGAAATATCTTCCGTTCAAAACTGGAAAGGAGCTTTCTGAGAAACTGCTGTGTGTTCTGTTAATTCATCTCACAGAGTTATATCTTTCCCTTCAAGAAGCCTTTCGCTAAGGCTCTTCTTGTGGAATTGGCAAAGGGATATTTTAAGCCCATAGAGGGCTATGGTGAAAAAGGAAATATCTTACGTTCAAAACTGGAAAGAAGCTTTCTGAGAAACTGCTGTGTGTTCTGTTAATTCATCTCACAGAGTTACATCTTTCCCTTCAAGAAGCCTTTCGCTAAGGCTGTTCTTGTGGAATTGGCAAAGGGATATTTGGAAGCCCATAGAGGGCTACGGTGAAAAAGCAAATATCTTCCGTTCAAAACTGGAAAGAAGCTTTCTGAGAAACTGTTCTATGTTCTGTTAATTCATCTCACAGAGTTACATCTTTCCCTTCAAGAAGCCTTTTGCTAAGGCTGTTCTTGGGGAATTGGCAAAGGGATATTTGGAAGCCCATAGAGAGCTATGGTGAAAAAGGAAATATCTTCCGTTCAAAACTGGAAAGAAGCTTTCTGAGAAACTGCTCTGTGTTCTGTTAATTCATCTCACAGAGTTACATCTTTCCCTTCAAGAAGCCTTTCTCTAAGGCTGTTCTTGTGGAATTGGCAAAGGGATATTTGGAAGCCCATAGAGGGCTATGGTGAAAAAGGAAATATCTTCCGTTCAAAACTGGAAAGAAGCTTTCTGAAAAACTGCTCTGTGTTCTGTTAATTCATCTCACAGAGTTACATATTTCCCATCAAGAAGCCTTTCGCTAAGGCTGTTTTTGTGGAATTGGCAAAGGGATATTTGGAAGCCCATAGAGGGCTATGGTGAAAAAGGAAATATCTTACGTTCAAAACTGGAAAGAAGCTTTCTGAGAAACTGCTGTGTGTTCTGTTAATTCATCTCACAGAGTTACATCTTTCCCTTCAAGAAGCCTTTCGCTAAGGCTGTTCTTGTGGAATTGGCAAAGGGATATTTGGAAGCCCATGGTGGGCTATGGTGAAAAAGGAAATATCTTCCGTTCAAAAGTGGAAAGAAGCTTTCTGAGAAACTGCTCTGTGTTCTGTTAATTCATCTAGCAGAGTTACATCTCTTCCTTCAAGAAGCCTTTCGCTAAGGCTGTTCTTGTGGAGTTGGCAAAGGGATATTTGGAAGCCCATAGAGGGCTCTGGTGAAAAAGGAAATATCTTCCGTTCAAAACTGGAAAGAAGCTTTCTGAGAAACTGCTCTGTGTTCTGTTAATTCGTCTCACAGAGTTACATCTTTAACTTCAAGAAGCCTTTCGCTAAGGCTGTTCTTGTGGAATTGGCAAAGGGATATTTGGAAGCCCATAGAGGGCTATGGTGAAAAAGGAAATATCTTCCGTTCAAAACTGGAAAGAAGCTTTCTGAGAAACTGCTCTGTGTTCTGTTAATTCATCTCACAGAGTTACATCTTTCCCTTCAAGAAGCCTTTCGCTAAGGCTGTTCTTGTGGAATTGGCAAAGGGATATTTGGAAGCCCATAGAGGGCTATGGTGAAAAAGGAAATATCTTCCGTTCAAAACTGGAAAGAAGCTTTCTGAGAAACTGCTCTGTGTTCTGTTAATTCATCTCACAGAGTTACATCTTTCCCTTCAAGAAGCCTTTCGCTAAGGCTGTTCTTGTGGAATTGGCAAAGGGATATTTGGAAGCCCATAGAGGGCTCTGGTGAAAAAGGAAATATCTTCCGTTCAAAACTGGAAAGAAGCTTTCTGAGAAACTGCTCTGTGTTCTGTTAATTCGTCTCACAGAGTTACATCTTTAACTTCAAGAAGCCTTTCGCTAAGGCTGTTCTTGTGGAATTGGCAAAGGGATATTTGGAAGCCCATAGAGGGCTATGGTGAAAAAGGAAATATCTTCCGTTCAAAACTGGAAAGAAGCTTTCTGAGAAACTGCTCTGTGTTCTGTTAATTCATCTCACAGAGTTACATCTTTCCCTTCAAGAAGCCTTTCGCTAAGGCTGTTCTTCTGGAATTGGCAAAGGGATATTTGGAAGCCCATAGAGGGCTATGGTGAAAAAGGAAATATCTTCCGTTCAAAACTGGAAAGAAGCTTTCTGAGAAACTGCTCTGTGTTCTGTTAATTCATCTCACAGAGTTACATCTTTCCCTTCAAGAAGCCTTTCGCTAAGGCTGTTCTTGGGGAATTGGCAAAGGGATATTTGGAAGCCCATAGAGGGCTATGGTGAAAAAGGAAATATCTTCTGTTCAAAACTGGAAAAAAGCTTTCTGAGAAACTGCTCTGTGTTCTGTTAATTCATCTCACAGAGTTACATATTTCCCTTCCAGAAGCCTTTCGCTAAGGCTGTTTTTGTGGAGTTGGCAAAGGGATATTTTGAAGCCCATAGAGGGCTGTGGTGAAAAAGGAAATATCTTCCGTTCAAAACTGGAAAGAAGCTTTCTGAGAAACCGCTCTGTGTTCTGTTAATTCATCTCACCGAGTTACATCTTTCCCTTCAAGAAGTCTTTCGCTAAGGCTGTTCTTGTGGAATTGGCAAAGGGATATTTGGAAGCCCATAGAGGGCTATGGAGAAAAAGGAAATATCTTCCGTTCAAAACTGGAAAGAAGCTTTCTGAGAAACTGTTCTATGTTCTGTTAATTCATCTCACAGAGTTACATCTTTCCCTTCAAGAAGCCTTTTGCTAAGGCTGTTCTTGTGGAATTGGCAAAGGGATATTTGGAAGCCCATGGTGGGCTATGGTGAAAAAGGAAATATCTTCCGTTCAAAAGTGGAAAGAAGCTTTCTGAGAAACTGCTCTGTGTTCTGTTAATTCATCTAGCAGAGTTACATCTCTTCCTTCAAGAAGCCTTTCGCTAAGGCTGTTCTTGTGGAATTGGCAAAGGGATATTTGGAAGCCCATAGAGGGCTATGGTGAAAAAGGAAATATCTTCCGTTCAAAACTGGAAAGAAGCTTTCTGAGAAACTGCTCTGTGTTCTGTTAATTCATCTCACAGAGTTACATCTTTCCCTTCAAGAAGCCTTTCGCTAAGGCTGTTCTTGGGGAATTGGCAAAGGGATATTTGGAAGCCCATAGAGGGCTATGGTGAAAAAGGATATATCTTCCGTTCAAAACTGGATAGAAGCTTTCTGAGAAACTGCTCTGTGTTCTGTTAATTCATCTCAAAGAGTTACATCTTTCCCTTCAAGAAGCCTTTCGCTAAGGCTGTTCTTGTGGAATTGGCAAAGGGATATTTGGAAGCCCATAGAGGGCTATGGTGAAAAAGGAAATATCTTCCGTTCAAAACTGGAAAGGAGCTTTCTGAGAAACTGCTGTGTGTTCTGTTAATTCATCTCACAGAGTTATATCTTTCCCTTCAAGAAGCCTTTCGCTAAGGCTCTTCTTGTGGAATTGGCAAAGGGATATTTTAAGCCCATAGAGGGCTATGGTGAAAAAGGAAATATCTTACGTTCAAAACTGGAAAGAAGCTTTCTGAGAAACTGCTGTGTGTTCTGTTAATTCATCTCACAGAGTTACATCTTTCCCTTCAAGAAGCCTTTCGCTAAGGCTGTTCTTGTGGAATTGGCAAAGGGATATTTGGAAGCCCATAGAGGGCTACGGTGAAAAAGGAAATATCTTCCGTTCAAAACTGGAAAGAAGCTTTCTGAGAAACTGTTCTATGTTCTGTTAATTCATCTCACAGAGTTACATCTTTCCCTTCAAGAAGCCTTTTGCTAAGGCTGTTCTTGGGGAATTGGCAAAGGGATATTTGGAAGCCCATAGAGAGCTATGGTGAAAAAGGAAATATCTTCCGTTCAAAACTGGAAAGAAGCTTTCTGAGAAACTGCTCTGTGTTCTGTTAATTCATCTCACAGAGTTACATCTTTCCCTTCAAGAAGCCTTTCTCTAAGGCTGTTCTTGTGGAATTGGCAAAGGGATATTTGGAAGCCCATAGAGGGCTATGGTGAAAAAGGAAATATCTTCCGTTCAAAACTGGAAAGAAGCTTTCTGAAAAACTGCTCTGTGTTCTGTTAATTCATCTCACAGAGTTACATATTTCCCATCAAGAAGCCTTTCGCTAAGGCTGTTTTTGTGGAATTGGCAAAGGGATATTTGGAAGCCCATAGAGGGCTATGGTGAAAAAGGAAATATCTTACGTTCAAAACTGGAAAGAAGCTTTCTGAGAAACTGCTGTGTGTTCTGTTAATTCATCTCACAGAGTTACATCTTTCCCTTCAAGAAGCCTTTCGCTAAGGCTTTTCTTGTGGAATTGGCAAAGGGATATTTGGAAGCCCATAGAGGGCTATGGTGAAAAAGGAAATATCTTCCGTTCAAAACTGGAAAGAAGCTTTCTGAGAAACTGCTCTGTGTTCTGTTAATTCATCTCACAGAGTTACATCTTTCCCTTCAAGAAGCCTTTCGCTAAGGCTGTTATTGTGGAATTGGCAAAGGGATATTTGGAAGCCCATAGAGGGCTCTGGTGAAAAAGGAAATATCTTCCGTTCAAAACTGGAAAGAAGCTTTCTGAGAAACTGCTCTGTGTTCTGTTAATTCGTCTCACAGAGTTACATCTTTAACTTCAAGAAGCCTTTCGCTAAGGCTGTTCTTGTGGAATTGGCAAAGGGATATTTGGAAGCCCATAGAGGGCTATGGTGAAAAAGGAAATATCTTCCGTTCAAAACTGGAAAGAAGCTTTCTGAGAAACTGCTCTGTGTTCTGTTAATTCATCTCACAGAGTTACATCTTTCCCTTCAAGAAGCCTTTCGCTAAGGCTGTTCTTGTGGAATTGGCAAAGGGATATTTGGAAGCCCATAGAGGGCTATGGTGAAAAAGGAAATATCTTCCGTTCAAAACTGGAAAGAAGCTTTCTGAGAAACTGCTCTGTGTTCTGTTAATTCATCTCACAGAGTTACACCTTTCCCTTCAAGAAGCCTTTCGCTAAGGCTGTTCTTGTGGAATTGGCCAAGGGATATTTGGAAGCCCATAGAGGGCTATGTTGAAAAAGGAAATATCTTCCGTTCAAAACTGGAAAGAAGCTTTCTGAGAAACTGTTCTATGTTCTGTTAATTCATCTTACAGAGTTACATCTTTCCCTTCAAGAAGCCTTTTGCTAAGGCTGTTCTTGCGGAATTGGCAAAGGGATATTTGGAAGCCCATAGAGGGCTATGGTGAAAAAGGAAATATCTTCCGTTCAAAACTGGAAAGAAGCTTTCTGAGAAACTGCTCTGTGTTCTGTTAATTCATCTCACATAGTTACATCTTTCCTTTCAAGAAGCCTTTCTCTAAGGCTGTTCTTGTGGAATTGGCAAAGGGATATTTGGAAGCCCATAGAGGGCTATGGTGAAAAAGGAAATATCTTCCGTTCAAAACTGGAAAGAAGCTTTCTGAGAAACTGCTCTGTGTTCTGTTAATTCATCTCACAGAGTTACATCTTTCCCTTCAAGAAGCCTTTCGCTAAGGCTGTTCTTGTGGAATTGGCAAAGGGATATTTGGAAGCCCATAGAGGGCTCTGGTGAAAAAGGAAATATCTTCCGTTCAAAACTGGAAAGATGCTTTCTGAGAAACTGCTCTGTGTTCTGTTAATTCGTCTCACAGAGTTACATCTTTAACTTCAAGAAGCCTTTCGCTAAGGCTGTTCTTGTGGAATTGGCAAAGGGATATTTGGAAGCCCATAGAGGGCTATGGTGAAAAAGGAAATATCTTCCGTTCAAAACTGGAAAGAAGCTTTCTGAGAAACTGCTCTGTGTTCTGTTAATTCATCTCACAGAGTTACATCTTTCCCTTCAAGAAGCCTTTCGCTAAGGCTGTTCTTCTGGAATTGGCAAAGGGATATTTGGAAGCCCATAGAGGGCTATGGTGAAAAAGGAAATATCTTCCGTTCAAAACTGGAAAGAAGCTTTCTGAGAAACTGCTCTGTGTTCTGTTAATTCATCTCACAGAGTTACATCTTTCCCTTCAAGAAGCCTTTCGCTAAGGCTGTTCTTGGGGAATTGGCAAAGGGATATTTGGAAGCCCATAGAGGGCTATGGTGAAAAAGGAAATATCTTCCGTTCAAAACTGGAAAAAAGCTTTCTGAGAAACTGCTCTGTGTTCTGTTAATTCATCTCACAGAGTTACATATTTCCCTTCCAGAAGCCTTTCGCTAAGGCTGTTTTTGTGGAGTCGGCAAAGGGATATTTGGAAGCCCATAGAGGGCTATGGTGAAAAAGGAAATATCTTCCGTTCAAAACTGGAAAGAAGCTTTCTGAGAAACCGCTCTGTGTTCTGTTAATTCATCTCACCGAGTTACATCTTTCCCTTCAAGAAGTCTTTCGCTAAGGCTGTTCTTGTGGAATTGGCAAAGGGATATTTGGAAGCCCATAGAGGGCTATGGAGAAAAAGGAAATATCTTCCGTTCAAAACTGGAAAGAAGCTTTCTGAGAAACTGTTCTATGTTCTGTTAATTCATCTCACAGAGTTACATCTTTCCCTTCAAGAAGCCTTTTGCTAAGGCTGTTCTTGTGGAATTGGCAAAGGGATATTTGGAAGCCCATGGTGGGCTATGGTGAAAAAGGAAATATCTTCCGTTCAAAAGTGGAAAGAAGCTTTCTGAGAAACTGCTCTGTGTTCTGTTAATTCATCTAGCAGAGTTACATCTCTTCCTTCAAGAAGCCTTTCGCTAAGGCTGTTCTTGTGGAGTTGGCAAAGGGATATTTGGAAGCCCATAGAGGGCTCTGGTGAAAAAGGAAATATCTTCCGTTCAAAACTGGAAAGAAGCTTTCTGAGAAACTGCTCTGTGTTCTGTTAATTCGTCTCACAGAGTTACATCTTTAACTTCAAGAAGCCTTTCGCTAAGGCTGTTCTTGTGGAATTGGCAAAGGGATATTTGGAAGCCCATAGAGGGCTATGGTGAAAAAGGAAATATCTTCCGTTCAAAACTGGAAAGAAGCTTTCTGAGAAACTGCTCTGTGTTCTGTTAATTCATCTCACAGAGTTACATCTTTCCCTTCAAGAAGCCTTTCGCTAAGGCTGTTCTTGTGGAATTGGCAAAGGGATATTTGGAAGCCCATAGAGGGCTCTGGTGAAAAAGGAAATATCTTCCGTTCAAAACTGGAAAGAAGCTTTCTGAGAAACTGCTCTGTGTTCTGTTAATTCGTCTCACAGAGTTACATCTTTAACTTCAAGAAGCCTTTCGCTAAGGCTGTTCTTGTGGAATTGGCAAAGGGATATTTGGAAGCCCATAGAGGGCTATGGTGAAAAAGGAAATATCTTCCGTTCAAAACTGGAAAGAAGCTTTCTGAGAAACTGCTCTGTGTTCTGTTAATTCATCTCACAGAGTTACATCTTTCCCTTCAAGAAGCCTTTCGCTAAGGCTGTTCTTCTGGAATTGGCAAAGGGATATTTGGAAGCCCATAGAGGGCTATGGTGAAAAAGGAAATATCTTCCGTTCAAAACTGGAAAGAAGCTTTCTGAGAAACTGCTCTGTGTTCTGTTAATTCATCTCACAGAGTTACATCTTTCCCTTCAAGAAGCCTTTCGCTAAGGCTGTTCTTGGGGAATTGGCAAAGGGATATTTGGAAGCCCATAGAGGGCTATGGTGAAAAAGGAAATATCTTCTGTTCAAAACTGGAAAAAAGCTTTCTGAGAAACTGCTCTGTGTTCTGTTAATTCATCTCACAGAGTTACATATTTCCCTTCCAGAAGCCTTTCGCTAAGGCTGTTTTTGTGGAGTTGGCAAAGGGATATTTGGAAGCCCATAGAGGGCTGTGGTGAAAAAGGAAATATCTTCCGTTCAAAACTGGAAAGAAGCTTTCTGAGAAACCGCTCTGTGTTCTGTTAATTCATCTCACCGAGTTACATCTTTCCCTTCAAGAAGTCTTTCGCTAAGGCTGTTCTTGTGGAATTGGCAAAGGGATATTTGGAAGCCCATAGAGGGCTATGGAGAAAAAGGAAATATCTTCCGTTCAAAACTGGAAAGAAGCTTTCTGAGAAACTGTTCTATGTTCTGTTAATTCATCTCACAGAGTTACATCTTTCCCTTCAAGAAGCCTTTTGCTAAGGCTGTTCTTGTGGAATTGGCAAAGGGATATTTGGAAGCCCATGGTGGGCTATGGTGAAAAAGGAAATATCTTCCGTTCAAAAGTGGAAAGAAGCTTTCTGAGAAACTGCTCTGTGTTCTGTTAATTCATCTAGCAGAGTTACATCTCTTCCTTCAAGAAGCCTTTCGCTAAGGCTGTTCTTGTGGAATTGGCAAAGGGATATTTGGAAGCCCATAGAGGGCTATGGTGAAAAAGGAAATATCTTCCGTTCAAAACTGGAAAGAAGCTTTCTGAGAAACTGCTCTGTGTTCTGTTAATTCATCTCACAGAGTTACATCTTTCCCTTCAAGAAGCCTTTCGCTAAGGCTGTTCTTGGGGAATTGGCAAAGGGATATTTGGAAGCCCATAGAGGGCTATGGTGAAAAAGGATATATCTTCCGTTCAAAACTGGATAGAAGCTTTCTGAGAAACTGCTCTGTGTTCTGTTAATTCATCTCAAAGAGTTACATCTTTCCCTTCAAGAAGCCTTTCGCTAAGGCTGTTCTTGTGGAATTGGCAAAGGGATATTTGGAAGCCCATAGAGGGCTATGGTGAAAAAGGAAATATCTTCCGTTCAAAACTGGAAAGGAGCTTTCTGAGAAACTGCTGTGTGTTCTGTTAATTCATCTCACAGAGTTATATCTTTCCCTTCAAGAAGCCTTTCGCTAAGGCTCTTCTTGTGGAATTGGCAAAGGGATATTTTAAGCCCATAGAGGGCTATGGTGAAAAAGGAAATATCTTACGTTCAAAACTGGAAAGAAGCTTTCTGAGAAACTGCTGTGTGTTCTGTTAATTCATCTCACAGAGTTACATCTTTCCCTTCAAGAAGCCTTTCGCTAAGGCTGTTCTTGTGGAATTGGCAAAGGGATATTTGGAAGCCCATAGAGGGCTACGGTGAAAAAGGAAATATCTTCCGTTCAAAACTGGAAAGAAGCTTTCTGAGAAACTGTTCTATGTTCTGTTAATTCATCTTACAGAGTTACATCTTTCCCTTCAAGAAGCCTTTTGCTAAGGCTGTTCTTGGGGAATTGGCAAAGGGATATTTGGAAGCCCATAGAGAGCTATGGTGAAAAAGGAAATATCTTCCGTTCAAAACTGGAAAGAAGCTTTCTGAGAAACTGCTCTGTGTTCTGTTAATTCATCTCACAGAGTTACATCTTTCCCTTCAAGAAGCCTTTCTCTAAGGCTGTTCTTGTGGAATTGGCAAAGGGATATTTGGAAGCCCATAGAGGGCTATGGTGAAAAAGGAAATATCTTCCGTTCAAAACTGGAAAGAAGCTTTCTGAAAAACTGCTCTGTGTTCTGTTAATTCATCTCACAGAGTTACATATTTCCCATCAAGAAGCCTTTCGCTAAGGCTGTTTTTGTGGAATTGGCAAAGGGATATTTGGAAGCCCATAGAGGGCTATGGTGAAAAAGGAAATATCTTACGTTCAAAACTGGAAAGAAGCTTTCTGAGAAACTGCTGTGTGTTCTGTTAATTCATCTCACAGAGTTACATCTTTCCCTTCAAGAAGCCTTTCGCTAAGGCTTTTCTTGTGGAATTGGCAAAGGGATATTTGGAAGCCCATAGAGGGCTATGGTGAAAAAGGAAATATCTTCCGTTCAAAACTGGAAAGAAGCTTTCTGAGAAACTGCTCTGTGTTCTGTTAATTCATCTCACAGAGTTACATCTTTCCCTTCAAGAAGCCTTTCGCTAAGGCTGTTATTGTGGAATTGGCAAAGGGATATTTGGAAGCCCATAGAGGGCTCTGGTGAAAAAGGAAATATCTTCCGTTCAAAACTGGAAAGAAGCTTTCTGAGAAACTGCTCTGTGTTCTGTTAATTCGTCTCACAGAGTTACATCTTTAACTTCAAGAAGCCTTTCGCTAAGGCTGTTCTTGTGGAATTGGCAAAGGGATATTTGGAAGCCCATAGAGGGCTATGGTGAAAAAGGAAATATCTTCCGTTCAAAACTGGAAAGAAGCTTTCTGAGAAACTGCTCTGTGTTCTGTTAATTCATCTCACAGAGTTACATCTTTCCCTTCAAGAAGCCTTTCGCTAAGGCTGTTCTTGTGGAATTGGCAAAGGGATATTTGGAAGCCCATAGAGGGCTATGGTGAAAAAGGAAATATCTTCCGTTCAAAACTGGAAAGAAGCTTTCTGAGAAACTGCTCTGTGTTCTGTTAATTCATCTCACAGAGTTACACCTTTCCCTTCAAGAAGCCTTTCGCTAAGGCTGTTCTTGTGGAATTGGCCAAGGGATATTTGGAAGCCCATAGAGGGCTATGTTGAAAAAGGAAATATCTTCCGTTCAAAACTGGAAAGAAGCTTTCTGAGAAACTGTTCTATGTTCTGTTAATTCATCTTACAGAGTTACATCTTTCCCTTCAAGAAGCCTTTTGCTAAGGCTGTTCTTGCGGAATTGGCAAAGGGATATTTGGAAGCCCATAGAGGGCTATGGTGAAAAAGGAAATATCTTCCGTTCAAAACTGGAAAGAAGCTTTCTGAGAAACTGCTCTGTGTTCTGTTAATTCATCTCACAGAGTTACATCTTTCCCTTCAAGAAGCCTTTCTCTAAGGCTGTTCTTGTGGAATTGGCAAAGGGATATTTGGAAGCCCATAGAGGGCTATGGTGAAAAAGGAAATATCTTCCGTTCAAAACTGGAAAGAAGCTTTCTGAAAAACTGCTCTGTGTTCTGTTAATTCATCTCACAGAGTTACATATTTCCCATCAAGAAGCCTTTCGCTAAGGCTGTTTTTGTGGAATTGGCAAAGGGATATTTGGAAGCCCATAGAGGGCTATGGTGAAAAAGGAAATATCTTACGTTCAAAACTGGAAAGAAGCTTTCTGAGAAACTGCTGTGTTCTGTTAATTCATCTCACAGAGTTACATCTTTCCCTTCAAGAAGCCTTTCCTAAAGCTGTTCTTGTGGAATTGGCAAAGGGATATTTGGAAGCCCATAGAGAGCTATGGTGAAAAAGGAAATATCTTCCGTTCAAAACTGGAAAGAAGCTTTCTGAAAAACTGCTCTGTGTTCTGTTAATTCATCTCACAGAGTTACATATTTCCCTTCAAGAAGCCTTTCGCTAAGGCTGTTTTTGTGGAATTGGCAAAGGGATATTTGGAAGCCCATAGAGGGCTATGGTGAAAAAGGAAATATCTTCCGTTCAAAACTGGAAAGAAGCTTTCTGAGAAACTGCTCTGTGTTCTGTTAATTCATCTCACAGAGTTACATCTTTCCCTTCAAGAAGCCTTTCGCTAAGGCTTTTCTTGTGGAATTGGCAAAGGGATATTTGGAAGCCCATAGAGGGCTATGGTGAAAAAGGAAATATCTTCCGTTCAAAACTGGAAAAAAGCTTTCTGAGAAACTGTTCTATGTTCTGTTAATTCATCTCACAGAGTTACATCTTTCCCTTCAAGAAGCCTTTCGCTAAGGCTGTTCTTGTGGAATTGGCAAAGGGATATTTGGAAGCCCATAGAGGTCTATGGTGAAAAAGGAAATATCTTCCGTTCAAAACTGGAAAGAAGCTTTCTGAGAAACTGCTCTGTGTTCTGTTAATTAATCTCACAGAGTTACATCTTTAACTTCAAGAAGCCTTTCGCTAAGGCTGTTCTTGTGGAATTGGCAAAGGGATATTTGGAAGCCCATAGAGGGCTATGGTGAAAAAGGAAATATCTTCCGTTCAAAACTGGAAAGAAGCTTTCTGAGAAACTGCTCTGTGTTCTGTTAAATCATCTAGCAGAGTTACATCTCTTCCTTCAAGAAGCCTTTCGCTAAGGCTGTTCTTGTGGAATTGGCAAAGGGATATTTGGAAGCCCATAGAGGGCTATGGTGAAAAAGGAAATATCTTCCGTTCAAAACTGGAAAGAAGCTTTCTGAGAAACTGCTCTGTGTTCTGTTAATTCATCTCACAGAGTTACATCTTTCCCTTCAAGAAGCCTTTCGCTAAGGCTGTTCTTGGGGAATTGGCAAAGGGATATTTGGAAGCCCATAGAGGGCTATGGTGAAAAAGGATATATCTTCCGTTCAAAACTGGATAGAAGCTTTCTGAGAAACTGCTCTGTGTTCTGTTAATTCATCTCAAAGAGTTACATCTTTCCCTTCAAGAAGCCTTTCGCTAAGGCTGTTCTTGTGGAATTGGCAAAGGGATATTTGGAAGCCCATAGAGGGCTATGGTGAAAAAGGAAATATCTTCCGTTCAAAACTGGAAAGAAGCTTTCTGAGAAACTGCTCTGTGTTCTGTTAATTCATCTCACAGAGTTATATCTTTCCCTTCAAGAAGCCTTTCGCTAAGGCTGTTCTTGTGGAATTGGCAAAGGGATATTTTAAGCCCATAGAGGGCTATGGTGAAAAAGGAAATATCTTCCGTTCAAAACTGGAAAGAAGCTTTCTGAGAAACTGCTGTGTGTTCTGTTAATTCATCTCACAGAGTTACATCTTTCCCTTCAAGAAGCCTTTCGCTAAGGCTGTTCTTGTGGAATTGGCAAGGGATATTTGGAAGCCCATAGAGGGCTATGGTGAAAAAGGAAATATCTTCCGTTCAAAACTGGAAAGAAGCTTTCTGAGAAACTGTTCTATGTTCTGTTAATTCATCTCACAGAGTTACATCTTTCCCTTCAAGAAGCCTTTTGCTAAGGCTGTTCTTGTGGAATTGGCAAAGGGATATTTGGAAGCCCATGGTGGGCTATGGTGAAAAAGGAAATATCTTCCGTTCAAAAGTGGAAAGAAGCTTTCTGAGAAACTGCTCTGTGTTCTGTTAATTCATCTAGCAGAGTTACATCTCTTCCTTCAAGAAGCCTTTCGCTAAGGCTGTTCTTGTGGAATTGGCAAAGGGATATTTGGAAGCCCATAGAGGGCTATGGTGAAAAAGGAAATATCTTCCGTTCAAAACTGGAAAGAAGCTTTCTGAGAAACTGCTCTGTGTTCTGTTAATTCATCTCACAGAGTTACATCTTTCCCTTCAAGAAGCCTTTCGCTAAGGCTGTTCTTGGGGAATTGGCAAAGGGATATTTGGAAGCCCATAGAGGGCTATGGTGAAAAAGGATATATCATCCGTTCAAAACTGGATAGAAGCTTTCTGAGAAACTGCTCTGTGTTCTGTTAATTCATCTCAAAGAGTTACATCTTTCCCTTCAAGAAGCCTTTCGCTAAGGCTGTTCTTGTGGAATTGGCAAAGGGATATTTGGAAGCCCATAGAGGGCTATGGTGAAAAAGGAAATATCTTCCGTTCAAAACTGGAAAGGAGCTTTCTGAGAAACTGCTGTGTGTTCTGTTAATTCATCTCACAGAGTTATATCTTTCCCTTCAAGAAGCCTTTCGCTAAGGCTCTTCTTGTGGAATTGGCAAAGGGATATTTTAAGCCCATAGAGGGCTATGGTGAAAAAGGAAATATCTTACGTTCAAAACTGGAAAGAAGCTTTCTGAGAAACTGCTGTGTGTTCTGTTAATTCATCTCACAGAGTTACATCTTTCCCTTCAAGAAGCCTTTCGCTAAGGCTGTTCTTGTGGAATTGGCAAAGGGATATTTGGAAGCCCATAGAGGGCTACGGTGAAAAAGGAAATATCTTCCGTTCAAAACTGGAAAGAAGCTTTCTGAGAAACTATTCTATGTTCTGTTAATTCATCTTACAGAGTTACATCTTTCCCTTCAAGAAGCCTTTTGCTAAGGCTGTTCTTGGGGAATTGGCAAAGGGATATTTGGAAGCCCATAGAGAGCTATGGTGAAAAAGGAAATATCTTCCGTTCAAAACTGGAAAGAAGCTTTCTGAGAAACTGCTCTGTGTTCTGTTAATTCATCTCACAGAGTTACATCTTTCCCTTCAAGAAGCCTTTCTCTAAGGCTGTTCTTGTGGAATTGGCAAAGGGATATTTGGAAGCCCATAGAGGGCTATGGTGAAAAAGGAAATATCTTCCGTTCAAAACTGGAAAGAAGCTTTCTGAAAAACTGCTCTGTGTTCTGTTAATTCATCTCACAGAGTTACATATTTCCCATCAAGAAGCCTTTCGCTAAGGCTGTTTTTGTGGAATTGGCAAAGGGATATTTGGAAGCCCATAGAGGGCTATGGTGAAAAAGGAAATATCTTACGTTCAAAACTGGAAAGAAGCTTTCTGAGAAACTGCTGTGTGTTCTGTTAATTCATCTCACAGAGTTACATCTTTCCCTTCAAGAAGCCTTTCGCTAAGGCTTTTCTTGTGGAATTGGCAAAGGGATATTTGGAAGCCCATAGAGGGCTATGGTGAAAAAGGAAATATCTTCCGTTCAAAACTGGAAAGAAGCTTTCTGAGAAACTGCTCTGTGTTCTGTTAATTCATCTCACAGAGTTACATCTTTCCCTTCAAGAAGCCTTTCGCTAAGGCTGTTATTGTGGAATTGGCAAAGGGATATTTGGAAGCCCATAGAGGGCTCTGGTGAAAAAGGAAATATCTTCCGTTCAAAACTGGAAAGAAGCTTTCTGAGAAACTGCTCTGTGTTCTGTTAATTCGTCTCACAGAGTTACATCTTTAACTTCAAGAAGCCTTTCGCTAAGGCTGTTCTTGTGGAATTGGCAAAGGGATATTTGGAAGCCCATAGAGGGCTATGGTGAAAAAGGAAATATCTTCCGTTCAAAACTGGAAAGAAGCTTTCTGAGAAACTGCTCTGTGTTCTGTTAATTCATCTCACAGAGTTACATCTTTCCCTTCAAGAAGCCTTTCGCTAAGGCTGTTCTTGTGGAATTGGCAAAGGGATATTTGGAAGCCCATAGAGGGCTATGGTGAAAAAGGAAATATCTTCCGTTCAAAACTGGAAAGAAGCTTTCTGAGAAACTGCTCTGTGTTCTGTTAATTCATCTCACAGAGTTACACCTTTCCCTTCAAGAAGCCTTTCGCTAAGGCTGTTCTTGTGGAATTGGCCAAGGGATATTTGGAAGCCCATAGAGGGCTATGTTGAAAAAGGAAATATCTTCCGTTCAAAACTGGAAAGAAGCTTTCTGAGAAACTGTTCTATGTTCTGTTAATTCATCTTACAGAGTTACATCTTTCCCTTCAAGAAGCCTTTTGCTAAGGCTGTTCTTGCGGAATTGGCAAAGGGATATTTGGAAGCCCATAGAGGGCTATGGTGAAAAAGGAAATATCTTCCGTTCAAAACTGGAAAGAAGCTTTCTGAGAAACTGCTCTGTGTTCTGTTAATTCATCTCACAGAGTTACATCTTTCCCTTCAAGAAGCCTTTCTCTAAGGCTGTTCTTGTGGAATTGGCAAAGGGATATTTGGAAGCCCATAGAGGGCTATGGTGAAAAAGGAAATATCTTCCGTTCAAAACTGGAAAGAAGCTTTCTGAAAAACTGCTCTGTGTTCTGTTAATTCATCTCACAGAGTTACATATTTCCCATCAAGAAGCCTTTCGCTAAGGCTGTTTTTGTGGAATTGGCAAAGGGATATTTGGAAGCCCATAGAGGGCTATGGTGAAAAAGGAAATATCTTACGTTCAAAACTGGAAAGAAGCTTTCTGAGAAACTGCTGTGTTCTGTTAATTCATCTCACAGAGTTACATCTTTCCCTTCAAGAAGCCTTTCCTAAAGCTGTTCTTGTGGAATTGGCAAAGGGATATTTGGAAGCCCATAGAGAGCTATGGTGAAAAAGGAAATATCTTCCGTTCAAAACTGGAAAGAAGCTTTCTGAAAAACTGCTCTGTGTTCTGTTAATTCATCTCACAGAGTTACATATTTCCCTTCAAGAAGCCTTTCGCTAAGGCTGTTTTTGTGGAATTGGCAAAGGGATATTTGGAAGCCCATAGAGGGCTATGGTGAAAAAGGAAATATCTTCCGTTCAAAACTGGAAAGAAGCTTTCTGAGAAACTGCTCTGTGTTCTGTTAATTCATCTCACAGAGTTACATCTTTCCCTTCAAGAAGCCTTTCGCTAAGGCTTTTCTTGTGGAATTGGCAAAGGGATATTTGGAAGCCCATAGAGGGCTATGGTGAAAAAGGAAATATCTTCCGTTCAAAACTGGAAAAAAGCTTTCTGAGAAACTGTTCTATGTTCTGTTAATTCATCTCACAGAGTTACATCTTTCCCTTCAAGAAGCCTTTCGCTAAGGCTGTTCTTGTGGAATTGGCAAAGGGATATTTGGAAGCCCATAGAGGTCTATGGTGAAAAAGGAAATATCTTCCGTTCAAAACTGGAAAGAAGCTTTCTGAGAAACTGCTCTGTGTTCTGTTAATTAATCTCACAGAGTTACATCTTTAACTTCAAGAAGCCTTTCGCTAAGGCTGTTCTTGTGGAATTGGCAAAGGGATATTTGGAAGCCCATAGAGGGCTATGGTGAAAAAGGAAATATCTTCCGTTCAAAACTGGAAAGAAGCTTTCTGAGAAACTGCTCTGTGTTCTGTTAAATCATCTAGCAGAGTTACATCTCTTCCTTCAAGAAGCCTTTCGCTAAGGCTGTTCTTGTGGAATTGGCAAAGGGATATTTGGAAGCCCATAGAGGGCTATGGTGAAAAAGGAAATATCTTCCGTTCAAAACTGGAAAGAAGCTTTCTGAGAAACTGCTCTGTGTTCTGTTAATTCATCTCACAGAGTTACATCTTTCCCTTCAAGAAGCCTTTCGCTAAGGCTGTTCTTGGGGAATTGGCAAAGGGATATTTGGAAGCCCATAGAGGGCTATGGTGAAAAAGGATATATCTTCCGTTCAAAACTGGATAGAAGCTTTCTGAGAAACTGCTCTGTGTTCTGTTAATTCATCTCAAAGAGTTACATCTTTCCCTTCAAGAAGCCTTTCGCTAAGGCTGTTCTTGTGGAATTGGCAAAGGGATATTTGGAAGCCCATAGAGGGCTATGGTGAAAAAGGAAATATCTTCCGTTCAAAACTGGAAAGAAGCTTTCTGAGAAACTGCTCTGTGTTCTGTTAATTCATCTCACAGAGTTATATCTTTCCCTTCAAGAAGCCTTTCGCTAAGGCTGTTCTTGTGGAATTGGCAAAGGGATATTTTAAGCCCATAGAGGGCTATGGTGAAAAAGGAAATATCTTCCGTTCAAAACTGGAAAGAAGCTTTCTGAGAAACTGCTGTGTGTTCTGTTAATTCATCTCACAGAGTTACATCTTTCCCTTCAAGAAGCCTTTCGCTAAGGCTGTTCTTGTGGAATTGGAAAAGGGATATTTGGAAGCCCATAGAGGGCTATGGTGAAAAAGGAAATATCTTCCGTTCAAAACTGGAAAAAAGCTTTCTGAGAAATTGTTCTATGTTCTGTTAATTCATCTCACAGAGTTACATCTTTCCCTTCAAGAAGCCTTTCGCTAAGGCTGTTCTTGTGGAATTGGCAAGGGATATTTGGAAGCCCATAGAGGGCTATGGTGAAAAAGGAAATATCTTCCGTTCAAAACTGGAAAGAAGCTTTCTGAGAAACTGCTCTGTGTTCTGTTAATTCATCTCACAGAGTTACATCTTTCCCTTCAAGAAGCCTTTCGCTACGGCTGTCCTTGGGGAATTGGCAAAGGGATATTTGGAAGCCCATAGAGGGCTATGGTGAAAAAGGAAATATCTTCCGTTCAAAACTGGAAAGAAGCTTTCTGAGAAACTGCTCTGTGTTCTGTTAATTCATCTCACAGAGTTACATCTTTCCCTTCAAGAAGCCTTTCGCTAAGGCTGTTCTTGTGGAATTGGCAAAGGGATATTTGGAAGCCCATAGAGGGCTCTGGTGAAAAAGGAAATATCTTCCGTTCAAAACTGGAAAGAAGCTTTCTGAGAAACTGCTCTGTGTTCTGTTAATTCGTCTCACAGAGTTACATCTTTAACTTCAAGAAGCCTTTCGCTAAGGCTGTTCTTCTGGAATTGGCAAAGGGATATTTGGAAGCCCATAGAGGGCTATGGTGAAAAAGGAAATATCTTCCGTTCAAAACTGGAAAGAAGCTTTCTGAGAAACTGCTCCGTGTTCTGTTAATTCATCTCACAGAGTTACATCTTTCCCTTCAAGAAGCCTTTCGCTAAGGCTGTTCTTGTGGAATTGGCAAAGGGATATTTGGAAGCCCATAGAGGGCTATGGTGAAAAAGGAAATATCTTCCGTTCAAAACTGGAAAGAAGCTTTCTGAGAAACTGCTCTGTGTTCTGTTAATTCATCTCACAGAGTTACACCTTTCCCTTCAAGAAGCCTTTCGCTAAAGCTGTTCTTGTGGAATTGGCCAAGGGATATTTGGAAGCCCATGGAGGGCTATGTTGAAAAAGGAAATATCTTCCGTTCAAAACTGGAAAGAAGCTTTCTGAGAAACTGTTCTATGTTCTGTTAATTCATCTTACAGAATTACATCTTTCCCTTCAAGAAGCCTTTTGCTAAGGCTGTTCTTGCGGAATTGGCAAAGGGATATTTGGAAGCCCATAGAGGGCTATGGTGAAAAAGGAAATATCTTCCGTTCAAAACTGGAAAGAAGCTTTCTGAGAAACTGCTCTGTGTTCTGTTAATTCATCTCACAGAGTTACATCTTTCCCTTCAAGAAGCCTTTCTCTAAGGCTGTTCTTGTGGAATTGGCAAAGGGATATTTGGAAGCCCATAGAGGGCTATGGTGAAAAAGGAAATATCTTCCGTTCAAAACTGGAAAGAAGCTTTCTGAAAAACTGCTCTGTGTTCTGTTAATTCATCTCACAGAGTTACATCTTTCCCATCAAGAAGCCTTTCGCTAAGGCTGTTTTTGTGGAATTGGCAAAGGGATATTTGGAAGCCCATAGAGGGCTATGGTGAAAAAGGAAATATCTTACGTTCAAAACTGGAAAGAAGCTTTCTGAGAAACTGCTGTGTGTTCTGTTAATTCATCTCACAGAGTTACATCTTTCCCTTCAAGAAGCCTTTCGCTCAGGCTTTTCTTGTGGAATTGGCAAAGGGATATTTGGAAGCCCATAGAGGGCTATGGTGAAAAAGGAAATATCTTCCGTTCAAAACTGGAAAAAAGCTTTCTGAGAAACTGTTCTATGTTCTGTTAATTCATCTCACAGAGTTACATCTTTCCCTTGAAGAAGCCTTTCGCTAAGGCTGTTCTTGTGGAATTGGCAAAGGGATATTTGGAAGCCCATAGAGGTCTATGGTGAAAAAGGAAATATCTTCCGTTCAAAACTGGAAAGAAGCTTTCTGAGAAACGCTCTGTGTTCTGTTAATTAATCTCACAGAGTTACATCTTTAACTTCAAGAAGCCTTTCGCTAAGGCTGTTCTTGTGGAATTGGCAAAGGGATATTTGGAAGCCCATAGAGGGCTATGGTGAAAAAGGAAATATCTTCCGTTCAAAACTGGAAAGAAGCTTTCTGAGAAACTGCTCTGTGTTCTGTTAATTCATCTCACAGAGTTACATCTTTAACTTCAAGAAGCCTTTCTCTAAGGCTGTTCTTGTGGAAATGGCAAAGGGATATTTGGAAGCCCATAGAGGGCTATGGTGAAAAAGGAAATATCTTCCGTTCAAAACTGGAAAGAAGCTTTCTGAGAAACTGTTCTGTGTTCTGTTAATTCATCTCACAGAGTTACATCTTTCCCTTCAAGAAGCCTTTCGCTAAGGCTGTTCTTGTGGAATTGGCAAAGGGATATTTGGAAGCCCATAGAGGGCTATGGTGAAAAAGGAAATATCTTCCGTTCAAAACTGGAAAGAAGCTTTCTGAGAAACTGCTCTGTGTTCTGTTAATTCATCTCACAGGGTTACATCTTTAACTTCAAGAAGCCTTTCGCTAAGGCTGTTCTTGTGGAATTGGCAAAGGGATATTTGGAAGCCCATAGAGGGCTATGGTGAAAAAGGAAATATCTTCCGTTCAAAACTGGAAAGAAGCTTTCTGAGAAACTGCTCTGTGTTCTGTTAATTCATCTCACAGAGTTACATCTTTCCCTTCAAGAAGCCTTTCGCTAAGGCTGTTCTTGTGGAATTGGCAAAGGGATATTTGGAAGCCCATAAAGGGCTATGTTGAAAAAGGAAATATCTTCCGTTCAAAACTGGAAAGAAGCTTTCTGAGAAACTGCTCTGTGTTCTGTTAATTCATCTCACAGAGTTACATCTTTCCCTTCAAGAAGCCTTTCTCTAAGGCTGTTCTTTTGGAATTGGCAAAGGGATATTTGGAAGCCCATAGAGGGCTATGGTGAAAAAGGAAATATCTTCCGTTCAAACCTGGAAAGAAGCTTTCTGAAAAACTGCTCTGTGTTCTGTTAATTCATCTCACAGAGTTACATATTTCCCTTCAAGAAGCCTTTCGCTAAGGCTGTTTTTGTGGAATTGGCAAAGGGATATTTGGAAGCCCATAGAGGGCTATGGTGAAAAAGGAAATATCTTCCGTTCAAAACTGGAAAGAAGCTTTCTGAGAAACTGCTGTGTGTTCTGTTAATTCATCTCACAGAGTTACATCTTTCCCTTCAAGAAGCCTTTCGCTAAGGCTTTTCTTGTGGAATTGGCAAAGGGATATTTGGAAGCCCATAGAGGGCTACGGTGAAAAAGGAAATATCTTCCGTTCAAAACTGGAAAAAAGCTTTCTGAGAAACTGTTCTATGTTCTGTTAATTCATCTCACAGAGTTACATCTTTCCCTTCAAGAAGCCTTTCGCTAAGGCTGTTCTTGTGGAATTGGCCAGGGATATTTGGAAGCCCACAGAGGTCTATGGTGAAAAAGGAAATATCTTCCGTTCAAAACTGGAAAGAAGCTTTCTGAGAAACTGCTCTGTGTTCTGTTAATTAATCTCACAGAGTTACATCTTTAACTTCAAGAAGCCTTTCGCTAAGGCTGTTCTTCTGGAATTGGCAAAGGGATATTTGGAAGCCCATAGAGGGCTATGGTGAAAAAGGAAATATCTTCCGTTCAAAACTGGAAAGAAGCTTTCTGAGAAACTGCTCTGTGTTCTGTTAATTCATCTCACAGAGTAACATCTTTAACTTCAAGAAGCCTTTCGCTAAGGCTGTTCTTGTGGAATTGGCAAAGGGATATTTGGAAGCCCATAGAGGGCTATGGTGAAAAAGGAAATATCTTCCGTTCAAAACTGGAAAGAAGCTTTCTGAGAAACTGCTGTGTTCTGTTAATTCATCTCACAGAGTTACATCTTTCCCTTCAAGAAGCCTTTCCTAAAGCTGTTCTTGTGGAATTGGCAAAGGGATATTTGGAAGCCCATAGAGAGCTATGGTGAAAAAGGAAATATCTTCCGTTCAAAACTGGAAAGAAGCTTTCTGAAAAACTGCTCTGTGTTCTGTTAATTCATCTCACAGAGTTACATATTTCCCTTCAAGAAGCCTTTCGCTAAGGCTGTTTTTGTGGAATTGGCAAAGGGATATTTGGAAGCCCATAGAGGGCTATGGTGAAAAAGGAAATATCTTCCGTTCAAAACTGGAAAGAAGCTTTCTGAGAAACTGCTCTGTGTTCTGTTAATTCATCTCACAGAGTTACATCTTTCCCTTCAAGAAGCCTTTCGCTAAGGCTTTTCTTGTGGAATTGGCAAAGGGATATTTTGAAGCCCATAGAGGGCTATGGTGAAAAAGGAAATATCTTCCGTTCAAAACTGGAAAGAAGCTTTCTGAGAAACTGCTCTGTGTTCTGTTAATTCATCTCACAGAGTTACATCTTTCCCTTCAAGAAGCCTTTCGCTAAGGCTCTTCTTGTGGAATTGGCAAAGGGATATTTGGAAGCCCATAGAGGGCTATGTTGAAAAAGGAAATATCTTCCGTTCAAAACTGGAAAGCAGCTTTCTGAGAAACTGCTCTGTGTTCTGTTAATTCATCTCACAGAGTTACATCTTTCCCTTCAAGAATCCTTTCTCTAAGGCTGTTCTTGTGGAATTGGCAAAGGGATATTTGGAAGCCCATAGAGGGCTATGGTGAAAAAGGAAATATCTTCCGTTCAAAACTGGAAAGAAGCTTTCTGAAAAACTGCTCAGTGTTCTGTTAATTCATCTCACAGAGTTACATATTTCCCTTCAAGAAGCCTTTCGCTAAGGCTGTTTTTGTGGAATTGGCAAAGGGATATTTGGAAGCCCATAGAGGGCTATGGTGAAAAAGGAAATATCTTCCGTTCAAAACTGGAAAGAAGCTTTCTGAGAAACTGCTCTGTGTTCTGTTAATTCATCTCACAGAGTTACATCTTTCCCTTCAAGAAGCCTTTCGCTAAGGCTGTTCTTGTGGAATTGGCAAAGGGATATTTGGAAGCCCATAGAGGGCTATGGTGAAAAAGGAAATATCTTCCGTTCAAAACTGGAAAAAAGCTTTCTGAGAAACTGTTCTATGATCTGTTAATTCATCTCACAGAGTTACATCTTTCCCTTCAAGAAGCCTTTCGCTAAGGCTGTTCTTGTGGAATTGGCAAAGGGATATTTGGAAGCCCATAGAGGTCTATGGTGAAAAAGGAAATATCTACCGTTCAAAACTGGAAAGAAGCTTTCTGAGAAACTGCTCTGTGTTCTGTTAATTCATCTCACAGAGTTACATCTTTCCCTTCAAGAAGCCTTTCGCTAAGGCTGTTCTTGTGGAATTGGCGAAGGGATATTTGGAAGCCCATAGAGGGCTATGGTGAAAAAGGAAATATCTTTCGTTCAAAACTGGAAAGAAGCTTTCTGAGAAACTGCTCTGTGTTCTGTTAATTCATCTCACAGAGTTACATCTTTCCCTTCAAGAAGCCTTTCGCTAAGCCTGTTCTTGTGGAATTGGCAAAGGGATATTTGGAAGCCCATAGAGGGCTATGGTGAAAAAGGAAATATCATCCGTTCAAAACTGGAAAGAAGCTTTCTGAGAAACTGCTCTGTGTTCTGTTAATTCATCTCACAGAGTTACATATTTCCCTTCAAGAAGCCTTTCGCTAAGGCTGTTTTTGTGGAATTGGCAAAGGGATATTTGGAAGCCCATAGAGGGCTATGGTGAAAAAGGAAATATCTTCCGTTCAAAACTGGAAAGAAGCTTTCTGAGAAACTGCTGTGTGTTCTGTTAATTCATCTCACAGAGTTACATCTTTCCCTTCAAGAAGCCTTTCGCTAAGGCTTTTCTTGTGGAATTGGCAAAGGGATATTTGGAAGCCCATAGAGGGCTACGGTGAAAAAGGAAATATCTTCCGTTCAAAACTGGAAAAAAGCTTTCTGAGAAACTGTTCTATGTTCTGTTAATTCATCTCACAGAGTTACATCTTTCCCTTCAAGAAGCCTTTCGCTAAGGCTGTTCTTGTGGAATTGGCCAGGGATATTTGGAAGCCCACAGAGGTCTATGGTGAAAAAGGAAATATCTTCCGTTCAAAACTGGAAAGAAGCTTTCTGAGAAACTGCTCTGTGTTCTGTTAATTAATCTCACAGAGTTACATCTTTAACTTCAAGAAGCCTTTCGCTAAGGCTGTTCTTCTGGAATTGGCAAAGGGATATTTGGAAGCCCATAGAGGGCTATGGTGAAAAAGGAAATATCTTCCGTTCAAAACTGGAAAGAAGCTTTCTGAGAAACTGCTCTGTGTTCTGTTAATTCATCTCACAGAGTAACATCTTTAACTTCAAGAAGCCTTTCGCTAAGGCTGTTCTTGTGGAATTGGCAAAGGGATATTTGGAAGCCCATAGAGGGCTATGGTGAAAAAGGAAATATCTTCCGTTCAAAACTGGAAAGAAGCTTTCTGAGAAACTGCTGTGTTCTGTTAATTCATCTCACAGAGTTACATCTTTCCCTTCAAGAAGCCTTTCCTAAAGCTGTTCTTGTGGAATTGGCAAAGGGATATTTGGAAGCCCATAGAGAGCTATGGTGAAAAAGGAAATATCTTCCGTTCAAAACTGGAAAGAAGCTTTCTGAAAAACTGCTCTGTGTTCTGTTAATTCATCTCACAGAGTTACATATTTCCCTTCAAGAAGCCTTTCGCTAAGGCTGTTTTTGTGGAATTGGCAAAGGGATATTTGGAAGCCCATAGAGGGCTATGGTGAAAAAGGAAATATCTTCCGTTCAAAACTGGAAAGAAGCTTTCTGAGAAACTGCTCTGTGTTCTGTTAATTCATCTCACAGAGTTACATCTTTCCCTTCAAGAAGCCTTTCGCTAAGGCTTTTCTTGTGGAATTGGCAAAGGGATATTTTGAAGCCCATAGAGGGCTATGGTGAAAAAGGAAATATCTTCCGTTCAAAACTGGAAAGAAGCTTTCTGAGAAACTGCTCTGTGTTCTGTTAATTCATCTCACAGAGTTACATCTTTCCCTTCAAGAAGCCTTTCGCTAAGGCTCTTCTTGTGGAATTGGCAAAGGGATATTTGGAAGCCCATAGAGGGCTATGTTGAAAAAGGAAATATCTTCCGTTCAAAACTGGAAAGCAGCTTTCTGAGAAACTGCTCTGTGTTCTGTTAATTCATCTCACAGAGTTACATCTTTCCCTTCAAGAATCCTTTCTCTAAGGCTGTTCTTGTGGAATTGGCAAAGGGATATTTGGAAGCCCATAGAGGGCTATGGTGAAAAAGGAAATATCTTCCGTTCAAAACTGGAAAGAAGCTTTCTGAAAAACTGCTCTGTGTTCTGTTAATTCATCTCACAGAGTTACATATTTCCCTTCAAGAAGCCTTTCGCTAAGGCTGTTTTTGTGGAATTGGCAAAGGGATATTTGGAAGCCCATAGAGGGCTATGGTGAAAAAGGAAATATCTTCCGTTCAAAACTGGAAAGAAGCTTTCTGAGAAACTGCTCTGTGTTCTGTTAATTCATCTCACAGAGTTACATCTTTCCCTTCAAGAAGCCTTTCGCTAAGGCTGTTCTTGTGGAATTGGCAAAGGGATATTTGGAAGCCCATAGAGGGCTATGGTGAAAAAGGAAATATCTTCCGTTCAAAACTGGAAAAAAGCTTTCTGAGAAACTGTTCTATGATCTGTTAATTCATCTCACAGAGTTACATCTTTCCCTTCAAGAAGCCTTTCGCTAAGGCTGTTCTTGTGGAATTGGCAAAGGGATATTTGGAAGCCCATAGAGGTCTATGGTGAAAAAGGAAATATCTACCGTTCAAAACTGGAAAGAAGCTTTCTGAGAAACTGCTCTGTGTTCTGTTAATTCATCTCACAGAGTTACATCTTTCCCTTCAAGAAGCCTTTCGCTAAGGCTGTTCTTGTGGAATTGGCGAAGGGATATTTGGAAGCCCATAGAGGGCTATGGTGAAAAAGGAAATATCTTTCGTTCAAAACTGGAAAGAAGCTTTCTGAGAAACTGCTCTGTGTTCTGTTAATTCATCTCACAGAGTTACATCTTTCCCTTCAAGAAGCCTTTCGCTAAGCCTGTTCTTGTGGAATTGGCAAAGGGATATTTGGAAGCCCATAGAGGGCTATGGTGAAAAAGGAAATATCATCCGTTCAAAACTGGAAAGAAGCTTTCTGAGAAACTGCTCTGTGTTCTTTTCGTTCATCTCACAGAATTACATCTTTCCCTTCAAGAAGCCTTTCGCTAAGGCTCTTCTTTTGGAACTGGCAAAGGGATATTTGGAAGCCCATGGTGGGCTATGGTGAAAAAGGAAATATCTTCCGTTCAAAAGTGGAAAGAAGCTTTCTGAGAAACTGCTCTGTGTTCTGTTAATTCATCTAGCAGAGTTACATCTCTTCCTTCAAGAAGCCTTTCGCTAAGGCTGTTCTTGTGGAATTGGCAAAGGGATATTTGGAAGCCCATAGAGGGCTATGCTGAAAAAGGAAATATCTTCCGTTCAAAACTGGAAAGAAGCTTTCTGAGAAACTGCTCTGTGTTCTGTTAATTCATCTCACAGAGTTACATCTTTAACTTCAAGAAGCCTTTCGCTAAGGCTGTTCTTGTGGAATTGGCAAAGGGATATTTGGAACCCCTAGAGGGCTATGGAGAAAAAGGAAATATCTTCCGTTCAAAACTGGAAAGAAGCTTTCTGAGAAACTGTTCTATGTTCTGTTAATTCATTTCACAGAGTTACATCTTTCCCTTCAAGAAGCCTTTCGCTAAGGCTGTTCTTGTGGAATTGGCAAAGGGATATTTGGAAGCCCATAGAGGGCTCTGGTGAAAAAGGAAATATCTTCCGTTCAAAACTGGAAAGAAGCTTTCTGAGAAACTGCTCTGTGTTCTGTTAATTCGTCTCACAGAGTTACATCTTTAACTTCAACAAGCCTTTCGCTAAGGCTGTTCTTGTGGAATTGGCAAAGGGATATTTGGAAGCCCATAGAGGGCTATGGTGAAAAAGGAAATATCTTCCGTTCAAAACTGGAAAGAAGCTTTCTGAGAAACTGCTCTGTGTTCTGTTAATTCATCTCTCAGAGTTACATCTTTCCCTTCAAGAAGCCTTTCGCTAAGGCTGTTCTTGTGGAATTGGCAAAGGGATATTTGGAAGCCCATAGAGGGCTATGGTGAAAAAGGAAATATCTTCCGTTCAAAACTGGAAAGAAGCTTTCTGAGAAACTGCTCTGTGTTCTGTTAATTCATCTCACAGAGTTACATCTTTCCCTTCAAGAAGCCTTTCGCTAAGGCTATTCTTGTGGAATTGGCAAAGGGATATTTGGACGCCCATAGAGGGCTATGGTGAAAAAGGAAATATCTTCCGTTCAAAACTGGAAAAAAGCTTTCTGAGAAACTGCTCTGTGTTCTGTTAATTCATCTCACAGAGTTACATATTTCCCTTCAAGAAGCCTTTCGCTAAGGCTGTTTTTGTGGAGTTGGCAAAGGGATATTTGGAAGCCCATAGAGGGCTATGGTGAAAAAGGAAATATCTTCCGTTCAAAACTGGAAAGAAGCTTTCTGAGAAACTGCTCTGTGTTCTGTTAATTCATCTCACAGAGTTACATCTTTCCCTTCAAGAAGTCTTTCGCTAAGGCTGTTCTTGTGGAATTGGCAAAGGGATATTTGGAAGCCCATAGAGGGCTATGGAGAAAAAGGAAATATCTTCCGTTCAAAACTGGAAAGAAGCTTTCTGAGAAACTGTTCTATGTTCTGTTAATTCATCTCACAGAGTTACATCTTTCCCTTCAAGAAGCCTTTTGCTAAGGCTGTTCTTGTGGAATTGGCAAAGGGATATTTGGAAGCCCGTAGAGGGCTATGGTGAAAAAGGAAATATCTTCCGTTCAAAACTGGAAAGAAGCTTTCTGAGAAACTGCTCTGTGTTCTGTTAATTCATCTCACAGAGTTACATCTTTCCCTTCAAGAAGCCTTTCGCTAAGCCTGTTCTTGTGGAATTGGCAAAGGGATATTTGGAAGCCCATAGAGGGCTATGGTGAAAAAGGAAATATCATCCGTTCAAAACTGGAAAGAAGCTTTCTGAGAAACTGCTCTGTGTTCTTTTAATTCATCTCACAGAATTACATCTTTCCCTTCAAGAAGCCTTTCGCTAAGGCTCTTCTTGTGGAATTGGCAAAGGGATATTTGGAAGCCCATGGTGGGCTATGGTGAAAAAGGAAATATCTTCCGTTCAAAATTGGAAAAAAGCTTTCTGAGAAACTGCTCTGTGTTCTGTTAATTCATCTCACAGAGTTACATCTTTCCGTTCATGAAGCCTTTTGCTAAGGCTGTTCTTGTGGAATTGGCAAAGGGATATTTGGAAGCCCGTAGAGGGCTATGGTGAAAAAGGAAATATCTTCCGTTCAAAACTGGAAAGAAGCTTTCTGAGAAACTGCTCTGTGTTCTTTTAGTTCATCTCACAGAATTACATCTTTCCCTTCAAGAAGCCTTTCGCTAAGGCTCTTCTTTTGGAACTGGCAAAGGGATATTTGGAAGCCCATAGAGGTCTATGGTGAAAAAGGAAATATCTACCGTTCAAAACTGGAAAGAAGCTTTCTGAGAAACTGCTCTGTGTTCTGTTAATTCATCTAGCAGAGTTACATCTTTCCCTTCAAGAAGCCTTTCGCTAAGGCTGTTCTTGTGGAATTGGCGAAGGGATATTTGGAAGCCCATAGAGGGCTATGGTGAAAAAGGAAATATCTTCCGTTCAAAACTGGAAAGAAGCTTTCTGAGAAACTGCTCTGTGTTCTGTTAATTCATCTCACAGAGTTACATCTTTAAATTCAAGAAGCCTTTCGCTAAGGCTGTTCTTGTGGAATTGGCAAAGGGATATTTGGAACCCCTAGAGGGCTATGGAGAAAAAGGAAATATCTTCCGTTCAAAACTGGAAAGAAGCTTTCTGAGAAACTGTTCTATGTTCTGTTAATTCATTTCACAGAGTTACATCTTTCCCTTCAAGAAGCCTTTCGCTAAGGCTGTTCTTGTGGAATTGGCAAAGGGATATTTGGAAGCCCATAGAGGGCTCTGGTGAAAAAGGAAATATCTTCCGTTCAAAACTGGAAAGAAGCTTTCTGAGAAACTGCTCTGTGTTCTGTTAATTCGTCTCACAGAGTTACATCTTTAACTTCAACAAGCCTTTCGCTAAGGCTGTTCTTGTGGAATTGGCAAAGGGATATTTGGAAGCCCATAGAGGGCTATGGTGAAAAAGGAAATATCTTCCGTTCAAAACTGGAAAGAAGCTTTCTGAGAAACTGCTCTGTGTTCTGTTAATTCATCTCTCAGAGTTACATCTTTCCCTTCAAGAAGCCTTTCGCTAAGGCTGTTCTTGTGGAATTGGCAAAGCGATATTTGGAAGCCCATAGAGGGCTATGGTGAAAAAGGAAATATCTTCCGTTCAAAACTGGAAAGAAGCTTTCTGAGAAACTGCTCTGTGTTCTGTTAATTCATCTCACAGAGTTACATCTTTCCCTTCAAGAAGCCTTTCGCTAAGGCTATTCTTGTGGAATTGGCAAGGGGATATTTGGAAGCCCATAGAGGGCTATGGTGAAAAAGGAAATATCTTCCGTTCAAAACTGGAAAAAAGCTTTCTGAGAAACTGCTCTGTGTTCTGTTAATTCATCTCACAGAGTTACATATTTCCCTTCAAGAAGCCTTTCGCTAAGGCTGTTTTTGTGGAGTTGGCAAAGGGATATTTGGAAGCCCATAGAGGGCTATGGTGAAAAAGGAAATATCTTCCGTTCAAAACTGGAAAGAAGCTTTCTGAGAAACTGCTCTGTGTTCTGTTAATTCATCTCACAGAGTTACATCTTTAAATTCAAGAAGTCTTTCGCTAAGGCTGTTCTTGTGGAATTGGCAAAGGGATATTTGGAAGCCCATAGAGGGCTATGGAGAAAAAGGAAATATCTTCCGTTCAAAACTGGAAAGAAGCTTTCTGAGAAACTGTTCTATGTTCTGTTAATTCATCTCACAGAGTTACATCTTTCCCTTCAAGAAGCCTTTTGCTAAGGCTGTTCTTGTGGAATTGGCAAAGGGATATTTGGAAGCCCGTAGAGGGCTATGGTGAAAAAGGAAATATCTTCCGTTCAAAACTGGAAAGAAGCTTTCTGAGAAACTGCTCTGTGTTCTGTTAATTCATCTCACAGAGTTACATCTTTCCCTTCAAGAAGCCTTTCGCTAAGCCTGTTCTTGTGGAATTGGCAAAGGGATATTTGGAAGCCCATAGAGGGCTATGGTGAAAAAGGAAATATCATCCGTTCAAAACTGGAAAGAAGCTTTCTGAGAAACTGCTCTGTGTTCTTTTAATTCATCTCACAGAATTACATCTTTCCCTTCAAGAAGCCTTTCGCTAAGGCTCTTCTTGTGGAATTGGCAAAGGGATATTTGGAAGCCCATGGTGGGCTATGGTGAAAAAGGAAATATCTTCCGTTCAAAATTGGAAAAAAGCTTTCTGAGAAACTGCTCTGTGTTCTGTTAATTCATCTCACAGAGTTACATCTTTCCCTTCAAGAAGCCTTTTGCTAAGGCTGTTCTTGTGGAATTGGCAAAGGGATATTTGGAAGCCCGTAGAGGGCTATGGTGAAAAAGGAAATATCTTCCGTTCAAAACTGGAAAGAAGCTTTCTGAGAAACTGCTCTGTGTTCTGTTAATTCATCTCACAGAGTTACATCTTTCCCTGCAAGAAGCCTTTCGCTAAGCCTATTCTTGTGGAATTGGCAAAGGGATATTTGGAAGCCCATAGAGGGCTATGGTGAAAAAGGAAATATCATCCGTTCAAAACTGGAAAGAAGCTTTCTGAGAAACTGCTCTGTGTTCTTTTAATTCATCTCACAGAATTACATCTTTCCCTTCAAGAAGCCTTTCGCTAAGGCTCTTCTTGTGGAATTGGCAAAGGGATATTTGGAAGCCCATGGTGGGCTATGGTGAAAAAGGAAATATCTTCCGTTCAAAATTGGAAAAAAGCTTTCTGAGAAACTGCTCTGTGTTCTGTTAATTCATCTCACAGAGTTACATCTTTCCCTTCAAGAAGCCTTTCTCTAAGCCAGTTCTTGTGGAATTCGCAAAGGGATATTTGGAAGCCCATAGAGGGCTATGGTGAAAAAGGAAATATCATCCGTTCAAAACTGGAAAGAAGCTTTCTGAGAAACTGCTCTGTGTTCTTTTAATTCATCTCACAGAATTACATCTTTCCCTTCAAGAAGCCTTTCGCTAAGGCTCTTCTTGTGGAATTGGCAAAGGGATATTTGGAAGCCCATGGTGGGCTATGGTGAAAAAGGAAATATCTTCCGTTCAAAACTGGAAAGAAGCTTTCTGAGAAACTGCTCTGTGTTCTGTTAATTCATCTCACAGAGTTACATCTTTCCCTTCAAGAAGCCTTTCGCTAAGGCTGTTCTTGGGGAATTGGCAAAGGGATATTTGGAAGCCCATAGAGGGCTATGGTGAAAAAGGATATATCTTCCGTTCAAAACTGGAAAGAAGCTTTCTGAGAAACTGCTCTGTGTTCTGTTAATTCATCTCACAGAGTTACATCTTTCCCTTCAAGAAGCCTTTCGCTAAGGCTGTTCTTGTGGAATTGGCAAAGGGATATTTGGAAGCCCATAGAGGGCTATGTTGAAAAAGGAAATATCTTCCGTTCAAAACTGGAAAGAAGCTTTCTGAGAAACTGCTCTGTGTTCTGTTAATTCATCTCACAGAGTTACATCTTTCCCTTCAAGAAGCCTTTCGCTAAGGCTGTTCTTGTGGAATTGGCAAAGGGATATTTGGAAGCCCATAGAGGGCTATGGTGAAAAAGGAAATATCTTCCGTTCAAAACTGGAAAGAAGCTTTCTGAAAAACTGCTCTGTGTTCTGTTAATTCATCTCACAGAGTTACATATTTCCCTTCAAGAAGCCTTTCGCGAAGGCTGTTTTTGTGGAATTGGCAAAGGGATATTTGGAAGCCCATAGAGGGCTATGGTGAAAAAGGAAATATCTTACGTTCAAAACTGGAAAGAAGCTTTCTGAGAAACTGCTGTGTGTTCTGTTAATTCATCTCACAGAGTTACATCTTTCCCTTCAAGAAGCCTTTCGCTAAGGCTTTTCTAGTGGAATTGGCAAAGGGATATTTGGAAGCCCATAGAGGGCTATGGTGAAAAAGGAAATATCTTCCGTTCAAAACTGGAAAAAAGCTTTCTGAGAAACTGTTCTATGTTCTGTTAATTCATCTCACAGAGTTACATCTTTCCCTTCAAGAAGCCTTTCGCTAAGGCTGTTCTTGTGGAATTGGCAAAGGGATATTTGGAAGCCCATAGAGGTCTATGGTGAAAAAGGAAATATCTTCCGTTCAAAACTGGAAAGAAGCTTTCTGAGAAACTGCTCTGTGTTCTGTTAATTAATCTCACAGAGTTACATCTTTAACTTCAAGAAGCCTTTCGCTAAGGCTGTTCTTGTGGAATTGGCAAAGGGATATTTGGAAGCCAATAGAGGGCTATGGTGAAAAAGGAAATATCTTCCGTTCAAAACTGGAAAGAAGCTTTCTGAGAAACTGCTGTGTGTTCTGTTAATTCATCTCACAGAGTTACATCTTTCCCTTCAGGAAGCCTTTCGCTAAGGCTTTTCTTGTGGAATTGGCAAAGGGATATTTGGAAGCCCATAGAGGGCTATGGTGAAAAAGGAAATATCTTCCGTTCAAAACTGGAAAAAAGCTTTCTGAGAAACTGTTCTATGTTCTGTTCATTCATCTCACAGAGTTACATCTTTCCCTTCAAGAAGCCTTTCGCTAAGGCTGTTCTTGTGGAATTGGCAAGGGATATTTGGAAGCCCATAGAGGGCTATGGTGAAAAAGGAAATATCTTCCGTTCAAAACTGGAAAGAAGCTTTCTGAGAAACTGCTCTGTGTTCTGTTAATTCATCTCACAGAGTTACATCTTTCCCTTCAAGAAGCCTTTCGCTAAGGCTGTTCTTGTGGAATTGGCAAAGGGATATTTGGAAGCCCATAGAGGGCTATGGTGAAAAAGGAAATATCTTCCGTTCAAAACTGGAAAGAAGCTTTCTGAGAAACTGCTCTGTGTTCTGTTAATTCATCTCACAGAGTTACATCTTTCCCTTCAAGAAGCCTTTCGCTAAGGCTGTTCTTGTGGAATTGGCAAAGGGATATTTGGAAGCCCATAGAGGGCTATGGTGAAAAAGGAAATATCTTCCGTTCAAAACTGGAAAAAAGCTGTCTGTGAAACTGCTCTGTGTTCTGTTAATTCATCTCACAGAGTTACATATTTCCCTTCAAGAAGCCTTTCGCTAAGGCTGTTTGTGGAGTTGGCCAAAGGATATTTGGAAGCCCATAGAGGGCTATGGTGAAAAAGGAAATATCTTCCGTTCAAAACTGGAAAGAAGCTTTCTGAGAAACTGCTCTGTGTTCTGTTAATTCATCTCACAGAGTTACATCTTTCCTTTCAAGAAGTCTTTCACTAAGGCTGTTCTTGTGGAATTGGCAAAGGGATATTTGGAAGCCCATAGAGGGCTATGGAGAAAAAGGAAATATCTTCCGTTCAAAACTGGAAAGAAGCTTTCTGAGAAACTGTTCTATGTTCTGTTAATTCATCTCACAGAGTTACATCTTTCCCTTCAAGAAGCCTTTTGCTAAGGCTGTTCTTGTGGAATTGGCAAAGGGATATTTGGAAGCCCATAGAGGGCTATGGTGAAAAAGGAAATATCTTCCGTTCAAAACTGGAAAGAAGCTTTCTGAGAAACTGCTCTGTGTTCTGTTAATTCATCTCACAGAGTTACATCTTTCCCTTCAAGAAGCCTTTCGCTAAGCCTGTTCTTGTGGAATTGGCAAAGGCATATTTGGAAGCCCATAGAGGGCTCTGGTGAAAAAGGAAACATCATCCGTTCAAAACTGGAAAGAAGCTTTCTGAGAAACTGCTCTGTGTTCTTTTAATTCTTCTCACAGAATTACATCTTTCCCTTCAAGAAGCCTTTCGCTAAGGCTCTTCTTGTGGAATTGGCAAAGGGATATTTGGAAGCCCATGGTGGGCTATGGTGAAAAAGGAAATATCTTCCGTTCAAAATTGGAAAAAAGATTTCTGAGAAACTGCTCTGTGTTCTGTTAATTCATCTCACAGAGTTACATCTTTCCCTTCAAGAAGCCTTTCTCTAAGCCTGTTCTTGTGGAATTCGCAAAGGGATATTTGGAAGCCCATAGAGGGCTATGGTGAAAAAGGAAATATCATCCGTTCAAAACTGGAAAGAAGCTTTCTGAGAAACTGCTCTCTGTTCTTTTAATTCATCTCACAGAGTTACATCTTTCCCTTCAAGAAGCCTTTCGCTAAGGGTCTTCTTGTGGAATTGGCAAAGGGATATTTGGAAGCCCATGGTGGGCTATGGTGAAAAAGGAAATATCTTCCGTTCAAAAGTGGAAAGAAGCTTTCTGAGAAACTGCTCTGTGTTCTGTTAATTCATCTAGCAGAGTTACATCTCTTCCTTCAAGAAGCCTTTCGCTAAGGCTGTTCTTGTGGAATTGGCAAAGGGATATTTGGAAGCCCATAGAGGGCTATGGTGAAAAAGGAAATATCTTCCGTTCAAAACTGGAAAGAAGCTTTCTGAAAAACTGCTCTGTGTTCTGTTAATTCATCTCACAGAGTTACATCTTTAACTTCAAGAAGCCTTTCGCCAAGGCTGTTCTTGTGGAATTGGCAAAGGGATATTTGGAAGCCCATAGAGGGCTATGGTGAAAAAGGAAATATCTTCCGTTCAAAACTGGAAAGAAGCTTTCTGAGAAACTGCTCTGTGTTCTGTTAATTCATCTCACAGAGTTACATCTTTAACTTCAAGAAGCCTTTCTCTAAGGCTGTTCTTGTGGAATTGGCAAAGGAATATTTGGAAGCCCATAGAGGGCTATGGTGAAAAAGGAAATATCTTCCGTTCAAAACTGGAAAGAAGCTTTCTGAGAAACTGCTCTGTGTTCTGTTAATTCATCTCACAGAGTTACATCTTTCCCTTCAAGAAGCCTTTCGCTAAGGCTGTTCTTGTGGAATTGGCAAAGGGATATTTGGAAGCCCATAGAGGGCTATGGTGAAAAAGGAAATATCTTCCGTTCAAAACTGGAAAGAAGCTTTCTGAGAAACTGCTCTGTGTTCCGTTAATTCATCTCACAGAGTTACACCTTTCCCTTCAAGAAGCCTTTCGCTAAGGCTGTTCTTGTTTAATTGGCAAAGGGATATTTGGAAGCCCATAGAGGGCTATGGTGAAAAAGGAAATATCTTCCGTTCAAAACTGGAAAAAAGCTTTCTGAGAAACTGTTCTATGTTCTGTTAATTCATCTCACAGAGTTACATCTTTCCCTTCAAGAAGCCTTTCGCTAAGGCTGTTCTTGTGGAATTGGCAAAGGGATATTTGGAAGCTCATAGAGGGCTATGTTGAAAAAGTAAATATCTTCCGTTCAAAACTGGAAAGAAGCTTTCTGAGAAACTGCTCTGTGTTCTGTTAATTCATCTCACAGAGTTACATCTTTCCCTTCAAGAAGCCTTTCTCTAAGGCTGTTCTTGTGGAATTGGCAAAGGGATATTTGGAAGCCCATAGAGGGCTATGGTGAAAAAGGAAATATCTTCCGTTCAAAACTGGAAAGAAGCTTTCTGAAAAACTGCTCTGTGTTCTGTTAATTCATCTCACAGAGTTACATATTTCCCTTCAAGAAGCCTTTCGCTAAGGCTGTTTTTGTGGAATTGGCAAAGGGATATTTGGAAGCCCATAGAGGGCTAGGGTGAAAAAGGAAATATCTTACGTTCAAAACTGGAAAGAAGCTTTCTGAGAAACTGCTCTGTGTTCTGTTAATTCATCTCACAGAGTTACATCTTTCCCTTCAAGAAGCCTTTCGCTAAGGCTTTTCTTGTGGAATTGGCAAAGGGATATTTGGAAGCCCATAGAGGGCTATGGTGAAAAAGGAAATATCTTCCGTTCAAAACTGGAAAAAAGCTTTCTGAGAAACTGTTCTATGTTCTGTTAATTCATCTCACAGAGTTACATCTTTCCCTTCAAGAAGCCTTTCGCTAAGGCTGTTCTTGTGGAATTGGCAAAGGGATATTTGGAAGCCCATAGAGGTCTATGGTGAAAAAGGAAATATCTTCCGTTCAAAACTGGAAAGAAGCTTTCTGAGAAACTGCTCTGTGTTCTGTTAATTAATCTCACAGAGTTACATCTTTAACTTCAAGAAGCCTTTCGCTAAGGGTGTTCTTGTGGAATTGGCAAAGGGATATTTGGAAGCCCATAGAGGGCTATGGTGAAAAAGGAAATATCTTCCGTTCAAAACTGGAAAGAAGCTTTCTGAGAAACTGCTCTGTGTTCTGTTAATTCATCTCACAGAGTTACATCTTTAACTTCAAGAAGCCTTTCTCTAAGGCTGTTCTTGTGGAATTGGCAAAGGGATATTTGGAAGCCCATAGAGGGCTATGGTGAAAAAGGAAATATCTTCCGTTCAAAACTGGAAAGAAGCTTTCTGAGAAACTGCTCTGTGTTCTGTTAATTCATCTCACAGAGTTACATCTTTCCCTTGAAGAAGCCTTTCGCTAAGGCTGTTCTTGTGGAATTGGCAAAGGGATATTTGGAAGCCCATAGAGGGCTATGGTGAAAAAGGAAATATCTTCCGTTCAAAACTGGAAAGAAGCTTTCTGAGAAACTGCTCTGTGTTCTGTTAATTCATCTCACAGAGTTACACCTTTCCCTTCAAGAAGCCTTTCGCTAAGGCTGTTCTTGTGGAATTGGCAAAGGGATATTTGGAAGCCCATAGAGGGCTATGGTGAAAAAGGAAATATCTTCCGTTCAAAACTGGAAAAAAGCTTTCTGAGAAACTGTTCTACGTTCTGTTAATTCATCTCACAGTTACATCTTTCCCTTCAAGAAGCCTTTCGCTAAGGCTGTTCTTGTGGAATTGGCAAAGGGATATTTGGAAGCCCATAGAGGTCTATGGTGAAAAAGGAAATATCTTCCGTTCAAAACTGGAAAGAAGCTTTCTGAGAAACTGCTCTGTGTTCTGTTAATTCATCTCACAGGGTTACATCTTTAACTTCAAGAAGCCTTTCTCTAAGGCTGTTCTTGTGGAATTGGCAAAGGGATATTTGGAAGCCCATAGAGGGCTATGGTGAAAAAGGAAATATCTTCCGTTCAAAACTGGAAAGAAGCTTTCTGAGAAACTGCTCTGTGTTCTGTTAATTCATCTCACAGAGTTACATCTTTCCCTTGAAGAAGCCTTTCGCTAAGGCTGTTCTTGTGGAATTGGCAAAGGGATATTTGGAAGCCCATAGAGGGCTATGGTGAAAAAGGAAATATCTTCCGTTCAAAACTGGAAAAAAGCTTTCTGAGAAACTGTTCTACGTTCTGTTAATTCATCTCACAGTTACATCTTTCCCTTCAAGAAGCCTTTCGCTAAGGCTGTTCTTGTGGAATTGGCAAAGGGATATTTGGAAGCCCATAGAGGTCTATGGTGAAAAAGGAAATATCTTCCGTTCAAAACTGGAAAGAAGCTTTCTGAGAAACTGCTCTGTGTTCTGTTAATTCATCTCACAGGGTTACATCTTTAACTTCAAGAAGCCTTTCGCTAAGGCTGTTCTTGTGGAATTGGCAAAGGGATATTTGGAAGCCCATAGAGGGCTATGGTGAAAAAGGAAATATCTTCCGTTCAAAACTGGAAAGAAGCTTTCTGAGAAACTGCTCTGTGTTCTGTTAATTCATCTCACAGAGTTACATCTTTCCCTTCAAGAAGCCTTTCGCTAAGGCTGTTCTTGTGGAATTGGCCAAGGGATATTTGGAAGCCCATAGAGGGCTATGTTGAAAAAGGAAATATCTTCCGTTCAAAACTGGAAAGAAGCTTTCTGAGAAACTGCTCTGTGTTCTGTTAATTCATCTCACAGAGTTACATCTTTCCCTTCAAGAAGCCTTTCTCTAAGGCTGTTCTTGTGGAATTGGCAAAGGGATATTTGGAAGCCCATAGAGGGCTATGGTGAAAAAGGAAATATCTTCCGTTCAAAACTGGAAAGAAGCTTTCTGAAAAACTGCTCTGTGTTCTGTTAATTCATCTCACAGAGTTACATATTTCCCTTCAAGAAGCCTTTCGCTAAGGCTGTTTTTGTGGAATTGGCAAAGGGATATTTTGAAGCCCATAGAGGGCTATGGTGAAAAAGGAAATATCTTCCGTTCAAAACTGGAAAGAAGCTTTCTGAGAAACTGCTGTGTGTTCTGTTAATTCATCTCACAGAGTTACATCTTTCCCTTCAAGAAGCCTTTCGCTAAGGCTTTTCTTGTGGAATTGGCAAAGGGATATTTGGAAGCCCGTAGAGATCTATGGTGAAAAAGGAAATATCTTCCGTTCAAAACTGGAAAAAAGCTTTCTGAGAAACTGTTCTATGTTCTGTTAATTCATCTCACAGAGTTACATCTTTCCCTTCAAGAAGCCTTTCGCTAAGGCTGTTCTTGTGGAATTGGCAAGGGATATTTGGAAGCCCTTAGAGGGCTATGGTGAAAAAGGAAATATCTTCCGTTCAAAACTGGAAAGAAGCTTTCTGAGAAACTGCTCAGTGTTCTGTTAATTCATCTCACAGAGTTACATCTTTCCCTTCAAGAAGCCTTTCGCTAAGGCTGTTCTTGTGGAATTGGCAAAGGGATATTTGGAAGCCCATAGAGGGCTATGGTGAAAAAGGAAATATCTTCCGTTCAAAACTGGAAAGAAGCTTTCTGAAAAACTGCTCTGTGTTCTCTTAATTCATCTCACAGAGTTACATCTTTCCCTTCAAGAAGCCTTTCGCTAAGGCTGTTCTTGTGGAATTGGCAAAGGGATATTTGGAAGCCCATAGAGGGCTATGGTGAAAAAGGAAATATCTTACGTTCAAAACTGGAAAAAAGCTTTCGGAGAAACTGCTCTGTGTTCTGTTAATTCATCTCACAGAGTTACATATTTCCCTTCAAGAAGCCTTTCGCTAAGGCTGTTTTTGTGGAGTTGGCAAAGGGATATTTGGAAGCCCATAGAGGGCTATGGTGAAAAAGGAAATATCTTCCGTTCAAAACTGGAAAGAAGCTTTCTGAGAAACTGCTCTGTGTTCTGTTAATTCATCTCACAGAGTTACATCTTTCCCTTCAAGAAGTCTTTCGCTAAGGCTGTTCTTGTGGAATTGGCAAAGGGATATTTGGAAGCCCATAGAGGGCTATGGAGAAAAAGGAAATATCTTCCGTTGAAAACTGGAAAGAAGCTTTCTGAGAAACTGTTCTATGTTCTGTTAATTCATCTTACAGAGTTACATCTTTCCCTTCAAGAAGCCTTTTGCTAAGGCTGTTCTTGTGGAATTGGCAAAGAGATATTTGGAAGCCCATAGAGGGCTATGGTGAAAAAGGAAATATCTTCCGTTCAAAACTGGAAAGAAGCTTTCTGAGAAACTGCTCTGTGTTCTGTTAATTCATCTCACAGAGTTACATCTTTCCCTTCAAGAAGCCTTTCGCTAAGCCTGTTCTTGTGGAATTGGCAAAGGTATATTTGGAAGCCCATAGAGGGCTACGGTGAAAAAGGAAATATCTTCCGTTCAAAACTGGAAAAAAGCTTTCTGAGAAACTGCTCTGTGTTCTGTTAATTCATCTCACAGAGTTACATCTTTCCCTTCAAGAAGCCTTTCGCTAAGGCTGTTCTTGTGGAATTGGCAAAGGGATATTTGGAAGCCCATAGAGGTCTATTGTGAAAAAGGAAATATCTTCCGTTCAAAACTGGAAAGAAGCTTTCTGAGAAACTGCTCTGTGTTCTTTTAATTCATCTCACAGAATTACATCTTTCCCTTCAAGAAGCCTTTCGCTAAGGCTCTTCTTGTGGAATTGGCAAAGGGATATTTGGAAGCCCATGGTGGGCTATGGTGAAAAAGGAAATATCTTCCGTTCAAAATTGGAAAAAAGCTTTCTGAGAAACTGCTCTGTGTTCTGTTAATTCATCTCACAGAGTTACATCTTTCCCTTCAAGAAGCCTTTCTCTAAGCCTGTTCTTGTGGAATTCGCAAAGGGATATTTGGAAGCCCATAGAGGGCTATGGTGAAAAAGGAAATGTCATCCGTTCAAAACTGGAAAGAAGCTTTCTGAGAAACTGCTCTGTGTTCTGTTAATTCATCTCACAGAATTACATCTTTCCCTTCAAGAAGCCTTTCGCTAAGGCTCTTCTTGTGGAATTGGCAAAGGGATATTTGGAAGCCCATGGTGGGCTATGGTGAAAAAGGAAATATCTTCCGTTCAAAAGTGGAAAGAAGCTTTCTGAGAAACTGCTCTGTGTTCTGTTAATTCGTCTAGCAGAGTTACATCTCTTCCTTCAAGAAGCCTTTCGCTAAGGCTGTTCTTGTGGAATTGGCAAAGGGATATTTGGAAGCCCATAGAGGGCTATGGTGAAAAAGGAAATATCTTCCGTTCAAAACTGGAAAGAAGCTTTCTGAGAAACTGCTCTGTGTTCTGTTAATTCATCTCACAGAGTTACATCTTTCCCTTCAAGAAGCCTTTCGCTAAGGCTGTTCTTGTGGAATTGGCAAAGGGATATTTGGAAGCCCATAGAGGGCTATGTTGAAAAAGGAAATATCTTCCGTTCAAAACTGGAAAGAAGCTTTTTGAGAAACTGCTCTGTGTTCTGTTAATTCATCTCACAGAGTTACATCTTTCCCTTCAAGAAGCCTTTCTCTAAGGCTGTTCTTGTGGAATTGGCAAAGGGATATTTGGAAGCCCATAGAGGGCTATGGTGAAAAAGGAAATATCTTCCGTTCAAAACTGGAAAGAAGCTTTCTGAAAAACTGCTCTGTGTTCTGTTAATTCATGTCACAGAGTTACATATTTCCCTTCAAGAAGCCTTTCGCTAAGGCTGTTTTTGTGGAATTGGCAAAGGGATATTTGGAAGCCCATAGAGGGCTATGGTGAAAAAGGAAATATCTTACGTTCAAAACTGGAAAGAAGCTTTCTGAGAAACTGCTGTGTGTTCTGTTAATTCATCTCACAGAGTTACATCTTTCCCTTCAAGAAGCCTTTCGCTAAGGCTTTTCTTGTGGAATTGGCAAAGGGATATTTGGAAGCCCATAGAGGGCTATGGTGAAAAAGGAAATATCTTCCGTTCAAAACTGGAAAAAAGCTTTATGAGAAACTGTTCTATGTTCTGTTAATTCATCTCACAGAGTTACATCTTTCCCTTCAAGAAGCCTTTCGCTAAGGCTGTTCTTGTGGAATTGGCAAAGGGATATTTGGAAGCCCATAGAGGTCTATGGTGAAAAAGGAAATATCTTCCGTTCAAAACTGGAAAGAAGCTTTCTGAGAAACTGCTCTGTGTTCTGTTAATTAATCTCACAGTGTTACATCTTTAACTTCAAGAAGCCTTTCGCTAAGGCTGTTCTTGTGGAATTGGCAAAGGGATATTTGGAAGCCCATAGAGGGCTATGGTGAAAAAGGAAATATCTTCCGTTCAAAACTGGAAAGAAGCTTTCTGAGAAACTGCTCTGTGTTCTGTTAATTCATCTAGCAGAGTTACATCTCTTCCTTCAAGAAGCCTTTCGCTAAGGCTGTTCTTGTGGAATTGGCAAAGGGATATTTGGAAGCCCATAGAGGGCTATGGTGAAAAAGGAAATATCTTCCGTTCAAAACTGGAAAGAAGCTTTCTGAGAAACTGCTCTGTGTTCTGTTAATTCATCTCACAGAGTTACATCTTTCCCTTCAAGAAGCCTTTCGCTAAGGCTGTTCTTGTGGAATTGGCAAAGGGATATTTGGAAGCCCATAGAGGGCTATGGTGAAAAATTCCACAAGAACAGGCTTAGCGAAAGGCTTCTTGAAGGGAAAGATGTAACTCTGTGAGATGAATTAACAGAACACAGAGCAGTTTCTCAGAAAGCTTCTTTCCAGTTTTGAACGGAAGATATTTCCTTTTTCACCATAGCCCTCTATGGGCTTCCAAATATCCCTTTGCCAATTCCACAAGAACAGACTTAGCGAAAGGCTTCTTGAAGGGAAAGATGTAACTCGTAGAGATGAATTAACAGAACACAGAGCAGTTTCTCAGAAAGCTTCTTTCCAGTTTTGAACGAAAGATATTTCCTTTTTCACCATAGCCCTCTATGGGCTTCCAAATATCCCTTTGCCAATTCCACAACAACAGCCTTAGCGAAAGGCTTCTTGAAGGGAAAGATGTAACTCTGTGAGATGAATTAACAGAACATAGAACAGTTTCTCAGAAAGCTTCTTTCCAGTTTTGAACGGAAGATATTTCCTTTTTCTCCATAGCCCTCTATGGGCTTCCAAATATCCCTTTGCCAATTCCACAAGAACAGCCTTAGCGAAAGGCTTCTTGAAGTTAAAGATGTAACTCTGTGAGATGAATTAACAGAACACAGAGCAGTTTCTCAGAAAGCTTCTTTCCAGTTTTGAACGGAAGATATTTCCTTTTTCACCATAGCCCTCTATGGGCTTCCAAATATCCCTTTGCCAATTCCACAAGAACAGCCTTAGCGAAAGGCTTCTTGAAGGGAAAGATGTAACTCTGTGAGATGAATTAACAGAACACAGAGCAGTTTCTCAGAAAGCTTCTTTCCAGTTTTGAACGGAAGATATTTCCTATTTCACCCTAGCCCTCTATGGGCTTCCAAATATCCCTTTGCCAATTCCACAAGAACACCATTAGCGAAAGGCTTCTTGAAGGGAAAGATGTAACTCTGTGAGATGAATTAACAGAACACAGAGCAGTTTCTCAGAAAGCTTCTTTCCAGTTTTGAACGGAAGATATTTCCTTTTTCACCATAGCCCTCTATGGGCTTCCAAATATCCCTTTGCCAATTCCACAAGAACAGCCTTAGCGAAAGGCTTCTTGAAGTTAAAGATGTAACTCTGTGAGATGAATTAACAGAACACAGAGCAGTTTCTCAGAAAGCTTCTTTCCAGTTTTGAACGGAAGATATTTCCTTTTTCACCATAGCCCTCTATGGGCTTCCAAATATCCCTTTGCCAATTCCACAAGAACAGCCTTAGCGAAAGGCTTCTTGAAGGGAAAGATGTAACTCTGTGAGATGAATTAACAGAACATAGAACAGTTTCTCAGAAAGCTTCTTTCCAGTTTTGAACGGAAGATATTTCCTTTTTCACCATAGCCCTCTATAGGCTTTCAAATATCCCTTTGCCAATTCCACAAGAACAGCCTTAGCGAAAGGCTTCTTGAAGGGAAAGATGTAACTCTGTGAGATGAATTAACAGAACACAGAGCAGTTTCTCAGAAAGCTTCTTTCCAGTTTTGAACGGAAGATATTTCCTTTTTCACCATAGCCCTCTATGGGCTTCCAAATATCCCTTTGCCAATTCCACAAGAACAGCCTTAGCGAAAGACTTCTTGAAGGGAAAGTTGTAACTCTGTGAGATGAATTAACAGAACCCAGAGCAGTTTCTCAGAAAGCTTCTTTCCAGTTTTGAACGGAAGATATTTCCTTTTTCACCATAGCCCTCTATGGGCTTCCAAATATCCCTTTGCCAATTCCACAAGAACAGCCTTAGCGAAAGGCTTCTTGAAGGGAAAGATGTAACTCTGTGAGATGAATTAACAGAACACAGAGCAGTTTCTCAGAAAGCTTCTTTCCAGTTTTGAACGGAAGATATTTCCTATTTCACCCTAGCCCTCTATGGGCTTCCAAATATCCCTTTGCCAATTCCACAAGAACACCATTAGCGAAAGGCTTCTTGAAGGGAAAGATGTAACTCTGTGAGATGAATTAACAGAACACAGAGCAGTTTCTCAGAAAGCTTCTTTCCAGTTTTGAACGGAAGATATTTCCTTTTTCACCATAGCCCTCTATGGGCTTCCAAATATCCCTTTGCCAATTCCACAAGAACAGCCTTAGCGAAAGGCTTCTTGAAGTTAAAGATGTAACTCTGTGAGATGAATTAACAGAACACAGAGCAGTTTCTCAGAAAGCTTCTTTCCAGTTTTGAACGGAAGATATTTCCTTTTTCACCATAGCCCTCTATGGGCTTCCAAATATCCCTTTGCCAATTCCACAAGAACAGCCTTAGCGAAAGGCTTCTTGAAGGGAAAGATGTAACTCTGTGAGATGAATTAACAGAACATAGAACAGTTTCTCAGAAAGCTTCTTTCCAGTTTTGAACGGAAGATATTTCCTTTTTCACCATAGCCCTCTATAGGCTTTCAAATATCCCTTTGCCAATTCCACAAGAACAGCCTTAGCGAAAGGCTTCTTGAAGGGAAAGATGTAACTCTGTGAGATGAATTAACAGAACACAGAGCAGTTTCTCAGAAAGCTTCTTTCCAGTTTTGAACGGAAGATATTTCCTTTTTCACCATAGCCCTCTATGGGCTTCCAAATATCCCTTTGCCAATTCCACAAGAACAGCCTTAGCGAAAGACTTCTTGAAGGGAAAGTTGTAACTCTGTGAGATGAATTAACAGAACCCAGAGCAGTTTCTCAGAAAGCTTCTTTCCAGTTTTGAACGGAAGATATTTCCTTTTTCACCATAGCCCTCTATGGGCTTCCAAATATCCCTTTGCCAATTCCACAAGAACAGCCTTAGCGAAAGGCTTCTTGAAGGGAAAGATGTAACTCTGTGAGATGAATTAACAGAACACAGAGCAGTTTCTCAGAAAGCTTCTTTCCAGTTTTGAACGAAAGATATTTCCTTTTTCACCATAGCCCTCTATGGGCTTCCAAATATCCCTTTGCCAATTCCACAACAAGAGCCTTAGCGAAAGTCTTCTTGAAGGGAAAGATGTAACTCTGTGAGATGAATTAACAGAACATAGAACAGTTTCTCAGAAAGCTTCTTTCCAGTTTTGAACGGAAGATATTTCCTTTTTCTCCATAGCCCTCTATGGGCTTCCAAATATCCCTTTGCCAATTCCACAAAAACAGCCTTAGCGAAAGGCTTCTTGAAGTTAAAGATGTAACTCTGTGAGATGAATTAACAGAACACAGAGCAGTTTCTCAGAAAGCTTCTTTCCAGTTTTGAACGGAAGATATTTCCTTTTTCACCATAGCCCTCTATGGGCTTCCAAATATCCCTTTGCCAATTCCACAACAACAGCCTTAGCGAAAGGCTTCTTGAAGGGAAAGATGTAACTCTGTGAGATGAATTAACAGAACACAGAGCAGTTTTTCAGAAAGCTTCTTTCCAGTTTTGAACGGAAGATATTTCCTTTTTCACCATAGCCCTCTATGGGCTTCCAAATATCCCTTTGCCAATTCCACAAGAACAGCCTTAGCGAAAGGCTTCTTGAAGGGAAAGATGTAACTCTGTGAGATGAATTAACAGAACACAGAGCAGTTTCTCAGAAAGCTTCTTTCCAGTTTTGAACGGAAGATATTTCCTTTTTCACCATAGCCCTCTATGGGCTTCCAAATATCCCTTTGCCAAATCCACAACAACAGCCTTAGAGAAAGGCTTCTTGAAGTTAAAGATGTAACTCTGTGAGATGAATTAACAGAACACAGAGCAGTTTCTCAGAAAGCTTCTTTACAGTTTTGAACGGAAGATATTTCCTTTTTCACCATAGCCCTCTATGGGCTTCCAAATATCCCTTTGCCAATTCCACAAGAAGAGCCTTAGCGAAAGGCTTCTTGAAGTTAAAGATGTAACTCTGTGAGATGAATTAACAGAACACAGAGCAGTTTCTCAGAAAGCTTCTTTCCAGTTTTGAACAGAAGATATTTCCTTTTTCACCCTAGCCCTCTATGGGCTTCCAAATATCCCTTTGCCAATTCCACAAGAACAGCCTTAGTGAAAGGCTTCTTGAAGGGAAAGATGTAACTCTGTGAGATGAATTAACAGAACACAGAGCAGTTTCTCAGAAAGCTTCTTTCCAGTTTTGAACGGAAGATATTTCCTTTTTCACCATAGCCCTCTATGGGCTTCCAAATATCCCTTTGCCAATTCCACAAGAACAGCCTTAGCGAAAGGCTTCTTGAAGTTAAAGATGTAACTCTGTGAGATGAATTAACAGAACACAGAGCAGTTTCTCAGAAAGCTTCTTTCCAGTTTTGAACGAAACGTATTTCCTTTTTCACCATAGCCCTCTATGGGCTTCCAAATATCCCTTTGCCAATTCCACAAGAACAGGCTTAGCGAAAGGCTTCTTGAAGGGAAAGATGTAACTCTGTGAGATGAATTAACAGAACATAGAACAGTTTCTCAGAAAGCTTCTTTCCAGTTTTGAACGGAAGATATTTCCTTTTTCTCCATAGCCCTCTATGGGCTTCCAAATATCCCTTTGCCAATTCCACAAGAACAGACTTAGCGAAAGGCTTCTTGAAGGGAAAGATGTAACTCGTAGAGATGAATTAACAGAACACAGAGCAGTTTCTCAGAAAGCTTCTTTCCAGTTTTGAACGAAAGATATTTCCTTTTTCACCATAGCCCTCTATGGGCTTCCAAATATCCCTTTGCCAATTCCACAACAACAGCCTTAGCGAAAGGCTTCTTGAAGGGAAAGATGTAACTCTGTGAGATGAATTAACAGAACATAGAACAGTTTCTCAGAAAGCTTCTTTCCAGTTTTGAACGGAAGATATTTCCTTTTTCTCCATAGCCCTCTATGGGCTTCCAAATATCCCTTTGCCAATTCCACAAGAACAGCCTTAGCGAAAGGCTTCTTGAAGTTAAAGATGTAACTCTGTGAGATGAATTAACAGAACACAGAGCAGTTTCTCAGAAAGCTTCTTTCCAGTTTTGAACGGAAGATATTTCCTTTTTCACCATAGCCCTCTATGGGCTTCCAAATATCCCTTTGCCAATTCCACAAGAACAGCCTTAGCGAAAGGCTTCTTGAAGGGAAAGATGTAACTCTGTGAGATGAATTAACAGAACACAGAGCAGTTTCTCAGAAAGCTTCTTTCCAGTTTTGAACGGAAGATATTTCCTATTTCACCCTAGCCCTCTATGGGCTTCCAAATATCCCTTTGCCAATTCCACAAGAACACCCTTAGCGAAAGGCTTCTTGAAGGGAAAGATGTAACTCTGTGAGATGAATTAACAGAACACAGAGCAGTTTCTCAGAAAGCTTCTTTCCAGTTTTGAACGGAAGATATTTCCTTTTTCACCATAGCCCTCTATGGGCTTCCAAATATCCCTTTGCCAATTCCACAAGAACAGCCTTAGCGAAAGGCTTCTTGAAGTTAAAGATGTAACTCTGTGAGATGAATTAACAGAACACAGAGCAGTTTCTCAGAAAGCTTCTTTCCAGTTTTGAACGGAAGATATTTCCTTTTTCACCATAGCCCTCTATGGGCTTCCAAATATCCCTTTGCCAATTCCACAAGAACAGCCTTAGCGAAAGGCTTCTTGAAGGGAAAGATGTAACTCTGTGAGATGAATTAACAGAACATAGAACAGTTTCTCAGAAAGCTTCTTTCCAGTTTTGAACGGAAGATATTTCCTTTTTCACCATAGCCCTCTATAGGCTTTCAAATATCCCTTTGCCAATTCCACAAGAACAGCCTTAGCGAAAGGCTTCTTGAAGGGAAAGATGTAACTCTGTGAGATGAATTAACAGAACACAGAGCAGTTTCTCAGAAAGCTTCTTTCCAGTTTTGAACGGAAGATATTTCCTTTTTCACCATAGCCCTCTATGGGCTTCCAAATATCCCTTTGCCAATTCCACAAGAACAGCCTTAGCGAAAGACTTCTTGAAGGGAAAGTTGTAACTCTGTGAGATGAATTAACAGAACCCAGAGCAGTTTCTCAGAAAGCTTCTTTCCAGTTTTGAACGGAAGATATTTCCTTTTTCACCATAGCCCTCTATGGGCTTCCAAATATCCCTTTGCCAATTCCACAAGAACAGCCTTAGCGAAAGGCTTCTTGAAGGGAAAGATGTAACTCTGTGAGATGAATTAACAGAACACAGAGCAGTTTCTCAGAAAGCTTCTTTCCAGTTTTGAACGAAAGATATTTCCTTTTTCACCATAGCCCTCTATGGGCTTCCAAATATCCCTTTGCCAATTCCACAACAACAGCCTTAGCGAAAGGCTTCTTGAAGGGAAAGATGTAACTCTGTGAGATGAATTAACAGAACATAGAATAGTTTCTCAGAAAGCTTCTTTCCAGTTTTGAACGGAAGATATTTCCTTTTTCTCCATAGCCCTCTATGGGCTTCCAAATATCCCTTTGCCAATTCCACAAGAACAGCCTTAGCGAAAGGCTTCTTGAAGTTAAAGATGTAACTCTGTGAGATGAATTAACAGAACACAGAGCAGTTTCTCAGAAAGCTTCTTTCCAGTTTTGAACGGAAGATATTTCCTTTTTCACCATAGCCCTCTATGGGCTTCCAAATATCCCTTTGCCAATTCCACAACAACAGCCTTAGCGAAAGGCTTCTTGAAGGGAAAGATGTAACTCTGTGAGATGAATTAACAGAACACAGAGCAGTTTTTCAGAAAGCTTCTTTCCAGTTTTGAACGGAAGATATTTCCTTTTTCACCATAGCCCTCTATGGGCTTCCAAATATCCCTTTGCCAATTCCACAAGAACAGCCTTAGCGAAAGGCTTCTTGAAGGGAAAGATGTAACTCTGTGAGATGAATTAAAAGAACACAGAGCAGTTTCTCAGAAAGCTTCTTTCCAGTTTTGAACGGAAGATATTTCCTTTTTCACCATAGCCCTCTATGGGCTTCCAAATATCCCTTTGCCAAATCCACAACAACAGCCTTAGAGAAAGGCTTCTTGAAGTTAAAGATGTAACTCTGTGAGATGAATTAACAGAACACAGAGCAGTTTCTCAGAAAGCTTCTTTACAGTTTTGAACGGAAGATATTTCCTTTTTCACCATAGCCCTCTATGGGCTTCCAAATATCCCTTTGCCAATTCCACAAGAAGAGCCTTAGCGAAAGGCTTCTTGAAGTTAAAGATGTAACTCTGTGAGATGAATTAACAGAACACAGAGCAGTTTCTCAGAAAGCTTCTTTCCAGTTTTGAACAGAAGATATTTCCTTTTTCACCCTAGCCCTCTATGGGCTTCCAAATATCCCTTTGCCAATTCCACAAGAACAGCCTTAGCGAAAGGCTTCTTGAAGGGAAAGATGTAACTCTGTGAGATGAATTAACAGAACACAGAGCAGTTTCTCAGAAAGCTTCTTTCCAGTTTTGAACGGAAGATATTTCCTTTTTCACCATAGCCCTCTATGGGCTTCCAAATATCCCTTTGCCAATTCCACAAGAACAGCCTTAGCGAAAGGCTTCTTGAAGTTAAAGATGTAACTCTGTGAGATGAATTAACAGAACACAGAGCAGTTTCTCAGAAAGCTTCTTTCCAGTTTTGAACGAAAGATATTTCCTTTTTCACCATAGCCCTCTATGGGCTTCCAAATATCCCTTTGCCAATTCCACAAGAACAGGCTTAGCGAAAGGCTTCTTGAAGGGAAAGATGTAACTCTGTGAGATGAATTAACAGAACATAGAACAGTTTCTCAGAAAGCTTCTTTCCAGTTTTGAACGGAAGATATTTCCTTTTTCTCCATAGCCCTCTATGGGCTTCCAAATATCCCTTTGCCAATTCCACAAGAACAGCCTTAGCGAAAGGCTTCTTGAAGGGAAAGATGTAACTCTGTGAGATGAATTAACAGAACACAGAGCAGTTTCTCAGAAAGCTTCTTTCCAGTTTTGAACGGAAGATATTTCCTTTTTCACCATAGCCCTCTATGGGCTTCCAAATATCCCTTTGCCAATTCCACAAGAACAGCCTTAGCGAAAGGCTTCTTGAAGGGAAAGATGTAACTCTGTGAGATGAATTAACAGAACACAGAGCAGTTTCTCAGAAAGCTTCTTTCCAGTTTTGAACGGAAGATATTTCCTTTTTCACCATAGCCCTCTATGGGCTTCCAAATATCCCTTTGCCAATTCCACAACAACAGCCTTAGAGAAAGGCTTCTTGAAGTTAAAGATGTAACTCTGTGAGATGAATTAACAGAACACAGAGCAGTTTCTCAGAAAGCTTCTTTCCAGTTTTGAACGGAAGATATTTCCTTTTTCACCATAGCCCTCTATGGGCTTCCAAATATCCCTTTGCCAATTCCACAAGAACAGCCTTAGCGAAAGGCTTCTTGAAGTTAAAGATGTAACTCTGTGAGATGAATTAACAGAACACAGAGCAGTTTCTCAGAAAGCTTCTTTCCAGTTTTGAACGAAACATATTTCCTTTTTCACCATAGCCCTCTATGGGCTTCCAAATATCCCTTTGCCAATTCCACAAGAACAGCCTTAGCGAAAGGCTTCTTGAAGGGAAAGATGTAACTCTGTGAGATGAATTAACAGAACATAGAACAGTTTCTCAGAAAGCTTCTTTCCAGTTTTGAACGGAAGATATTTCCTTTTTCTCCATAGCCCTCTATGGGCTTCCAAATATCCCTTTGCCAATTCCACAAGAACAGCCTTAGCGAAAGTCTTCTTGAAGTTAAAGATGTAACTCTGTGAGATGAATTAACAGAACACAGAGCAGTTTCTCAGAAAGCTTCTTTCCAGTTTTGAACGGAAGATATTTCCTTTTTCACCCTAGCCCTCTATGGGCTTCCAAATATCCCTTTGCCAATTCCACAAGAACAGCCTTAGCGAAAGGCTTCTTGAAGGGAAAGATGTAACTCTGTGAGATGAATTAACAGAACACAGAGCAGTTTCTCAGAAAGCTTCTTTCCAGTTTTGAACGGAAGATATTTCCTTTTTCACCCTAGCCCTCTATGGGCTTCCAAATATCCCTTTGCCAATTCCACAAGAACAGCCTTAGCGAAAGGCTTCTTGAAGGGAAAGATGTAACTCTGTGAGATGAATTAACAGAACACAGAGCAGTTTCTCTGAAAGCTTCTTTCCAGTTTTGAACGGAAGATATTTCCTTTTTCACCATAGCCCTCTATGGGCTTCCAAATATCCCTTTGCCAATTCCACAAGAACAGCCTTAGCGAAAGGCTTCTTGAAGGGAAAGATGTAACTCTGTGAGATGAATTAACAGAACACAGAGCAGTTTCTCAGAAAGCTTCTTTCCAGTTTTGAACGAAAGATATTTCCTTTTTCACCATAGCCCTCTATGGGCTTCCAAATATCCCTTTGCCAATTCCACAACAACAGCCTTAGCGAAAGGCTTCTTGAAGGGAAAGATGTAACTCTGTGAGATGAATTAACAGAACATAGAACAGTTTCTCAGAAAGCTTCTTTCCAGTTTTGAACGGAAGATATTTCCTTTTTCTCCATAGCCCTCTATGGGCTTCCAAATATCCCTTTGCCAATTCCACAAGAACAGCCTTAGCGAAAGGCTTCTTGAAGTTAAAGATATAACTCTGTGAGATGAATTAACAGAACACAGAGCAGTTTCTCAGAAAGCTTCTTTCCAGTTTTGAACGGAAGATATTTCCTTTTTCACCATAGCCCTCTATGGGCTTCCAAATATCCCTTTGCCAATTCCACAAGAACAGCCTTAGCGAAAGGCTTCTTGAAGGGAAAGATGTAACTCTGTGAGATGAATTAACAGAACACAGAGCAGTTTTTCAGAAAGCTTCTTTCCAGTTTTGAACGGAAGATATTTCCTTTTTCACCATAGCCCTCTATGGGCTTCCAAATATCCCTTTGCCAATTCCACAAGAACAGCCTTAGCGAAAGGCTTCTTGAAGGGAAAGATGTAACTCTGTGAGATGAATTAACAGAACACAGAGCAGTTTCTCAGAAAGCTTCTTTCCAGTTTTGAACGGAAGATATTTCCTTTTTCACCATAGCCCTCTATGGGCTTCCAAATATCCCTTTGCCAAATCCACAACAACAGCCTTAGAGAAAGGCTTCTTGAAGTTAAAGATGTAACTCTGTGAGATGAATTAACAGAACACAGAGCAGTTTCTCAGAAAGCTTCTTTCCAGTTTTGAACGGAAGATATTTCCTTTTTCACCATAGCCCTCTATGGGCTTCCAAATATCCCTTTGCCAATTCCACAAGAAGAGCCTTAGCGAAAGGCTTCTTGAAGTTAAAGATGTAACTCTGTGAGATGAATTAACAGAACACAGAGCAGTTTCTCAGAAAGCTTCTTTCCAGTTTTGAACAGAAGATATTTCCTTTTTCACCCTAGCCCTCTATGGGCTTCCAAATATCCCTTTGCCAATTCCACAAGAACAGCCTTAGCGAAAGGCTTCTTGAAGGGAAAGATGTAACTCTGTGAGATGAATTAACAGAACACAGAGCAGTTTCTCAGAAAGCTTCTTTCCAGTTTTGAACGGAAGATATTTCCTTTTTCACCATAGCCCTCTATGGGCTTCCAAATATCCCTTTGCCAATTCCACAAGAACAGCCTTAGCGAAAGGCTTCTTGAAGTTAAAGATGTAACTCTGTGAGATGAATTAACAGAACACAGAGCAGTTTCTCAGAAAGCTTCTTTCCAGTTTTGAACGAAAGATATTTCCTTTTTCACCATAGCCCTCTATGGGCTTCCAAATATCCCTTTGCCAATTCCACAAGAACAGGCTTAGCGAAAGGCTTCTTGAAGGGAAAGATGTAACTCTGTGAGATGAATTAACAGAACATAGAACAGTTTCTCAGAAAGCTTCTTTCCAGTTTTGAACGGAAGATATTTCCTTTTTCTCCATAGCCCTCTATGGGCTTCCAAATATCCCTTTGCCAATTCCACAAGAACAGCCTTAGCGAAAGGCTTCTTGAAGGGAAAGATGTAACTCTGTGAGATGAATTAACAGAACACAGAGCAGTTTCTCAGAAAGCTTCTTTCCAGTTTTGAACGGAAGATATTTCCTTTTTCACCATAGCCCTCTATGGGCTTCCAAATATCCCTTTGCCAATTCCACAAGAACAGCCTTAGCGAAAGGCTTCTTGAAGGGAAAGATGTAACTCTGTGAGATGAATTAACAGAACACAGAGCAGTTTCTCAGAAAGCTTCTTTCCAGTTTTGAACGAAAGATATTTCCTTTTTCACCATAGCCCTCTATGGGCTTCCAAATATCCCTTTGCCAATTCCACAAGAACAGCCTTAGCGAAAGGCTTCTTGAAGGGAAAGATGTAACTCTGTGAGATGAATTAACAGAACATAGAACAGTTTCTCAGAAAGCTTCTTTCCAGTTTTGAAAGGAAGATATTTCCTTTTTCTCCATAGCCCTCTATGGGCTTCCAAATATCCCTTTGCCAATTCCACAAGAACAGCCTTAGCGAAAGTCTTCTTGAAGTTAAAGATGTAACTCTGTGAGATGAATTAACAGAACACAGAGCAGTTTCTCAGAAAGCTTCTTTCCAGTTTTGAACGGAAGATATTTCCTTTTTCACCCTAGCCCTCTATGGGCTTCCAAATATCCCTTTGCCAATTCCACAAGAACAGCCTTAGCGAAAGGCTTCTTGAAGGGAAAGATGTAACTCTGTGAGATGAATTAAGAGAACACAGAGCAGTTTCTCAGAAAGCTTCTTTCCAGTTTTGAACGGAAGATATTTCCTTTTTCACCCTAGCCCTCTATGGGCTTCCAAATATCCCTTTGCCAATTCCACAAGAACAGCCTTAGCGAAAGGCTTCTTGAAGGGAAAGATGTAACTCTGTGAGATGAATTAACAGAACACAGAGCAGTTTCTCAGAAAGCTTCTTTCCAGTTTTGAACGGAAGATATTTCCTTTTTCACCATAGCCCTCTATGGGCTTCCAAATATCCCTTTGCCAATTCCACAACAACAGCCTTAGCGAAAGGCTTCTTGAAGTTAAAGATGTAACTCTGTGAGATGAATTAACAGAACACAGAGCAGTTTCTCAGAAAGCTTCTTTCCAGTTTTGAACGAAACATATTTCCTTTTTCACCATAGCCCTCTATGGGCTTCCAAATATCCCTTTGCCAATTCCACAAGAACAGGCTTAGCGAAAGGTTTCTTGAAGGGAAAGATGTAACTCTGTGAGATGAATTAACAGAACATAGAACAGTTTCTCAGAAAGCTTCTTTCCAGTTTTGAACGGAAGATATTTCCTTTTTCTCCATAGCCCTCTATGGGCTTCCAAATATCCCTTTGACAATTCCACAAGAACAGCCTTAGCGAAAGGCTTCTTGAAGGGAAAGATGTAACTCTGAGAGATGAATTAACAGAACACAGAGCAGTTTCTCAGAAAGGTTCTTTCCAATTTTGAACGGAAGATATTTCCTTTTTCACCATAGCCCTCTATGGGCTTCCAAATATCCCTTTGCCAATTCCACAAGAACAGCCTTAGGGAAAGACTTCTTGAAGGGAAAGATGTACCTCTGTGAGATGAATTAACACAACACAGAGCAGTTTCTCAGAAAGCTTCTTTCCAGTTTTGAACGGAAGATATTTCCCTTTTCACCATAGCCCTGTATGGGCTTCCAAATATCCCTTTGCCAATTCCACAACAACAGCCTTAGAGAAAGGCTTCTTGAAGTTAAAGATGTAACTCTGTGAGATGAATTAACAGAACACAGAGCAGTTTCTCAGAAAGCTTCTTTCCAGTTTTGAACGGAAGATATTTCCTTTTTCACCATAGCCCTCTATGGGCTTCCAAATATCCCTTTGCCAATTCCACAAGAAGAGCCTTAGCGAAAGGCTTCTTGAAGTTAAAGATGTAACTCTGTGAGATGAATTAACAGAACACAGAGCAGTTTCTCAGAAAGCTTCTTTCCAGTTTTGAACGGAAGATATTTCCTTTTTCACCCTAGCCCTCTATGGGCTTCCAAATATCCCTTTGCCAATTCCACAAGAACAGCCTTAGCGAAAGGCTTCTTGAAGGGAAAGATGTAACTCTGTGAGATGAATTAACAGAACATAGAACAGTTTCTCAGAAAGCTTCTTTCCAGTTTTGAACGGAAGATATTTCCTTTTTCTCCATAGCCCTCTATGGGCTTCCAAATATCCCTTTGCCAATTCCACAAGAACAGCCTTAGCGAAAGTCTTCTTGAAGTTAAAGATGTAACTCTGTGAGATGAATTAACAGAACACAGAGCAGTTTCTCAGAAAGCTTCTTTCCAGTTTTGAACGGAAGATATTTCCTTTTTCACCCTAGCCCTCTATGGGCTTCCAAATATCCCTTTGCCAATTCCACAAGAACAGCCTTAGCGAAAGGCTTCTTGAAGGGAAAGATGTAACTCTGTGAGATGAATTAACAGAACACAGAGCAGTTTCTCAGAAAGCTTCTTTCCAGTTTTGAACGGAAGATATTTCCTTTTTCACCCTAGCCCTCTATGGGCTTCCAAATATCCCTTTGCCAATTCCACAAGAACAGCCTTAGCGAAAGGCTTCTTGAAGGGAAAGATGTAACTCTGTGAGATGAATTAACAGAACACAGAGCAGTTTCTCAGAAAGCTTCTTTCCAGTTTTGAACGGAAGATATTTCCTTTTTCACCATAGCCCTCTATGGGCTTCCAAATATCCCTTTGCCAATTCCACAACAACAGCCTTAGCGAAAGGCTTCTTGAAGTTAAAGATGTAACTCTGTGAGATGAATTAACAGAACACAGAGCAGTTTCTCAGAAAGCTTCTTTCCAGTTTTGAACGAAACATATTTCCTTTTTCACCATAGCCCTCTATGGGCTTCCAAATATCCCTTTGCCAATTCCACAAGAACAGGCTTAGCGAAAGGCTTCTTGAAGGGAAAGATGTAACTCTGTGAGATGAATTAACAGAACACAGAGCAGTTTCTCAGAAAGCTTCTTTCCAGTTTTGAACGGAAGATATTTCCTTTTTCTCCATAGCCCTCTATGGGCTTCCAAATATCCCTTTGCCCATTCCCCAAGAACAGCCTTAGCGAAAGGCTTCTTGAAGTTAAAGATGTAACTGTGTGAGATGAATTAACAGAACACAGAGCAGTTTCTCAGAAAACATCTTTCCAGTTTTGAACGGAAGATATTTCCTTTTTCACCCTAGCCCTCTATGGGCTTCCAAATATCCCTTTGCCAATTCCACAAGAACAGCCTTAGCGAAAGGCTTCTTGAAGGGAAAGATGTAACTCTGTGAGATGAATTAACAGCACACAGAGCGGTTTCTCAGAAAGCTTCTATCCAGTTTTGAACGGAAGATAGTTCCTTTTTCACCATAGCCCTCTATGGGCTTCCAAATATCCCTTTGCCAATTCCACAAGAACAGCCTTAGCGAAAGGCTTCTTGAAGGGAAAGATGTAACTCTGTGAGATGAATTAACAGAACACAGAGCAGTTTCTCAGAAAGGTTCTTTCCAATTTTGAACGGAAGATATTTCCTTTTTCACCATAGCCCTCTATGGGCTTCCAAATATCCCTTTGCCAATTCCACAAGAACAGCCTTAGGGAAAGGCTTCTTGAAGGGAAAGATGTACCTCTGTGAGATGAATTAACACAACACAGAGCAGTTTCTCAGAAAGCTTCTTTCCAGTTTTGAACGGAAGATATTTCCCTTTTCACCATAGCCCTCTATGGGCTTCCAAATATCCCTTTGCCAATTCCACAACAACAGCCTTAGAGAAAGGCTTCTTGAAGTTAAAGATGTAACTCTGTGAGATGAATTAACAGAACACAGAGCAGTTTCTCAGAAAGCTTCTTTCCAGTTTTCAACGGAAGATATTTCCTTTTTCACCATAGCCCTCTATGGGCTTCCAAATATCCCTTTGCCAATTCCACAAGAAGAGCCTTAGAGAAAGGCTTCTTGAAGTTAAAGATGTAACTCTGTGAGATGAATTAACAGAACACAGAGCAGTTTCTCAGAAAGCTTCTTTCCAGTTTTGAACGGAAGATATTTCCTTTTTCACCCTAGCCCTCTATGGGCTTCCAAATATCCCTTTGCCAATTCCACAAGAACAGCCTTAGCGAAAGGCTTCTTGAAGGGAAAGATGTAACTCTGTGAGATGAATTAACGGAACATAGAACAGTTTCTCAGAAAGCTTCTTTCCAGTTTTGAACGGAAGATATTTCCTTTTTCTCCATAGCCCTCTATGGGCTTCCAAATATCCCTTTGCCAATTCCACAAGAACAGCCTTAGCGAAAGGCTTCTTGAAGTTAAAGATGTAACTCTGTGAGATGAATTAACAGAACACAGAGCAGTTTCTCAGAAAGCTTCTTTCCAGTTTTGAACGGACGATATTTCCTTTTTCACTCTAGCCCTCTATGGGCTTCCAAATATCCCTTTGCCAATTCCACAAGAACAGCCTTAGCGAAAGGCTTCTTGAAGGGAAAGATGTAACTCTGTGAGATGAATTAACAGAACACAGAGCAGTTTCTCAGAAAGCTTCTTTCCAGTTTTGAACGGAAGATATTTCCTTTTTCACCCTAGCCCTCTATGGGCTTCCAAATATCCCTTTGCCAATTCCACAAGAACAGCCTTAGCGAAAGGCTTCTTGAAGGGAAAGATGTAACTCTGTGAGATGAATTAACAGAACACAGAGCAGTTTCTCAGAAAGCTTCTTTCCAGTTTTGAACGGAAGATATTTCCTTTTTCACCATAGCCCTCTATGGGCTTCCAAATATCCCTTTGCCAATTCCACAAGAACAGCCTTAGCGAAAGGCTTCTTGAAGTTAAAGATGTAACTCTGTGAGATGAATTAACAGAACACAGAGCAGTTTCTCAGAAAGCTTCTTTCCAGTTTTGAACGGAAGATATTTCCTTTTTCACCATAACACTCTATGGGCTTCCAAATATCCCTTTGCCAATTCCACAAGAACAGCCTTAGCGAAAGGCTTCTTGAAGGGAAAGATGTAACTCTGTGAGATGAATTAACAGAACACAGAGCAGTTTCTCAGAAAGCTTCTTTCCAGTTTTGAACGGAAGATATTTCCTTTTTCTCCATAGCCCTCAATGGGCTTCCAAATATCCCTTTGCCACTTCCACAAGAACAGGCTTAGCGAAAGGCTTCTTGAAGGGAAAGATGTAACTCTGTGAGATGAATTAACAGAACACAGAGCAGTTTCTCTGAAAGCTTCTTTCCAGTTTTGAACGGAAGATATTTCCTTTTTCACCATAGCCCTCTATTGGCTTCCAAATATCCCTTTGCCAATTCCACAAGAACAGCCTTAGCGAAAGGCTTCTTGAAGGGAAAGATGTAACTCTGTGAGATGAATTAACAGAACACAGAGCAGTTTCTCAGAAAGCTTCTTTCCAGTTTTGAACGGAAGATATTTCCTTTTTCACCATAACCCTCTATGGGCTTCCAAATATCCCTTTGCCAATTCCACAAGAACAGCCTTAGCGAAAGGCTTCTTGAAGGGAAAGATGTAACTCTGTGAGATGAATTAACAGAACACAGAGCAGTTTCTCAGAAAGCTTCTTTCCAGTTTTGAACGGACGATATTTCCTTTTTCACCCTAGCCCTCTATGGGCTTCCAAATATCCCTTTGCCAATTCCACAAGAACAGCCTTAGCGAAAGGCTTCTTGAAGGGAAAGATGTAACTCTGTGAGATGAATTAACAGAACACAGAGCAGTTTCTCAGAAAGCTTCTTTCCAGTTTTGAACGGAAGATATTTCCTTTTTCACCATAGCCCTCTATGGGCTTCCAAATATCCCTTTGCCAATTCCACAAGAACAGCCTTAGCGAAAGGCTTCTTGAAGGGAAAGATGTAACTCTGTGAGATGAATTAACAGAACACAGAGCAGTTTCTCAGAAAGCTTCTTTCCAGTTTTGAACGGAAGATATTTCCTTTTTCACCATAGCCCTCTATGGGCTTCCAAATATCCCTTTGCCAATTCCACAAGAACAGCCTTAGCGAAAGGCTTCTTGAAGGTAAAGATGTAACTCTGTGAGATGAATTACAGAACACAGAGCAGTTTCTCAGAAAGCTTCTTTCCAGTTTTGAACGGAAGATATTTCCTTTTCACCATAGCCCTCTATGGGCTTCCAAATATCCCTTTGCCAATTCCACAAGAAGAGCCTTAGCGAAAGGCTTCTTGAAGGGAAAGATGTAACTATGTGAGATGAATTAACAGAACATAGAACAGTTTCTCAGAAAGCTTCTTTCCAGTTTTGAACGGAAGATATTTCCTTTTTCTCCATAGCCCTCTATGGGCTTCCAAATATCCCTTTGCCAATTCCACAAGAACAGCCTTAGCGAAAGACTTCTTGAAGTTAAAGATGTAACTCTGTGAGATGAATTAACAGAACACAGAGCAGTTTCTCAGAAAGCTTCTTTCCAGTTTTGAACGGAAGATATTTCCTTTTTCACCATAGCCCTCTATGGGCTTCCAAATATCCCTTTGCCAATTCCACAAGAACAGCCTTAGCGAAAGGCTTCCTGAAGGGAAAGATGTAACTCTGTGAGATGAATTAACAGAACACAGAGCAGTTTCTCAGAAAGCTTCTTTCCAGTTTTGAACGGAAGATATTTCCTTTTTCACCATAGCCCTCTATGGGCTTCCAAATATCCCTTTGCCAATTCCACAAGAACAGCCTTAGCCAAAGGCTTCTTGAAGGGAAAGATGTAACTCTGTGAGATGAATTAACAGAACACAGAGCAGTTTCTCAGAAAGCTTCTTTCCAGTTTTGAACGGAAGATATTTCCTTTTTCACCATAGCCCTCTATGGGCTTCCAAATATCCCTTTGCCAATTCCACAAGAACAGCCTTAGCGAAAGGCTTCTTGAAGGGAAAGATGTAACTCTGTGAGATGAATTAACAGAACACAGAGCAGTTTCTCAGAAAGCTTCTTTCCAGTTTTGAACGGAAGATATTTCCTTTTTCACCATAGCCCTCTATGGGCTTCCAAATATCCCTTTGCCAATTCCACAAGAACAGCCTCAGCGAAAGGCTTCTTGAAGTTAAAGATGTAACTCTGTGAGATGAATTAACAGAACACAGAGCAGTTTCTCAGAAAGCTTCTTTCCAGTTTTCAACGAAAGATATTTCCTTTTTCACCATAGCCCTCTATGGGCTTCCAAATATCCCTTTGCCAATTCCAAAAGAACAGCCTTAGCGAAAGGCTTCTTGAAGGGAAAGATGTAACTCTGTGAGATGAATTAACAGAACATAGAACAGTTTCTCAGAAAGCTTCTTTCCAGTTTTGAACGGAAGATATTTCGTTTTTCTCCATAGCCCTCTATGGGCTTCCAAATATCCCTTTGCCAATTCCACAAGAACAGCCTTAGCGAAAGGCTTCTTGAAGTTAAAGATGTAACTCTCTGAGATGAATTAACAGAACACAGAGCAGTTTCTCAGAAAGCTTCTTTCCAGTTTTGAACGGAAGATAATTCCTTTTTCAGCATAGCCCTCTATGGGCTTCCAAATATCCCTTTGCCAATTCCACAAGAACAGCCTTAGCGAAAGGCTTCTTGAAGGGAAAGATGTAACTCTGTGAGATGAATTAACAGAACACAGAGCAGTTTCTCAGAAAGCTTCTTTCCAGTTTTGAACGGAAGATATTTCCTTTTTCACCATAGCCCTCTATGGGCTTCCAAATATCCCTTTGCCAATTCCACAACAACAGCCTTAGAGAAAGGCTTCTTGAAGTTAAGGATGTAACTCTGTGAGATGAATTAACAGAACACAGAGCAGTTTCTCAGAAAGCTTCTTTCCAGTTTTGAACGGAAGATATTTCCTTTTTCACCATAGCCCTCTATGGGCTTCCAAATATCCCTTTGCCAATTCCACAAGAACAGCCTTAGCGAAAGGCTTCTTGAAGTTAAAGATGTAACTCTGTGAGATGAATTAACAGAACACAGAGCAGTTTCTCAGAAAGCTTCTTTCCAGTTTTGAACGAAAGATATTTCCTTTTACACCATAGCCCTCTATGGGCTTCCAAATATCCCTTTGCCAATTCCACAACAACAGCCTTAGCGAAAGGCTTATTGAAGGGAAAGATGTAACTCTGTGAGATGAATTAACAGAACATAGAACAGTTTCTCAGAAAGCTTCTTTCCAGTTTTGAACGGAAGATATTTCCTTTTTCTCCATAGCCCTCTATGGGCTTCCAAATATCCCTTTGCCAATTCCACAAGAACAGCCTTAGCGAAAGGCTTCTTGAAGTTAAAGATGTAACTCTGTGAGATGAGTTAACAGAACACAGAGCAGTTTCTCAGAAAGCTTCTTTCCAGTTTTGAACGGAAGATATTTCCTTTTTCACCATAGCCCTCTATGGGCTTCCAAATATCCCTTTGCCAATTCCACAAGAACAGCCTTATCGAAAGGCTTCTTGAAGGGAAAGATGTAACTCTGTGAGATGAATTAACAGAACACAGAGCAGTTTCTCAGAAAGCTTCTTTCCAGTTTTGAACGGAAGATATTTCCTTTTTCACCATAGCCCTCTATGGGCTTCCAAATATCCCTTTGCCAATTCCACAAGAACAGACTTAGCGAAAGGCTTCTTGAAGGGAAAGATGTAACTCTGTGAGATGAATTAACAGAACACAGAGCAGTTTCTCAGAAAGCTTCTTTCCAGTTTTGAACGAAAGATATTTCCTTTTTCACCATAGCCCTCTATGGGCTTCCAAATATCCCTTTGCCAATTCCACAACAACAGCCTTAGCGAAAGGCTTCTTGAAGGGAAAGATATAACTCTGTGAGATGAATTAACAGAACATAGAACAGTTTCTCAGAAAGCTTCTTTCCAGTTTTGAACGGAAGATATTTCCTTTTTCTCCATAGCCCTCTATGGGCTTCCAAATATCCCTTTGCCAATTCCACAAGAAGAGCCTTAGCGAAAGGCTTCTTGAAGGGAAAGATGTAACTCTGTGAGATGAATTAACAGAACACAGAGCAGTTTCTCAGAAAGCTTCTTTCCAGTTTTGAACGGAAGATATTTCCTTTTTCACCATAGCCCTCTATGGGCCTCCAAATATCCCTTTGCCAATTCCTCAAGAACAGCCTTAGCGAAAGGCTTCTTGAAGGGAAAGGTGTAACTCTGTGAGATGAATTAACAGAACACAGAGCAGTTTCTCAGAAAGCTTCTTTCCAGTTTTGAACGGAAGATATTTCCTTTTTCACCATAGCCCTCTATGGGCTTCCAAATATCCCTTTGCCAATTCCTCAAGAACAGCCTTAGCGAAAGGCTTCTTGAAGGGAAAGATGTAACTCAGTGAGATGAATTAACAGAACACAGAGCAGTTTCTCAGAAAGCTTCTTTCCAGTTTTGAACGGAAGATATTTCCTTTTTCACCATAGCCCTCTATGGGCTTCCAAATATCCCTTTGCCAATTCCACAAGAACAGCCTTAGCGAAAGGCTTCTTGAAGGGAAAGATGTAACTCTGTGAGATGAATTAACAGAACACAGAGCAGTTTCTCAGAAAGCTTCTTTCCAGTTTTGAACGGAAGATATTTCCTTTTTCACCATAGCCCTCTATGGGCTTCCAAATATCCCTTTGCCAATACCACAACAACAGCCTTAGAGAAAGGCTTCTTGAAGTTAAGATGTAACTCTGTGAGATGAATTAACAGAACACAGAGCAGTTTCTCAGAAAGCTTCTTTCCAGTTTTGAACGGAAGATATTTCCTTTTTCACCATAGCCCTCTAAGGGCTTCCAAATATCCCTTTGCCAATTCCACAAGAACAGCCTTAGCGAAAGGCTTCTTGAAGTTAAAGATGTAACTCTGTGAGATGAATTAACAGAACAGAGAGCAGTTTCTCAGAAAGCTTCTTTCCAGTTTTGAACGAAAGATATTTCCTTTTTCACCATAGCCCTCTATGGGCTTCCAAATATCCCTTTGCCAATTCCACAAGAACAGCCTTAGCGAAAGGCTTCTTGAAGGGAAAGATGTAACTCTGTGAGATGAATTAACAGAACATAGAACAGTTTCTCAGAAAGCTTCTTTCCAGTTTTGAACGGAAGATATTTCCTTTTTCTCCATAGCCCTCTATGGGCTTCCAAATATCCCTTTGCCAATTCCACAAGAACAGCCTTAGCGAAAGGATTCTTGAAGTTAAAGATGTAACTCTGTGAGATGAATTAACAGAACACAGAGCAGTTTCTCAGAAAGCTTCTTTCCAGTTTTGAACGGAAGATATTTCCTTTTTCACCATAGCCCTCTATGGGCTTCCAAATATCCCTTTGCCAATTCCACAAGAACAGCCTTAGCGAAAGGCTTCTTGAAGGGAAAGATGTAACTCTGTGAGACGAATTAACAGAACACAGAGCAGTTTCTCAGAAAGCTTCTTTCCAGTTTTGAACGGAAGATATTTCCTTTTTCACCATAGCCCTCTATGGGCTTCCAAATATCCCTTTGCCAATTCCACAAGAACAGCCTTAGCGAAAGGCTTCTTGAAGGGAAAGATGTAACTCTGTGAGATGAATTAACAGAACACAGAGCAGTTTCTCAGAAAGCTTCTTTCCAGTTTTGAATGGAAGATATTTCCTTTTTCACCATAACCCTCTATGGGCTTCCAAATATTCCTTTGCCAATTCCACAAGAACAGCCTTAGCGAAAGGCTTCTTGAAGGGAAAGATGTAACTCTGTAAGATGAATTAACAGAACACAGAGCAGTTTCTCAGAAAGCTTCTTTCCAGTTTTGAACGGAAGATATTTCCTTTTTCACCATAGCCCTCTATGGGCTTCCAAATATCCCTTTGCCAATTCCACAAGAACAGGCTTAGCGAAAGGCTTCTTGAAAGGAGAGATGTAACTCTGTGAGATGAATTAACAGAACACAGAGGAGTTTCTCAGAAAGCTTCTTTCCAGTTTTGAACGGAAGATATTTCCTTTTTCACCATAGCCCTCTATGGGCTTCCAAATATCCCTTTGCCAATTCCACAAGAACAGCCTTAGCGAAAGGCTTCTTGAAGGGAAAGATGTAACTCTGTGAGACGAATTAACAGAACACAGAGCAGTTTCTCAGAAAGCTTCTTTCCAGTTTTGAACGGAAGATATTTCCTTTTTCACCATAGCCCTCTATGGGCTTCCAAATATCCCTTTGCCAATTCCACAAGAACAGCCTTAGCGAAAGGCTTCTTGAAGGGAAAGATGTAACTCTGTGAGATGAATTAACAGAACACAGAGCAGTTTCTCAGAAAGCTTCTTTCCAGTTTTGAACGGAAGATATTTCCTTTTTCACCATAACCCTCTATGGGCTTCCAAATATCCCTTTGCCAATTCCACAAGAACAGCCTTAGCGAAAGGCTTCTTGAAGGGAAAGATGTAACTCTGTGAGATGAATTAACAGAACACAGAGCAGTTTCTCAGAAAGCTTCTTTCCAGTTTTGAACGGAAGATATTTCCTTTTTCACCATAGCCCTCTATGGGTTTCCAAATATCCCTTTGCCAATTCCACAAGAACAGGCTTAGCGAAAGGCTTCTTGAAGGGAAAGATGTAACTCTGTGAGATGAATTAACAGAACACAGAGCAGTTTCTCAGAAAGCTTCTTTCCAGTTTTGAACGGAAGATATTTCCTTTTTCACCATAGCCCTCTATGGGCTTCCAAATATCCCTTTGCCAATTCCACAAGAACAGCCTTAGCGAAAGGCTTCTTGAAGTTAAAGATGTAACTCTGTGAGATGAATTAGCAGAACACAGAGCAGTTTCTCAGAAAGCTTCTTTCCAGTTTTGAACGGAAGATATTTCCTTTTTCACCATAGCCCTCTATGGGCTTTCAAATATCCCTTTGCCAATTCCACAAGAACAGCCTTAGCGAAAGGCTTCTTGAAGTTAAAGATGTAACTCTGTGAGATGAATTAACAGAACACAGAGCAGTTTCTCAGAAAGCTTCTTTCCAGTTTTGAACGAAAGATATTTCCTTTTTCACCATAGCCCTCTATGGGCTTCCAAATATCCCTTTGCCAATTCCACAACAACAGCCTTAGCGAAAGGCTTCTTGAAGGGAAAGATGTAACTCTGTGAGATGAATTAACAGAACATAGAACAGTTTCTCAGAAAGCTTCTTTCCAGTTTTGAACGGAAGATATTTCGTTTTTCTCCATAGCCCTCTATGGGCTTCCAAATATCCCTTTGCCAATTCCACAAGAACAGCCTTAGCGAAAGGCTTCTTGAAGTTAAAGATGTAACTCTGTGAGATGAAATAACAGAACACAGAGCAGTTTCTCAGAAAGCTTCTTTCCAGTTTTGAACGGAAGATATTTCCTTTTTCACCATAGCCCTCTATGGGCTTCCAAATATCCCTTTGCCAATTAAACAAGAACAGCCTTAGCGAAAGGCTTCTTGAAGGGAAAGATGTAATTCTGTGAGATGAATTAACAGAACACAGAGCAGTTTCTCAGAAAGCTTCTTTCCAGTTTTGAACGGAAGATATTTCCTTTTTCACCATAGCCCTCTATGGGCTTCCAAATATCCCTTTGCCAATTCCACAAGAACAGCCTTAGCGAAAGGCTTCTTGAAGGGAAAGGTGTAACTCTGTGAGATGAATTAACAGAACACAGAGCAGTTTCTCAGAAAGCTTCTTTCCAGTTTTGAACGGAAGATATTTCCTTTTTCACCATAGCCCTCTATGGGCTTCCAAATATCCCTTTGCCAATTCCACAAGAACAGCCTTAGCGAAAGGCTTCTTGAAGGGAAAGATGTAACTCTGTGAGATGAATTAACAGAACACAGAGCAGTTTCTCAGAAAGCTTCTTTCCAGTTTTGAACGGAAGATATTTCGTTTCTCACCATAGCCCTCTATGGGCTTCCAAATATCCCTTTGCCAATTCCACAAGAACAGCCTTAGCGAAAGGCTTCTTGAAGGGAAAGGTGTAACTCTGTGAGATGAATTAACAGAACACAGAGCAGTTTCTCAGAAAGCTTCTTTCCAGTTTTGAACGGAAGATATTTCCTTTTTCACCATAGCCCTCTATGGGCTTCCAAATATCCCTTTGCCAATTCCACAAGAACAGCCTTAGCGAAAGGCTTCTTGAAGGGAAAGATGTAACTCTGTGAGATGAATTAACAGAACACAGAGCAGTTTCTCAGAAAGCTTCTTTCCAGTTTTGAACGGAAGATATTTCCTTTTTCACCATAGCCCTCTATGGGCTTCCAAATATCCCTTTGCGAATTCCACAACAACAGCCTTAGAGAAAGGCTTCTTGAAGTTAAAGATGTAACTCTGTGAGATGAATTAACAGAACACATAGCAGTTTCTCAGAAAGCTTCTTTCCAGTTTTGAACGGAAGATATTTCCTTTTTCACCATAGCCCTCTATGGGCTTCCAAATATCCCTTTGCCAATTCCACAAGAACAGCCTTAGCGAAAGGCTTCTTGAAGTTAAAGATGTAACTCTGTGAGATGAATTAACAGAACACAGAGCAGTTTCTCAGAAAGCTTCTTTCCAGTTTTGAACGGAAGATATTTCCTTTTTCACCATAGCCCTCTATGGGCTTCCAAATATCCCTTTGCCAATTCCACAAGAACAGCCTTAGCGAAAGGCTTCTTGAAGTTAAAGATGTAACTCTGTGAGATGAATTAACAGAACACAGAGCAGTTTCTCAGAAAGCTTCTTTCCAGTTTTGAACGGAAGATATTTCCTTTTTAACCCTAGCCCTCTATGGGCTTCCAAATATCCCTTTGCCAATTCCACAAGAACAGCCTTAGCGAAAGGCTTCTTGAAGGGAAAGATGTAACTCTGTGAGATGAATTAACAGAACACAGAGCAGTTTCTCCGAAAGCTTCTTTCCAGTTTTGAACAGAAGATATTTCCTTTTTCACCATAGCCCTCTATGGGCTTCCAAATATCCCTTTGCCAATTCCACAAGAACAGCCTTAGCGAAAGGCTTCTTGAAGGGAAAGATGTAACTCTGTGAGATGAATTAACAGAACACAGAGAAGTTTCTCAGAAAGCTTCTTTCCAGTTTTGAAAGGAAGATATTTCCTTTTTCACCATAACCCTCTATGGGCTTCCAAATATCCCTTTGCCAATTCCACAAGAACAGCCTTAGCGAAAGGCTTCTTGAACGGAAAGATGTAACTCTGTGAGATGAATTAACAGAACACAGAGCAGTTTCTCAGAAAGCTTCTTTCCAGTTTTGAACGGAAGATATTTCCTTTTTCACCATAGCCCTCTATGGGCTTCCAAATATCCCTTTGCCAATTCCACAAGAACAGGCTTAGCGAAAGGCTTCTTGAAGGGAAAGATGTAACTCTGTGAGATGAATTAACAGAACACAGAGCAGTTTCTCAGAAAGCTTCTTTCCAGTTTTGAACGGAAGATATTTCCTTTTTCACCATAGCCCTCTATGGGCTTCCAAATATCCCTTTGCCAATTCCACAAGAACAGCCTTAGCGAAAGGCTTCTTGAAGTTAAAGATGTAACTCTGTGAGATGAATTAGCAGAACACAGAGCAGTTTCTCAGAAAGCTTCTTTCCAGTTTTGAACGGAAGATATTTCCTTTTTCACCATAGCCCTCTATGGGCTTTCAAATATCCCTTTGCCAATTCCACAAGAACAGCCTTAGCGAAAGGCTTCTTGAAGTTAAAGATGTAACTCTGTGAGATGAATTAACAGAACACAGAGCAGTTTCTCAGAAAGCTTCTTTCCAGTTTTTAACGAAAGATATTTCCTTTTTCACCATAGCCCTCTATGGGCTTCCAAATATCCCTTTGCCAATTCCACAACAACAGCCTTAGCGATAGGCTTCTTGAAGGGAAAGATGTAACTCTGTGAGATGAATTAACAGAACATAGAACAGTTTCTCAGAAAGCTTCTTTCCAGTTTTGAACGGAAGATATTTCGTTTTTCTCCATAGCCCTCTAAGGGCTTCCAAATATCCCTTTGCCAATTCCACAAGAACAGCCTTAGCGAAAGTCTTCTTGAAGTTAAAGATGTAACTCTGTGAGATGAATTAACAGAACACAGAGCAGTTTCTCAGAAAGCTTCTTTCCAGTTTTGAACGGAAGATATTTCCTTTTTCACCATAGCCCTCTATGGGCTTCCAAATATCCCTTTGCCAATTCCACAAGAACAGCCTTAGCGAAAGGCTTCTTGAAGGGAAAGATGTAACTCTGTGAGATGAATTAACAGAACACAGAGCAGTTTCTCAGAAAGCTTCTTTCCAGTTTTGAACGGAAGATATTTCCTTTTTCACCATAGCCCTCTATGGGCTTCCAAATATCCCTTTGCCAATTCCACAAGAACAGCCTTAGCGAAAGGCTTCTTGAAGGGAAAGGTGTAACTCTGTGAGATGAATTAACAGAACACAGAGCAGTTTCTCAGAAAGCTTCTTTCCAGTTTTGAACGGAAGATATTTCCTTTCTCACCATAGCCCTCTATGGGCTTCCAAATATCCCTTTGCCAATTCCACAAGAACAGCCTTAGCGAAAGGCTTCTTGAAGGGAAAGATGTAACTCTGTGAGATGAATTAACAGAACACAGAGCAGTTTCTCAGAAAGCTTCTTTCCAGTTTTGAACGGAAGATATTTCCTTTTTCACCATAGCCCTCTATGGGCTTAAAATATCCCTTTGCCAATTCCACAAGAACAGACTTAGCGAAAGGCTTCTTGAAGGGAAAGATGTAACTCTGTGAGATGAATTAACAGAACACAGAGCAGTTTCTTAGAAAGCTTCTTTCCAGTTTTGAACGGAAGATATTTCCTTTTTCACCATAGCCCTCTATGGGCTTCCAAATATCCCTTTGCCAATTCCACAACAACAGCCTTAGCGAAAGGCTTCTTGAAGGGAAAGATGTAACTCTGTGAGATGAATTAACAGAACATAGAACAGTTTCTCAGAAAGCTTCTTTCCAGTTTTGAACGGAAGATATTTCCTTTTTCTCCATAGCCCTCTATGGGCTTCCAAATATCCCTTTGCCAATTCCACAAGAACAGCCTTAGCGAAAGGCTTCTTGAAGTTAAAGATGTAACTCTGTGAGATGAATTAACAGAACACAGAGCAGTTTCTCAGAAAGCTTCTTTCCAGTTTTGAACGGAAGATATTTCCTTTTTCACCATAGCCCTCTATGGGCTTCCAAATATACCTTTGCCAATTCCACAAGAACAGCCTTAGCGAAAGGCTTCTTGAAGGTAGAGATGTAACTCTGTGAGATGAATTAACAGAACACAGAGCAGTTTCTCAGAAAGCTTCTTTCCAGTTTTGAACGGAAGATATTTCCTTTTTCACCATAGCCCTCTATGGGCTTCCAAATATCCCTTTGCCAGTTCCACAAGAACAGCCTTAGCGAAAGGCTTCTTGAAGTTAAAGATGTAACTCTGTGAGATGAATTAACAGAACACAGAGCAGTTTCTCAGAAAGCTTCTTTCCAGTTTTGAACGGAAGATATTTCCTTTTTCACCATAGCCCTCTATGGGCTTCCAAATATCCCTTTGCCAATTCCACAAGAACAGCCTTAGCGAAAGACTTCTTGAAGGGAAAGATGTAACTCTGTGAGATGAATTAACAGAACACAGAGCAGTTTCTCAGAAAGCTTCTTTCCAGTTTTGAACGGAAGATATTTCCTTTTTCACCATAGCCCTCTATGGGCTTCCAAATATCCCTTTGCCAATTCCACAAGAACAGCCTTAGCGAAATGCTTCTTGAAGGTAAAGATGTAACTCTGTGAGATGAATTAACAGAACATAGAGCAGTTTCCCAGAAAGCTTCTTTCCAGTTTTGAACGGAAGATATTTCCTTTTTCACCATAGCCCTCTATGGGCTTCGAAATATCCCTTTGCCATTTCCCCAAGAACAGGCTTAGCGAAAGGCTTCTTGAAGGGAAAGATGTAACTCTGTGAGATGAATTAACAGAACACAGAGCAGTTTCTCAGAAAGCTTCTTTCCAGTTTTGAACGAAAGATATTTCCTTTTTCACCATAGCCCTCTATGGGCTTCCAAATATCCCTTTGCCAATTCCACAAGAACAGCCTTAGCGAAAGGCTTCTTATAGGGAAAGATGTAACTCTGTGAGATGAATTAACAGAACATAGAACAGTTTCTCAGAAAGCTTCTTTCCAGTTTTGAACGGAAGATATTTCCCTTTTCTCCATAGCCCTCTATGGGCTTCCAAATATCCCTTTGCCAATTCCACAAGAACAGCCTTAGCGAAAGGCTTCTTGAAGGGAAAGATGTAACTCTGTGAGATGAATTAACAGAACACAGAGCAGTTTCTCAGAAAGCTTCTTTCCAGTTTTGAACGGAAGATATTTCCTTTTTCACCATAGCCCTGTATGGGCTTCCAAATATCCCTTTGCCAATTCCACAAGAACAGCCTTAGCGAAAGACTTCTTGAAGGGAAAGTTGTAACTCTGTGAGATGAATTAACAGAACACAGAGCAGTTTCTCAGAAAGCTTCTTTCCAGTTTTGAACGGAAGATATTTCCTTTTTCACCATAGCCCTCTATGGGCTTCCAAATATCCCTTTGCCAATTCCACAAGAACAGCCTTAGCGAAAGGCTTCTTGAAGTTAAAGATGTAACTCTGTGAGATGAATTAACAGAACACAGAGCAGTTTCTCAGAAAGCTTCTTTCCAGTTTTGAACGGAAGATATTTCCTTTTTCACCATAGCCCCTTATGGGCTTCCAAATATCCCTTTGCCCATTCCACAAGAACAGCCTTAGCGAAAGGCTTCTTGAAGTTAAAGATGTAACTCTGTGAGATGAATTAACAGAACACAGAGCAGTTTCTCAGAAAGCTTCATTCCAGTTTTGAACGGAAGATATTTCCTTTTTCACCATAGCCCTCTATGGGCTTCCAAATATCCCTTTGCCAATTCCACAACAACAGCCTTAGCGAAAGGCTTCTTGAAGGGAAAGATGTAACTCTGTGAGATGAATTAACAGAACACAGAGCAGTTTCTCAGAAAGCTTCTTTCCAGTTTTGAACGGAAGATATTTCCTTTTTCACCATAGCCCTCTATGGGCTTCCAAATATCCCTTTGCCAATTCCACAAGAACAGCCTTAGCGAAAGGCTTCTTGAAGGGAAAGATGTAACTCTGTGAGATGAATTAACAGAACACAGAGCAGTTTCTCAGAAAGCTTCTTTCCAGTTTTGAACGGAAGATATTTCCTTTTTCACCATAGCCCTCTATGGGCTTCCAAATATCCCTTTGCCAATTCCACAACAACAGCCTTAGAGAAAGGCTTCTTGAAGTTAAAGATGTAACTCTGTGAGATGAATTAACAGAACACAGAGCAGTTTCTCAGAAAGCTTCTTTCCAGTTTTGAACGGAAGATATTTCCTTTTTCACCATAGCCCTCTATGGGCTTCCAAATATCCCTTTGCCAATTCCACAAGAACAGCCTTAGCGAAAGGCTTCTTGAAGGGAAAGATGTAACTCTGTGAGATGAATTAACAGAACACAGAGCAGTTTCTCAGAAAGCTTCTTTCCAGTTTTGAACGGAAGATATTTCGTTTTTCACCATAGCCCTCTATGGGCTTCCAAATATCCCTTTGCCAATTCCACAAGAACAGCCTTAGCGAAAGGCTTCTTGAAGGGAAAGGTGTAACTCTGTGAGATGAATTAACAGAACACAGAGCAGTTTCTCAGAAAGCTTCTTTCCAGTTTTGAACGGAAGATATTTCCTTTTTCACCATAGCCCTCTATGGGCTTCCAAATATCCCTTTGCCAATTCCACAAGAACAGCCTTAGCGAAAGGCTTCTTGAAGGGAAAGATGTAACTCTGTGAGATGAATTAACAGAACACAGAGCAGTTTCTCAGAAAGCTTCTTTCCAGTTTTGAACGGAAGATATTTCCTTTTTCACCATAGCCCTCTATGGGCTTCCAAATATCCCTTTGCCAATTCCACAACAACAGCCTTAGAGAAAGGCTTCTTGAAGTTAAAGATGTAACTCTGTGAGATGAATTAACAGAACACATAGCAGTTTCTCAGAAAGCTTCTTTCCAGTTTTGAACGGAAGATATTTCCTTTTTCACCATAGCCCTCTATGGGCTTCCAAATATCCCTTTGCCAATTCCACAAGAACAGCCTTAGCGAAAGGCTTCTTGAAGTTAAAGATGTAACTCTGTGAGATGAATTAACAGAACACAGAGCAGTTTCTCAGAAAGCTTCTTTCCAGTTTTGAACGAAAGATATTTCCTTTTTCACCATAGCCCTCTATGGGCTTCCAAATATCCCTTTGCCAATTCCACAAGAACAGCCTTAGCGAAAGGCTTCTTGAAGTTAAAGATGTAACTCTGTGAGATGAATTAACAGAACACAGAGCAGTTTCTCAGAAAGCTTCTTTCCAGTTTTGAACGGACGATATTTCCTTTTTCACCCTAGCCCTCTATGGGCTTCCAAATATCCCTTTGCCAATTCCACAAGAACAGCCTTAGCGAAAGGCTTCTTGAAGGGAAAGATGTAACTCTGTGAGATGAATTAACAGAACACAGAGCAGTTTCTCCGAAAGCTTCTTTCCAGTTTTGAACGGAAGATATTTCCTTTTTCACCATAGCCCTCTATGGGCTTCCAAATATCCCTTTGCCAATTCCACAAGAACAGCCTTAGCGAAAGGCTTCTTGAAGGGAAAGATGTAACTCTGTGAGATGAATTAACAGAACACAGAGAAGTTTCTCAGAAAGCTTCTTTCCAGTTTTGAAAGGAAGATATTTCCTTTTTCACCATAACCCTCTATGGGCTTCCAAATATCCCTTTGCCAATTCCACAAGAACAGCCTTAGCGAAAGGCTTCTTGAACGGAAAGATGTAACTCTGTGAGATGAATTAACAGAACACAGAGCAGTTTCTCAGAAAGCTTCTTTCCAGTTTTGAACGGAAGATATTTCCTTTTTCACCATAGCCCTCTATGGGCTTCCAAATATCCCTTTGCCAATTCCACAAGAACAGCCTTAGCGAAAGGCTTCTTGAAGGGAAAGATGTAACTCTGTGAGATGAATTAACAGAACACAGAGCAGTTTCTCAGAAAGCTTCTTTCCAGTTTTGAACGGAAGATATTTCCTTTTTCACCATAGCCCTCTATGGGCTTCCAAATATCCCTTTGCCAATTCCACAAGAACAGCCTTAGCGAAAGGCTTCTTGAAGTTAAAGATGTAACTCTGTGAGATGAATTAGCAGAACACAGAGCAGTTTCTCAGAAAGCTTCTTTCCAGTTTTGAACGGAAGATATTTCCTTTTTCACCATAGCCCTCTATGGGCTTTCAAATATCCCTTTGCCAATTCCACAAGAACAGCCTTAGCGAAAGGCTTCTTGAAGTTAAAGATGTAACTCTGTGAGATGAATTAACAGAACACAGAGCAGTTTCTCAGAAAGCTTCTTTCCAGTTTTTAACGAAAGATATTTCCTTTTTCACCATAGCCCTCTATGGGCTTCCAAATATCCCTTTGCCAATTCCACAACAACAGCCTTAGCGATAGGCTTCTTGAAGGGAAAGATGTAACTCTGTGAGATGAATTAACAGAACATAGAACAGTTTCTCAGAAAGCTTCTTTCCAGTTTTGAACGGAAGATATTTCGTTTTTCTCCATAGCCCTCTAAGGGCTTCCAAATATCCCTTTGCCAATTCCACAAGAACAGCCTTAGCGAAAGTCTTCTTGAAGTTAAAGATGTAACTCTGTGAGATGAATTAACAGAACACAGAGCAGTTTCTCAGAAAGCTTCTTTCCAGTTTTGAACGGAAGATATTTCCTTTTTCACCATAGCCCTCTATGGGCTTCCAAATATCCCTTTGCCAATTCCACAAGAACAGCCTTAGCGAAAGGCTTCTTGAAGGGAAAGATGTAACTCTGTGAGATGAATTAACAGAACACAGAGCAGTTTCTCAGAAAGCTTCTTTCCAGTTTTGAACGGAAGATATTTCCTTTTTCACCATAGCCCTCTATGGGCTTCCAAATATCCCTTTGCCAATTCCACAAGAACAGCCTTAGCGAAAGGCTTCTTGAAGGGAAAGGTGTAACTCTGTGAGATGAATTAACAGAACACAGAGCAGTTTCTCAGAAAGCTTCTTTCCAGTTTTGAACGGAAGATATTTCCTTTCTCACCATAGCCCTCTATGGGCTTCCAAATATCCCTTTGCCAATTCCACAAGAACAGCCTTAGCGAAAGGCTTCTTGAAGGGAAAGATGTAACTCTGTGAGATGAATTAACAGAACACAGAGCAGTTTCTCAGAAAGCTTCTTTCCAGTTTTGAACGGAAGATATTTCCTTTTTCACCATAGCCCTCTATGGGCTTAAAATATCCCTTTGCCAATTCCACAAGAACAGACTTAGCGAAAGGCTTCTTGAAGGGAAAGATGTAACTCTGTGAGATGAATTAACAGAACACAGAGCAGTTTCTTAGAAAGCTTCTTTCCAGTTTTGAACGGAAGATATTTCCTTTTTCACCATAGCCCTCTATGGGCTTCCAAATATCCCTTTGCCAATTCCACAACAACAGCCTTAGCGAAAGGCTTCTTGAAGGGAAAGATGTAACTCTGTGAGATGAATTAACAGAACATAGAACAGTTTCTCAGAAAGCTTCTTTCCAGTTTTGAACGGAAGATATTTCCTTTTTCTCCATAGCCCTCTATGGGCTTCCAAATATCCCTTTGCCAATTCCACAAGAACAGCCTTAGCGAAAGGCTTCTTGAAGTTAAAGATGTAACTCTGTGAGATGAATTAACAGAACACAGAGCAGTTTCTCAGAAAGCTTCTTTCCAGTTTTGAACGGAAGATATTTCCTTTTTCACCATAGCCCTCTATGGGCTTCCAAATATACCTTTGCCAATTCCACAAGAACAGCCTTAGCGAAAGGCTTCTTGAAGGTAGAGATGTAACTCTGTGAGATGAATTAACAGAACACAGAGCAGTTTCTCAGAAAGCTTCTTTCCAGTTTTGAACGGAAGATATTTCCTTTTTCACCATAGCCCTCTATGGGCTTCCAAATATCCCTTTGCCAGTTCCACAAGAACAGCCTTAGCGAAAGGCTTCTTGAAGTTAAAGATGTAACTCTGTGAGATGAATTAACAGAACACAGAGCAGTTTCTCAGAAAGCTTCTTTCCAGTTTTGAACGGAAGATATTTCCTTTTTCACCATAGCCCTCTATGGGCTTCCAAATATCCCTTTGCCAATTCCACAAGAACAGCCTTAGCGAAAGACTTCTTGAAGGGAAAGATGTAACTCTGTGAGATGAATTAACAGAACACAGAGCAGTTTCTCAGAAAGCTTCTTTCCAGTTTTGAACGGAAGATATTTCCTTTTTCACCATAGCCCTCTATGGGCTTCCAAATATCCCTTTGCCAATTCCACAAGAACAGCCTTAGCGAAATGCTTCTTGAAGGTAAAGATGTAACTCTGTGAGATGAATTAACAGAACATAGAGCAGTTTCCCAGAAAGCTTCTTTCCAGTTTTGAACGGAAGATATTTCCTTTTTCACCATAGCCCTCTATGGGCTTCGAAATATCCCTTTGCCATTTCCCCAAGAACAGGCTTAGCGAAAGGCTTCTTGAAGGGAAAGATGTAACTCTGTGAGATGAATTAACAGAACACAGAGCAGTTTCTCAGAAAGCTTCTTTCCAGTTTTGAACGAAAGATATTTCCTTTTTCACCATAGCCCTCTATGGGCTTCCAAATATCCCTTTGCCAATTCCACAAGAACAGCCTTAGCGAAAGGCTTCTTATAGGGAAAGATGTAACTCTGTGAGATGAATTAACAGAACATAGAACAGTTTCTCAGAAAGCTTCTTTCCAGTTTTGAACGGAAGATATTTCCCTTTTCTCCATAGCCCTCTATGGGCTTCCAAATATCCCTTTGCCAATTCCACAAGAACAGCCTTAGCGAAAGGCTTCTTGAAGGGAAAGATGTAACTCTGTGAGATGAATTAACAGAACACAGAGCAGTTTCTCAGAAAGCTTCTTTCCAGTTTTGAACGGAAGATATTTCCTTTTTCACCATAGCCCTGTATGGGCTTCCAAATATCCCTTTGCCAATTCCACAAGAACAGCCTTAGCGAAAGACTTCTTGAAGGGAAAGTTGTAACTCTGTGAGATGAATTAACAGAACACAGAGCAGTTTCTCAGAAAGCTTCTTTCCAGTTTTGAACGGAAGATATTTCCTTTTTCACCATAGCCCTCTATGGGCTTCCAAATATCCCTTTGCCAATTCCACAAGAACAGCCTTAGCGAAAGGCTTCTTGAAGTTAAAGATGTAACTCTGTGAGATGAATTAACAGAACACAGAGCAGTTTCTCAGAAAGCTTCTTTCCAGTTTTGAACGGAAGATATTTCCTTTTTCACCATAGCCCCTTATGGGCTTCCAAATATCCCTTTGCCCATTCCACAAGAACAGCCTTAGCGAAAGGCTTCTTGAAGTTAAAGATGTAACTCTGTGAGATGAATTAACAGAACACAGAGCAGTTTCTCAGAAAGCTTCATTCCAGTTTTGAACGGAAGATATTTCCTTTTTCACCATAGCCCTCTATGGGCTTCCAAATATCCCTTTGCCAATTCCACAACAACAGCCTTAGCGAAAGGCTTCTTGAAGGGAAAGATGTAACTCTGTGAGATGAATTAACAGAACACAGAGCAGTTTCTCAGAAAGCTTCTTTCCAGTTTTGAACGGAAGATATTTCCTTTTTCACCATAGCCCTCTATGGGCTTCCAAATATCCCTTTGCCAATTCCACAAGAACAGCCTTAGCGAAAGGCTTCTTGAAGGGAAAGATGTAACTCTGTGAGATGAATTAACAGAACACAGAGCAGTTTCTCAGAAAGCTTCTTTCCAGTTTTGAACGGAAGATATTTCCTTTTTCACCATAGCCCTCTATGGGCTTCCAAATATCCCTTTGCCAATTCCACAACAACAGCCTTAGAGAAAGGCTTCTTGAAGTTAAAGATGTAACTCTGTGAGATGAATTAACAGAACACAGAGCAGTTTCTCAGAAAGCTTCTTTCCAGTTTTGAACGGAAGATATTTCCTTTTTCACCATAGCCCTCTATGGGCTTCCAAATATCCCTTTGCCAATTCCACAAGAACAGCCTTAGCGAAAGGCTTCTTGAAGGGAAAGATGTAACTCTGTGAGATGAATTAACAGAACACAGAGCAGTTTCTCAGAAAGCTTCTTTCCAGTTTTGAACGGAAGATATTTCGTTTTTCACCATAGCCCTCTATGGGCTTCCAAATATCCCTTTGCCAATTCCACAAGAACAGCCTTAGCGAAAGGCTTCTTGAAGGGAAAGGTGTAACTCTGTGAGATGAATTAACAGAACACAGAGCAGTTTCTCAGAAAGCTTCTTTCCAGTTTTGAACGGAAGATATTTCCTTTTTCACCATAGCCCTCTATGGGCTTCCAAATATCCCTTTGCCAATTCCACAAGAACAGCCTTAGCGAAAGGCTTCTTGAAGGGAAAGATGTAACTCTGTGAGATGAATTAACAGAACACAGAGCAGTTTCTCAGAAAGCTTCTTTCCAGTTTTGAACGGAAGATATTTCCTTTTTCACCATAGCCCTCTATGGGCTTCCAAATATCCCTTTGCCAATTCCACAACAACAGCCTTAGAGAAAGGCTTCTTGAAGTTAAAGATGTAACTCTGTGAGATGAATTAACAGAACACATAGCAGTTTCTCAGAAAGCTTCTTTCCAGTTTTGAACGGAAGATATTTCCTTTTTCACCATAGCCCTCTATGGGCTTCCAAATATCCCTTTGCCAATTCCACAAGAACAGCCTTAGCGAAAGGCTTCTTGAAGTTAAAGATGTAACTCTGTGAGATGAATTAACAGAACACAGAGCAGTTTCTCAGAAAGCTTCTTTCCAGTTTTGAACGAAAGATATTTCCTTTTTCACCATAGCCCTCTATGGGCTTCCAAATATCCCTTTGCCAATTCCACAAGAACAGCCTTAGCGAAAGGCTTCTTGAAGTTAAAGATGTAACTCTGTGAGATGAATTAACAGAACACAGAGCAGTTTCTCAGAAAGCTTCTTTCCAGTTTTGAACGGACGATATTTCCTTTTTCACCCTAGCCCTCTATGGGCTTCCAAATATCCCTTTGCCAATTCCACAAGAACAGCCTTAGCGAAAGGCTTCTTGAAGGGAAAGATGTAACTCTGTGAGATGAATTAACAGAACACAGAGCAGTTTCTCCGAAAGCTTCTTTCCAGTTTTGAACGGAAGATATTTCCTTTTTCACCATAGCCCTCTATGGGCTTCCAAATATCCCTTTGCCAATTCCACAAGAACAGCCTTAGCGAAAGGCTTCTTGAAGGGAAAGATGTAACTCTGTGAGATGAATTAACAGAACACAGAGAAGTTTCTCAGAAAGCTTCTTTCCAGTTTTGAAAGGAAGATATTTCCTTTTTCACCATAACCCTCTATGGGCTTCCAAATATCCCTTTGCCAATTCCACAAGAACAGCCTTAGCGAAAGGCTTCTTGAACGGAAAGATGTAACTCTGTGAGATGAATTAACAGAACACAGAGCAGTTTCTCAGAAAGCTTCTTTCCAGTTTTGAACGGAAGATATTTCCTTTTTCACCATAGCCCTCTATGGGCTTCCAAATATCCCTTTGCCAATTCCACAAGAACAGCCTTAGCGAAAGGCTTCTTGAAGGGAAAGATGTAACTCTGTGAGATGAATTAACAGAACACAGAGCAGTTTCTCAGAAAGCTTCTTTCCAGTTTTGAACGGAAGATATTTCCTTTTTCACCATAGCCCTCTATGGGCTTCCAAATATCCCTTTGCCAATTCCACAAGAACAGCCTTAGCGAAAGGCTTCTTGAAGTTAAAGATGTAACTCTGTGAGATGAATTAGCAGAACACAGAGCAGTTTCTCAGAAAGCTTCTTTCCAGTTTTGAACGGAAGATATTTCCTTTTTCACCATAGCCCTCTATGGGCTTTCAAATATCCCTTTGCCAATTTCACAAGAACAGCCTTAGCGAAAGGCTTCTTGAAGTTAAAGATGTAACTCTGTGAGATGAATTAACAGAACACAGAGCAGTTTCTCAGAAAGCTTCTTTCCAGTTTTGAACGGAAGATATTTCGTTTTTCTCCATAGCCCTCTAGGGGCTTCCAAATATCCCTTTGCCAATTCCACAAGAACAGCCTTAGCGAAAGGCTTCTTGAAGTTAAAGATGTAACTCTGTGAGATGAATTAAAAGAACACAGAGCAGTTTCTCAGAAAGCTTCTTTCCAGTTTTGAACGGAAGATATTTCCTTTTTCACCATAGCCCTCTATGGGCTTCCAAATATCCCTTTGCCAATTCCACAAGAACAGCCTTAGCGAAAGGCTTCTTGAAGGGAAAGGTGTAACTCTGTGAGATGAATTAACAGAACACAGAGCAGTTTCTCAGAAAGCTTCTTTCCAGTTTTGAACGGAAGATATTTCCTTTTTCACCATAGCCCTCTATGGGCTTCCAAATATCCCTTTGCCAATTCCACAAGAACAGCCTTAGCGAAAGGCTTCTTGAAGGGAAAGATGTAACTCTGTGAGATGAATTAACAGAACACAGAGCAGTTTCTCAGAAAGCTTCTTTCCAGTTTTGAACGGAAGATATTTCCTTTTTCACCATAGCCCTCTATGGGCTTCCAAATATCCCTTTGCCAATTCCACAACAACAGCCTTAGAGAAAGGCTTCTTGAAGTTAAAGATGTAACTCTGTGAGATGAATTAACAGAACACATAGCAGTTTCTCAGAAAGCTTCTTTCCAGTTTTGAACGGAAGATATTTCCTTTTTCACCATAGCCCTCTATGGGCTTCCAAATATCCCTTTGCCAATTCCACAAGAACAGCCTTAGCGAAAGGCTTCTTGAAGTTAAAGATGTAACTCTGTGAGATGAATTAACAGAACACAGAGCAGTTTCTCAGAAAGCTTCTTTCCAGTTTTGAACGAAAGATATTTCCTTTTTCACCATAGCCCTCTATGGGCTTCCAAACATCCCTTTGCCAATTCCACAAGAACAGCCTTAGCGAAAGGCTTCTTGAAGTTAAAGATGTAACTCTGTGAGATGAATTAACAGAACACAGAGCAGTTTCTCAGAAAGCTTCTTTCCAGTTTTGAACGGACGATATTTCCTTTTTCACCCTAGCCCTCTATGGGCTTCCAAATATCCCTTTGCCAATTCCACAAGAACAGCCTTAGCGAAAGGCTTCTTGAAGGGAAAGATGTAACTCTGTGAGATGAATTAACAGAACACAGAGCAGTTTCTCCGAAAGCTTCTTTCCAGTTTTGAACGGAAGATATTTCCTTTTTCACCATAGCCCTCTATGGGCTTCCAAATATCCCTTTGCCAATTCCACAAGAACAGCCTTAGCGAAAGGCTTCTTGAAGGGAAAGATGTAACTCTGTGAGATGAATTAACAGAACACAGAGAAGTTTCTCAGAAAGCTTCTTTCCAGTTTTGAAAGGAAGATATTTCCTTTTTCACCATAACCCTCTATGGGCTTCCAAATATCCCTTTGCCAATTCCACAAGAACAGCCTTAGCGAAAGGCTTCTTGAACGGAAAGATGTAACTCTGTGAGATGAATTAACAGAACACAGAGCAGTTTCTCAGAAAGCTTCTTTCCAGTTTTGAACGGAAGATATTTCCTTTTTCACCATAGCCCTCTATGGGCTTCCAAATATCCCTTTGCCAATTCCACAAGAACAGGCTTAGCGAAAGGCTTCTTGAAGGGAAAGATGTAACTCTGTGAGATGAATTAACAGAACACAGAGCAGTTTCTCAGAAAGCTTCTTTCCAGTTTTGAACGGAAGATATTTACTTTTTCACCATAGCCCTCTATGGGCTTCCAAATATCCCTTTGCCAATTCCACAAGAACAGCCTTAGCGAAAGGCTTCTTGAAGTTAAAGATGTAACTCTGTGAGATGAATTAGCAGAACACACAGCAGTTTCTCAGAAAGCTTCTTTCCAGTTTTGAACGGAAGATATTTCCTTTTTCACCATAGCCCTCTATGGGCTTTCAAATATCCCTTTGCCAATTCCACAAGAACAGCCTTAGCGAAAGGCTTCTTGAAGTTAAAGATGTAACTCTGTGAGATGAATTAACAGAACACAGAGCAGTTTCTCAGAAAGCTTCTTTCCAGTTTTGAACGGAAGATATTTCGTTTTTCTCCATAGCCCTCTAGGGGCTTCCAAATATCCCTTTGCCAATTCCACAAGAACAGCCTTAGCGAAAGGCTTCTTGAAGTTAAAGATGTAACTCTGTGAGATGAATTAAAAGAACACAGAGCAGTTTCTCAGAAAGCTTCTTTCCAGTTTTGAACGGAAGATATTTCCTTTTTCACCATAGCCCTCTATGGGCTTCCAAATATCCCTTTGCCAATTCCACAAGAACAGCCTTAGCGAAAGGCTTCTTGAAGGGAAAGGTGTAACTCTGTGAGATGAATTAACAGAACACAGAGCAGTTTCTCAGAAAGCTTCTTTCCAGTTTTGAACGGAAGATATTTCCTTTTTCACCATAGCCCTCTATGGGCTTCCAAATATCCCTTTGCCAATTCCACAAGAACAGCCTTAGCGAAAGGCTTCTTGAAGGGAAAGATGTAACTCTGTGAGATGAATTAACAGAACACAGAGCAGTTTCTCAGAAAGCTTCTTTCCAGTTTTGAACGGAAGATATTTCCTTTTTCACCATAGCCCTCTATGGGCTTCCAAATATCCCTTTGCCAATTCCACAACAACAGCCTTAGAGAAAGGCTTCTTGAAGTTAAAGATGTAACTCTGTGAGATGAATTAACAGAACACATAGCAGTTTCTCAGAAAGCTTCTTTCCAGTTTTGAACGGAAGATATTTCCTTTTTCACCATAGCCCTCTATGGGCTTCCAAATATCCCTTTGCCAATTCCACAAGAACAGCCTTAGCGAAAGGCTTCTTGAAGTTAAAGATGTAACTCTGTGAGATGAATTAACAGAACACAGAGCAGTTTCTCAGAAAGCTTCTTTCCAGTTTTGAACGAAAGATATTTCCTTTTTCACCATAGCCCTCTATGGGCTTCCAAACATCCCTTTGCCAATTCCACAAGAACAGCCTTAGCGAAAGGCTTCTTGAAGTTAAAGATGTAACTCTGTGAGATGAATTAACAGAACACAGAGCAGTTTCTCAGAAAGCTTCTTTCCAGTTTTGAACGGACGATATTTCCTTTTTCACCCTAGCCCTCTATGGGCTTCCAAATATCCCTTTGCCAATTCCACAAGAACAGCCTTAGCGAAAGGCTTCTTGAAGGGAAAGATGTAACTCTGTGAGATGAATTAACAGAACACAGAGCAGTTTCTCCGAAAGCTTCTTTCCAGTTTTGAACGGAAGATATTTCCTTTTTCACCATAGCCCTCTATGGGCTTCCAAATATCCCTTTGCCAATTCCACAAGAACAGCCTTAGCGAAAGGCTTCTTGAAGGGAAAGATGTAACTCTGTGAGATGAATTAACAGAACACAGAGAAGTTTCTCAGAAAGCTTCTTTCCAGTTTTGAAAGGAAGATATTTCCTTTTTCACCATAACCCTCTATGGGCTTCCAAATATCCCTTTGCCAATTCCACAAGAACAGCCTTAGCGAAAGGCTTCTTGAACGGAAAGATGTAACTCTGTGAGATGAATTAACAGAACACAGAGCAGTTTCTCAGAAAGCTTCTTTCCAGTTTTGAACGGAAGATATTTCCTTTTTCACCATAGCCCTCTATGGGCTTCCAAATATCCCTTTGCCAATTCCACAAGAACAGGCTTAGCGAAAGGCTTCTTGAAGGGAAAGATGTAACTCTGTGAGATGAATTAACAGAACACAGAGCAGTTTCTCAGAAAGCTTCTTTCCAGTTTTGAACGGAAGATATTTACTTTTTCACCATAGCCCTCTATGGGCTTCCAAATATCCCTTTGCCAATTCCACAAGAACAGCCTTAGCGAAAGGCTTCTTGAAGTTAAAGATGTAACTCTGTGAGATGAATTAGCAGAACACACAGCAGTTTCTCAGAAAGCTTCTTTCCAGTTTTGAACGGAAGATATTTCCTTTTTCACCATAGCCCTCTATGGGCTTTCAAATATCCCTTTGCCAATTCCACAAGAACAGCCTTAGCGAAAGGCTTCTTGAAGTTAAAGATGTAACTCTGTGAGATGAATTAACAGAACACAGAGCAGTTTCTCAGAAAGCTTCTTTCCAGTTTTGAACGAAAGATATTTCCTTTTTCACCATAGCCCTCTATGGGCTTCCAAATATCCCTTTGCCAATTCCACAACAACAGCCTTAGCGAAAGGCTTCTTGAAGGGAAAGATGTAACTCTGTGAGATGAATTAACAGAACATAGAACAGTTTCTCAGAAAGCTTCTTTCCAGTTTTGAACGGAAGATATTTCGTTTTTCTCCATAGCCCTCTAGGGGCTTCCAAATATCCCTTTGCCAATTCCACAAGAACAGCCTTAGCGAAAGGCTTCTTGAAGTTAAAGATGTAACTCTGTGAGATGAATTAACAGAACACAGAGCAGTTTCTCAGAAAGCTTCTTTCCAGTTTTGAACGGAAGATATTTCCTTTTTCACCATAGCCCTCTATGGGCTTCCAAATATCCCTTTGCCAATTCCACAAGAACAGCCTTAGCGAAAGGCTTCTTGAAGGGAAAGATGTAACTCTGTGAGATGAATTAACAGAACACAGAGCAGTTTCTCAGAAAGCTTCTTTCCAGTTTTGAACGGAAGATATTTCGTTTTTCACCATAGCCCTCTATGGGCTTCCAAATATCCCTTTGCCAATTCCACAAGAACAGCCTTAGCGAAAGGCTTCTTGAAGGGAAAGGTGTAACTCTGTGAGATGAATTAACAGAACACAGAGCAGTTTCTCAGAAAGCTTCTTTCCAGTTTTGAACGGAAGATATTTCCTTTTTCACCATAGCCCTCTATGGGCTTCCAAATATCCCTTTGCCAATTCCACAAGAACAGCCTTAGCGAAAGGCTTCTTGAAGGGAAAGATGTAACTCTGTGAGATGAATTAACAGAACACAGAGCAGTTTCTCAGAAAGCTTCTTTCCAGTTTTGAACGGAAGATATTTCCTTTTTCTCCATAGCCCTCTATGGGCTTCCAAATATCCCTTTGCCAATTCCACAACAACAGCCTTAGAGAAAGGCTTCTTGAAGTTAAAGATGTAACTCTGTGAGATGAATTTACAGAACACATAGCAGTTTCTCAGAAAGCTTCTTTCCAGTTTTGAACGGAAGATATTTCCTTTTTCACCATAGCCCTCTATGGGCTTCCAAATATCCCTTTGCCAATTCCACAAGAACAGCCTTAGCGAAAGGCTTCTTGAAGGGTAAGATGTAACACTGTGAGATGAATTAACAGAACACAGAGCAGTTTCTCAGAAAGCTTCTTTCCAGTTTTGAACGGAAGATATTTCCTTTTTCACCATAGCCCTCTATGGGCTTCCAAATATCCCTTTGCCAATTCCACAAGAACAGCCTTAGCGAAAGGCTTCTTGAATTTAAAGATGTAACTCTGTGAGATGAATTAACAGAACACAGAGCAGTTTCTCAGAAAGCTTCTTTCCAGTTTTGAACGGAAGATATTTCCTTTTTCACCATAGCCCTCTATGGGCTTCCAAATATCCCTTTGCCAATTCCACAAGAACAGCCTTAGCGAAAGGCTTCTTGAAGGGAAAGGTGTAACTCTGTGAGATGAATTAACAGAACACAGAGCAGTTTCTCAGAAAGCTTCTTTCCAGTTTTGAACGGAAGATATTTCCTTTTTCACCATAGCCCTCTATGGGCTTCCAAATATCCCTTTGCCAATTCCACAAGAACAGCCTTAGCGAAAGGCTTCTTGAAGGGAAAGATGTAACTCTGTGAGATGAATTAACAGAACACAGAGCAGTTTCTCAGAAAGCTTCTTTCCAGTTTTGAACGGAGGATATTTCCTTTTTCACCATAGCCCTCTATTGGCTTCCAAATATCCCTTTGCCAATTCCACAACAACAGCCTTAGAGAAAGGCTTCTTGAAGTTAAAGATGTAACTCTGTGAGATGAATTAACAGAACACATAGCAGTTTCTCAGAAAGCTTCTTTCCAGTTTTGAACGGAAGATATTTCCTTTTTCACCATAGCCCTCTATGGGCTTCCAAATATCCCTTTGCCAATTCCACAAGAACAGCCTTAGCGAAAGGCTTCTTGAAGTTAAAGATGTAACTCTGTGAGATGAATTAACAGAACACAGAGCAGTTTCTCAGAAAGCTTCTTTCCAGTTTTGAACGAAAGATATTTCCTTTTTCACCATAGCCCTCTATGGGCTTCCAAATATCCCTTTGCCAATTCCACAACAACAGCCTTAGCGAAAGGCTTCTTGAAGGGAAAGATGTAACTCTGTGAGATGAATTAACAGAACATAGAACAGTTTCTCAGAAAGCTTCTTTCCAGTTTTGAACGGAAGATATTTCCTTTTTCTCCATAGCCCTCTACGGGCTTCCAAATATCCCTTTGCCAATTCCACAAGAACAGCCTTAGCGAAAGGCTTCTTGAAGTTAAAGATGTAACTCTGTGAGATGAATTAACAGAACACAGAGCAGTTTCTCAGAAAGCTTCTTTCCAGTTTTGAACGGAAGATATTTCCTTTTTCACCATAGCCCTCTAAGGGCTTCCAAATATCCCTTTGCCAATTCCACAAGAACAGGCTTAGCGAAAGGCTTCTTGAAGGGAAAGATGTAACTCTGTGAGATGAATTAACAGAACACAGAGCAGTTTCTCAGAAAGCTTCTTTCCAGTTTTGAACGGAAGATATTTCCTTTTTCACCATAGCCCTCTATGGGCTTCCAAATATCCCTTTGCCAATTCCACAAGAACAGACTTAGCGAAAGGCTTCTTGAAGGGAAAGATGTAACTCTGTGAGATGAATTAACAGAACACAGAGCAGTTTCTCAGAAAGCTTCTTTCCAGTTTTGAACGAAAGATATTTCCTTTTTCGCCATAGCCCTCTATGGGCTTCCAAATATCCCTTTGCCAATTCCACAAGAACAGCCTTAGCGAAAGGCTTCTTGAAGGGAAAGATGTAACTCTGTGAGATGAATTAACAGAACACAGAGCAGTTTCTCAGAAAGCTTCTTTCCAGTTTTGAACGGAAGATATTTCGTTTTTCACCATAGCCCTCTATGGGCTTCCAAATATCCCTTTGCCAATTCCACAAGAACAGCCTTAGCGAAAGGCTTCTTGAAGGGAAAGGTGTAACTCTGTGAGATGAATTAACAGAACACAGAGCAGTTTCTCAGAAAGCTTCTTTCCAGTTTTGAACGGAAGATATTTCCTTTTTCACCATAGCCCTCTATGGGCTTCCAAATATCCCTTTGCCAATTCCACAAGAACAGCCTTAGCGAAAGGCTTCTTGAAGGGAAAGGTGTAACTCTGTGAGATGAATTAACAGAACACAGAGCAGTTTCTCAGAAAGCTTCTTTCCAGTTTTGAACGGAAGATATTTCCTTTTTCACCATAGCCCTCTATGGGCTTCCAAATATCCCTTTGCCAATTCCACAAGAACAGCCTTAGCGAAAGGCTTCTTGAAGGGAAAGATGTAACTCTGTGAGATGAATTAACAGAACACAGAGCAGTTTCTCAGAAAGCTTCTTTCCAGTTTTGAACGGAAGATATTTCCTTTTTCACCATAGCCCTCTATGGGCTTCCAAATATCCCTTTGCCAATTCCACAACAACAGCCTTAGAGAAAGGCTTCTTGAAGTTAAAGATGTAACTCTGTGAGATGAATTAACAGAACACATAGCAGTTTCTCAGAAAGCTTCTTTCCAGTTTTGAACGGAAGATATTTCCTTTTTCACCATAGCCCTCTATGGGCTTCCAAATATCCCTTTGCCAATTCCACAAGAACAGCCTTAGCGAAAGGCTTCTTGAAGTTAAAGATGTAACTCTGTGAGATGAATTAACAGAACACAGAGCAGTTTCTCAGAAAGCTTCTTTCCAGTTTTGAACGAAAGATATTTCCTTTTTCACCATAGCCCTCTATGGGCTTCCAAATATCCCTTTGCCAATTCCACAAGAACAGCCTTAGCGAAAGGCTTCTTGAAGTTAAAGATGTAACTCTGTGAGATGAATTAACAGAACACAGAGCAGTTTCTCAGAAAGCTTCTTTCCAGTTTTGAACGGACGATATTTCCTTTTTCACCCTAGCCCTCTATGGGCTTTCAAATATCCCTTTGCCAATTCCACAAGAACAGCCTTAGCGAAAGGCTTCTTGAAGGGAAAGATGTAACTCTGTGAGATGAATTAACAGAACACAGAGCAGTTTCTCCGAAAGCTTCTTTCCAGTTTTGAACGGAAGATATTTCCTTTTTCACCATAGCCCTCTATGGGCTTCCAAATATCCCTTTGCCAATTCCACAAGAACAGCCTTAGCGAAAGGCTTCTTGAAGGGAAAGATGTAACTCTGTGAGATGAATTAACAGAACACAGAGAAGTTTCTCAGAAAGCTTCTTTCCAGTTTTGAAAGGAAGATATTTCCTTTTTCACCATAACCCTCTATGGGCTTCCAAATATCCCTTTGCCAATTCCACAAGAACAGCCTTAGCGAAAGGCTTCTTGAACGGAAAGATGTAACTCTGTGAGATGAATTAACAGAACACAGAGCAGTTTCTCAGAAAGCTTCTTTCCAGTTTTGAACGGAAGATATTTCCTTTTTCACCATAGCCCTCTATGGGCTTCCAAATATCCCTTTGCCAATTCCACAAGAACAGGCTTAGCGAAAGGCTTCTTGAAGGGAAAGATGTAACTCTGTGAGATGAATTAACAGAACACAGAGCAGTTTCTCAGAAAGCTTCTTTCCAGTTTTGAACGGAAGATATTTACTTTTTCACCATAGCCCTCTATGGGCTTCCAAATATCCCTTTGCCAATTCCACAAGAACAGCCTTAGCGAAAGGCTTCTTGAAGTTAAAGATGTAACTCTGTGAGATGAATTAGCAGAACACACAGCAGTTTCTCAGAAAGCTTCTTTCCAGTTTTGAACGGAAGATATTTCCTTTTTCACCATAGCCCTCTATGGGCTTTCAAATATCCCTTTGCCAATTCCACAAGAACAGCCTTAGCGAAAGGCTTCTTGAAGTTAAAGATGTAACTCTGTGAGATGAATTAACAGAACACAGAGCAGTTTCTCAGAAAGCTTCTTTCCAGTTTTGAACGAAAGATATTTCCTTTTTCACCATAGCCCTCTATGGGCTTCCAAATATCCCTTTGCCAATTCCACAACAACAGCCTTAGCGAAAGGCTTCTTGAAGGGAAAGATGTAACTCTGTGAGATGAATTAACAGAACATAGAACAGTTTCTCAGAAAGCTTCTTTCCAGTTTTGAACGGAAGATATTTCGTTTTTCTCCATAGCCCTCTAGGGGCTTCCAAATATCCCTTTGCCAATTCCACAAGAACAGCCTTAGCGAAAGGCTTCTTGAAGTTAAAGATGTAACTCTGTGAGATGAATTAAAAGAACACAGAGCAGTTTCTCAGAAAGCTTCTTTCCAGTTTTGAACGGAAGATATTTCCTTTTTCACCATAGCCCTCTATGGGCTTCCAAATATCCCTTTGCCAATTCCACAAGAACAGCCTTAGCGAAAGGCTTCTTGAAGGGAAAGATGTAACTCTGTGAGATGAATTAACAGAACACAGAGCAGTTTCTCAGAAAGCTTCTTTCCAGTTTTGAACGGAAGATATTTCGTTTTTCACCATAGCCCTCTATGGGCTTCCAAATATCCCTTTGCCAATTCCACAAGAACAGCCTTAGCGAAAGGCTTCTTGAAGGGAAAGGTGTAACTCTGTGAGATGAATTAACAGAACACAGAGCAGTTTCTCAGAAAGCTTCTTTCCAGTTTTGAACGGAAGATATTTCCTTTTTCACCATAGCCCTCTATGGGCTTCCAAATATCCCTTTGCCAATTCCACAAGAACAGACTTAGCGAAAGGCTTCTTGAAGGGAAAGATGTAACTCTGTGAGATGAATTAACAGAACACAGAGCAGTTTCTCAGAAAGCTTCTTTCCAGTTTTGAACGGAAGATATTTCCTTTTTCTCCATAGCCCTCTATGGGCTTCCAAATATCCCTTTGCCAATTCCACAACAACAGCCTTAGAGAAAGGCTTCTTGAAGTTAAAGATGTAACTCTGTGAGATGAATTTACAGAACACATAGCAGTTTCTCAGAAAGCTTCTTTCCAGTTTTGAACGGAAGATATTTCCTTTTTCACCATAGCCCTCTATGGGCTTCCAAATATCCCTTTGCCAATTCCACAAGAACAGCCTTAGCGAAAGGCTTCTTGAAGGGTAAGATGTAACACTGTGAGATGAATTAACAGAACACAGAGCAGTTTCTCAGAAAGCTTCTTTCCAGTTTTGAACGGAAGATATTTCCTTTTTCACCATAGCCCTCTATGGGCTTCCAAATATCCCTTTGCCAATTCCACAAGAACAGCCTTAGCGAAAGGCTTCTTGAATTTAAAGATGTAACTCTGTGAGATGAATTAACAGAACACAGAGCAGTTTCTCAGAAAGCTTCTTTCCAGTTTTGAACGGAAGATATTTCCTTTTTCACCATAGCCCTCTATGGGCTTCCAAATATCCCTTTGCCAATTCCACAAGAACAGCCTTAGCGAAAGGCTTCTTGAAGGGAAAGGTGTAACTCTGTGAGATGAATTAACAGAACACAGAGCAGTTTCTCAGAAAGCTTCTTTCCAGTTTTGAACGGAAGATATTTCCTTTTTCACCATAGCCCTCTATGGGCTTCCAAATATCCCTTTGCCAATTCCACAAGAACAGCCTTAGCGAAAGGCTTCTTGAAGGGAAAGATGTAACTCTGTGAGATGAATTAACAGAACACAGAGCAGTTTCTCAGAAAGCTTCTTTCCAGTTTTGAACGGAAGATATTTCCTTTTTCACCATAGCCCTCTATTGGCTTCCAAATATCCCTTTGCCAATTCCACAAGAACAGCCTTAGCGAAAGGCTTCTTGAAGTTAAAGATGTAACTCTGTGAGATGAATTAACAGAACACAGAGCAGTTTCTCAGAAAGCTTCTTTCCAGTTTTGAACGGACGATATTTCCTTTTTCACCCTAGCCCTCTATGGGCTTCCAAATATCCCTTTGCCAATTCCACAAGAACAGCCTTAGCGAAAGGCTTCTTGAAGGGAAAGATGTAACTCTGTGAGATGAATTAACAGAACACAGAGCAGTTTCTCCGAAAGCTTCTTTCCAGTTTTGAACGGAAGATATTTCCTTTTTCACCATAGCCCTCTATGGGCTTCCAAATATCCCTTTGCCAATTCCACAAGAACAGCCTTAGCGAAAGGCTTCTTGAAGGGAAAGATGTAACTCTGTGAGATGAATTAACAGAACACAGAGAAGTTTCTCAGAAAGCTTCTTTCCAGTTTTGAAAGGAAGATATTTCCTTTTTCACCATAACCCTCTATGGGCTTCCAAATATCCCTTTGCCAATTCCACAAGAACAGCCTTAGCGAAAGGCTTCTTGAACGGAAAGATGTAACTCTGTGAGATGAATTAACAGAACACAGAGCAGTTTCTCAGAAAGCTTCTTTCCAGTTTTGAACGGAAGATATTTCCTTTTTCACCATAGCCCTCTATGGGCTTCCAAATATCCCTTTGCCAATTCCACAAGAACAGGCTTAGCGAAAGGCTTCTTGAAGGGAAAGATGTAACTCTGTGAGATGAATTAACAGAACACAGAGCAGTTTCTCAGAAAGCTTCTTTCCAGTTTTGAACGGAAGATATTTACTTTTTCACCATAGCCCTCTATGGGCTTCCAAATATCCCTTTGCCAATTCCACAAGAACAGCCTTAGCGAAAGGCTTCTTGAAGTTAAAGATGTAACTCTGTGAGATGAATTAGCAGAACACACAGCAGTTTCTCAGAAAGCTTCTTTCCAGTTTTGAACGGAAGATATTTCCTTTTTCACCATAGCCCTCTATGGGCTTTCAAATATCCCTTTGCCAATTCCACAAGAACAGCCTTAGCGAAAGGCTTCTTGAAGTTAAAGATGTAACTCTGTGAGATGAATTAACAGAACACAGAGCAGTTTCTCAGAAAGCTTCTTTCCAGTTTTGAACGAAAGATATTTCCTTTTTCACCATAGCCCTCTATGGGCTTCCAAATATCCCTTTGCCAATTCCACAACAACAGCCTTAGCGAAAGGCTTCTTGAAGGGAAAGATGTAACTCTGTGAGATGAATTAACAGAACATAGAACAGTTTCTCAGAAAGCTTCTTTCCAGTTTTGAACGGAAGATATTTCGTTTTTCTCCATAGCCCTCTAGGGGCTTCCAAATATCCCTTTGCCAATTCCACAAGAACAGCCTTAGCGAAAGGCTTCTTGAAGTTAAAGATGTAACTCTGTGAGATGAATTAAAAGAACACAGAGCAGTTTCTCAGAAAGCTTCTTTCCAGTTTTGAACGGAAGATATTTCCTTTTTCACCATAGCCCTCTATGGGCTTCCAAATATCCCTTTGCCAATTCCACAAGAACAGCCTTAACGAAAGGCTTCTTGAAGGGAAAGATGTAACTCTGTGAGATGAATTAACAGAACACAGAGCAGTTTCTCAGAAAGCTTCTTTCCAGTTTTGAACGGAAGATATTTCGTTTTTCACCATAGCCCTCTATGGGCTTCCAAATATCCCTTTGCCAATTCCACAAGAACAGCCTTAGCGAAAGGCTTCTTGAAGGGAAAGGTGTAACTCTGTGAGATGAATTAACAGAACACAGAGCAGTTTCTCAGAAAGCTTCTTTCCAGTTTTGAACGGAAGATATTTCCTTTTTCACCATAGCCCTCTATGGGCTTCCAAATATCCCTTTGCCAATTCCACAAGAACAGCCTTAGCGAAAGGCTTCTTGAAGGGAAAGATGTAACTCTGTGAGATGAATTAACAGAACACAGAGCAGTTTCTCAGAAAGCTTCTTTCCAGTTTTGAACGGAAGATATTTCCTTTTTCTCCATAGCCCTCTATGGGCTTCCAAATATCCCTTTGCCAATTCCACAACAACAGCCTTAGAGAAAGGCTTCTTGAAGTTAAAGATGTAACTCTGTGAGATGAATTTACAGAACACATAGCAGTTTCTCAGAAAGCTTCTTTCCAGTTTTGAACGGAAGATATTTCCTTTTTCACCATAGCCCTCTATGGGCTTCCAAATATCCCTTTGCCAATTCCACAAGAACAGCCTTAGCGAAAGGCTTCTTGAAGGGTAAGATGTAACACTGTGAGATGAATTAACAGAACACAGAGCAGTTTCTCAGAAAGCTTCTTTCCAGTTTTGAACGGAAGATATTTCCTTTTTCACCATAGCCCTCTATGGGCTTCCAAATATCCCTTTGCCAATTCCACAAGAACAGCCTTAGCGAAAGGCTTCTTGAATTTAAAGATGTAACTCTGTGAGATGAATTAACAGAACACAGAGCAGTTTCTCAGAAAGCTTCTTTCCAGTTTTGAACGGAAGATATTTCCTTTTTCACCATAGCCCTCTATGGGCTTCCAAATATCCCTTTGCCAATTCCACAAGAACAGCCTTAGCGAAAGGCTTCTTGAAGGGAAAGGTGTAACTCTGTGAGATGAATTAACAGAACACAGAGCAGTTTCTCAGAAAGCTTCTTTCCAGTTTTGAACGGAAGATATTTCCTTTTTCACCATAGCCCTCTATGGGCTTCCAAATATCCCTTTGCCAATTCCACAAGAACAGCCTTAGCGAAAGGCTTCTTGAAGGGAAAGATGTAACTCTGTGAGATGAATTAACAGAACACAGAGCAGTTTCTCAGAAAGCTTCTTTCCAGTTTTGAACGGAAGATATTTCCTTTTTCACCATAGCCCTCTATTGGCTTCCAAATATCCCTTTGCCAATTCCACAACAACAGCCTTAGAGAAAGGCTTCTTGAAGTTAAAGATGTAACTCTGTGAGATGAATTAACAGAACACATAGCAGTTTCTCAGAAAGCTTCTTTCCAGTTTTGAACGGAAGATATTTCCTTTTTCACCATAGCCCTCTATGGGCTTCCAAATATCCCTTTGCCAATTCCACAAGAACAGCCTTAGCGAAAGGCTTCTTGAAGTTAAAGATGTAACTCTGTGAGATGAATTAACAGAACACAGAGCAGTTTCTCAGAAAGCTTCTTTCCAGTTTTGAACGAAAGATATTTCCTTTTTCACCATAGCCCTCTATGGGCTTCCAAATATCCCTTTGCCAATTCCACAACAACAGCCTTAGCGAAAGGCTTCTTGAAGGGAAAGATGTAACTCTGTGAGATGAATTAACAGAACATAGAACAGTTTCTCAGAAAGCTTCTTTCCAGTTTTGAACGGAAGATATTTCCTTTTTCTCCATAGCCCTCTACGGGCTTCCAAATATCCCTTTGCCAATTCCACAAGAACAGCCTTAGCGAAAGGCTTCTTGAAGTTAAAGATGTAACTCTGTGAGATGAATTAACAGAACACAGAGCAGTTTCTCAGAAAGCTTCTTTCCAGTTTTGAACGGAAGATATTTCCTTTTTCACCATAGCCCTCTAAGGGCTTCCAAATATCCCTTTGCCAATTCCACAAGAACAGGCTTAGCGAAAGGCTTCTTGAAGGGAAAGATGTAACTCTGTGAGATGAATTAACAGAACACAGAGCAGTTTCTCAGAAAGCTTCTTTCCAGTTTTGAACGGAAGATATTTCCTTTTTCACCATAGCCCTCTATGGGCTTCCAAATATCCCTTTGCCAATTCCACAAGAACAGACTTAGCGAAAGGCTTCTTGAAGGGAAAGATGTAACTCTGTGAGATGAATTAACAGAACACAGAGCAGTTTCTCAGAAAGCTTCTTTCCAGTTTTGAACGAAAGATATTTCCTTTTTCGCCATAGCCCTCTATGGGCTTCCAAATATCCCTTTGCCAATTCCACAAGAACAGCCTTAGCGAAAGGCTTCTTGAAGGGAAAGATGTAACTCTGTGAGATGAATTAACAGAACACAGAGCAGTTTCTCAGAAAGCTTCTTTCCAGTTTTGAACGGAAGATACTTCGTTTTTCACCATAGCCCTCTATGGGCTTCCAAATATCCCTTTGCCAATTCCACAAGAACAGCCTTAGCGAAAGGCTTCTTGAAGGGAAAGGTGTAACTCTGTGAGATGAATTAACAGAACACAGAGCAGTTTCTCAGAAAGCTTCTTTCCAGTTTTGAACGGAAGATATTTCCTTTTTCACCATAGCCCTCTATGGGCTTCCAAATATCCCTTTGCCAATTCCACAAGAACAGCCTTAGCGAAAGGCTTCTTGAAGGGAAAGATGTAACTCTGTGAGATGAATTAACAGAACACAGAGCAGTTTCTCAGAAAGCTTCTTTCCAGTTTTGAACGGAAGATATTTCCTTTTTCACCATAGCCCTCTATGGGCTTCCAAATATCCCTTTGCCAATTCCACAACAACAGCCTTAGAGAAAGGCTTCTTGAAGTTAAAGATGTAACTGTGAGATGAATTAACAGAACACATAGCAGTTTCTCAGAAAGCTTCTTTCCAGTTTTGAACGGAAGATATTTCCTTTTTCACCATAGCCCTCTATGGGCTTCCAAATATCCCTTTGCCAATTCCACAAGAACAGCCTTAGCGAAAGGCTTCTTGAAGTTAAAGATGTAACTCTGTGAGATGAATTAACAGAACACAGAGCAGTTTCTCAGAAAGCTTCTTTCCAGTTTTGAACGAAAGATATTTCCTTTTTCACCATAGCCCTCTATGGGCTTCCAAATATCCCTTTGCCAATTCCACAAGAACAGCCTTAGCGAAAGGCTTCTTGAAGTTAAAGATGTAACTCTGTGAGATGAATTAACAGAACACAGAGCAGTTTCTCAGAAAGCTTCTTTCCAGTTTTGAACGGACGATATTTCCTTTTTCACCCTAGCCCTCTATGGGCTTCCAAATATCCCTTTGCCAATTCCACAAGAACAGCCTTAGCGAAAGGCTTCTTGAAGGGAAAGATGTAACTCTGTGAGATGAATTAACAGAACACAGAGCAGTTTCTCCGAAAGCTTCTTTCCAGTTTTGAACGGAAGATATTTCCTTTTTCACCATAGCCCTCTATGGGCTTCCAAATATCCCTTTGCCAATTCCACAAGAACAGCCTTAGCGAAAGGCTTCTTGAAGGGAAAGATGTAACTCTGTGAGATGAATTAACAGAACACAGAGAAGTTTCTCAGAAAGCTTCTTTCCAGTTTTGAAAGGAAGATATTTCCTTTTTCACCATAACCCTCTATGGGCTTCCAAATATCCCTTTGCCAATTCCACAAGAACAGCCTTAGCGAAAGGCTTCTTGAACGGAAAGATGTAACTCTGTGAGATGAATTAACAGAACACAGAGCAGTTTCTCAGAAAGCTTCTTTCCAGTTTTGAACGGAAGATATTTCCTTTTTCACCATAGCCCTCTATGGGCTTCCAAATATCCCTTTGCCAATTCCACAAGAACAGGCTTAGCGAAAGGCTTCTTGAAGGGAAAGATGTAACTCTGTGAGATGAATTAACAGAACACAGAGCAGTTTCTCAGAAAGCTTCTTTCCAGTTTTGAACGGAAGATATTTCCTTTTTCACCATAGCCCTCTATGGGCTTCCAAATATCCCTTTGCCAATTCCACAAGAACAGCCTTAGCGAAAGGCTTCTTGAAGTTAAAGATGTAACTCTGTGAGATGAATTAGCAGAACACAGAGCAGTTTCTCAGAAAGCTTCTTTCCAGTTTTGAACGGAAGATATTTCCTTTTTCACCATAGCCCTCTATGGGCTTTCAAATATCCCTTTGCCAATTCCACAAGAACAGCCTTAGCGAAAGGCTTCTTGAAGTTAAAGATGTAACTCTGTGAGATGAATTAACAGAACACAGAGCAGTTTCTCAGAAAGCTTCTTTCCAGTTTTGAACGAAAGATATTTCCTTTTTCACCATAGCCCTCTATGGGCTTCCAAATATCCCTTTGCCAATTCCACAACAACAGCCTTAGCGAAAGGCTTCTTGAAGGGAAAGATGTAACTCTGTGAGATGAATTAACAGAACATAGAACAGTTTCTCAGAAAGCTTCTTTCCAGTTTTGAACGGAAGATATTTCGTTTTTCTCCATAGCCCTCTAGGGGCTTCCAAATATCCCTTTGCCAATTCCACAAGAACAGCCTTAGCGAAAGGCTTCTTGAAGTTAAAGATGTAACTCTGTGAGATGAATTAAAAGAACACAGAGCAGTTTCTCAGAAAGCTTCTTTCCAGTTTTGAACGGAAGATATTTCCTTTTTCACCATAGCCCTCTATGGGCTTCCAAATATCCCTTTGCCAATTCCACAAGAACAGCCTTAGCGAAAGGCTTCTTGAAGGGAAAGATGTAACTCTGTGAGATGAATTAACAGAACACAGAGCAGTTTCTCAGAAAGCTTCTTTCCAGTTTTGAACGGAAGATATTTCGTTTTTCACCATAGCCCTCTATGGGCTTCCAAATATCCCTTTGCCAATTCCACAAGAACAGCCTTAGCGAAAGGCTTCTTGAAGGGAAAGGTGTAACTCTGTGAGATGAATTAACAGAACACAGAGCAGTTTCTCAGAAAGCTTCTTTCCAGTTTTGAACGGAAGATATTTCCTTTTTCACCATAGCCCTTTATGGGCTTCCAAATATCCCTTTGCCAATTCCACAAGAACAGCCTTAGCGAAAGGCTTCTTGAAGGGAAAGATGTAACTCTGTGAGATGAATTAACAGAACACAGAGCAGTTTCTCAGAAAGCTTCTTTCCAGTTTTGAACGGAAGATATTTCCTTTTTCTCCATAGCCCTCTATGGGCTTCCAAATATCCCTTTGCCAATTCCACAACAACAGCCTTAGAGAAAGGCTTCTTGAAGTTAAAGATGTAACTCTGTGAGATGAATTTACAGAACACATAGCAGTTTCTCAGAAAGCTTCTTTCCAGTTTTGAACGGAAGATATTTCCTTTTTCACCATAGGCCTCTATGGGCTTCCAAATATCCCTTTGCCAATTCCACAAGAACAGCCTTAGCGAAAGGCTTCTTGAAGGGAAAGATGTAACTCTGTGAGATGAATTAACAGAACACAGAGCAGTTTCTCAGAAAGCTTCTTTCCAGTTTTCAACGGAAGATATTTCCTTTTTCACCATAGCCCTCTATGGGCTTCCAAATATCCCTTTGCCAATTCCACAAGAACAGCCTTAGCGAAAGGCTTCTTGAATTTAAAGATGTAACTCTGTGAGATGAATTAACAGAACACAGAGCAGTTTCTCAGAAAGCTTCTTTCCAGTTTTGAACGGAAGATATTTCCTTTTTCACCATAGCCCTCTATGGGCTTCCAAATATCCCTTTGCCAATTCCACAAGAACAGCCTTAGCGAAAGGCTTCTTGAAGGGAAAGGTGTAACTCTGTGAGATGAATTAACAGAACACAGAGCAGTTTCTCAGAAAGCTTCTTTCCAGTTTTGAACGGAAGATATTTCCTTTTTCACCATAGCCCTCTATGGGCTTCCAAATATCCCTTTGCCAATTCCACAAGAACAGCCTTAGCGAAAGGCTTCTTGAAGGGAAAGATGTAACTCTGTGAGATGAATTAACAGAACACAGAGCAGTTTCTCAGAAAGCTTCTTTCCAGTTTTGAACGGAAGATATTTCCTTTTTCACCATAGCCCTCTATTGGCTTCCAAATATCCCTTTGCCAATTCCACAACAACAGCCTTAGAGAAAGGCTTCTTGAAGTTAAAGATGTAACTCTGTGAGATGAATTAACAGAACACATAGCAGTTTCTCAGAAAGCTTCTTTCCAGTTTTGAACGGAAGATATTTCCTTTTTCACCATAGCCCTCTATGGGCTTCCAAATATCCCTTTGCCAATTCCACAAGAACAGCCTTAGCGAAAGGCTTCTTGAAGTTAAAGATGTAACTCTGTGAGATGAATTAACAGAACACAGAGCAGTTTCTCAGAAAGCTTCTTTCCAGTTTTGAACGAAAGATATTTCCTTTTTCACCATAGCCCTCTATGGGCTTCCAAATATCCCTTTGCCAATTCCACAACAACAGCCTTAGCGAAAGGCTTCTTGAAGTTAAAGATGTAACTCTGTGAGATGAATTAACAGAACACAGAGCAGTTTCTCAGAAAGCTTCTTTCCAGTTTTGAACGGAAGATATTTCCTTTTTCACCATAGCCCTCTAAGGGCTTCCAAATATCCCTTTGCCAATTCCACAAGAAGAGCCTTAGCGAAAGGCTTCTTGAAGTTAAAGATGTAACTCTGTGAGATGAATTAACAGAACACAGAGCAGTTTCTCAGAAAGCTTCTTTCCAGTTTTGAACGAAAGATATTTCCTTTTTCACCATAGCCCTCTATGGGCTTCCAAATATCCCTTTGCCAATTCCACAAGAACAGCCTTAGCGAAAGGCTTCTTGAAGTTAAAGATGTAACTCTGTGAGATGAATTAACAGAACACAGAGCAGTTTCTCAGAAAGCTTCTTTCCAGTTTTGAACGGACGATATTTCCTTTTTCACCCTAGCCCTCTATGGGCTTCCAAATATCCCTTTGCCAATTCCACAAGAACAGCCTTAGCGAAAGGCTTCTTGAAGGGAAAGATGTAACTCTGTGAGATGAATTAACAGAACACAGAGCAGTTTCTCCGAAAGCTTCTTTCCAGTTTTGAACGGAAGATATTTCCTTTTTCACCATAGCCCTCTATGGGCTTCAAAATATCCCTTTGCCAATTCCACAAGAACAGCCTTAGCGAAAGGCTTCTTGAAGGGAAAGATGTAACTCTGTGAGATGAATTAACAGAACACAGAGAAGTTTCTCAGAAAGCTTCTTTCCAGTTTTGAAAGGAAGATATTTCCTTTTTCACCATAACCCTCTATGGGCTTCCAAATATCCCTTTGCCAATTCCACAAGAACAGCCTTAGCCAAAGGCTTCTTGAACGGAAAGATGTAACTCTGTGAGATGAATTAACAGAACACAGAGCAGTTTCTCAGAAAGCTTCTTTCCAGTTTTGAACGGAAGATATTTCCTTTTTCACCATAGCCCTCTATGGGCTTCCAAATATCCCTTTGCCAATTCCACAAGAACAGGCTTAGCGAAAGGCTTCTTGAAGGGAAAGATGTAACTCTGTGAGATGAATTTACAGAACACAGAGCAGTTTCTCAGAAAGCTTCTTTCCAGTTTTGAACGGAAGATATTTCCTTTTTCACCATAGCCCTCTATGGGCTTCCAAATATCCCTTTGCCAATTCCACAAGAACAGCCTTAGCGAAAGGCTTCTTGAAGTTAAAGATGTAACTCTGTGAGATGAATTAGCAGAACACAGAGCAGTTTCTCAGAAAGCTTCTTTCCAGTTTTGAACGGAAGATATTTCCTTTTTCACCATAGCCCTCTATGGGCTTCCAAATATCCCTTTGCCAATTCCACAACAACAGCCTTAGCGAAAGGCTTCTTGAAGGGAAAGATGTAACTCTGTGAGATGAATTAACAGAACATAGAACAGTTTCTCAGAAAGCTTCTTTCCAGTTTTGTACGGAAGATATTTCCTTTTTCTCCATAGCCCTCTACGGGCTTCCAAATATCCCTTTGCCAATTCCACAAGAACAGCCTTAGCGAAAGGCTTCTTGAAGTTAAAGATGTAACTCTGTGAGATGAATTAACAGAACACAGAGCAGTTTCTCAGAAAGCTTCTTTACAGTTTTGAACGGAAGATATTTCCTTTTTCACCATAGCCCTCTAAGGGCTTCCAAATATCCCTTTGCCAATTCCACAAGAATAGGCTTAGCGAAAGGCTTCTTGAAGGGAAAGATGTAACTCTGTGAGATGAATTAACAGAACACAGAGCAGTTTCTCAGAAAGCTTCTTTCCAGTTTTGAACGGAAGATATTTCCTTTTTCACCATAGCCCTCTATGGGCTTCCAAATATCCCTTTGCCAATTCCACAAGAACAGACTTAGCGAAAGGCTTCTTGAAGGGAAAGATGTAACTCTGTGAGATGAATTAACAGAACACAGAGCAGTTTCTCAGAAAGCTTCTTTCCAGTTTTGAACGAAAGATATTTCCTTTTTCACCATAGCCCTCTATGGGCTTCCAAATATCCCTTTGCCAATTCCACAACAACAGCCTTAGCGAAAGGCTTCTTGAAGGGAAAGATGTAACTCTGTGAGATGAATTAACAGAACATAGGACAGTTTCTCAGAAAGCTTCTTTCCAGTTTTGAACGGAAGATATTTCCTTTTTCTCCATAGCCCTCTATGGGCTTCCAAATATCCCTTTGCCAATTCCACAAGAACAGCCTTAGCGAAAGGCTTCTTGAAGTTAAAGATGTAACTCTGTGAGATGAATTAACAGAACACAGAGCAGTTTCTCAGAAAGCTTCTTTCCAGTTTTGAACGGAAGATATTTCCTTTTTCACCATAGCCCTCTATGGGCTTCCAAATATCCCTTTGCCAATTCCACAAGAACAGCCTTAGCGAAAGGCTTCTTGAAGGGAAAGATGTAACTCTGTGAGATAAATTAACAGAACACAGAGCAGTTTCTCAGAAAGCTTCTTTCCAGTTTTGAACGGAAGATATTTCCTTTTTCACCATAGGCCTCTATGGGCTTCCAAATATCCCTTTGCCAGTTCCACAAAAACAGCCTTAGCGAAAGGCTTCTTGAAGTTAAAGATGTAACTCTGTGAGATGAATTAACAGAACACAGAGCAGTTTCTCAGAAAGCTTCTTTCCAGTTTTGAACGGAAGATATTTCCTTTTTCACCATAGCCCTCTATGGGCTTCCAAATATCCCTTTGCCAATTCCACAAGAACAGCCTTAGCGAAAGGCTTCTTGAAGGGAAAGATGTAACTCTGTGAGATGAATTTACAGAACACAGAGCAGTTTCTCAGAAAGCTTCTTTCCAGTTTTGAACGGAAGATATTTCCTTTTTCACCATAGCCCTCTATGGGCTTCCAAATATCCCTTTGCCAATTCCACAAGAACAGGCTTAGCGAAAGGCTTCTTGAAGGGAAAGATGTAACTCTGTGAGATGAATTAACAGAACATAGAACAGTTTCTCAGAAAGCTTCTTTCCAGTTTTGAACGGAAGATATTTCCTTTTTCTCCATAGCCCTCTATGGGCTTCCAAATATCCCTTTGCCCATTCCCCAAGAACAGCCTTAGCGAAAGGCTTCTTGAAGTTAAAGATGTAACTCTGTGAGATGAATTAACAGAACACAGAGCAGTTTCTCAGAAAGCTTCTTTCCAGTTTTGAACGGAAGATATTTCCTTTTTCACCATAGCCCTCTATGGGCTTCCAAATATCCCTTTGCCAATTCCACAAGAACAGCCTTAGCGAAAGGCTTCTTGAAGGGAAAGATTTAACTCTGTGAGATGAATTAACAGAACACAGAGCAGTTTCTCAGAAAGCTTCTTTCCAGTTTTGAACGGAAGATATTTCCTTTTTCACCATAGCCCTCAATGGGCTTCCAAATATCCCTTTGCCAATTCCACAAGAACAGCCTTAGCGAAAGGCTTCTTGAAGGGAAAGATGTAACTCTGTGAGATGAATTAACAGAACACAGAGCAGTTTCTCAGAAAGCTTCTTTCCAGTTTTGAACGGAAGATATTTCCTTTTTCACCATAGCCCTCTATGGGCTTCCAAATATCCCTTTGCCAATTCCACAACAACAGCCTTAGAGAAAGGCTTCTTGAAGTTAAAGATGTAACTCTGTGAGATGAATTAACAGAACACAGAGCAGTTTCTCAGAAAGCTTCTTTCCAGTTTTGAACGGAAGATATTTCCTTTTTCACCATAGCCCTCTAAGGGCTTCCAAATATCCCTTTGCCAATTCCACAAGAAGAGCCTTAGCGAAAGGCTTCTTGAGGTTAAAGATGTAACTCTGTGAGATGAATTAACAGAACACAGAGCAGTTTCTCAGAAAGCTTCTTTCCAGTTTTGAACGAAAGATATTTCCTTTTTCACCATAGCCCTCTATGGGCTTCCAAATATCCCTTTGCCAATTCCACAAGAACAGCCTTAGCGAAAGGCTTCTTGAAGTTAAAGATGTAACTCTGTGAGATGAATTAACAGAACACAGAGCAGTTTCTCAGAAAGCTTCTTTCCAGTTTTGAACGGACGATATTTCCTTTTTCACCCTAGCCCTCTATGGGCTTCCAAATATCCCTTTGCCAATTCCACAAGAACAGCCTTAGCGAAAGGCTTCTTGAAGGGAAAGATGTAACTCTGTGAGATGAATTAACAGAACACAGAGCAGTTTCTCCGAAAGCTTCTTTCCAGTTTTGAACGGAAGATATTTCCTTTTTCACCATAGCCCTCTATGGGCTTCAAAATATCCCTTTGCCAATTCCACAAGAACAGCCTTAGCGAAAGGCTTCTTGAAGGGAAAGATGTAACTCTGTGAGATGAATTAACAGAACACAGAGAAGTTTCTCAGAAAGCTTCTTTCCAGTTTTGAAAGGAAGATATTTCCTTTTTCACCATAACCCTCTATGGGCTTCCAAATATCCCTTTGCCAATTCCACAAGAACAGCCTTAGCCAAAGGCTTCTTGAACGGAAAGATGTAACTCTGTGAGATGAATTAACAGAACACAGAGCAGTTTCTCAGAAAGCTTCTTTCCAGTTTTGAACGGAAGATATTTCCTTTTTCACCATAGCCCTCTATGGGCTTCCAAATATCCCTTTGCCAATTCCACAAGAACAGGCTTAGCGAAAGGCTTCTTGAAGGGAAAGATGTAACTCTGTGAGATGAATTAACAGAACACAGAGCAGTTTCTCAGAAAGCTTCTTTCCAGTTTTGAACGGAAGATATTTCCTTTTTCACCATAGCCCTCTATGGGCTTCCAAATATCCCTTTGCCAATTCCACAAGAACAGCCTTAGCGAAAGGCTTCTTGAAGATAAAGATGTAACTCTGTGAGATGAATTAGCAGAACACAGAGCAGTTTCTCAGAAAGCTTCTTTCCAGTTTTGAACGGAAGATATTTCCTTTTTCACCATAGCCCTCTATGGGCTTCCAAATATCCCTTTGCCAATTCCACAACAACAGCCTTAGCGAAAGGCTTCTTGAAGGGAAAGATGTAACTCTGTGAGATGAATTAACAGAACATAGAACAGTTTCTCAGAAAGCTTCTTTCCAGTTTTGTACGGAAGATATTTCCTTTTTCTCCATAGCCCTCTACGGGCTTCCAAATATCCCTTTGCCAATTCCACAAGAACAGCCTTAGCGAAAGGCTTCTTGAAGTTAAAGATGTAACTCTGTGAGATGAATTAACAGAACACAGAGCAGTTTCTCAGAAAGCTTCTTTACAGTTTTGAACGGAAGATATTTCCTTTTTCACCATAGCCCTCTAAGGGCTTCCAAATATCCCTTTGCCAATTCCACAAGAATAGGCTTAGCGAAAGGCTTCTTGAAGGGAAAGATGTAACTCTGTGAGATGAATTAACAGAACACAGAGCAGTTTCTCAGAAAGCTTCTTTCCAGTTTTGAACGGAAGATATTTCCTTTTTCACCATAGCCCTCTATGGGCTTCCAAATATCCCTTTGCCAATTCCACAAGAACAGACTTAGCGAAAGGCTTCTTGAAGGGAAAGATGTAACTCTGTGAGATGAATTAACAGAACACAGAGCAGTTTCTCAGAAAGCTTCTTTCCAGTTTTGAACGAAAGATATTTCCTTTTTCAACATAGCCCTCTATGGGCTTCCAAATATCCCTTTGCCAATTCCACAACAACAGCCTTAGCGAAAGGCTTCTTGAAGGGAAAGATGTAACTCTGTGAGATGAATTAACAGAACATAGGACAGTTTCTCAGAAAGCTTCTTTCCAGTTTTGAACGGAAGATATTTCCTTTTTCTCCATAGCCCTCTATGGGCTTCCAAATATCCCTTTGCCAATTCCACAAGAACAGCCTTAGCGAAAGGCTTCTTGAAGTTAAAGATGTAACTCTGTGAGATGAATTAACAGAACACAGAGCAGTTTCTCAGAAAGCTTCTTTCCAGTTTTGAACGGAAGATATTTCCTTTTTCACCATAGCCCTCTATGGGCTTCCAAATATCCCTTTGCCAATTCCACAAGAACAGCCTTAGCGAAAGGCTTCTTGAAGGGAAAGATGTAACTCTGTGAGATAAATTAACAGAACACAGAGCAGTTTCTCAGAAAGCTTCTTTCCAGTTTTGAACGGAAGATATTTCCTTTTTCACCATAGGCCTCTATGGGCTTCCAAATATCCCTTTGCCAGTTCCACAAAAACAGCCTTAGCGAAAGGCTTCTTGAAGTTAAAGATGTAACTCTGTGAGATGAATTAACAGAACACAGAGCAGTTTCTCAGAAAGCTTCTTTCCAGTTTTGAACGGAAGATATTTCCTTTTTCACCATAGCCCTCTATGGGCTTCCAAATATCCCTTTGCCAATTCCACAAGAACAGCCTTAGCGAAAGGCTTCTTGAAGGGAAAGATGTAACTCTGTGAGATGAATTTACAGAACACAGAGCAGTTTCTCAGAAAGCTTCTTTCCAGTTTTGAACGGAAGATATTTCCTTTTTCACCATAGCCCTCTATGGGCTTCCAAATATCCCTTTGCCAATTCCACAAGAACAGGCTTAGCGAAAGGCTTCTTGAAGGGAAAGATGTAACTCTGTGAGATGAATTAACAGAACATAGAACAGTTTCTCAGAAAGCTTCTTTCCAGTTTTGAACGGAAGATATTTCCTTTTTCTCCATAGCCCTCTATGGGCTTCCAAATATCCCTTTGCCCATTCCCCAAGAACAGCCTTAGCGAAAGGCTTCTTGAAGTTAAATATGTAACTCTGTGAGATGAATTAACAGAACACAGAGCAGTTTCTCAGAAAGCTTCTTTCCAGTTTTGAACGGAAGATATTTCCTTTTTCACCATAGCCCTCTATGGGCTTCCAAATATCCCTTTGCCAATTCCACAAGAACAGCCTTAGCGAAAGGCTTCTTGAAGGGAAAGATTTAACTCTGTGAGATGAATTAACAGAACACAGAGCAGTTTCTCAGAAAGCTTCTTTCCAGTTTTGAACGGAAGATATTTCCTTTTTCACCATAGCCCTCAATGGGCTTCCAAATATCCCTTTGCCAATTCCACAAGAACAGCCTTAGTGAAAGGCTTCTTGAAGGGAAAGATGTAACTCTGTGAGATGAATTAACAGAACACAGAGCAGTTTCTCAGAAAGCTTCTTTCCAGTTTTGAACGGAAGATATTTCCTTTTTCACCATAGCCCTCTATGGGCTTCCAAATATCCCTTTGCCAATTCCACAACAACAGCCTTAGAGAAAGGCTTCTTGAAGTTAAAGATGTAACTCTGTGAGATGAATTAACAGAACACAGAGCAGTTTCTCAGAAAGCTTCTTTCCAGTTTTGAACGGAAGATATTTCCTTTTTCACCATAGCCCTCTAAGGGCTTCCAAATATCCCTTTGCCAATTCCACCAGAAGAGCCTTAGCGAAAGGCTTCTTGAAGTTAAAGATGTAACTCTGTGAGATGAATTAACAGAACACAGAGCAGTTTCTCAGAAAGCTTCTTTCCAGTTTTGAACGAAAGATATTTCCTTTTTCACCATAGCCCTCTATGGGCTTCCAAATATCCCTTTGCCAATTCCACAAGAACAGCCTTAGCGAAAGGCTTCTTGAAGTTAAAGATGTAACTCTGTGAGATGAATTAACAGAACACAGAGCAGTTTCTCAGAAAGCTTCTTTCCAGTTTTGAACGGACGATATTTCCTTTTTCACCCTAGCCCTCTATGGGCTTCCAAATATCCCTTTGCCAATTCCACAAGAACAGCCTTAGCGAAAGGCTTCTTGACGGGAAAGATGTAACTCTGTGAGATGAATTAACAGAACACAGAGCAGTTTCTCCGAAAGCTTCTTTCCAGTTTTGAACGGAAGATATTTCCTTTTTCACCATAGCCCTCTATGGGCTTCAAAATATCCCTTTGCCAATTCCCCAAGAACAGCCTTAGCGAAAGGCTTCTTGAAGGGAAAGATGTAACTCTGTGAGATGAATTAACAGAACACAGAGAAGTTTCTCAGAAAGCTTCTTTCCAGTTTTGAAAGGAAGATATTTCCTTTTTCACCATAACCCTCTATGGGCTTCCAAATATCCCTTTGCCAATTCCACAAGAACAGCCTTAGCCAAAGGCTTCTTGAACGGAAAGATGTAACTCTGTGAGATGAATTAACAGAACACAGAGCAGTTTCTCAGAAAGCTTCTTTCCAGTTTTGAACGGAAGATATTTCCTTTTTCACCATAGCCCTCTATGGGCTTCCAAATATCCCTTTGCCAATTCCACAAGAACAGGCTTAGCGAAAGGCTTCTTGAAGGGAAAGATGTAACTCTGTGAGATGAATTTACAGAACACAGAGCAGTTTCTCAGAAAGCTTCTTTCCAGTTTTGAACGGAAGATATTTCCTTTTTCACCATAGCCCTCTATGGGCTTCCAAATATCCCTTTGCCAATTCCACAAGAACAGCCTTAGCGAAAGGCTTCTTGAAGTTAAAGATGTAACTCTGTGAGATGAATTAGCAGAACACAGAGCAGTTTCTCAGAAAGCTTCTTTCCAGTTTTGAACGGAAGATATTTCCTTTTTCACCATAGCCCTCTATGGGCTTCCAAATATCCCTTTGCCAATTCCACAACAACAGCCTTAGCGAAAGGCTTCTTGAAGGGAAAGATGTAACTCTGTGAGATGAATTAACAGAACATAGAACAGTTTCTCAGAAAGCTTCTTTCCAGTTTTGTACGGAAGATATTTCCTTTTTCTCCATAGCCCTCTACGGGCTTCCAAATATCCCTTTGCCAATTCCACAAGAACAGCCTTAGCGAAAGGCTTCTTGAAGTTAAAGATGTAACTCTGTGAGATGAATTAACAGAACACAGAGCAGTTTCTCAGAAAGCTTCTTTACAGTTTTGAACGGAAGATATTTCCTTTTTCACCATAGCCCTCTAAGGGCTTCCAAATATCCCTTTGCCAATTCCTCAAGAATAGGCTTAGCGAAAGGCTTCTTGAAGGGAAAGATGTAACTCTGTGAGATGAATTAACAGAACACAGAGCAGTTTCTCAGAAAGCTTCTTTCCAGTTTTGAACGGAAGATATTTCCTTTTTCACCATAGCCCTCTATGGGCTTCCAAATATCCCTTTGCCAATTCCACAAGAACAGACTTAGCGAAAGGCTTCTTGAAGGGAAAGATGTAACTCTGTGAGATGAATTAACAGAACACAGAGCAGTTTCTCAGAAAGCTTCTTTCCAGTTTTGAACGAAAGATATTTCCTTTTTCACCATAGCCCTCTATGGGCTTCCAAATATCCCTTTGCCAATTCCACAACAACAGCCTTAGCGAAAGGCTTCTTGAAGGGAAAGATGTAACTCTGTGAGATGAATTAACAGAACATAGGACAGTTTCTCAGAAAGCTTCTTTCCAGTTTTGAACGGAAGATATTTCCTTTTTCTCCATAGCCCTCTATGGGCTTCCAAATATCCCTTTGCCAATTCCACAAGAACAGCCTTAGCGAAAGGCTTCTTGAAGTTAAAGATGTAACTCTGTGAGATGAATTAACAGAACACAGAGCAGTTTCTCAGAAAGCTTCTTTCCAGTTTTGAACGGAAGATATTTCCTTTTTCACCATCGCCCTCTATGGGCTTCCAAATATCCCTTTGCCAATTCCACAAGAACAGCCTTAGCGAAAGGCTTCTTGAAGGGAAAGATGTAACTCTGTGAGATAAATTAACAGAACACAGAGCAGTTTCTCAGAAAGCTTCTTTCCAGTTTTGAACGGAAGATATTTCCTTTTTCACCATAGGCCTCTATGGGCTTCCAAATATCCCTTTGCCAGTTCCACAAAAACAGCCTTAGCGAAAGGCTTCTTGAAGTTAAAGATGTAACTCTGTGAGATGAATTAACAGAACACAGAGCAGTTTCTCAGAAAGCTTCTTTCCAGTTTTGAACGGAAGATATTTCCTTTTTCACCATAGCCCTCTATGGGCTTCCAAATATCCCTTTGCCAATTCCACAAGAACAGCCTTAGCGAAAGGCTTCTTGAAGGGAAAGATGTAACTCTGTGAGATGAATTTACAGAACACAGAGCAGTTTCTCAGAAAGCTTCTTTCCAGTTTTGAACGGAAGATATTTCCTTTTTCACCATAGCCCTCTATGGGCTTCCAAATATCCCTTTGCCAATTCCACAAGAACAGGCTTAGCGAAAGGCTTCTTGAAGGGAAAGATGTAACTCTGTGAGATGAATTAACAGAACATAGAACAGTTTCTCAGAAAGCTTCTTTCCAGTTTTGAACGGAAGATATTTCCTTTTTCTCCATAGCCCTCTATGGGCTTCCAAATATCCCTTTGCCCATTCCCCAAGAACAGCCTTAGCGAAAGGCTTCTTGAAGTTAAAGATGTAACTCTGTGAGATGAATTAACAGAACACAGAGCAGTTTCTCAGAAAGCTTCTTTCCAGTTTTGAACGGAAGATATTTCCTTTTTCACCATAGCCCTCTATGGGCTTCCAAATATCCCTTTGCCAATTCCACAAGAACAGCCTTAGCGAAAGGCTTCTTGAAGGGAAAGATTTAACTCTGTGAGATGAATTAACAGAACACAGAGCAGTTTCTCAGAAAGCTTCTTTCCAGTTTTGAACGGAAGATATTTCCTTTTTCACCATAGCCCTCAATGGGCTTCCAAATATCCCTTTGCCAATTCCACAAGAACAGCCTTAGCGAAAGGCTTCTTGAAGGGAAAGATGTAACTCTGTGAGATGAATTAACAGAACACAGAGCAGTTTCTCAGAAAGCTTCTTTCCAGTTTTGAACGGAAGATATTTCCTTTTTCACCATAGCCCTCTATGGGCTTCCAAATATCCCTTTGCCAATTCCACAACAACAGCCTTAGAGAAAGGCTTCTTGAAGTTAAAGATGTAACTCTGTGAGATGAATTAACAGAACACAGAGCAGTTTCTCAGAAAGCTTCTTTCCAGTTTTGAACGGAAGATATTTCCTTTTTCACCATAGCCCTCTAAGGGCTTCCAAATATCCCTTTGCCAATTCCACAAGAAGAGCCTTAGCGAAAGGCTTCTTGAAGTTAAAGATGTAACTCTGTGAGATGAATTAACAGAACACAGAGCAGTTTCTCAGAAAGCTTCTTTCCAGTTTTGAACGAAAGATATTTCCTTTTTCACCATAGCCCTCTATGGGCTTCCAAATATCCCTTTGCCAATTCCACAAGAACAGCCTTAGCGAAAGGCTTCTTGAAGTTAAAGATGTAACTCTGTGAGATGAATTAACAGAACACAGAGCAGTTTCTCAGAAAGCTTCTTTCCAGTTTTGAACGGACGATATTTCCTTTTTCACCCTAGCCCTCTATGGGCTTCCAAATATCCCTTTGCCAATTCCACAAGAACAGCCTTAGCGAAAGGCTTCTTGAAGGGAAAGATGTAACTCTGTGAGATGAATTAACAGAACACAGAGCAGTTTCTCCGAAAGCTTCTTTCCAGTTTTGAACGGAAGATATTTCCTTTTTCACCATAGCCCTCTATGGGCTTCAAAATATCCCTTTGCCAATTCCACAAGAACAGCCTTAGCGAAAGGCTTCTTGAAGGGAAAGATGTAACTCTGTGAGATGAATTAACAGAACACAGAGAAGTTTCTCAGAAAGCTTCTTTCCAGTTTTGAAAGGAAGATATTTCCTTTTTCACCATAACCCTCTATGGGCTTCCAAATATCCCTTTGCCAATTCCACAAGAACAGCCTTAGCCAAAGGCTTCTTGAACGGAAAGATGTAACTCTGTGAGATGAATTAACAGAACACAGAGCAGTTTCTCAGAAAGCTTCTTTCCAGTTTTGAACGGAAGATATTTCCTTTTTCACCATAGCCCTCTATGGGCTTCCAAATATCCCTTTGCCAATTCCACAAGAACAGGCTTAGCGAAAGGCTTCTTGAAGGGAAAGATGTAACTCTGTGAGATGAATTAACAGAACACAGAGCAGTTTCTCAGAAAGCTTCTTTCCAGTTTTGAACGGAAGATATTTCCTTTTTCACCATAGCCCTCTATGGGCTTCCAAATATCCCTTTGCCAATTCCACAAGAACAGCCTTAGCGAAAGGCTTCTTGAAGTTAAAGATGTAACTCTGTGAGATGAATTAGCAGAACACAGAGCAGTTTCTCAGAAAGCTTCTTTCCAGTTTTGAACGGAAGATATTTCCTTTTTCACCATAGCCCTCTATGGGCTTCCAAATATCCCTTTGCCAATTCCACAACAACAGCCTTAGCGAAAGGCTTCTTGAAGGGAAAGATGTAACTCTGTGAGATGAATTAACAGAACATAGAACAGTTTCTCAGAAAGCTTCTTTCCAGTTTTGTACGGAAGATATTTCCTTTTTCTCCATAGCCCTCTACGGGCTTCCAAATATCCCTTTGCCAATTCCACAAGAACAGCCTTAGCGAAAGGCTTCTTGAAGTTAAAGATGTAACTCTGTGAGATGAATTAACAGAACACAGAGCAGTTTCTCAGAAAGCTTCTTTACAGTTTTGAACGGAAGATATTTCCTTTTTCACCATAGCCCTCTAAGGGCTTCCAAATATCCCTTTGCCAATTCCACAAGAATAGGCTTAGCGAAAGGCTTCTTGAAGGGAAAGATGTAACTCTGTGAGATGAATTAACAGAACACAGAGCAGTTTCTCAGAAAGCTTCTTTCCAGTTTTGAACGGAAGATATTTCCTTTTTCACCATAGCCCTCTATGGGCTTCCAAATATCCCTTTGCCAATTCCACAAGAACAGACTTAGCGAAAGGCTTCTTGAAGGGAAAGATGTAACTCTGTGAGATGAATTAACAGAACACAGAGCAGTTTCTCAGAAAGCTTCTTTCCAGTTTTGAACGAAAGATATTTCCTTTTTCACCATAGCCCTCTATGGGCTTCCAAATATCCCTTTGCCAATTCCACAACAACAGCCTTAGCGAAAGGCTTCTTGAAGGGAAAGATGTAACTCTGTGAGATGAATTAACAGAACATAGGACAGTTTCTCAGAAAGCTTCTTTCCAGTTTTGAACGGAAGATATTTCCTTTTTCTCCATAGCCCTCTATGGGCTTCCAAATATCCCTTTGCCAATTCCACAAGAACAGCCTTAGCGAAAGGCTTCTTGAAGTTAAAGATGTAACTCTGTGAGATGAATTAACAGAACACAGAGCAGTTTCTCAGAAAGCTTCTTTCCAGTTTTGAACGGAAGATATTTCCTTTTTCACCATAGCCCTCTATGGGCTTCCAAATATCCCTTTGCCAATTCCACAAGAACAGCCTTAGCGAAAGGCTTCTTGAAGGGAAAGATGTAACTCTGTGAGATGAATTAACAGAACACAGAGCAGTTTCTCAGAAAGCTTCTTTCCAGTTTTGAACGGAAGATATTTCCTTTTTCACCATAGCCCTCTATGGGCTTCCAAATATCCCTTTGCCAATTCCACAAGAACAGCCTTAGCGAAAGGCTTCTTGAAGGGAACGGTGTAACTCTGTGAGATGAATTAACAGAACACAGAGCAGTTTCTCAGAAAGCTTCTTTCCAGTTTTGAACGGAAGATATTTCCTTTTTCACCATAGCCCTCTATGGGCTTCCAAATATCCCTTTGCCAATTCCACAAGAACAGCCTTAGCGAAAGGCTTCTTGAAGTTAAAGATGTAACTCTGTGAGATGAATTAACAGAACACAGAGCAGTTTCTCAGAAAGCTTCTTTCCAGTTTTGAACGGACGATATTTCCTTTTTCACCCTAGCCCTCTATGGGCTTCCAAATATCCCTTTGCCAATTCCACAACAACAGCCTTAGCGAAAGGCTTCTTGAAGGGAAAGATGTAACTCTGTGAGATGAATTAACAGAACACAGAGCAGTTTCTCCGAAAGCTTCTTTCCAGTTTTGAACGGAAGATATTTCCTTTTTCACCATAGCCCTCTATGGGCTTCCAAATATCCCTTTGCCAATTCCACAAGAACAGCCTTAGCGAAAGGCTTCTTGAAGGGAAAGATGTAACTCTGTGAGATGAATTAACAGAACACAGAGCAGTTTCTCAGAAAGCTTCTTTCCAGTTTTGAACGAAAGATATTTCCTTTTTCACCATAGCCCTCTATGGGCTTCCAAATATCCCTTTGCCAATTCCACAAGAACAGCCTTAGCGAAAGGCTTCTTGAAGGGAAAGATGTAACTCTGTGAGATGAATTAACAGAACATAGAACAGTTTCTCAGAAAGCTTCTTTCCAGTTTTGAACGGAAGATATTTCCTTTTTCACCATAGCCCTCTATGGGCTTTCAAATATCCCTTTGCCAATTCCACAAGAACAGCCTTAGCGAAAGGCTTCTTGAAGTTAAAGATGTAACTCTGTGAGATGAATTAACAGAACACAGAGCAGTTTCTCAGAAAGCTTCTTTCCAGTTTTGAACGAAAGATATTTCCTTTTTCACCATAGCCCTCTATGGGCTTCCAAATATCCCTTTGCCAATTCCACAAGAACAGCCTTAGCGAAAGGCTTCTTGAAGGGAAAGATGTAACTCTGTGAGATGAATTAACAGAACATAGAACAGTTTCTCAGAAAGCTTCTTTCCAGTTTTGAACGGAAGATATTTCGTTTTTCTCCATAGCCCTCTATGGGCTTCCAAATATCCCTTTGCCAATTCCACAAGAACAGCCTTAGCGAAAGGCTTCTTGAAGTTAAAGATGTAACTCTGTGAGATGAATTAACAGAACACAGAGCAGTTTCTCAGAAAGCTTCTTTCCAGTTTTGAACGGAAGATATTTCCTTTTTCACCATAGCCCTCTATGGGCTTCCAAATATCCCTTTGCCAATTCCACAAGAACAGCCTTAGCGAAAGGCTTCTTGAAGGGAAAGATGTAACTCTGTGAGATGAATTAACAGAACACAGAGCAGTTTCTCAGAAAGCTTCTTTCCAGTTTTGAACGGAAGATATTTCCTTTTTCACCATAGCCCTCTATGGGCTTCCAAATATCCCTTTGCCAATTCCACAACAACAGCCTTAGAGAAAGGCTTCTTGAAGTTAAGGATGTAACTCTGTGAGATGAATTAACAGAACACAGAGCAGTTTCTCAGAAAGCTTCTTTCCAGTTTTGAACGGAAGATATTTCCTTTTTCACCATAGCCCTCTATGGGCTTCCAAATATCCCTTTGCCAATTCCACAAGAACAGCCTTAGCGAAAGGCTTCTTGAAGGGAAAGATGTAACTCTGTGAGATGAATTAACAGAACACAGAGCAGTTTCTCAGAAAGCTTCTTTCCAGTTTTGAACGGAAGATATTTCCTTTTTCACCATAGCCCTCTATGGGCCTCCAAATATCCCTTTGCCAATTCCACAAGAACAGCCTTAGCGAAAGGCTTCTTGAAGGGAAAGATGTAACTCTGTGAGATGAATTAACAGAACACAGAGCAGTTTCTCAGAAAGCTTCTTTCCAGTTTTGAACGGAAGATATTTCCTTTTTCACCATAGCCCTGTATGGGCTTCCAAATATCCCTTTGCCAATTCCACAAGAACAGCCTTAGCGAAAGACTTCTTGAAGGGAAAGTTGTAACTCTGTGAGATGAATTAACAGAACACAGAGCAGTTTCTCAGAAAGCTTCTTTCCAGTTTTGAACGGAAGATATTTCCTTTTTCACAATAGCCCTCTATGGGCTTCCAAATATCCCTTTGCCAATTCCACAACAACAGCCTTAGCGAAAGGCTTCTTGAAGTTAAAGATGTAACTCTGTGAGATGAATTAACAGAACACAGAGCAGTTTCTCAGAAAGCTTCTTTCCAGTTTTGAACGGAAGATATTTCCTTTTTCACCATAGCCCTCTATGGGCTTCCAAATATCCCTTTGCCCATTCCACAAGAACAGCCTTAGCGAAAGGCTTCTTGAAGTTAAAGATGTAACTCTGTGAGATGAATTAACAGAACACAGAGCAGTTTCTCAGAAAGCTTCTTTCCAGTTTTGAACGAAAGATATTTCCTTTTTCACCATAGCCCTCTATGGGCTTCCAAATATCCCTTTGCCAATTCCACAAGAACAGCCTTAGCGAAAGGCTTCTTGAAGGGAAAGATGTAACTCTGTGAGATGAATTAACAGAACATAGAACAGTTTCTCAGAAAGCTTCTTTCCAGTTTTGAACGGAAGATATTTCCTTTTTCACCATAGCCCTCTATGGGCTTTCAAATATCCCTTTGCCAATTCCACAAGAACAGCCTTAGCGAAAGGCTTCTTGAAGTTAAAGATGTAACTCTGTGAGATGAATTAACAGAACACAGAGCAGTTTCTCAGAAAGCTTCTTTCCAGTTTTGAACGAAAGATATTTCCTTTTTCACCATAGCCCTCTATGGGCTTCCAAATATCCCTTTGCCAATTCCACAAGAACAGCCTTAGCGAAAGGCTTCTTGAAGGGAAAGATGTAACTCTGTGAGATGAATTAACAGAACATAGAACAGTTTCTCAGAAAGCTTCTTTCCAGTTTTGTACGGAAGATATTTCCTTTTTCTCCATAGCCCTCTACGGGCTTCCAAATATCCCTTTGCCAATTCCACAAGAACAGCCTTAGCGAAAGGCTTCTTGAAGTTAAAGATGTAACTCTGTGAGATGAATTAACAGAACACAGAGCAGTTTCTCAGAAAGCTTCTTTACAGTTTTGAACGGAAGATATTTCCTTTTTCACCATAGCCCTCTAAGGGCTTCCAAATATCCCTTTGCCAATTCCACAAGAATAGGCTTAGCGAAAGGCTTCTTGAAGGGAAAGATGTAACTCTGTGAGATGAATTAACAGAACACAGAGCAGTTTCTCAGAAAGCTTCTTTCCAGTTTTGAACGGAAGATATTTCCTTTTTCACCATAGCCCTCTATGGGCTTCCAAATATCCCTTTGCCAATTCCACAAGAACAGACTTAGCGAAAGGCTTCTTGAAGGGAAAGATGTAACTCTGTGAGATGAATTAACAGAACACAGAGCAGTTTCTCAGAAAGCTTCTTTCCAGTTTTGAACGAAAGATATTTCCTTTTTCACCATAGCCCTCTATGGGCTTCCAAATATCCCTTTGCCAATTCCACAACAACAGCCTTAGCGAAAGGCTTCTTGAAGGGAAAGATGTAACTCTGTGAGATGAATTAACAGAACATAGGACAGTTTCTCAGAAAGCTTCTTTCCAGTTTTGAACGGAAGATATTTCCTTTTTCTCCATAGCCCTCTATGGGCTTCCAAATATCCCTTTGCCAATTCCACAAGAACAGCCTTAGCGAAAGGCTTCTTGAAGTTAAAGATGTAACTCTGTGAGATGAATTAACAGAACACAGAGCAGTTTCTCAGAAAGCTTCTTTCCAGTTTTGAACGGAAGATATTTCCTTTTTCACCATCGCCCTCTATGGGCTTCCAAATATCCCTTTGCCAATTCCACAAGAACAGCCTTAGCGAAAGGCTTCTTGAAGGGAAAGATGTAACTCTGTGAGATAAATTAACAGAACACAGAGCAGTTTCTCAGAAAGCTTCTTTCCAGTTTTGAACGGAAGATATTTCCTTTTTCACCATAGGCCTCTATGGGCTTCCAAATATCCCTTTGCCAGTTCCACAAAAACAGCCTTAGCGAAAGGCTTCTTGAAGTTAAAGATGTAACTCTGTGAGATGAATTAACAGAACACAGAGCAGTTTCTCAGAAAGCTTCTTTCCAGTTTTGAACGGAAGATATTTCCTTTTTCACCATAGCCCTCTATGGGCTTCCAAATATCCCTTTGCCAATTCCACAAGAACAGGCTTAGCGAAAGGCTTCTTGAAGGGAAAGATGTAACTCTGTGAGATGAATTAACAGAACATAGAACAGTTTCTCAGAAAGCTTCTTTCCAGTTTTGAACGGAAGATATTTCCTTTTTCTCCATAGCCCTCTATGGGCTTCCAAATATCCCTTTGCCCATTCCCCAAGAACAGCCTTAGCGAAAGGCTTCTTGAAGTTAAAGATGTAACTCTGTGAGATGAATTAACAGAACACAGAGCAGTTTCTCAGAAAGCTTCTTTCCAGTTTTGAACGGAAGATATTTCCTTTTTCACCATAGCCCTCTATGGGCTTCCAAATATCCCTTTGCCAATTCCACAAGAACAGCCTTAGCGAAAGGCTTCTTGAAGGGAAAGATTTAACTCTGTGAGATGAATTAACAGAACACAGAGCAGTTTCTCAGAAAGCTTCTTTCCAGTTTTGAACGGAAGATATTTCCTTTTTCACCATAGCCCTCAATGGGCTTCCAAATATCCCTTTGCCAATTCCACAAGAACAGCCTTAGCGAAAGGCTTCTTGAAGGGAAAGATGTAACTCTGTGAGATGAATTAACAGAACACAGAGCAGTTTCTCAGAAAGCTTCTTTCCAGTTTTGAACGGAAGATATTTCCTTTTTCACCATAGCCCTCTATGGGCTTCCAAATATCCCTTTGCCAATTCCACAACAACAGCCTTAGAGAAAGGCTTCTTGAAGTTAAAGATGTAACTCTGTGAGATGAATTAACAGAACACAGAGCAGTTTCTCAGAAAGCTTCTTTCCAGTTTTGAACGGAAGATATTTCCTTTTTCACCATAGCCCTCTAAGGGCTTCCAAATATCCCTTTGCCAATTCCACAAGAAGAGCCTTAGCGAAAGGCTTCTTGAAGTTAAAGATGTAACTCTGTGAGATGAATTAACAGAACACAGAGCAGTTTCTCAGAAAGCTTCTTTCCAGTTTTGAACGAAAGATATTTCCTTTTTCACCATAGCCCTCTATGGGCTTCCAAATATCCCTTTGCCAATTCCACAAGAACAGCCTTAGCGAAAGGCTTCTTGAAGTTAAAGATGTAACTCTGTGAGATGAATTAACAGAACACAGAGCAGTTTCTCAGAAAGCTTCTTTCCAGTTTTGAACGGACGATATTTCCTTTTTCACCCTAGCCCTCTATGGGCTTCCAAATATCCCTTTGCCAATTCCACAAGAACAGCCTTAGCGAAAGGCTTCTTGAAGGGAAAGATGTAACTCTGTGAGATGAATTAACAGAACACAGAGCAGTTTCTCCGAAAGCTTCTTTCCAGTTTTGAACGGAAGATATTTCCTTTTTCACCATAGCCCTCTATGGGCTTCAAAATATCCCTTTGCCAATTCCACAAGAACAGCCTTAGCGAAAGGCTTCTTGAAGGGAAAGATGTAACTCTGTGAGATGAATTAACAGAACACAGAGAAGTTTCTCAGAAAGCTTCTTTCCAGTTTTGAAAGGAAGATATTTCCTTTTTCACCATAACCCTCTATGGGCTTCCAAATATCCCTTTGCCAATTCCACAAGAACAGCCTTAGCCAAAGGCTTCTTGAACGGAAAGATGTAACTCTGTGAGATGAATTAACAGAACATAGAACAGTTTCTCAGAAAGCTTCTTTCCAGTTTTGAACGGAAGATATTTCCTTTTTCTCCATAGCCCTCTATGGGCTTCCAAATATCCCTTTGCCCATTCCCCAAGAACAGCCTTAGCGAAAGGCTTCTTGAAGTTAAAGATGTAACTCTGTGAGATGAATTAACAGAACACAGAGCAGTTTCTCAGAAAGCTTCTTTCCAGTTTTGAACGGAAGATATTTCCTTTTTCACCATAGCCCTCTATGGGCTTCCAAATATCCCTTTGCCAATTCCACAAGAACAGCCTTAGCGAAAGGCTTCTTGAAGGGAAAGATTTAACTCTGTGAGATGAATTAACAGAACACAGAGCAGTTTCTCAGAAAGCTTCTTTCCAGTTTTGAACGGAAGATATTTCCTTTTTCACCATAGCCCTCAATGGGCTTCCAAATATCCCTTTGCCAATTCCACAAGAACAGCCTTAGCGAAAGGCTTCTTGAAGGGAAAGATGTAACTCTGTGAGATGAATTAACAGAACACAGAGCAGTTTCTCAGAAAGCTTCTTTCCAGTTTTGAACGGAAGATATTTCCTTTTTCACCATAGCCCTCTATGGGCTTCCAAATATCCCTTTGCCAATTCCACAACAACAGCCTTAGAGAAAGGCTTCTTGAAGTTAAAGATGTAACTCTGTGAGATGAATTAACAGAACACAGAGCAGTTTCTCAGAAAGCTTCTTTCCAGTTTTGAACGGAAGATATTTCCTTTTTCACCATAGCCCTCTAAGGGCTTCCAAATATCCCTTTGCCAATTCCACAAGAAGAGCCTTAGCGAAAGGCTTCTTGAAGTTAAAGATGTAACTCTGTGAGATGAATTAACAGAACACAGAGAAGTTTCTCAGAAAGCTTCTTTCCAGTTTTGAACGAAAGATATTTCCTTTTTCACCATAGCCCTCTATGGGCTTCCAAATATCCCTTTGCCAATTCCACAAGAACAGCCTTAGCGAAAGGCTTCTTGAAGTTAAAGATGTAACTCTGTGAGATGAATTAACAGAACACAGAGCAGTTTCTCAGAAAGCTTCTTTCCAGTTTTGAACGGACGATATTTCCTTTTTCACCCTAGCCCTCTATGGGCTTCCAAATATCCCTTTGCCAATTCCACAAGAACAGCCTTAGCGAAAGGCTTCTTGAAGGGAAAGATGTAACTCTGTGAGATGAATTAACAGAACACAGAGCAGTTTCTCCGAAAGCTTCTTTCCAGTTTTGAACGGAAGATATTTCCTTTTTCACCATAGCCCTCTATGGGCTTCAAAATATCCCTTTGCCAATTCCACAAGAACAGCCTTAGCGAAAGGCTTCTTGAAGGGAAAGATGTAACTCTGTGAGATGAATTAACAGAACACAGAGAAGTTTCTCAGAAAGCTTCTTTCCAGTTTTGAAAGGAAGATATTTCCTTTTTCACCATAACCCTCTATGGGCTTCCAAATATCCCTTTGCCAATTCCACAAGAACAGCCTTAGCCAAAGGCTTCTTGAACGGAAAGATGTAACTCTGTGAGATGAATTAACAGAACACAGAGCAGTTTCTCAGAAAGCTTCTTTCCAGTTTTGAACGGAAGATATTTCCTTTTTCACCATAGCCCTCTATGGGCTTCCAAATATCCCTTTGCCAATTCCACAAGAACAGGCTTAGCGAAAGGCTTCTTGAAGGGAAAGATGTAACTCTGTGAGATGAATTAACAGAACACAGAGCAGTTTCTCAGAAAGCTTCTTTCCAGTTTTGAACGGAAGATATTTCCTTTTTCACCATAGCCCTCTATGGGCTTCCAAATATCCCTTTGCCAATTCCACAAGAACAGCCTTAGCGAAAGGCTTCTTGAAGTTAAAGATGTAACTCTGTGAGATGAATTAGCAGAACACAGAGCAGTTTCTCAGAAAGCTTCTTTCCAGTTTTGAACGGAAGATATTTCCTTTTTCACCATAGCCCTCTATGGGCTTCCAAATATCCCTTTGCCAATTCCACAACAACAGCCTTAGCGAAAGGCTTCTTGAAGGGAAAGATGTAACTCTGTGAGATGAATTAACAGAACATAGAACAGTTTCTCAGAAAGCTTCTTTCCAGTTTTGTACGGAAGATATTTCCTTTTTCTCCATAGCCCTCTACGGGCTTCCAAATATCCCTTTGCCAATTCCACAAGAACAGCCTTAGCGAAAGGCTTCTTGAAGTTAAAGATGTAACTCTGTGAGATGAATTAACAGAACACAGAGCAGTTTCTCAGAAAGCTTCTTTACAGTTTTGAACGGAAGATATTTCCTTTTTCACCATAGCCCTCTAAGGGCTTCCAAATATCCCTTTGCCAATTCCACAAGAATAGGCTTAGCGAAAGGCTTCTTGAAGGGAAAGATGTAACTCTGTGAGATGAATTAACAGAACACAGAGCAGTTTCTCAGAAAGCTTCTTTCCAGTTTTGAACGGAAGATATTTCCTTTTTCACCATAGCCCTCTATGGGCTTCCAAATATCCCTTTGCCAATTCCACAAGAACAGACTTAGCGAAAGGCTTCTTGAAGGGAAAGATGTAACTCTGTGAGATGAATTAACAGAACACAGAGCAGTTTCTCAGAAAGCTTCTTTCCAGTTTTGAACGGAAGATATTTCCTTTTTCACCATAGCCCTCTATGGGCTTCCAAATATCCCTTTGCCCATTCCACAAGAACAGCCTTAGCGAAAGGCTTCTTGAAGTTAAAGATGTAACTCTGTGAGATGAATTAACAGAACACAGAGCAGTTTCTCAGAAAGCTTCTTTCCAGTTTTGAACGAAAGATATTTCCTTTTTCACCATAGCCCTCTATGGGCTTCCAAATATCCCTTTGCCAATTCCACAAGAACAGCCTTAGCGAAAGGCTTCTTGAAGGGAAAGATGTAACTCTGTGAGATGAATTAACAGAACATAGAACAGTTTCTCAGAAAGCTTCTTTCCAGTTTTGAACGGAAGATATTTCCTTTTTCACCATAGCCCTCTATGGGCTTTCAAATATCCCTTTGCCAATTCCACAAGAACAGCCTTAGCGAAAGGCTTCTTGAAGTTAAAGATGTAACTCTGTGAGATGAATTAACAGAACACAGAGCAGTTTCTCAGAAAGCTTCTTTCCAGTTTTGAACGAAAGATATTTCCTTTTTCACCATAGCCCTCTATGGGCTTCCAAATATCCCTTTGCCAATTCCACAAGAACAGCCTTAGCGAAAGGCTTCTTGAAGGGAAAGATGTAACTCTGTGAGATGAATTAACAGAACATAGAACAGTTTCTCAGAAAGCTTCTTTCCAGTTTTGTACGGAAGATATTTCCTTTTTCTCCATAGCCCTCTACGGGCTTCCAAATATCCCTTTGCCAATTCCACAAGAACAGCCTTAGCGAAAGGCTTCTTGAAGTTAAAGATGTAACTCTGTGAGATGAATTAACAGAACACAGAGCAGTTTCTCAGAAAGCTTCTTTCCAGTTTTGAACGGAAGATATTTCCTTTTTCACCATCGCCCTCTATGGGCTTCCAAATATCCCTTTGCCAATTCCACAAGAACAGCCTTAGCGAAAGGCTTCTTGAAGGGAAAGATGTAACTCTGTGAGATAAATTAACAGAACACAGAGCAGTTTCTCAGAAAGCTTCTTTCCAGTTTTGAACGGAAGATATTTCCTTTTTCACCATAGGCCTCTATGGGCTTCCAAATATCCCTTTGCCAGTTCCACAAAAACAGCCTTAGCGAAAGGCTTCTTGAAGTTAAAGATGTAACTCTGTGAGATGAATTAACAGAACACAGAGCAGTTTCTCAGAAAGCTTCTTTCCAGTTTTGAACGGAAGATATTTCCTTTTTCACCATAGCCCTCTATGGGCTTCCAAATATCCCTTTGCCAATTCCACAAGAACAGGCTTAGCGAAAGGCTTCTTGAAGGGAAAGATGTAACTCTGTGAGATGAATTAACAGAACATAGAACAGTTTCTCAGAAAGCTTCTTTCCAGTTTTGAACGGAAGATATTTCCTTTTTCTCCATAGCCCTCTATGGGCTTCCAAATATCCCTTTGCCCATTCCCCAAGAACAGCCTTAGCGAAAGGCTTCTTGAAGTTAAAGATGTAACTCTGTGAGATGAATTAACAGAACACAGAGCAGTTTCTCAGAAAGCTTCTTTCCAGTTTTGAACGGAAGATATTTCCTTTTTCACCATAGCCCTCTATGGGCTTCCAAATATCCCTTTGCCAATTCCACAAGAACAGCCTTAGCGAAAGGCTTCTTGAAGGGAAAGATTTAACTCTGTGAGATGAATTAACAGAACACAGAGCAGTTTCTCAGAAAGCTTCTTTCCAGTTTTGAACGGAAGATATTTCCTTTTTCACCATAGCCCTCAATGGGCTTCCAAATATCCCTTTGCCAATTCCACAAGAACAGCCTTAGCGAAAGGCTTCTTGAAGGGAAAGATGTAACTCTGTGAGATGAATTAACAGAACACAGAGCAGTTTCTCAGAAAGCTTCTTTCCAGTTTTGAACGGAAGATATTTCCTTTTTCACCATAGCCCTCTATGGGCTTCCAAATATCCCTTTGCCAATTCCACAACAACAGCCTTAGAGAAAGGCTTCTTGAAGTTAAAGATGTAACTCTGTGAGATGAATTAACAGAACACAGAGCAGTTTCTCAGAAAGCTTCTTTCCAGTTTTGAACGGAAGATATTTCCTTTTTCACCATAGCCCTCTAAGGGCTTCCAAATATCCCTTTGCCAATTCCACAAGAAGAGCCTTAGCGAAAGGCTTCTTGAAGTTAAAGATGTAACTCTGTGAGATGAATTAACAGAACACAGAGCAGTTTCTCAGAAAGCTTCTTTCCAGTTTTGAACGAAAGATATTTCCTTTTTCACCATAGCCCTCTATGGGCTTCCAAATATCCCTTTGCCAATTCCACAAGAACAGCCTTAGCGAAAGGCTTCTTGAAGTTAAAGATGTAACTCTGTGAGATGAATTAACAGAACACAGAGCAGTTTCTCAGAAAGCTTCTTTCCAGTTTTGAACGGACGATATTTCCTTTTTCACCCTAGCCCTCTATGGGCTTCCAAATATCCCTTTGCCAATTCCACAAGAACAGCCTTAGCGAAAGGCTTCTTGAAGGGAAAGATGTAACTCTGTGAGATGAATTAACAGAACACAGAGCAGTTTCTCCGAAAGCTTCTTTCCAGTTTTGAACGGAAGATATTTCCTTTTTCACCATAGCCCTCTATGGGCTTCAAAATATCCCTTTGCCAATTCCACAAGAACAGCCTTAGCGAAAGGCTTCTTGAAGGGAAAGATGTAACTCTGTGAGATGAATTAACAGAACACAGAGAAGTTTCTCAGAAAGCTTCTTTCCAGTTTTGAAAGGAAGATATTTCCTTTTTCACCATAACCCTCTATGGGCTTCCAAATATCCCTTTGCCAATTCCACAAGAACAGCCTTAGCCAAAGGCTTCTTGAACGGAAAGATGTAACTCTGTGAGATGAATTAACAGAACATAGAACAGTTTCTCAGAAAGCTTCTTTCCAGTTTTGAACGGAAGATATTTCCTTTTTCTCCATAGCCCTCTATGGGCTTCCAAATATCCCTTTGCCCATTCCCCAAGAACAGCCTTAGCGAAAGGCTTCTTGAAGTTAAAGATGTAACTCTGTGAGATGAATTAACAGAACACAGAGCAGTTTCTCAGAAAGCTTCTTTCCAGTTTTGAACGGAAGATATTTCCTTTTTCACCATAGCCCTCTATGGGCTTCCAAATATCCCTTTGCCAATTCCACAAGAACAGCCTTAGCGAAAGGCTTCTTGAAGGGAAAGATTTAACTCTGTGAGATGAATTAACAGAACACAGAGCAGTTTCTCAGAAAGCTTCTTTCCAGTTTTGAACGGAAGATATTTCCTTTTTCACCATAGCCCTCAATGGGCTTCCAAATATCCCTTTGCCAATTCCACAAGAACAGCCTTAGCGAAAGGCTTCTTGAAGGGAAAGATGTAACTCTGTGAGATGAATTAACAGAACACAGAGCAGTTTCTCAGAAAGCTTCTTTCCAGTTTTGAACGGAAGATATTTCCTTTTTCACCATAGCCCTCTATGGGCTTCCAAATATCCCTTTGCCAATTCCACAACAACAGCCTTAGAGAAAGGCTTCTTGAAGTTAAAGATGTAACTCTGTGAGATGAATTAACAGAACACAGAGCAGTTTCTCAGAAAGCTTCTTTCCAGTTTTGAACGGAAGATATTTCCTTTTTCACCATAGCCCTCTAAGGGCTTCCAAATATCCCTTTGCCAATTCCACAAGAAGAGCCTTAGCGAAAGGCTTCTTGAAGTTAAAGATGTAACTCTGTGAGATGAATTAACAGAACACAGAGAAGTTTCTCAGAAAGCTTCTTTCCAGTTTTGAACGAAAGATATTTCCTTTTTCACCATAGCCCTCTATGGGCTTCCAAATATCCCTTTGCCAATTCCACAAGAACAGCCTTAGCGAAAGGCTTCTTGAAGTTAAAGATGTAACTCTGTGAGATGAATTAACAGAACACAGAGCAGTTTCTCAGAAAGCTTCTTTCCAGTTTTGAACGGACGATATTTCCTTTTTCACCCTAGCCCTCTATGGGCTTCCAAATATCCCTTTGCCAATTCCACAAGAACAGCCTTAGCGAAAGGCTTCTTGAAGGGAAAGATGTAACTCTGTGAGATGAATTAACAGAACACAGAGCAGTTTCTCCGAAAGCTTCTTTCCAGTTTTGAACGGAAGATATTTCCTTTTTCACCATAGCCCTCTATGGGCTTCAAAATATCCCTTTGCCAATTCCACAAGAACAGCCTTAGCGAAAGGCTTCTTGAAGGGAAAGATGTAACTCTGTGAGATGAATTAACAGAACACAGAGAAGTTTCTCAGAAAGCTTCTTTCCAGTTTTGAAAGGAAGATATTTCCTTTTTCACCATAACCCTCTATGGGCTTCCAAATATCCCTTTGCCAATTCCACAAGAACAGCCTTAGCCAAAGGCTTCTTGAACGGAAAGATGTAACTCTGTGAGATGAATTAACAGAACACAGAGCAGTTTCTCAGAAAGCTTCTTTCCAGTTTTGAACGGAAGATATTTCCTTTTTCACCATAGCCCTCTATGGGCTTCCAAATATCCCTTTGCCAATTCCACAAGAACAGGCTTAGCGAAAGGCTTCTTGAAGGGAAAGATGTAACTCTGTGAGATGAATTAACAGAACACAGAGCAGTTTCTCAGAAAGCTTCTTTCCAGTTTTGAACGGAAGATATTTCCTTTTTCACCATAGCCCTCTATGGGCTTCCAAATATCCCTTTGCCAATTCCACAAGAACAGCCTTAGCGAAAGGCTTCTTGAAGTTAAAGATGTAACTCTGTGAGATGAATTAGCAGAACACAGAGCAGTTTCTCAGAAAGCTTCTTTCCAGTTTTGAACGGAAGATATTTCCTTTTTCACCATAGCCCTCTATGGGCTTCCAAATATCCCTTTGCCAATTCCACAACAACAGCCTTAGCGAAAGGCTTCTTGAAGGGAAAGATGTAACTCTGTGAGATGAATTAACAGAACATAGAACAGTTTCTCAGAAAGCTTCTTTCCAGTTTTGTACGGAAGATATTTCCTTTTTCTCCATAGCCCTCTACGGGCTTCCAAATATCCCTTTGCCAATTCCACAAGAACAGCCTTAGCGAAAGGCTTCTTGAAGTTAAAGATGTAACTCTGTGAGATGAATTAACAGAACACAGAGCAGTTTCTCAGAAAGCTTCTTTACAGTTTTGAACGGAAGATATTTCCTTTTTCACCATAGCCCTCTAAGGGCTTCCAAATATCCCTTTGCCAATTCCACAAGAATAGGCTTAGCGAAAGGCTTCTTGAAGGGAAAGATGTAACTCTGTGAGATGAATTAACAGAACACAGAGCAGTTTCTCAGAAAGCTTCTTTCCAGTTTTGAACGGAAGATATTTCCTTTTTCACCATAGCCCTCTATGGGCTTCCAAATATCCCTTTGCCAATTCCACAAGAACAGACTTAGCGAAAGGCTTCTTGAAGGGAAAGATGTAACTCTGTGAGATGAATTAACAGAACACAGAGCAGTTTCTCAGAAAGCTTCTTTCCAGTTTTGAACGGAAGATATTTCCTTTTTCACCATAGCCCTCTATGGGCTTCCAAATATCCCTTTGCCCATTCCACAAGAACAGCCTTAGCGAAAGGCTTCTTGAAGTTAAAGATGTAACTCTGTGAGATGAATTAACAGAACACAGAGCAGTTTCTCAGAAAGCTTCTTTCCAGTTTTGAACGAAAGATATTTCCTTTTTCACCATAGCCCTCTATGGGCTTCCAAATATCCCTTTGCCAATTCCACAAGAACAGCCTTAGCGAAAGGCTTCTTGAAGGGAAAGATGTAACTCTGTGAGATGAATTAACAGAACATAGAACAGTTTCTCAGAAAGCTTCTTTCCAGTTTTGAACGGAAGATATTTCCTTTTTCACCATAGCCCTCTATGGGCTTTCAAATATCCCTTTGCCAATTCCACAAGAACAGCCTTAGCGAAAGGCTTCTTGAAGTTAAAGATGTAACTCTGTGAGATGAATTAACAGAACACAGAGCAGTTTCTCAGAAAGCTTCTTTCCAGTTTTGAACGAAAGATATTTCCTTTTTCACCATAGCCCTCTATGGGCTTCCAAATATCCCTTTGCCAATTCCACAAGAACAGCCTTAGCGAAAGGCTTCTTGAAGGGAAAGATGTAACTCTGTGAGATGAATTAACAGAACATAGAACAGTTTCTCAGAAAGCTTCTTTCCAGTTTTGTACGGAAGATATTTCCTTTTTCTCCATAGCCCTCTACGGGCTTCCAAATATCCCTTTGCCAATTCCACAAGAACAGCCTTAGCGAAAGGCTTCTTGAAGTTAAAGATGTAACTCTGTGAGATGAATTAACAGAACACAGAGCAGTTTCTCAGAAAGCTTCTTTACAGTTTTGAACGGAAGATATTTCCTTTTTCACCATAGCCCTCTAAGGGCTTCCAAATATCCCTTTGCCAATTCCACAAGAATAGGCTTAGCGAAAGGCTTCTTGAAGGGAAAGATGTAACTCTGTGAGATGAATTAACAGAACACAGAGCAGTTTCTCAGAAAGCTTCTTTCCAGTTTTGAACGGAAGATATTTCCTTTTTCACCATAGCCCTCTATGGGCTTCCAAATATCCCTTTGCCAATTCCACAAGAACAGACTTAGCGAAAGGCTTCTTGAAGGGAAAGATGTAACTCTGTGAGATGAATTAACAGAACACAGAGCAGTTTCTCAGAAAGCTTCTTTCCAGTTTTGAACGAAAGATATTTCCTTTTTCACCATAGCCCTCTATGGGCTTCCAAATATCCCTTTGCCAATTCCACAACAACAGCCTTAGCGAAAGGCTTCTTGAAGGGAAAGATGTAACTCTGTGAGATGAATTAACAGAACATAGGACAGTTTCTCAGAAAGCTTCTTTCCAGTTTTGAACGGAAGATATTTCCTTTTTCTCCATAGCCCTCTATGGGCTTCCAAATATCCCTTTGCCAATTCCACAAGAACAGCCTTAGCGAAAGGCTTCTTGAAGTTAAAGATGTAACTCTGTGAGATGAATTAACAGAACACAGAGCAGTTTCTCAGAAAGCTTCTTTCCAGTTTTGAACGGAAGATATTTCCTTTTTCACCATCGCCCTCTATGGGCTTCCAAATATCCCTTTGCCAATTCCACAAGAACAGCCTTAGCGAAAGGCTTCTTGAAGGGAAAGATGTAACTCTGTGAGATAAATTAACAGAACACAGAGCAGTTTCTCAGAAAGCTTCTTTCCAGTTTTGAACGGAAGATATTTCCTTTTTCACCATAGGCCTCTATGGGCTTCCAAATATCCCTTTGCCAGTTCCACAAAAACAGCCTTAGCGAAAGGCTTCTTGAAGTTAAAGATGTAACTCTGTGAGATGAATTAACAGAACACAGAGCAGTTTCTCAGAAAGCTTCTTTCCAGTTTTGAACGGAAGATATTTCCTTTTTCACCATAGCCCTCTATGGGCTTCCAAATATCCCTTTGCCAATTCCACAAGAACAGGCTTAGCGAAAGGCTTCTTGAAGGGAAAGATGTAACTCTGTGAGATGAATTAACAGAACATAGAACAGTTTCTCAGAAAGCTTCTTTCCAGTTTTGAACGGAAGATATTTCCTTTTTCTCCATAGCCCTCTATGGGCTTCCAAATATCCCTTTGCCCATTCCCCAAGAACAGCCTTAGCGAAAGGCTTCTTGAAGTTAAAGATGTAACTCTGTGAGATGAATTAACAGAACACAGAGCAGTTTCTCAGAAAGCTTCTTTCCAGTTTTGAACGGAAGATATTTCCTTTTTCACCATAGCCCTCTATGGGCTTCCAAATATCCCTTTGCCAATTCCACAAGAACAGCCTTAGCGAAAGGCTTCTTGAAGGGAAAGATTTAACTCTGTGAGATGAATTAACAGAACACAGAGCAGTTTCTCAGAAAGCTTCTTTCCAGTTTTGAACGGAAGATATTTCCTTTTTCACCATAGCCCTCAATGGGCTTCCAAATATCCCTTTGCCAATTCCACAAGAACAGCCTTAGCGAAAGGCTTCTTGAAGGGAAAGATGTAACTCTGTGAGATGAATTAACAGAACACAGAGCAGTTTCTCAGAAAGCTTCTTTCCAGTTTTGAACGGAAGATATTTCCTTTTTCACCATAGCCCTCTATGGGCTTCCAAATATCCCTTTGCCAATTCCACAACAACAGCCTTAGAGAAAGGCTTCTTGAAGTTAAAGATGTAACTCTGTGAGATGAATTAACAGAACACAGAGCAGTTTCTCAGAAAGCTTCTTTCCAGTTTTGAACGGAAGATATTTCCTTTTTCACCATAGCCCTCTAAGGGCTTCCAAATATCCCTTTGCCAATTCCACAAGAAGAGCCTTAGCGAAAGGCTTCTTGAAGTTAAAGATGTAACTCTGTGAGATGAATTAACAGAACACAGAGCAGTTTCTCAGAAAGCTTCTTTCCAGTTTTGAACGAAAGATATTTCCTTTTTCACCATAGCCCTCTATGGGCTTCCAAATATCCCTTTGCCAATTCCACAAGAACAGCCTTAGCGAAAGGCTTCTTGAAGTTAAAGATGTAACTCTGTGAGATGAATTAACAGAACACAGAGCAGTTTCTCAGAAAGCTTCTTTCCAGTTTTGAACGGACGATATTTCCTTTTTCACCCTAGCCCTCTATGGGCTTCCAAATATCCCTTTGCCAATTCCACAAGAACAGCCTTAGCGAAAGGCTTCTTGAAGGGAAAGATGTAACTCTGTGAGATGAATTAACAGAACACAGAGCAGTTTCTCCGAAAGCTTCTTTCCAGTTTTGAACGGAAGATATTTCCTTTTTCACCATAGCCCTCTATGGGCTTCAAAATATCCCTTTGCCAATTCCACAAGAACAGCCTTAGCGAAAGGCTTCTTGAAGGGAAAGATGTAACTCTGTGAGATGAATTAACAGAACACAGAGAAGTTTCTCAGAAAGCTTCTTTCCAGTTTTGAAAGGAAGATATTTCCTTTTTCACCATAACCCTCTATGGGCTTCCAAATATCCCTTTGCCAATTCCACAAGAACAGCCTTAGCCAAAGGCTTCTTGAACGGAAAGATGTAACTCTGTGAGATGAATTAACAGAACATAGAACAGTTTCTCAGAAAGCTTCTTTCCAGTTTTGAACGGAAGATATTTCCTTTTTCTCCATAGCCCTCTATGGGCTTCCAAATATCCCTTTGCCCATTCCCCAAGAACAGCCTTAGCGAAAGGCTTCTTGAAGTTAAAGATGTAACTCTGTGAGATGAATTAACAGAACACAGAGCAGTTTCTCAGAAAGCTTCTTTCCAGTTTTGAACGGAAGATATTTCCTTTTTCAACATAGCCCTCTATGGGCTTCCAAATATCCCTTTGCCAATTCCACAAGAACAGCCTTAGCGAAAGGCTTCTTGAAGGGAAAGATTTAACTCTGTGAGATGAATTAACAGAACACAGAGCAGTTTCTCAGAAAGCTTCTTTCCAGTTTTGAACGGAAGATATTTCCTTTTTCACCATAGCCCTCAATGGGCTTCCAAATATCCCTTTGCCAATTCCACAAGAACAGCCTTAGCGAAAGGCTTCTTGAAGGGAAAGATGTAACTCTGTGAGATGAATTAACAGAACACAGAGCAGTTTCTCAGAAAGCTTCTTTCCAGTTTTGAACGGAAGATATTTCCTTTTTCACCATAGCCCTCTATGGGCTTCCAAATATCCCTTTGCCAATTCCACAACAACAGCCTTAGAGAAAGGCTTCTTGAAGTTAAAGATGTAACTCTGTGAGATGAATTAACAGAACACAGAGCAGTTTCTCAGAAAGCTTCTTTCCAGTTTTGAACGGAAGATATTTCCTTTTTCACCATAGCCCTCTAAGGGCTTCCAAATATCCCTTTGCCAATTCCACAAGAAGAGCCTTAGCGAAAGGCTTCTTGAAGTTAAAGATGTAACTCTGTGAGATGAATTAACAGAACACAGAGAAGTTTCTCAGAAAGCTTCTTTCCAGTTTTGAACGAAAGATATTTCCTTTTTCACCATAGCCCTCTATGGGCTTCCAAATATCCCTTTGCCAATTCCACAAGAACAGCCTTAGCGAAAGGCTTCTTGAAGTTAAAGATGTAACTCTGTGAGATGAATTAACAGAACACAGAGCAGTTTCTCAGAAAGCTTCTTTCCAGTTTTGAACGGACGATATTTCCTTTTTCACCCTAGCCCTCTATGGGCTTCCAAATATCCCTTTGCCAATTCCACAAGAACAGCCTTAGCGAAAGGCTTCTTGAAGGGAAAGATGTAACTCTGTGAGATGAATTAACAGAACACAGAGCAGTTTCTCCGAAAGCTTCTTTCCAGTTTTGAACGGAAGATATTTCCTTTTTCACCATAGCCCTCTATGGGCTTCAAAATATCCCTTTGCCAATTCCACAAGAACAGCCTTAGCGAAAGGCTTCTTGAAGGGAAAGATGTAACTCTGTGAGATGAATTAACAGAACACAGAGAAGTTTCTCAGAAAGCTTCTTTCCAGTTTTGAAAGGAAGATATTTCCTTTTTCACCATAACCCTCTATGGGCTTCCAAATATCCCTTTGCCAATTCCACAAGAACAGCCTTAGCCAAAGGCTTCTTGAACGGAAAGATGTAACTCTGTGAGATGAATTAACAGAACACAGAGCAGTTTCTCAGAAAGCTTCTTTCCAGTTTTGAACGGAAGATATTTCCTTTTTCACCATAGCCCTCTATGGGCTTCCAAATATCCCTTTGCCAATTCCACAAGAACAGGCTTAGCGAAAGGCTTCTTGAAGGGAAAGATGTAACTCTGTGAGATGAATTAACAGAACACAGAGCAGTTTCTCAGAAAGCTTCTTTCCAGTTTTGAACGGAAGATATTTCCTTTTTCACCATAGCCCTCTATGGGCTTCCAAATATCCCTTTGCCAATTCCACAAGAACAGCCTTAGCGAAAGGCTTCTTGAAGTTAAAGATGTAACTCTGTGAGATGAATTAGCAGAACACAGAGCAGTTTCTCAGAAAGCTTCTTTCCAGTTTTGAACGGAAGATATTTCCTTTTTCACCATAGCCCTCTATGGGCTTCCAAATATCCCTTTGCCAATTCCACAACAACAGCCTTAGCGAAAGGCTTCTTGAAGGGAAAGATGTAACTCTGTGAGATGAATTAACAGAACATAGAACAGTTTCTCAGAAAGCTTCTTTCCAGTTTTGTACGGAAGATATTTCCTTTTTCTCCATAGCCCTCTACGGGCTTCCAAATATCCCTTTGCCAATTCCACAAGAACAGCCTTAGCGAAAGGCTTCTTGAAGTTAAAGATGTAACTCTGTGAGATGAATTAACAGAACACAGAGCAGTTTCTCAGAAAGCTTCTTTACAGTTTTGAACGGAAGATATTTCCTTTTTCACCATAGCCCTCTAAGGGCTTCCAAATATCCCTTTGCCAATTCCACAAGAATAGGCTTAGCGAAAGGCTTCTTGAAGGGAAAGATGTAACTCTGTAAGATGAATTAACAGAACACAGAGCAGTTTCTCAGAAAGCTTCTTTCCAGTTTTGAACGGAAGATATTTCCTTTTTCACCATAGCCCTCTATGGGCTTCCAAATATCCCTTTGCCAATTCCACAAGAACAGACTTAGCGAAAGGCTTCTTGAAGGGAAAGATGTAACTCTGTGAGATGAATTAACAGAACACAGAGCAGTTTCTCAGAAAGCTTCTTTCCAGTTTTGAACGAAAGATATTTCCTTTTTCACCATAGCCCTCTATGGGCTTCCAAATATCCCTTTGCCAATTCCACAACAACAGCCTTAGCGAAAGGCTTCTTGAAGGGAAAGATGTAACTCTGTGAGATGAATTAACAGAACATAGGACAGTTTCTCAGAAAGCTTCTTTCCAGTTTTGAACGGAAGATATTTCCTTTTTCTCCATAGCCCTCTATGGGCTTCCAAATATCCCTTTGCCAATTCCACAAGAACAGCCTTAGCGAAAGGCTTCTTGAAGTTAAAGATGTAACTCTGTGAGATGAATTAACAGAACACAGAGCAGTTTCTCAGAAAGCTTCTTTCCAGTTTTGAACGGAAGATATTTCCTTTTTCACCATAGCCCTCTATGGGCTTCCAAATATCCCTTTGCCAATTCCACAAGAACAGCCTTAGCGAAAGGCTTCTTGAAGGGAAAGATGTAACTCTGTGAGATGAATTAACAGAACACAGAGCAGTTTCTCAGAAAGCTTCTTTCCAGTTTTGAACGGAAGATATTTCCTTTTTCACCATAGCCCTCTATGGGCTTCCAAATATCCCTTTGCCAATTCCACAAGAACAGCCTTAGCGAAAGGCTTCTTGAAGGGAACGGTGTAACTCTGTGAGATGAATTAACAGAACACAGAGCAGTTTCTCAGAAAGCTTCTTTCCAGTTTTGAACGGAAGATATTTCCTTTTTCACCATAGCCCTCTAGGGGCTTCCAAATATCCCTTTGCCAATTCCACAAGAACAGCCTTAGCGAAAGGCTTCTTGAAGTTAAAGATGTAACTCTGTGAGATGAATTAACAGAACACAGAGCAGTTTCTCAGAAAGCTTCTTTCCAGTTTTGAACGGACGATATTTCCTTTTTCACCCTAGCCCTCTATGGGCTTCCAAATATCCCTTTGCCAATTCCACAAGAACAGCCTTAGCGAAAGGCTTCTTGAAGGGAAAGATGTAACTCTGTGAGATGAATTAACAGAACACAGAGCAGTTTCTCCGAAAGCTTCTTTCCAGTTTTGAACGGAAGATATTTCCTTTTTCACCATAGCCCTCTATGGGCTTCCAAATATCCCTTTGCCAATTCCACAAGAACAGCCTTAGCGAAAGGCTTCTTGAAGGGAAAGATGTAACTCTGTGAGATGAATTAACAGAACCCAGAGCAGTTTCTCAGAAAGCTTCTTTCCAGTTTTGAACGAAAGATATTTCCTTTTTCACCATAGCCCTCTATGGGCTTCCAAATATCCCTTTGCCAATTCCACAAGAACAGCCTTAGCGAAAGGCTTCTTGAAGGGAAAGATGTAACTCTGTGAGATGAATTAACAGAACATAGAACAGTTTCTCAGAAAGCTTCTTTCCAGTTTTGAACGGAAGATATTTCCTTTTTCACCATAGCCCTCTATGGGCTTTCAAATATCCCTTTGCCAATTCCACAAGAACAGCCTTAGCGAAAGGCTTCTTGAAGTTAAAGATGTAACTCTGTGAGATGAATTAACAGAACACAGAGCAGTTTCTCAGAAAGCTTCTTTCCAGTTTTGAACGAAAGATATTTCCTTTTTCACCATAGCCCTCTATGGGCTTCCAAATATCCCTTTGCCAATTCCACAAGAACAGCCTTAGCGAAAGGCTTCTTGAAGGGAAAGATGTAACTCTGTGAGATGAATTAACAGAACATAGAACAGTTTCTCAGAAAGCTTCTTTCCAGTTTTGAACGGAAGATATTTCGTTTTTCTCCATAGCCCTCTATGGGCTTCCAAATATCCCTTTGCCAATTCCACAAGAACAGCCTTAGCGAAAGGCTTCTTGAAGTTAAAGATGTAACTCTGTGAGATGAATTAACAGAACACAGAGCAGTTTCTCAGAAAGCTTCTTTCCAGTTTTGAACGGAAGATATTTCCTTTTTCACCATAGCCCTCTATGGGCTTCCAAATATCCCTTTGCCAATTCCACAAGAACAGCCTTAGCGAAAGGCTTCTTGAAGGGAAAGATGTAACTCTGTGAGATGAATTAACAGAACACAGAGCAGTTTCTCAGAAAGCTTCTTTCCAGTTTTGAACGGAAGATATTTCCTTTTTCACCATAGCCCTCTATGGGCTTCCAAATATCCCTTTGCCAATTCCACAACAACAGCCTTAGAGAAAGGCTTCTTGAAGTTAAGGATGTAACTCTGTGAGATGAATTAACAGAACACAGAGCAGTTTCTCAGAAAGCTTCTTTCCAGTTTTGAACGGAAGATATTTCCTTTCTCACCATAGCCCTCTATGGGCTTCCAAATATCCCTTTGCCAATTCCACAAGAACAGCCTTAGCGAAAGGCTTCTTGAAGGGAAAGATGTAACTCTGTGAGATGAATTAACAGAACACAGAGCAGTTTCTCAGAAAGCTTCTTTCCAGTTTTGAACGGAAGATATTTCCTTTTTCACCATAGCCCTCTATGGGCCTCCAAATATCCCTTTGCCAATTCCACAAGAACAGCCTTAGCGAAAGGCTTCTTGAAGGGAAAGATGTAACTCTGTGAGATGAATTAACAGAACACAGAGCAGTTTCTCAGAAAGCTTCTTTCCAGTTTTGAACGGAAGATATTTCCTTTTTCACCATAGCCCTGTATGGGCTTCCAAATATCCCTTTGCCAATTCCACAAGAACAGCCTTAGCGAAAGACTTCTTGAAGGGAAAGTTGTAACTCTGTGAGATGAATTAACAGAACACAGAGCAGTTTCTCAGAAAGCTTCTTTCCAGTTTTGAACGGAAGATATTTCCTTTTTCACAATAGCCCTCTATGGGCTTCCAAATATCCCTTTGCCAATTCCACAACAACAGCCTTAGCGAAAGGCTTCTTGAAGTTAAAGATGTAACTCTGTGAGATGAATTAACAGAACACAGAGCAGTTTCTCAGAAAGCTTCTTTCCAGTTTTGAACGGAAGATATTTCCTTTTTCACCATAGCCCTCTATGGGCTTCCAAATATCCCTTTGCCCATTCCACAAGAACAGCCTTAGCGAAAGGCTTCTTGAAGTTAAAGATGTAACTCTGTGAGATGAATTAACAGAACACAGAGCAGTTTCTCAGAAAGCTTCTTTCCAGTTTTGAACGAAAGATATTTCCTTTTTCACCATAGCCCTCTATGGGCTTCCAAATATCCCTTTGCCAATTCCACAAGAACAGCCTTAGCGAAAGGCTTCTTGAAGGGAAAGATGTAACTCTGTGAGATGAATTAACAGAACATAGAACAGTTTCTCAGAAAGCTTCTTTCCAGTTTTGAACGGAAGATATTTCCTTTTTCACCATAGCCCTCTATGGGCTTTCAAATATCCCTTTGCCAATTCCACAAGAACAGCCTTAGCGAAAGGCTTCTTGAAGTTAAAGATGTAACTCTGTGAGATGAATTAACAGAACACAGAGCAGTTTCTCAGAAAGCTTCTTTCCAGTTTTGAACGAAAGATATTTCCTTTTTCACCATAGCCCTCTATGGGCTTCCAAATATCCCTTTGCCAATTCCACAAGAACAGCCTTAGCGAAAGGCTTCTTGAAGGGAAAGATGTAACTCTGTGAGATGAATTAACAGAACATAGAACAGTTTCTCAGAAAGCTTCTTTCCAGTTTTGTACGGAAGATATTTCCTTTTTCTCCATAGCCCTCTACGGGCTTCCAAATATCCCTTTGCCAATTCCACAAGAACAGCCTTAGCGAAAGGCTTCTTGAAGTTAAAGATGTAACTCTGTGAGATGAATTAACAGAACACAGAGCAGTTTCTCAGAAAGCTTCTTTACAGTTTTGAACGGAAGATATTTCCTTTTTCACCATAGCCCTCTAAGGGCTTCCAAATATCCCTTTGCCAATTCCACAAGAATAGGCTTAGCGAAAGGCTTCTTGAAGGGAAAGATGTAACTCTGTGAGATGAATTAACAGAACACAGAGCAGTTTCTCAGAAAGCTTCTTTCCAGTTTTGAACGGAAGATATTTCCTTTTTCACCATAGCCCTCTATGGGCTTCCAAATATCCCTTTGCCAATTCCACAAGAACAGACTTAGCGAAAGGCTTCTTGAAGGGAAAGATGTAACTCTGTGAGATGAATTAACAGAACACAGAGCAGTTTCTCAGAAAGCTTCTTTCCAGTTTTGAATGAAAGATATTTCCTTTTTCACCATAGCCCTCTATGGGCTTCCAAATATCCCTTTGCCAATTCCACAACAACAGCCTTAGCGAAAGGCTTCTTGAAGGGAAAGATTTAACTCTGTGAGATGAATTAACAGAACACAGAGCAGTTTCTCAGAAAGCTTCTTTCCAGTTTTGAACGGAAGATATTTCCTTTTTCACCATAGCCCTCAATGGGCTTCCAAATATCCCTTTGCCAATTCCACAAGAACAGCCTTAGCGAAAGGCTTCTTGAAGGGAAAGATGTAACTCTGTGAGATGAATTAACAGAACACAGAGCAGTTTCTCAGAAAGCTTCTTTCCAGTTTTGAACGGAAGATATTTCCTTTTTCACCATAGCCCTCTATGGGCTTCCAAATATCCCTTTGCCAATTCCACAACAACAGCCTTAGAGAAAGGCTTCTTGAAGTTAAAGATGTAACTCTGTGAGATGAATTAACAGAACACAGAGCAGTTTCTCAGAAAGCTTCTTTCCAGTTTTGAAAGGAAGATATTTCCTTTTTCACCATAGCCCTCTAAGGGCTTCCAAATATCCCTTTGCCAATTCCACAAGAAGAGCCTTAGCGAAAGGCTTCTTGAAGATAAAGATGTAACTCTGTGAGATGAATTAACAGAACACAGAGCAGTTTCTCAGAAAGCTTCTTTCCAGTTTTGAACGAAAGATATTTCCTTTTTCACCATAGCCCTCTATGGGCTTCCAAATATCCCTTTGCCAATTCCACAAGAACAGCCTTAGCGAAAGGCTTCTTGAAGTTAAAGATGTAACTCTGTGAGATGAATTAACAGAACACAGAGCAGTTTCTCAGAAAGCTTCTTTCCAGTTTTGAACGGACGATATTTCCTTTTTCACCCTAGCCCTCTATGGGCTTCCAAATATCCCTTTGCCAATTCCACAAGAACAGCCTTAGCGAAAGGCTTCTTGAAGGGAAAGATGTAACTCTGTGAGATGAATTAACAGAACACAGAGCAGTTTCTCCGAAAGCTTCTTTCCAGTTTTGAACGGAAGATATTTCCTTTTTCACCATAGCCCTCTATGGGCTTCAAAATATCCCTTTGCCAATTCCACAAGAACAGCCTTAGCGAAAGGCTTCTTGAAGGGAAAGATGTAACTCTGTGAGATGAATTAACAGAACACAGAGAAGTTTCTCAGAAAGCTTCTTTCCAGTTTTGAAAGGAAGATATTTCCTTTTTCACCATAACCCTCTATGGGCTTCCAAATATCCCTTTGCCAATTCCACAAGAACAGCCTTAGCCAAAGGCTTCTTGAACGGAAAGATGTAACTCTGTGAGATGAATTAACAGAACACAGAGCAGTTTCTCAGAAAGCTTCTTTCCAGTTTTGAACGGAAGATATTTCCTTTTTCACCATAGCCCTCTATGGGCTTCCAAATATCCCTTTGCCAATTCCACAAGAACAGGCTTAGCGAAAGGCTTCTTGAAGGGAAAGATGTAACTCTGTGAGATGAATTAACAGAACACAGAGCAGTTTCTCAGAAAGCTTCTTTCCAGTTTTGAACGGAAGATATTTCCTTTTTCACCATAGCCCTCTATGGGCTTCCAAATATCCCTTTGCCAATTCCACAAGAACAGCCTTAGCGAAAGGCTTCTTGAAGTTAAAGATGTAACTCTGTGAGATGAATTAGCAGAACACAGAGCAGTTTCTCAGAAAGCTTCTTTCCAGTTTTGAACGGAAGATATTTCCTTTTTCACCATAGCCCTCTATGGGCTTCCAAATATCCCTTTGCCAATTCCACAACAACAGCCTTAGCGAAAGGCTTCTTGAAGGGAAAGATGTAACTCTGTGAGATGAATTAACAGAACATAGAACAGTTTCTCAGAAAGCTTCTTTCCAGTTTTGTACGGAAGATATTTCCTTTTTCTCCATAGCCCTCTACGGGCTTCCAAATATCCCTTTGCCAATTCCACAAGAACAGCCTTAGCGAAAGGCTTCTTGAAGTTAAAGATGTAACTCTGTGAGATGAATTAACAGAACACAGAGCAGTTTCTCAGAAAGCTTCTTTACAGTTTTGAACGGAAGATATTTCCTTTTTCACCATAGCCCTCTAAGGGCTTCCAAATATCCCTTTGCCAATTCCACAAGAATAGGCTTAGCGAAAGGCTTCTTGAAGGGAAAGATGTAACTCTGTGAGATGAATTAACAGAACACAGAGCAGTTTCTCAGAAAGCTTCTTTCCAGTTTTGAACGGAAGATATTTCCTTTTTCACCATAGCCCTCTATGGGCTTCCAAATATCCCTTTGCCAATTCCACAAGAACAGACTTAGCGAAAGGCTTCTTGAAGGGAAAGATGTAACTCTGTGAGATGAATTAACAGAACACAGAGCAGTTTCTCAGAAAGCTTCTTTCCAGTTTTGAACGAAAGATATTTCCTTTTTCACCATAGCCCTCTATGGGCTTCCAAATATCCCTTTGCCAATTCCACAACAACAGCCTTAGCGAAAGGCTTCTTGAAGGGAAAGATGTAACTCTGTGAGATGAATTAACAGAACATAGGACAGTTTCTCAGAAAGCTTCTTTCCAGTTTTGAACGGAAGATATTTCCTTTTTCTCCATAGCCCTCTATGGGCTTCCAAATATCCCTTTGCCAATTCCACAAGAACAGCCTTAGCGAAAGGCTTCTTGAAGTTAAAGATGTAACTCTGTGAGATGAATTAACAGAACACAGAGCAGTTTCTCAGAAAGCTTCTTTCCAGTTTTGAACGGAAGATATTTCCTTTTTCACCATAGCCCTCTATGGGCTTCCAAATATCCCTTTGCCAATTCCACAAGAACAGCCTTAGCGAAAGGCTTCTTGAAGGGAAAGATGTAACTCTGTGAGATGAATTAACAGAACACAGAGCAGTTTCTCAGAAAGCTTCTTTCCAGTTTTGAACGGAAGATATTTCCTTTTTCACCATAGCCCTCTATGGGCTTCCAAATATCCCTTTGCCAATTCCACAAGAACAGCCTTAGCGAAAGGCTTCTTGAAGGGAACGGTGTAACTCTGTGAGATGAATTAACAGAACACAGAGCAGTTTCTCAGAAAGCTTCTTTCCAGTTTTGAACGGAAGATATTTCCTTTTTCACCATAGCCCTCTATGGGCCTCCAAATATCCCTTTGCCAATTCCACAAGAACAGCCTTAGCGAAAGGCTTCTTGAAGGGAAAGATGTAACTCTGTGAGATGAATTAACAGAACACAGAGCAGTTTCTCAGAAAGCTTCTTTCCAGTTTTGAACGGAAGATATTTCCTTTTTCACCATAGCCCTGTATGGGCTTCAAAATATCCCTTTGCCAATTCCACAAGAACAGCCTTAGCGAAAGACTTCTTGAAGGGAAAGTTGTAACTCTGTGAGATGAATTAACAGAACACAGAGCAGTTTCTCAGAAAGCTTCTTTCCAGTTTTGAACGGAAGATATTTCCTTTTTCACAATAGCCCTCTATGGGCTTCCAAATATCCCTTTGCCAATTCCACAACAACAGCCTTAGCGAAAGGCTTCTTGAAGTTAAAGATGTAACTCTGTGAGATGAATTAACAGAACACAGAGCAGTTTCTCAGAAAGCTTCTTTCCAGTTTTGAACGGAAGATATTTCCTTTTTCACCATAGCCCTCTATGGGCTTCCAAATATCCCTTTGCCCATTCCACAAGAACAGCCTTAGCGAAAGGCTTCTTGAAGTTAAAGATGTAACTCTGTGAGATGAATTAACAGAACACAGAGCAGTTTCTCAGAAAGCTTCTTTCCAGTTTTGAACGAAAGATATTTCCTTTTTCACCATAGCCCTCTATGGGCTTCCAAATATCCCTTTGCCAATTCCACAAGAACAGCCTTAGCGAAAGGCTTCTTGAAGGGAAAGATGTAACTCTGTGAGATGAATTAACAGAACATAGAACAGTTTCTCAGAAAGCTTCTTTCCAGTTTTGAACGGAAGATATTTCCTTTTTCACCATAGCCCTCTATGGGCTTTCAAATATCCCTTTGCCAATTCCACAAGAACAGCCTTAGCGAAAGGCTTCTTGAAGTTAAAGATGTAACTCTGTGAGATGAATTAACAGAACACAGAGCAGTTTCTCAGAAAGCTTCTTTCCAGTTTTGAACGAAAGATATTTCCTTTTTCACCATAGCCCTCTATGGGCTTCCAAATATCCCTTTGCCAATTCCACAAGAACAGCCTTAGCGAAAGGCTTCTTGAAGGGAAAGATGTAACTCTGTGAGATGAATTAACAGAACATAGAACAGTTTCTCAGAAAGCTTCTTTCCAGTTTTGAACGGAAGATATTTCGTTTTTCTCCGTAGCCCTCTATGGGCTTCCAAATATCCCTTTGCCAATTCCACAAGAACAGCCTTAGCGAAAGGCTTCTTCAAGTTAAAGATGTAACTCTGTGAGATGAATTAACAGAACACAGAGCAGTTTCTCAGAAAGCTTCTTTCCAGTTTTGAACGGAAGATATTTCCTTTTTCACCATAGCCCTCTATGGGCTTCCAAATATCCCTTTGCCAATTCCACAAGAACAGCCTTAGCGAAAGGCTTCTTGAAGGGAAAGATGTAACTCTGTGAGATGAATTAACAGAACACAGAGCAGTTTCTCAGAAAGCTTCTTTCCAGTTTTGAACGGAAGATATTTCGTTTTTCACCATAGCCCTCTATGGGCTTCCAAATATCCCTTTGCCAATTCCACAAGAACAGCCTTAGCGAAAGGCTTCTTGAAGGGAAAGATGTAACTCTGTGAGATGAATTAACAGAACACAGAGCAGTTTCTCAGAAAGCTTCTTTCCAGTTTTGAACGGAAGATATTTCCTTTTTCACCATAGGCCTCTATGGGCTTCCAAATATCCCTTTGCCAGTTCCACAAGAACAGCCTTAGCGAAAGGCTTCTTGAAGTTAAAGATGTAACTCTGTGAGATGAATTAACAGAACACAGAGCAGTTTCTCGGAAAGCTTCTTTCCAGTTTTGAACGGAAGATATTTCCTTTTTCACCATAGCCCTCTATGGGCTTCCAAATATCCCTTTGCCAATTCCACAAGAACAGCCTTAGCGAAAGGCTTCTTGAAGGGAAAGATGTAACTCTGTGAGATGAATTAACAGAACATAGAACAGTTTCTCAGAAAGCTTCTTTCCTGTTTTGAACGGAAGATATTTCCTTTTTCACCATAGCCCTCTATGGGCTTTCAAATATCCCTTTGCCAATTCCACAAGAACAGCCTTAGCGAAAGGCTTCTTGAAGTTAAAGATGTAACTCTGTGAGATGAATTAACAGAACACAGAGCAGTTTCTCAGAAAGCTTCTTTCCAGTTTTGAACGAAAGATATTTCCTTTTTCACCATAGCCCTCTATGGGCTTCCAAATATCCCTTTGCCAATTCCACAAGAACAGCCTTAGCGAAAGGCTTCTTGAAGGGAAAGATGTAACTCTGTGAGATGAATTAACAGAACATAGAACAGTTTTTCAGAAAGCTTCTTTCCAGTTTTGAACGGAAGATATTTCGTTTTTCTCCATAGCCCTCTATGGGCTTCCAAATATCCCTTTGCCAATTCCACAAGAACAGCCTTAGCGAAAGGCTTCTTGAAGTTAAAGATGTAACTCTGTGAGATGAATTAACAGAACACAGAGCAGTTTCTCAGAAAGCTTCTTTCCAGTTTTGAACGGAAGATATTTCCTTTTTCACCATAGCCCTCTATGGGCTTCCAAATATCCCTTTGCCAATTCCACAAGAACAGCCTTAGCGAAAGGCTTCTTGAAGGGAAAGATGTAACTCTGTGAGATGAATTAACAGAACACAGAGCAGTTTCTCAGAAAGCTTCTTTCCAGTTTTGAACGGAAGATATTTCCTTTTTCACCATAGCCCTCTATGGGCTTCCAAATATCCCTTTGCCAATTCCACAACAACAGCCTTAGAGAAAGGCTTCTTGAAGTTAAGGATGTAACTCTGTGAGATGAATTAACAGAACACAGAGCAGTTTCTCAGAAAGCTTCTTTCCAGTTTTGAACGGAAGATATTTCCTTTTTCACCATAGCCCTCTATGGGCTTCCAAATATCCCTTTGCCAATTCCACAAGAACAGCCTTAGCGAAAGGCTTCTTGAAGGGAAAGATGTAACTCTGTGAGATGAATTAACAGAACACAGAGCAGTTTCTCAGAAAGCTTCTTTCCAGTTTTGAACGGAAGATATTTCCTTTTTCACCATAGCCCTCTATGGGCCTCCAAATATCCCTTTGCCAATTCCACAAGAACAGCCTTAGCGAAAGGCTTCTTGAAGGGAAAGATGTAACTCTGTGAGATGAATTAACAGAACACAGAGCAGTTTCTCAGAAAGCTTCTTTCCAGTTTTGAACGGAAGATATTTCCTTTTTCACCATAGCCCTGTATGGGCTTCCAAATATCCCTTTGCCAATTCCACAAGAACAGCCTTAGCGAAAGACTTCTTGAAGGGAAAGTTGTAACTCTGTGAGATGAATTAACAGAACACAGAGCAGTTTCTCAGAAAGCTTCTTTCCAGTTTTGAACGGAAGATATTTCCTTTTTCACAATAGCCCTCTATGGGCTTCCAAATATCCCTTTGCCAATTCCACAACAACAGCCTTAGCGAAAGGCTTCTTGAAGTTAAAGATGTAACTCTGTGAGATGAATTAACAGAACACAGAGCAGTTTCTCAGAAAGCTTCTTTCCAGTTTTGAACGGAAGATATTTCCTTTTTCACCATAGCCCTCTATGGGCTTCCAAATATCCCTTTGCCCATTCCACAAGAACAGCCTTAGCGAAAGGCTTCTTGAAGTTAAAGATGTAACTCTGTGAGATGAATTAACAGAACACAGAGCAGTTTCTCAGAAAGCTTCTTTCCAGTTTTGAACGAAAGATATTTCCTTTTTCACCATAGCCCTCTATGGGCTTCCAAATATCCCTTTGCCAATTCCACAAGAACAGCCTTAGCGAAAGGCTTCTTGAAGGGAAAGATGTAACTCTGTGAGATGAATTAACAGAACATAGAACAGTTTCTCAGAAAGCTTCTTTCCAGTTTTGAACGGAAGATATTTCCTTTTTCACCATAGCCCTCTATGGGCTTTCAAATATCCCTTTGCCAATTCCACAAGAACAGCCTTAGCGAAAGGCTTCTTGAAGTTAAAGATGTAACTCTGTGAGATGAATTAACAGAACACAGAGCAGTTTCTCAGAAAGCTTCTTTCCAGTTTTGAACGAAAGATATTTCATTTTTCACCATAGCCCTCTATGGGCTTCCAAATATCCCTTTGCCAATTCCACAAGAACAGCCTTAGCGAAAGGCTTCTTGAAGGGAAAGATGTAACTCTGTGAGATGAATTAACAGAACATAGAACAGTTTCTCAGAAAGCTTCTTTCCAGTTTTGTACGGAAGATATTTCCTTTTTCTCCATAGCCCTCTACGGGCTTCCAAATATCCCTTTGCCAATTCCACAAGAACAGCCTTAGCGAAAGGCTTCTTGAAGTTAAAGATGTAACTCTGTGAGATGAATTAACAGAACACAGAGCAGTTTCTCAGAAAGCTTCTTTACAGTTTTGAACGGAAGATATTTCCTTTTTCACCATAGCCCTCTAAGGGCTTCCAAATATCCCTTTGCCAATTCCACAAGAATAGGCTTAGCGAAAGGCTTCTTGAAGGGAAAGATGTAACTCTGTGAGATGAATTAACAGAACACAGAGCAGTTTCTCAGAAAGCTTCTTTCCAGTTTTGAACGGAAGATATTTCCTTTTTCACCATAGCCCTCTATGGGCTTCCAAATATCCCTTTGCCAATTCCACAAGAACAGACTTAGCGAAAGGCTTCTTGAAGGGAAAGATGTAACTCTGTGAGATGAATTAACAGAACACAGAGCAGTTTCTCAGAAAGCTTCTTTCCAGTTTTGAACGAAAGATATTTCCTTTTTCACCATAGCCCTCTATGGGCTTCCAAATATCCCTTTGCCAATTCCACAACAACAGCCTTAGCGAAAGGCTTCTTGAAGGGAAAGATGTAACTCTGTGAGATGAATTAACAGAACATAGGACAGTTTCTCAGAAAGCTTCTTTCCAGTTTTGAACGGAAGATATTTCCTTTTTCTCCATAGCCCTCTATGGGCTTCCAAATATCCCTTTGCCAATTCCACAAGAACAGCCTTAGCGAAAGGCTTCTTGAAGTTAAAGATGTAACTCTGTGAGATGAATTAACAGAACACAGAGCAGTTTCTCAGAAAGCTTCTTTCCAGTTTTGAACGGAAGATATTTCCTTTTTCACCATCGCCCTCTATGGGCTTCCAAATATCCCTTTGCCAATTCCACAAGAACAGCCTTAGCGAAAGGCTTCTTGAAGGGAAAGATGTAACTCTGTGAGATAAATTAACAGAACACAGAGCAGTTTCTCAGAAAGCTTCTTTCCAGTTTTGAACGGAAGATATTTCCTTTTTCACCATAGGCCTCTATGGGCTTCCAAATATCCCTTTGCCAGTTCCACAAAAACAGCCTTAGCGAAAGGCTTCTTGAAGTTTAAGATGTAACTCTGTGAGATGAATTAACAGAACACAGAGCAGTTTCTCAGAAAGCTTCTTTCCAGTTTTGAACGGAAGATATTTCCTTTTTCACCATAGCCCTCTATGGGCTTCCAAATATCCCTTTGCCAATTCCACAAGAACAGCCTTAGCGAAAGGCTTCTTGAAGGGAAAGATGTAACTCTGTGAGATGAATTTACAGAACACAGAGCAGTTTCTCAGAAAGCTTCTTTCCAGTTTTGAACGGAAGATATTTCCTTTTTCACCATAGCCCTCTATGGGCTTCCAAATATCCCTTTGCCAATTCCACAAGAACAGGCTTAGCGAAAGGCTTCTTGAAGGGAAAGATGTAACTCTGTGAGATGAATTAACAGAACATAGAACAGTTTCTCAGAAAGCTTCTTTCCAGTTTTGAACGGAAGATATTTCCTTTTTCTCCATAGCCCTCTATGGGCTTCCAAATATCCCTTTGCCCATTCCCCAGGAACAGCCTTAGCGAAAGGCTTCTTGAAGTTAAAGATGTAACTCTGTGAGATGAATTAACAGAACACAGAGCAGTTTCTCAGAAAGCTTCTTTCCAGTTTTGAACGGAAGATATTTCCTTTTTCACCATAGCCCTCTATGGGCTTCCAAATGTCCCTTTGCCAATTCCACAAGAACAGCCTTAGCGAAAGGCTTCTTGAAGGGAAAGATTTAACTCTGTGAGATGAATTAACAGAACACAGAGCAGTTTCTCAGAAAGCTTCTTTCCAGTTTTGAACGGAAGATATTTCCTTTTTCACCATAGCCCTCAATGGGCTTCCAAATATCCCTTTGCCAATTCCACAAGAACAGCCTTAGCGAAAGGCTTCTTGAAGGGAAAGATGTAACTCTGTGAGATGAATTAACAGAACACAGAGCAGTTTCTCAGAAAGCTTCTTTCCAGTTTTGAACGAAAGATATTTCCTTTTTCACCATAGCCCTCTATGGGCTTCCAAATATCCCTTTGCCAATTCCACAAGAACAGCCTTAGCGAAAGGCTTCTTGAAGTTAAAGATGTAACTCTGTGAGATGAATTAACAGAACACAGAGCAGTTTCTCAGAAAGCTTCTTTCCAGTTTTGAACGGACGATATTTCCTTTTTCACCCTAGCCCTCTATGGGCTTCCAAATATCCCTTTGCCAATTCCACAAGAACAGCCTTAGCGAAAGGCTTCTTGAAGGGAAAGATGTAACTCTGTGAGATGAATTAACAGAACACAGAGCAGTTTCTCCGAAAGCTTCTTTCCAGTTTTGAACGGAAGATATTTCCTTTTTCACCATAGCCCTCTATGGGCTTCAAAATATCCCTTTGCCAATTCCACAAGAACAGCCTTAGCGAAAGGCTTCTTGAAGGGAAAGATGTAACTCTGTGAGATGAATTAACAGAACACAGAGAAGTTTCTCAGAAAGCTTCTTTCCAGTTTTGAAAGGAAGATATTTCCTTTTTCACCATAGCCCTCTATGGGCTTCCAAATATCCCTTTGCCAATTCCACAAGAACAGGCTTAGCGAAAGGCTTCTTGAAGGGAAAGATGTAACTCTGTGAGATGAATTAACAGAACACAGAGCAGTTTCTCAGAAAGCTTCTTTCCAGTTTTGAACGGAAGATATTTCCTTTTTCACCATAGCCCTCTATGGGCTTCCAAATATCCCTTTGCCAATTCCACAAGAACAGCCTTAGCGAAAGGCTTCTTGAAGTTAAAGATGTAACTCTGTGAGATGAATTAGCAGAACACAGAGCAGTTTCTCAGAAAGCTTCTTTCCAGTTTTGAACGGAAGATATTTCCTTTTTCACCATAGCCCTCTATGGGCTTCCAAATATCCCTTTGCCAATTCCACAACAACAGCCTTAGCGAAAGGCTTCTTGAAGGGAAAGATGTAACTCTGTGAGATGAATTAACAGAACATAGAACAGTTTCTCAGAAAGCTTCTTTCCAGTTTTGTACGGAAGATATTTCCTTTTTCTCCATAGCCCTCTACGGGCTTCCAAATATCCCTTTGCCAATTCCACAAGAACAGCCTTAGCGAAAGGCTTCTTGAAGTTAAAGATGTAACTCTGTGAGATGAATTAACAGAACACAGAGCAGTTTCTCAGAAAGCTTCTTTACAGTTTTGAACGGAAGATATTTCCTTTTTCACCATAGCCCTCTAAGGGCTTCCAAATATCCCTTTGCCAATTCCACAAGAATAGGCTTAGCGAAAGGCTTCTTGAAGGGAAAGATGTAACTCTGTGAGATGAATTAACAGAACACAGAGCAGTTTCTCAGAAAGCTTCTTTCCAGTTTTGAACGGAAGATATTTCCTTTTTCACCATAGCCCTCTATGGGCTTCCAAATATCCCTTTGCCAATTCCACAAGAACAGACTTAGCGAAAGGCTTCTTGAAGGGAAAGATGTAACTCTGTGAGATGAATTAACAGAACACAGAGCAGTTTCTCAGAAAGCTTCTTTCCAGTTTTGAACGAAAGATATTTCCTTTTTCACCATAGCCCTCTATGGGCTTCCAAATATCCCTTTGCCAATTCCACAACAACAGCCTTAGCGAAAGGCTTCTTGAAGGGAAAGATGTAACTCTGTGAGATGAATTAACAGAACATAGGACAGTTTCTCAGAAAGCTTCTTTCCAGTTTTGAACGGAAGATATTTCCTTTTTCTCCATAGCCCTCTATGGGCTTCCAAATATCCCTTTGCCAATTCCACAAGAACAGCCTTAGCGAAAGGCTTCTTGAAGTTAAAGATGTAACTCTGTGAGATGAATTAACAGAACACAGAGCAGTTTCTCAGAAAGCTTCTTTCCAGTTTTGAACGGAAGATATTTCCTTTTTCACCATAGCCCTCTATGGGCTTCCAAATATCCCTTTGCCAATTCCACAAGAACAGCCTTAGCGAAAGGCTTCTTGAAGGGAAAGATGTAACTCTGTGAGATGAATTAACAGAACACAGAGCAGTTTCTCAGAAAGCTTCTTTCCAGTTTTGAACGGAAGATATTTCCTTTTTCACCATAGCCCTCTATGGGCTTCCAAATATCCCTTTGCCAATTCCACAAGAACAGCCTTAGCGAAAGGCTTCTTGAAGGGAACGGTGTAACTCTGTGAGATGAATTAACAGAACACAGAGCAGTTTCTCAGAAAGCTTCTTTCCAGTTTTGAACGGAAGATATTTCCTTTTTCACCATAGCCCTCTATGGGCTTCCAAATATCCCTTTGCCAATTCCACAAGAACAGCCTTAGCGAAAGGCTTCTTGAAGTTAAAGATGTAACTCTGTGAGATGAATTAACAGAACACAGAGCAGTTTCTCAGAAAGCTTCTTTCCAGTTTTGAACGGACGATATTTCCTTTTTCACCCTAGCCCTCTATGGGCTTCCAAATATCCCTTTGCCAATTCCACAAGAACAGCCTTAGCGAAAGGCTTCTTGAAGGGAAAGATGTAACTCTGTGAGATGAATTAACAGAACACAGAGCAGTTTCTCCGAAAGCTTCTTTCCAGTTTTGAACGGAAGATATTTCCTTTTTCACCATAGCCCTCTATGGGCTTCCAAATATCCCTTTGCCAATTCCACAAGAACAGCCTTAGCGAAAGGCTTCTTGAAGGGAAAGATGTAACTCTGTGAGATGAATTAACAGAACACAGAGCAGTTTCTCAGAAAGCTTCTTTCCAGTTTTGAACGAAAGATATTTCCTTTTTCACCATAGCCCTCTATGGGCTTCCAAATATCCCTTTGCCAATTCCACAAGAACAGCCTTAGCGAAAGGCTTCTTGAAGGGAAAGATGTAACTCTGTGAGATGAATTAACAGAACATAGAACAGTTTCTCAGAAAGCTTCTTTCCAGTTTTGAACGGAAGATATTTCCTTTTTCACCATAGCCCTCTATGGGCTTTCAAATATCCCTTTGCCAATTCCACAAGAACAGCCTTAGCGAAAGGCTTCTTGAAGTTAAAGATGTAACTCTGTGAGATGAATTAACAGAACACAGAGCAGTTTCTCAGAAAGCTTCTTTCCAGTTTTGAACGAAAGATATTTCCTTTTTCACCATAGCCCTCTATGGGCTTCCAAATATCCCTTTGCCAATTCCACAAGAACAGCCTTAGCGAAAGGCTTCTTGAAGGGAAAGATGTAACTCTGTGAGATGAATTAACAGAACATAGAACAGTTTCTCAGAAAGCTTCTTTCCAGTTTTGAACGGAAGATATTTCGTTTTTCTCCATAGCCCTCTATGGGCTTCCAAATATCCCTTTGCCAATTCCACAAGAACAGCCTTAGCGAAAGGCTTCTTGAAGTTAAAGATGTAACTCTGTGAGATGAATTAACAGAACACAGAGCAGTTTCTCAGAAAGCTTCTTTCCAGTTTTGAACGGAAGATATTTCCTTTTTCACCATAGCCCTCTATGGGCTTCCAAATATCGCTTTGCCAATTCCACAAGAACAGCCTTAGCGAAAGGCTTCTTGAAGGGAAAGATGTAACTCTGTGAGATGAATTAACAGAACACAGAGCAGTTTCTCAGAAAGCTTCTTTCCAGTTTTGAACGGAAGATATTTCCTTTTTCACCATAGCCCTCTATGGGCTTCCAAATATCCCTTTGCCAATTCCACAACAACAGCCTTAGAGAAAGGCTTCTTGAAGTTAAGGATGTAACTCTGTGAGATGAATTAACAGAACACAGAGCAGTTTCTCAGAAAGCTTCTTTCCAGTTTTGAACGGAAGATATTTCCTTTTTCACCATAGCCCTCTATGGGCTTCCAAATATCCCTTTGCCAATTCCACAAGAACAGCCTTAGCGAAAGGCTTCTTGAAGGGAAAGATGTAACTCTGTGAGATGAATTAACAGAACACAGAGCAGTTTCTCAGAAAGCTTCTTTCCAGTTTTGAACGGAAGATATTTCCTTTTTCACCATAGCCCTCTATGGGCCTCCAAATATCCCTTTGCCAATTCCACAAGAACAGCCTTAGCGAAAGGCTTCTTGAAGGGAAAGATGTAACTCTGTGAGATGAATTAACAGAACACAGAGCAGTTTCTCAGAAAGCTTCTTTCCAGTTTTGAACGGAAGATATTTCCTTTTTCACCATAGCCCTGTATGGGCTTCCAAATATCCCTTTGCCAATTCCACAAGAACAGCCTTAGCGAAAGACTTCTTGAAGGGAAAGTTGTAACTCTGTGAGATGAATTAACAGAACACAGAGCAGTTTCTCAGAAAGCTTCTTTCCAGTTTTGAACGGAAGATATTTCCTTTTTCACAATAGCCCTCTATGGGCTTCCAAATATCCCTTTGCCAATTCCACAACAACAGCCTTAGCGAAAGGCTTCTTGAAGTTAAAGATGTAACTCTGTGAGATGAATTAACAGAACACAGAGCAGTTTCTCAGAAAGCTTCTTTCCAGTTTTGAACGGAAGATATTTCCTTTTTCACCATAGCCCTCTATGGGCTTCCAAATATCCCTTTGCCCATTCCACAAGAACAGCCTTAGCGAAAGGCTTCTTGAAGTTAAAGATGTAACTCTGTGAGATGAATTAACAGAACACAGAGCAGTTTCTCAGAAAGCTTCTTTCCAGTTTTGAACGAAAGATATTTCCTTTTTCACCATAGCCCTCTATGGGCTTCCAAATATCCCTTTGCCAATTCCACAAGAACAGCCTTAGCGAAAGGCTTCTTGAAGGGAAAGATGTAACTCTGTGAGATGAATTAACAGAACATAGAACAGTTTCTCAGAAAGCTTCTTTCCAGTTTTGAACGGAAGATATTTCCTTTTTCACCATAGCCCTCTATGGGCTTTCAAATATCCCTTTGCCAATTCCACAAGAACAGCCTTAGCGAAAGGCTTCTTGAAGTTAAAGATGTAACTCTGTGAGATGAATTAACAGAACACAGAGCAGTTTCTCAGAAAGCTTCTTTCCAGTTTTGAACGAAAGATATTTCCTTTTTCACCATAGCCCTCTATGGGCTTCCAAATATCCCTTTGCCAATTCCACAAGAACAGCCTTAGCGAAAGGCTTCTTGAAGGGAAAGATGTAACTCTGTGAGATGAATTAACAGAACATAGAACAGTTTCTCAGAAAGCTTCTTTCCAGTTTTGAACGGAAGATATTTCGTTTTTCTCCATAGCCCTCTATGGGCTTCCAAATATCCCTTTGCCAATTCCACAAGAACAGCCTTAGCGAAAGGCTTCTTCAAGTTAAAGATGTAACTCTGTGAGATGAATTAACAGAACACAGAGCAGTTTCTCAGAAAGCTTCTTTCCAGTTTTGAACGGAAGATATTTCCTTTTTCACCATAGCCCTCTATGGGCTTCCAAATATCCCTTTGCCAATTCCACAAGAACAGCCTTAGCGAAAGGCTTCTTGAAGGGAAAGATGTAACTCTGTGAGATGAATTAACAGAACACAGAGCAGTTTCTCAGAAAGCTTCTTTCCAGTTTTGAACGGAAGATATTTCGTTTTTCACCATAGCCCTCTATGGGCTTCCAAATATCCCTTTGCCAATTCCACAAGAACAGCCTTAGCGAAAGGCTTCTTGAAGGGAAAGATGTAACTCTGTGAGATGAATTAACAGAACACAGAGCAGTTTCTCAGAAAGCTTCTTTCCAGTTTTGAACGGAAGATATTTCCTTTTTCACCATAGGCCTCTATGGGCTTCCAAATATCCCTTTGCCAGTTCCACAAGAACAGCCTTAGCGAAAGGCTTCTTGAAGTTAAAGATGTAACTCTGTGAGATGAATTAACAGAACACAGAGCAGTTTCTCGGAAAGCTTCTTTCCAGTTTTGAACGGAAGATATTTCCTTTTTCACCATAGCCCTCTATGGGCTTCCAAATATCCCTTTGCCAATTCCACAAGAACAGCCTTAGCGAAAGACTTCTTGAAGGGAAAGATGTAACTCTGTGAGATGAATTAACAGAACACAGAGCAGTTTCTCAGAAAGCTTCTTTCCAGTTTTGAACGGAAGATATTTCCTTTTTCACCATAGCCCTCTATGGGCTTCCAAATATCCCTTTGCCAATTCCACAAGAACAGCCTTAGCGAAAGGCTTCTTGAAGGTAAAGATGTAACTCTGTGAGATGAATTAACAGAACATAGAACAGTTTCTCAGAAAGCTTCTTTCCAGTTTTGAACGGAAGATATTTCCTTTTTCTCCATAGCCCTCTATGGGCTTCCAAATATCCCTTTGCCAATTCCACAAGAACAGCCTTAGCGAAAGGCTTCTTGAATTTAAAGATGTAACTCTGTGAGATGAATTAACAGAACACAGAGCAGTTTCTCAGAAAGCTTCTTTCCAGTTTTGAACGGAAGATATTTCCTTTTTCACCATAGCCCTGTATGGGCTTCCAAATATCCCTTTGCCAATTCCACAAGAACAGCCTTAGCGAAAGGCTTCTTGAAGTTAAAGATGTAACTCTGTGAGATGAATTAGCAGAACACAGAGCAGTTTCTCAGAAAGCTTCTTTCCAGTTTTGAACGGAAGATATTTCCTTTTTCACCATAGCCCTCTATGGGCTTTCAAATATCCCTTTGCCAATTCCACAAGAACAGCCTTAGCGAAAGGCTTCTTGAAGTTAAAGATGTAACTCTGTGAGATGAATTAACAGAACACAGAGCAGTTTCTCAGAAAGCTTCTTTCCAGTTTTGAACGAAAGATATTTCCTTTTTCACCATAGCCCTCTATGGGCTTCCAAATATCCCTTTGCCAATTCCACAAGAACAGCCTTAGCGAAAGGCTTCTTGAAGGGAAAGATGTAACTCTGTGAGATGAATTAACAGAACATAGAACAGTTTCTCAGAAAGCTTCTTTCCAGTTTTGAACGGAAGATATTTCGTTTTTCTCCATAGCCCTCTATGGGCTTCCAAATATCCCTTTGCCAATTCCACAAGAACAGCCTTAGCGAAAGGCTTCTTGAAGTTAAAGATGTAACTCTGTGAGATGAATTAACAGAACACAGAGCAGTTTCTCAGAAAGCTTCTTTCCAGTTTTGAACGGAAGATATTTCCTTTTTCACCATAGCCCTCTATGGGCTTCCAAATATCCCTTTGCCAATTCCACAAGAACAGCCTTAGCGAAAGGCTTCTTGAAGGGAAAGATGTAACTCTGTGAGATGAATTAACAGAACACAGAGCAGTTTCTCAGAAAGCTTCTTTCCAGTTTTGAACGGAAGATATTTCGTTTTTCACCATAGCCCTCTATGGGCTTCCAAATATCCCTTTGCCAATTCCACAAGAACAGCCTTAGCGAAAGGCTTCTTGAAGGGAAAGATGTAACTCTGTGAGACGAATTAACAGAACACAGAGCAATTTCTCAGAAAGCTTCTTTCCAGTTTTGAACGGAAGATATTTCCTTTTTCACCATAGGCCTCTATGGGCTTCCAAATATCCCTTTGCCAGTTCCACAAGAACAGCCTTAGCGAAAGGCTTCTTGAAGTTAAAGATGTAACTCTGTGAGATGAATTAACAGAACACAGAGCAGTTTCTCGGAAAGCTTCTTTCCAGTTTTGAACGGAAGATATTTCCTTTTTCACCATAGCCCTCTACGGGCTTCCAAATATCCCTTTGCCAATTCCACAAGAACAGCCTTAGCGAAAGACTTCTTGAAGGGAAAGATGTAACTCTGTGAGATGAATTAACAGAACACAGAGCAGTTTCTCAGAAAGCTTCTTTCCAGTTTTGAACGGAAGATATTTCCTTTTTCACCATAGCCCTCTATGGGCTTCCAAATATCCCTTTGCCAATTCCACAAGAACAGCCTTAGCGAAAGGCTTCTTGAAGGTAAAGATGTAACTCTGTGAGATGAATTAACAGAACATAGAACAGTTTCTCAGAAAGCTTCTTTCCAGTTTTGAACGGAAGATATTTCCTTTTTCTCCATAGCCCTCTATGGGCTTCCAAATATCCCTTTGCCAATTCCACAAGAACAGCCTTAGCGAAAGGCTTCTTCAAGTTAAAGATGTAACTCTGTGAGATGAATTAACAGAACACAGAGCAGTTTCTCAGAAAGCTTCTTTCCAGTTTTGAACGGAAGATATTTCCTTTTTCACCATAGCCCTGTATGGGCTTCCAAATATCCCTTTGCCAATTCCACAAGAACAGCCTTAGCGAAAGACTTCTTGAAGGGAAAGTTGTAACTCTGTGAGATGAATTAACAGAACACAGTGCAGTTTCTCAGAAAGCTTCTTTCCAGTTTTGAACGGAAGATATTTCCTTTTTCACCATAGCCCTCTATGGGCTTCTAAATATCCCTTTGCCAATTCCACAAGAACAGCCTTAGCGAAAGGCTTCTTGAAGTTAAAGATGTAACTCTGTGAGATGAATAAACAGAACACAGAGCAGTTTCTCAGAAAGCTTCTTTCCAGTTTTGAACGGAAGATATTTCCTTTTTCACCATAGCCCTCTAAGGGCTTCCAAATATCCCTTTGCCAATTCCACAAGAACAGCCTTAGCGAAAGACTTCTTGAATTTAAAGATGTAACTCTGTGAGATGAATTAACAGAACACAGAGCAGTTTCTCAGAAAGCTTCTTTCCAGTTTTGAACGGAAGATATTTCCTTTTTCACCATAGCCCTCTATGGGCTTCCAAGTATCCCTTTGCCAATTCCACAAGAACAGCCTTAGCGAAAGGCTTCTTGAAGGGAAAGATGTAACTCTGTGAGATGAATTTACAGAACACAGAGCAGTTTCTCAGAAAGCTTCTTTCCAGTTTTGAACGGAAGATATTTCCTTTTTCACCATAGCCCTCTATGGGCTTCCAAATATCCCTTTGCCAATTCCACAAGAACAGGCTTAGCGAAAGGCTTCTTGAAGGGACAGATGTAACTCTGTGAGATGAATTAACAGAACATAGAACAGTTTTTCAGAAAGCTTCTTTCCAGTTTTGAACGGAAGATATTTCCTTTTCCTCCATAGCCCTCTATGGGCTTCCAAATATCCCTTTGCCCATTCCCCAAGAACAGCCTTAGCGAAAGGCTTCTTGAAGTTAAAGATGTAACTCTGTGAGATGAATTAACAGAACACAGAGCAGTTTCTCAGAAAGCTTCTTTCCAGTTTTGAACGGAAGATATTTCCTTTTTCACCATAGCCCTCTATGGGCTTCCAAATATCCCTTTGCCAATTCCACAACAACAGCCTTAGAGAAAGGCTTCTTGAAGTTAAAGATGTAACTCTGTGAGATGAATTAACAGAACACAGAGCAGTTTCTCAGAAATCTTCTTTCCAGTTTTGAACGGAAGATATTTCCTTTTTCACCATAGCCCTCTATGGGCTTCTAAATATCCCTTTGCCAATTCCACAACAACAGCCTTAGCGAAAGGCTTCTTGAAGTTAAAGATGTAACTCTGTGAGATGAATTAACAGAACACAGAGCAGTTTCTCAGAAAGCTTCTTTCCAGTTTTGAACGAAAGATATTTCCTTTTTCACCATAGCCCTCTATGGGCTTCCAAATATCCCTTTGCCAATTCCACAAGAACAGCCTTAGCGAAAGGCTTCTTGAAGGGAAAGATGTAACTCTGTGAGATGAATTAACAGAACATAGAACAGTTTCTCAGAAAGCTTCTTTCCAGTTTTGAACGGAAGATATTAACTTTTTCACCATAGCCCTCTATGGGCTTTCAAATATCCCTTTGCCAATTCCACAAGAACAGCCTTAGCGAAAGGCTTCTTGAAGTTAAAGATGTAACTCTGTGAGATGAATTAACAGAACACAGAGCAGTTTCTCAGAAAGCTTCTTTCCAGTTTTGAACGAAAGATATTTCCTTTTTCACCATAGCCCTCTATGGGCTTCCAAATATCCCTTTGCCAATTCCACAAGAACAGCCTTAGCGAAAGGCTTCTTGAAGGGAAAGATGTAACTCTGTGAGATGAATTAACAGAACATAGAACAGTTTCTCAGAAAGCTTCTTTCCAGTTTTGAACGGAAGATATTTCGTTTTTCTCCATAGCCCTCTATGGGCTTCCAAATATCCCTTTGCCAATTCCACAAGAACAGCCTTAGCGAAAGGCTTCTTGAAGTTAAAGATGTAACTCTGTGAGATGAATTAACAGAACACAGAGCAGTTTCTCAGAAAGCTTCTTTCCAGTTTTGAACGAAAGATATTTCCTTTTTCACCATAGCCCTCTATGGGCTTCCAAATATCCCTTTGCCAATTCCACAAGAACAGCCTTAGCGAAAGGCTTCTTGAAGGGAAAGATGTAACTCTGTGAGATGAATTAACAGAACACAGAGCAGTTTCTCAGAAAGCTTCTTTCCAGTTTTGAACTTAAGATATTTCCTTTTTCACCATAGCCCTCTATGGGCTTCCAAATATCCCTTTGCCAATTCCACAAGAACAGCCTTAGCGAAAGGCTTCCTGAAGGGAAAGGTGTAACTCTGTGAGATGAATTAACAGAATACAGAGCAGTTTCTCAGAAAGCTTCTTTCCAGTTTTGAACGGAAGATATTTCCTTTTTCACCATAGCCCTCTATGGGCTTCCAAATATCCCTTTGCCAATTCCACAAGAACAGCCTTAGCGAAAGGCTTCTTGAAGGGAAAGATGTAACTCTGTGAGATGAATTAACAGAACATAGAACAGTTTCTCAGAAAGCTTCTTTCCAGTTTTGAACGGAAGATATTTCGTTTTTCTCCATAGCCCTCTATGGGCTTCCAAATATCCCTTTGCCAATTCCACAAGAACAGCCTTAGCGAAAGGCTTCTTGAAGTTAAAGATGTAACTCTGTGAGATGAATTAACAGAACACAGAGCAGTTTCTCAGAAAGCTTCTTTCCAGTTTTGAACGGAAGATATTTCCTTTTTCACCATAGCCCTCTATGGGCTTCCAAATATCCCTTTGCCAATTCCACAAGAACAGCCTTAGCGAAAGGCTTCTTGAAGGGAAAGATGTAACTCTGTGAGATGAATTAACAGAACACAGAGCAGTTTCTCAGAAAGCTTCTTTCCAGTTTTGAACGGAAGATATTTCGTTTTTCACCATAGCCCTCTAAGGGCTTCCAAATATCCCTTTGCCAATTCCACAAGAACAGGCTTAGCGAAAGGCTTCTTGAAGGAAAAGGTGTAACTCTGTGAGATGAATTAACAGAACACAGAGCAGTTTCTCAGAAAGCTTCTTTCCAGTTTTGAACGGAAGATATTTCCTTTTTCACCATAGCCCTCTATGGGCTTCCAAATATCCCTTTGCCAATTCCACAAGAACAGCCTTAGCGAAAGGCTTCTTGAAGGGAAAGATGTAACTCTGTGAGATGAATTAACAGAACACAGAGCAGTTTCTCAGAAAGCTTCTTTCCAGTTTTGAACGGAAGATATTTCCTTTTTCACCATAGCCCTCTATGGGCTTCCAAATATCCCTTTGCCAATTCCACAAGAACAGCCTTAGCGAAAGGCTTCTTGAAGTTAAGGATGTAACTCTGTGAGATGAATTAACAGAACACAGAGCAGTTTCTCAGAAAGCTTCTTTCCAGTTTTGAACGGAAGATATTTCCTTTTTCACCATAGCCCTCTAAGGGCTTCCAAATATCCCTTTGCCAATTCCACAAGAACAGCCTTAGCGAAAGGCTTCTTGAAGTTAAAGATGTAACTCTGTGAGATGAATTAACAGAACACAGAGCAGTTTCTCAGAAAGCTTCTTTCCAGTTTTGAACGAAAGATATTTCCTTTTACACCATAGCCCTCTATGGGCTTCCAAATATCCCTTTGCCAATTCCACAACAACAGCCTTAGCGAAAGGCTTCTTGAAGGGAAAGATGTAACTCTGTGAGATGAATTAACAGAACATAGAACAGTTTCTCAGAAAGCTTCTTTCCAGTTTTGAACGGAAGATATTTCGTTTTTCTCCATAGCCCTCTATGGGCTTCCAAATATCCCTTTGCCAATTCCACAAGAACAGCCTTAGCGAAAGGCTTCTTGAAGTTAAAGATGTAACTCTGTGAGATGAATTAACAGAACACAGAGCAGTTTCTCAGAAAGCTTCTTTCCAGTTTTGAACGGAAGATATTTCCTTTTTCACCATAGCCCTCTATGGGCTTCCAAATATCCCTTTGCCAATTCCACAAGAACAGCCTTAGCGAAAGGCTTCTTGAAGGGAAAGATGTAACTCTGTGAGATGAATTAACAGAACACAGAGCAGTTTCTCAGAAAGCTTCTTTCCAGTTTTGAACGGAAGATATTTCGTTTTTCACCATAGCCCTCTATGGGCTTCCAAATATCCCTTTGCCAATTCCACAAGAACAGCCTTAGCGAAAGGCTTCTTGAAGGGAAAGATGTAACTCTGTGAGACGAATTAACAGAACACAGAGCAATTTCTCAGAAAGCTTCTTTCCAGTTTTGAACGGAAGATATTTCCTTTTTCACCATAGGCCTCTATGGGCTTCCAAATATCCCTTTGCCAGTTCCACAAGAACAGCCTTAGCGAAAGGCTTCTTGAAGTTAAAGATGTAACTCTGTGAGATGAATTAACAGAACACAGAGCAGTTTCTCGGAAAGCTTCTTTCCAGTTTTGAACGGAAGATATTTCCTTTTTCACCATAGCCCTCTACGGGCTTCCAAATATCCCTTTGCCAATTCCACAAGAACAGCCTTAGCGAAAGACTTCTTGAAGGGAAAGATGTAACTCTGTGAGATGAATTAACAGAACACAGAGCAGTTTCTCAGAAAGCTTCTTTCCAGTTTTGAACGGAAGATATTTCCTTTTTCACCATAGCCCTCTATGGGCTTCCAAATATCCCTTTGCCAATTCCACAAGAACAGCCTTAGCGAAAGGCTTCTTGAAGGTAAATATGTAACTCTGTGAGATGAATTAACAGAACATAGAACAGTTTCTCAGAAAGCTTCTTTCCAGTTTTGAACGGAAGATATTTCCTTTTTCTCCATAGCCCTCTATGGGCTTCCAAGTATCCCTTTGCCAATTCCACAAGAACAGCCTTAGCGAAAGGCTTCTTGAATTTAAAGATGTAACTCTGTGAGATGAATTAACAGAACACAGAGCAGTTTCTCAGAAAGCTTCTTTCCAGTTTTGAACGGAAGATATTTCCTTTTTCACCATAGCCCTGTATGGGCTTCCAAATATCCCTTTGCCAATTCCACAAGAACAGCCTTAGCGAAAGACTTCTTGAAGGGAAAGTTGTAACTCTGTGAGATGAATTAACAGAACACAGTGCAGTTTCTCAGAAAGCTTCTTTCCAGTTTTGAACGGAAGATATTTCCTTTTTCACCATAGCCCTCTATGGGCTTCTAAATATCCCTTTGCCAATTCCACAAGAACAGCCTTAGCGAAAGGCTTCTTGAAGTTAAAGATGTAACTCTGTGAGATGAATAAACAGAACACAGAGCAGTTTCTCAGAAAGCTTCTTTCCAGTTTTGAACGGAAGATATTTCCTTTTTCACCATAGCCCTCTAAGGGCTTCCAAATATCCCTTTGCCAATTCCACAAGAACAGCCTTAGCGAAAGACTTCTTGAATTTAAAGATGTAACTCTGTGAGATGAATTAACAGAACACAGAGCAGTTTCTCAGAAAGCTTCTTTCCAGTTTTGAACGGAAGATATTTCCTTTTTCACCATAGCCCTCTATGGGCTTCCAAGTATCCCTTTGCCAATTCCACAAGAACAGCCTTAGCGAAAGGCTTCTTGAAGGGAAAGATGTAACTCTGTGAGATGAATTTACAGAACACAGAGCAGTTTCTCAGAAAGCTTCTTTCCAGTTTTGAACGGAAGATATTTCCTTTTTCACCATAGCCCTCTATGGGCTTCCAAATATCCCTTTGCCAATTCCACAAGAACAGGCTTAGCGAAAGGCTTCTTGAAGGGACAGATGTAACTCTGTGAGATGAATTAACAGAACATAGAACAGTTTTTCAGAAAGCTTCTTTCCAGTTTTGAACGGAAGATATTTCCTTTTCCTCCATAGCCCTCTATGGGCTTCCAAATATCCCTTTGCCCATTCCCCAAGAACAGCCTTAGCGAAAGGCTTCTTGAAGTTAAAGATGTAACTCTGTGAGATGAATTAACAGAACACAGAGCAGTTTCTCAGAAAGCTTCTTTCCAGTTTTGAACGGAAGATATTTCCTTTTTCACCATAGCCCTCTATGGGCTTCCAAATATCCCTTTGCCAATTCCACAACAACAGCCTTAGAGAAAGGCTTCTTGAAGTTAAAGATGTAACTCTGTGAGATGAATTAACAGAACACAGAGCAGTTTCTCAGAAATCTTCTTTCCAGTTTTGAACGGAAGATATTTCCTTTTTCACCATAGCCCTCTATGGGCTTCCAAATATCCCTTTGCCAATTCCACAACAACAGCCTTAGCGAAAGGCTTCTTGAAGTTAAAGATGTAACTCTGTGAGATGAATTAACAGAACACAGAGCAGTTTCTCAGAAAGCTTCTTTCCAGTTTTGAACGAAAGATATTTCCTTTTTCACCATAGCCCTCTATGGGCTTCCAAATATCCCTTTGCCAATTCCACAAGAACAGCCTTAGCGAAAGGCTTCTTGAAGGGAAAGATGTAACTCTGTGAGATGAATTAACAGAACATAGAACAGTTTCTCAGAAAGCTTCTTTCCAGTTTTGAACGGAAGATATTAACTTTTTCACCATAGCCCTCTATGGGCTTTCAAATATCCCTTTGCCAATTCCACAAGAACAGCCTTAGCGAAAGGCTTCTTGAAGTTAAAGATGTAACTCTGTGAGATGAATTAACAGAACACAGAGCAGTTTCTCAGAAAGCTTCTTTCCAGTTTTGAACGAAAGATATTTCCTTTTTCACCATAGCCCTCTATGGGCTTCCAAATATCCCTTTGCCAATTCCACAAGAACAGCCTTAGCGAAAGGCTTCTTGAAGGGAAAGATGTAACTCTGTGAGATGAATTAACAGAACATAGAACAGTTTCTCAGAAAGCTTCTTTCCAGTTTTGAACGGAAGATATTTCGTTTTTCTCCATAGCCCTCTATGGGCTTCCAAATATCCCTTTGCCAATTCCACAAGAACAGCCTTAGCGAAAGGCTTCTTGAAGTTAAAGATGTAACTCTGTGAGATGAATTAACAGAACACAGAGCAGTTTCTCAGAAAGCTTCTTTCCAGTTTTGAACGAAAGATATTTCCTTTTTCACCATAGCCCTCTATGGGCTTCCAAATATCCCTTTGCCAATTCCACAAGAACAGCCTTAGCGAAAGGCTTCTTGAAGGGAAAGATGTAACTCTGTGAGATGAATTAACAGAACACAGAGCAGTTTCTCAGAAAGCTTCTTTCCAGTTTTGAACTTAAGATATTTCCTTTTTCACCATAGCCCTCTATGGGCTTCCAAATATCCCTTTGCCAATTCCACAAGAACAGCCTTAGCGAAAGGCTTCCTGAAGGGAAAGGTGTAACTCTGTGAGATGAATTAACAGAATACAGAGCAGTTTCTCAGAAAGCTTCTTTCCAGTTTTGAACGGAAGATATTTCCTTTTTCACCATAGCCCTCTATGGGCTTCCAAATATCCCTTTGCCAATTCCACAAGAACAGCCTTAGCGAAAGGCTTCTTGAAGGGAAAGATGTAACTCTGTGAGATGAATTAACAGAACATAGAACAGTTTCTCAGAAAGCTTCTTTCCAGTTTTGAACGGAAGATATTTCGTTTTTCTCCATAGCCCTCTATGGGCTTCCAAATATCCCTTTGCCAATTCCACAAGAACAGCCTTAGCGAAAGGCTTCTTGAAGTTAAAGATGTAACTCTGTGAGATGAATTAACAGAACACAGAGCAGTTTCTCAGAAAGCTTCTTTCCAGTTTTGAACGGAAGATATTTCCTTTTTCACCATAGCCCTCTATGGGCTTCCAAATATCCCTTTGCCAATTCCACAAGAACAGCCTTAGCGAAAGGCTTCTTGAAGGGAAAGATGTAACTCTGTGAGATGAATTAACAGAACACAGAGCAGTTTCTCAGAAAGCTTCTTTCCAGTTTTGAACGGAAGATATTTCGTTTTTCACCATAGCCCTCTATGGGCTTCCAAATATCCCTTTGCCAATTCCACAAGAACAGGCTTAGCGAAAGGCTTCTTGAAGGAAAAGGTGTAACTCTGTGAGATGAATTAACAGAACACAGAGCAGTTTCTCAGAAAGCTTCTTTCCAGTTTTGAACGGAAGATATTTCCTTTTTCACCATAGCCCTCTATGGGCTTCCAAATATCCCTTTGCCAATTCCACAAGAACAGCCTTAGCGAAAGGCTTCTTGAAGGGAAAGATGTAACTCTGTGAGATGAATTAACAGAACACAGAGCAGTTTCTCAGAAAGCTTCTTTCCAGTTTTGAACGGAAGATATTTCCTTTTTCACCATAGCCCTCTATGGGCTTCCAAATATCCCTTTGCCAATTCCACAAGAACAGCCTTAGCGAAAGGCTTCTTGAAGTTAAGGATGTAACTCTGTGAGATGAATTAACAGAACACAGAGCAGTTTCTCAGAAAGCTTCTTTCCAGTTTTGAACGGAAGATATTTCCTTTTTCACCATAGCCCTCTAAGGGCTTCCAAATATCCCTTTGCCAATTCCACAAGAACAGCCTTAGCGAAAGGCTTCTTGAAGTTAAAGATGTAACTCTGTGAGATGAATTAACAGAACACAGAGCAGTTTCTCAGAAAGCTTCTTTCCAGTTTTGAACGAAAGATATTTCCTTTTACACCATAGCCCTCTATGGGCTTCCAAATATCCCTTTGCCAATTCCACAACAACAGCCTTAGCGAAAGGCTTCTTGAAGGGAAAGATGTAACTCTGTGAGATGAATTAACAGAACATAGAACAGTTTCTCAGAAAGCTTCTTTCCAGTTTTGAACGGAAGATATTTCCTTTTTCTCCATAGCCCTCTATGGGCTTCCAAATATCCCTTTGCCAATTCCACAAGAACAGCCTTAGCGAAAGGCTTCTTGAAGTTAAAGATGTAACTCTGTGAGATGAATTAACAGAACACAGAGCAGTTTCTCAGAAAGCTTCTTTCCAGTTTTGAACGGACGATATTTCCTTTTTCACTCTAGCCCTCTATGGGCTTCCAAATATCCCTTTGCCAATTCCACAAGAACAGCCTTAGCGAAAGGCTTCTTGAAGGGAAAGATGTAACTCTGTGAGATGAATTAACAGAACACAGAGCAGTTTCTCAGAAAGCTTCTTTCCAGTTTTGAACGGAAGATATTTCCTTTTTCACCATAGCCCTCTATGGGCTTCCAAATATCCCTTTGCCAATTCCGCAAGAACAGCCTTAGCGAAAGGCTTCTGGAAGGGAAAGATGTAACTCTGTGAGATGAATTAACAGAACACAGAGCAGTTTCTCAGAAAGGTTCTTTCCAGTTTTGAACGGAAGATATTTCCTTTTTCACCATAACCCTCTATGGGCTTCCAAATATCCCTTTGCCAATTCCACAAGAACAGCCTTAGCGAAAGGCTTCTTGAAGGGAAAGGTGTAACTCTGTGAGATGAATTAACAGAACACAGAGCAGTTTCTCAGAAAGCTTCTTTCCAGTTTTGAACGGAAGATATTTCCTTTTTCACCATAGCCCTCTATGGGCTTCCAAATATCCCTTTGCCAATTCCACAAGAACAGCCTTAGCGAAAGGCTTCTTGAAGGGAAAGATGTAACTCTGTGAGATGAATTAACAGACACAGAGCAGTTTCTCAGAAAGCTTCTTTCCAGTTTTGAACGGAAGATATTTCCTTTTTCACCATAGCCCTCTATGGGCTTCCAAATATCCCTTTGCCAATTCCACAACAACAGCCTTAGAGAAAGGCTTCTTGAAGTTAAGGATGTAACTCTGTGAGATGAATTAACAGAACACAGAGCAGTTTCTCAGAAAGCTTCTTTCCAGTTTTGAACGGAAGATATTTCCTTTTTCACCATAGCCCTCTATGGGCTTCCAAATATCCCTTTGCCAATTCCACAAGAACAGCCTTAGCGAAAGGCTTCTTGAAGTTAAAGATGTAACTCTGTGAGATGAATTAACAGAACACAGAGCAGTTTCTCAGAAAGCTTCTTTCCAGTTTTGAACGAAAGATATTTCCTTTTACACCATAGCCCTCTATGGGCTTCCAAATATCCCTTTGCCAATTCCACAACAACAGCCTTAGCGAAAGGCTTCTTGAAGGGAAAGATGTAACTCTGTGAGATGAATTAACAGAACATAGAACAGTTTCTCAGAAAGCTTCTTTCCAGTTTTGAACGGAAGATATTTCCTTTTTCTCCATAGCCCTCTATGGGCTTCCAAATATCCCTTTGCCAATTCCACAAGAACAGCCTTAGCGAAAGGCTTCTTGAAGTTAAAGATGTAACTCTGTGAGATGAGTTAACAGAACACAGAGCAGTTTCTCAGAAAGCTTCTTTCCAGTTTTGAACGGAAGATATTTCGTTTTTCACCATAGCCCTCTATGGGATTCCAAATATCCCTTTGCCAATTCCACAAGAACAGCCTTATCGAAAGGCTTCTTGAAGGGAAAGATGTAACTCTGTGAGATGAATTAACAGAACACAGAGCAGTTTCTCAGAAAGCTTCTTTCCAGTTTTGAACGGAAGATATTTCCTTTTTCACCATAGCCCTCTATGGGCTTCCAAATATCCCTTTGCCAATTCCACAAGAACAGACTTAGCGAAAGGCTTCTTGAAGGGAAAGATGTAACTCTGTGAGATGAATTAACAGAACACAGAGCAGTTTCTCAGAAAGCTTCTTTCCAGTTTTGAACGAAAGATATTTCCTTTTTCACCATAGCCCTCTATGGGCTTCCAAATATCCCTTTGCCAATTCCACAACAACAGCCTTAGCGAAAGGCTTCTTGAAGGGAAAGATATAACTCTGTGAGATGAATTAACAGAACATAGAACAGTTTCTCAGAAAGCTTCTTTCCAGTTTTGAACGGATGATATTTCCTTTTTCTCCATAGCCCTCTATGGGCTTCCAAATATCCCTTTGCCAATTCCACAAGAAGAGCCTTAGCGAAAGGCTTCTTGAAGGGAAAGATGTAACTCTGTGAGATGAATTAACAGAACACAGAGCAGTTTCTCAGAAAGCTTCTTTCCAGTTTTGAACGGAAGATATTTCCTTTTTCACCATAGCCCTCTATGGGCCTCCAAATATCCCTTTGCCAATTCCACAAGAACAGCCTTAGCGAAAGGCTTCTTGAAGGGAAAGATGTAACTCTGTGAGATGAATTAACAGAACACAGAGCAGTTTCTCAGAAAGCTTCTTTCCAGTTTTGAACGGAAGATATTTCCTTTTTCACCATAGCCCTGTATGGGCTTCCAAATATCCCTTTGCCAATTCCACAAGAACAGCCTTAGCGAAAGACTTCTTGAAGGGAAAGTTGTAACTCTGTGAGATGAATTAACAGAACACAGAGCAGTTTCTCAGAAAGCTTCTTTCCAGTTTTGAACGGAAGATATTTCCTTTTTCACCATAGCCCTCTATGGGCTTCCAAATATCCCTTTGCCAATTCCACAAGAACAGCCTTAGCGAAAGGCTTCTTGAAGTTAAAGATGTAACTCTGTGAGATGAATTAACAGAACACAGAGCAGTTTCTCAGAAAGCTTCTTTCCAGTTTTGAACGGAAGATATTTCCTTTTTCACCATAGCCCTCTATGGGCTTCCAAATATCCCTTTGCCCATTCCACAAGAACAGCCTTAGCGAAAGGCTTCTTGAAGTTAAAGATGTAACTCTGTGAGATGAATTAACAGAACACAGAGCAGTTTCTCAGAAAGCTTCTTTCCAGTTTTGAACGGAAGATATTTCCTTTTTCACCATAGCCCTCTATGGGCTTCCAAATATCCCTTTGCCAATTCCACAAGAACAGCCTTAGCGAAAGGCTTCTTGAAGGGAAAGATGTAACTCTGTGAGATAAATTAACAGAACACAGAGCAGTTTCTCAGAAAGCTTCTTTCCAGTTTTGAACGGAAGATATTTCCTTTTTCACCATAGCCCTCTATGGGCTTCCAAATATCCCTTTGCCAATTCCACAAGAACAGCCTTAGCGAAAGGCTTCTTGAAGGGAAAGATGTAACTCTGTGAGACGAATTAACAGAACACAGAGCAGTTTCTCAGAAAGCTTCTTTCCAGTTTTGAACGGAAGATATTTCCTTTTTCACCATAGCCCTCTATGGGCTTCCAAATATCCCTTTGCCAATTCCACAAGAACAGCCTTAGCGAAAGGCTTCTTGAAGGGAAAGATGTAACTCTGTGAGATGAATTAACAGAACACAGAGCAGTTTCTCAGAAAGCTTCTTTCCAGTTTTGAACGGAAGATATTTCCTTTTTCACCATAACCCTCTATGGGCTTCCAAATATCCCTTTGCCAATTCCACAAGAACAGCCTTAGCGAAAGGCTTCTTGAAGGGAAAGATGTAACTCTGTGAGATGAATTAACAGAACACAGAGCAGTTTCTCAGAATGCTTCTTTCCAGTTTTGAACGGAAGATATTTCCTTTTTCACCATAGCCCTCTATGGGCTTCCAAATATCCCTTTGCCAATTCCACAAGAACAGGCTTATCGAAAGGCTTCTTGAAGGGAAAGATGTAACTCTGTGAGATGAATTAACAGAACACAGAGCAGTTTCTCAGAAAGCTTCTTTCCAGTTTTGAACGGAAGATATTTCCTTTTTCACCATAGCCCTCTATGGGCTTCCAAATATCCCTTTGCCAATTCCACAAGAACAGCCTTAGCGAAAGGCTTCTTGAAGTTAAAGATGTAACTCTGTGAGATGAATTAGCAGAACCCAGAGCAGTTTCTCAGAAAGCTTCTTTCCAGTTTTGAACGGAAGATATTTCCTTTTTCACCATAGCCCTCTATGGGCTTTCAAATATCCCTTTGCCAATTCCACAAGAACAGCCTTAGCGAAAGGCTTCTTGAAGTTAAAGATGTAACTCTGTGAGATGAATTAACAGAACACAGAGCAGTTTCTCAGAAAGCTTCTTTCCAGTTTTGAACGAAAGATATTTCCTTTTTCACCGTAGCCCTCTATGGGCTTCCAAATATCCCTTTGCCAATTCCACAACAACAGCCTTAGCGAAAGGCTTCTTGAAGGGAAAGATGTAACTCTGTGAGATGAATTAACAGAACATAGAACAGTTTCTCAGAAAGCTTCTTTCCAGTTTTGAACGGAAGATATTTCGTTTTTCTCCATAGCCCTCTATGGGCTTCCAAATATCCCTTTGCCAATTCCACAAGAACAGCCTTAGCGAAAGGCTTCTTGAAGTTAAAGATGTAACTCTGTGAGATGAAATAACAGAACACAGAGCAGTTTCTCAGAAAGCTTCTTTCCAGTTTTGAACGGAAGATATTTCCTTTTTCACCATAGCCCTCTATGGGCTTCCAAATATCCCTTTGCCAATTAAACAAGAACAGCCTTAGCGAAAGGCTTCTTGAAGGGAAAGATGTAATTCTGTGAGATGAATTAACAGAACACAGAGCAGTTTCTCAGAAAGCTTCTTTCCAGTTTTGAACGGAAGATATTTCCTTTTTCACCATAGCCCTCTATGGGCTTCCAAATATCCCTTTGCCAATTCCACAAGAACAGCCTTAGCGAAAGGCTTCTTGAAGGGAAAGGTGTAACTCTGTGAGATGAATTAACAGAACACAGAGCAGTTTCTCAGAAAGCTTCTTTCCAGTTTTGAACGGAAGATATTTCCTTTTTCACCATAGCCCTCTATGGGCTTCCAAATATCCCTTTGCCAATTCCACAAGAACAGCCTTAGCGAAAGGCTTCTTGAAGGGAAAGATGTAACTCTGTGAGATGAATTAACAGAACACAGAGCAGTTTCTCAGAAAGCTTCTTTCCAGTTTTGAACGGAAGATATTTCGTTTCTCACCATAGCCCTCTATGGGCTTCCAAATATCCCTTTGCCAATTCCACAAGAACAGCCTTAGCGAAAGGCTTCTTGAAGGGAAAGGTGTAACTCTGTGAGATGAATTAACAGAACACAGAGCAGTTTCTCAGAAAGCTTCTTTCCAGTTTTGAACGGAAGATATTTCCTTTTTCACCATAGCCCTCTATGGGCTTCCAAATATCCCTTTGCCAATTCCACAAGAACAGCCTTAGCGAAAGGCTTCTTGAAGGGAAAGATGTAACTCTGTGAGATGAATTAACAGAACACAGAGCAGTTTCTCAGAAAGCTTCTTTCCAGTTTTGAACGGAAGATATTTCCTTTTTCACCATAGCCCTCTATGGGCTTCCAAATATCCCTTTGCCAATTCCACAACAACAGCCTTAGAGAAAGGCTTCTTGAAGTTAAAGATGTAACTCTGTGAGATGAATTAACAGAACACATAGCAGTTTCTCAGAAAGCTTCTTTCCAGTTTTGAACGGAAGATATTTCCTTTTTCACCGTAGCCCTCTATGGGCTTCCAAATATCCCTTTGCCAATTCCACAAGAACAGCCTTAGCGAAAGGCTTCTTGAAGTTAAAGATGTAACTCTGTGAGATGAATTAACAGAACACAGAGCAGTTTCTCAGAAAGCTTCTTTCCAGTTTTGAACGAAAGATATTTCCTTTTTCACCATAGCCCTCTATGGGCTTCCAAATATCCCTTTGCCAATTCCACAAGAACAGCCTTAGCGAAAGGCTTCTTGAAGTTAAAGATGTAACTCTGTGAGATGAATTAACAGAACACAGAGCAGTTTCTCAGAAAGCTTCTTTCCAGTTTTGAACGGACGATATTTCCTTTTTCACCCTAGCCCTCTATGGGCTTCCAAATATCCCTTTGCCAATTCCACAAGAACAGCCTTAGCGAAAGGCTTCTTGAAGGGAAAGATGTAACTCTGTGAGATGAATTAACAGAACACAGAGCAGTTTCTCAGAAAGCTTCTTTCCAGTTTTGAACGGAAGATATTTCCTTTTTCACCATAGCCCTCTATGGGTTTCCAAATATCCCTTTGCCAATTCCACAAGAACAGCCTTAGCGAAAGGCTTCTTGAAGGGAAAGATGTAACTCTGTGAGATGAATTAACAGAACACAGAGCAGTTTCTCAGAAAGCTTCTTTCCAGTTTTGAACGGAAGATATTTCCTTTTTCACCATAGCCCTCTATGGGCTTCCAAATATCCCTTTGCCAATTCCACAAGAACAGCCTTAGCGAAAGGCTTCTTGAAGGGAAAGATGTAACTCTGTGAGATGAATTAACAGAACACAGAGCAGTTTCTCAGAAAGCTTCTTTCCAGTTTTGAACGGAAGATATTTCCTTTTTCACCATAGCCCTCTATGGGCTTCCAAATATCCCTTTGCCAATTCCACAACAACAGCCTTAGAGAAAGGCTTCTTGAAGTTAAAGATGTAACTCTGTGAGATGAATTAACAGAACACAGAGCAGTTTCTCAGAAATCTTCTTTCCAGTTTTGAACGGAAGATATTTCCTTTTTCACCATAGCCCTCTATGGGCTTCCAAATATCCCTTTGCCAATTCCACAACAACAGCCTTAGCGAAAGGCTTCTTGAAGTTAAAGATGTAACTCTGTGAGATGAATTAACAGAACACAGAGCAGTTTCTCAGAAAGCTTCTTTCCAGTTTTGAACGAAAGATATTTCCTTTTTCACCATAGCCCTCTATGGGCTTCCAAATATCCCTTTGCCAATTCCACAAGAACAGCCTTAGCGAAAGGCTTCTTGAAGGGAAAGATGTAACTCTGTGAGATGAATTAACAGAACATAGAACAGCTTCTCAGAAAGCTTCTTTCCAGTTTTGAACGGAAGATATTAACTTTTTCACCATAGCCCTCTATGGGCTTTCAAATATCCCTTTGCCAATTCCACAAGAACAGCCTTAGCGAAAGGCTTCTTGAAGTTAAAGATGTAACTCTGTGAGATGAATTAACAGAACACAGAGCAGTTTCTCAGAAAGCTTCTTTCCAGTTTTGAACGAAAGATATTTCCTTTTTCACCATAGCCCTCTATGGGCTTCCAAATATCCCTTTGCCAATTCCACAAGAACAGCCTTAGCGAAAGGCTTCTTGAAGGGAAAGATGTAACTCTGTGAGATGAATTAACAGAACATAGAACAGTTTCTCAGAAAGCTTCTTTCCAGTTTTGAACGGAAGATATTTCGTTTTTCTCCATAGCCCTCTATGGGCTTCCAAATATCCCTTTGCCAATTCCACAAGAACAGCCTTAGCGAAAGGCTTCTTGAAGTTAAAGATGTAACTCTGTGAGATGAATTAACAGAACACAGAGCAGTTTCTCAGAAAGCTTCTTTCCAGTTTTGAACGAAAGATATTTCCTTTTTCACCATAGCCCTCTATGGGCTTCCAAATATCCCTTTGCCAATTCCACAAGAACAGCCTTAGCGAAAGGCTTCTTGAAGGGAAAGATGTAACTCTGTGAGATGAATTAACAGAACACAGAGCAGTTTCTCAGAAAGCTTCTTTCCAGTTTTGAACTTAAGATATTTCCTTTTTCACCATAGCCCTCTATGGGCTTCCAAATATCCCTTTGCCAATTCCACAAGAACAGCCTTAGCGAAAGGCTTCCTGAAGGGAAAGGTGTAACTCTGTGAGATGAATTAACAGAATACAGAGCAGTTTCTCAGAAAGCTTCTTTCCAGTTTTGAACGGAAGATATTTCCTTTTTCACCATAGCCCTCTATGGGCTTCCAAATATCCCTTTGCCAATTCCACAACAACAGCCTTAGCGAAAGGCTTCTTGAAGGGAAAGATGTAACTCTGTGAGATGAATTAACAGAACACAGAGCAGTTTCTCAGAAAGCTTCTTTCCAGTTTTGAACGGAAGATATTTCCTTTTTCACCATAGCCCTCTATGGGCTTCCAAATATCCCTTTGCCAATTCCACAACAACAGCCTTAGAGAAAGGCTTCTTGAAGTTAAGGATGTAACTCTGTGAGATGAATTAACAGAACACAGAGCAGTTTCTCAGAAAGCTTCTTTCCAGTTTTGAACGGAAGATATTTCCTTTTTCTCCATAGCCCTCTATGGGCTTCCAAATATCCCTTTGCTAATTCCACAAGAAAAGCCTTAGCGAAAGGCTTCTTGAAGTTAAAGATGTAACTCTGTGAGATGAATTAACAGAACACAGAGCAGTTTCTCAGAAAGCTTCTTTCCAGTTTTGAACGGAAGATATTTCCTTTTTCACCAGAGCCCTCTATGGGCTTCCAAATATCCCTTTGCCAATTCCACAAGAAGAGGCTTAGCGAAAGGCTTCTTGAAGTTAAAGATGTAACTCTGTGAGATGAATTAACAGAACACAGAGCAGTTTCTCAGAGAGCTTCTTTCCAGTTTTGAACGAAAGATATTTCCTTTTTCACCATAGCCCTCTATGGGTTTCCAAATATCCCTTTGCCAATTCCACAAGAACAGCCTTAGCGAAAGGCTTCATGAAGGGAAAGATGTAACTCTGTGAGATGAATTAACAGAACATAGAACAGTTTCTCAGAAAGCTTCTTTCCAGTTTTGAACGGAAGATATTTCCTTTTTCTCCATAGCCCTCTATGGGCTTCCAAATATCCCTTTGCCAATTCCACAAGAACAGCCTTAGCGAAAGGCTTCTTGAAGTTAAAGATGTAACTCTGTGAGATGAATTAACAGAACACAGAGCAGTTTCTCAGAAAGCTTCTTTCCAGTTTTGAACGGACGATATTTCCTTTTTCACTCTAGTCCTCTCTGGGCTTCCAAATATCCCTTTGCCAATTCCACAAGAACAGCCTTAGCGAAAGGCTTCTTGAAGGGAAAGATGTAACTGTGTGAGATGAATTAACAGAACACAGAGCAGTTTCTCAGAAAGCTTCTTTCCAGTTTTGAACGGAAGATATTTCCTTTTTCACCATAGCCCTCTATGGGCTTCCAAATATCCCTTTGCCAATTCCGCAAGAACAGCCTTAGCGAAAGGCTTCTTGAAGGGAAAGATGTAACTCTGTGAGATGAATTAACAGAACACAGAGCAGTTTCTCAGAAAGGTTCTTTCCAGTTTTGAACGGAAGATATTTCCTTTTTCACCATAACCCTCTATGGGCTTCCAAATATCCCTTTGCCAATTCCACAAGAACAGCCTTAGCGAAAGGCTTCTTGAAGTTAAAGATGTAACTCTGTGAGATGAATTAACAGAACACAGAGCAGTTTCTCAGAAAGCTTCTTTCCAGTTTTGAACGGAAGATATTTCCTTTTTCACCATAGCCCTCTATGGGCTTTCAAATATCCCTTTGCCAATTCCACAAGAACAGCCTTAGCGAAAGGCTTCTTGAAGTTAAAGATGTAACTCTGTGAGATGAATTAACAGAACACAGAGCAGTTTCTCAGAAAGCTTCTTTCCAGTTTTGAACGAAAGATATTTCCTTTTTCACCATAGCCCTCTATGGGCTTCCAAATATCCCTTTGCCAATTCCACAAGAACAGCCTTAGCGAAAGGCTTCTTGAAGGGAAAGATGTAACTCTGTGAGATGAATTAACAGAACATAGAACAGTTTCTCAGAAAGCTTCTTTCCAGTTTTGAACGGAAGATATTTCGTTTTTCTCCATAGCCCTCTATGGGCTTCCAAATATCCCTTTGCCAATTCCACAAGAACAGCCTTAGCGAAAGGCTTCTTGAAGTTAAAGATGTAACTCTGTGAGATGAATTAACAGAACACAGAGCAGTTTCTCAGAAAGCTTCTTTCCAGTTTTGAACGGAAGATATTTCCTTTTTCACCATAGCCCTCTATGGGCTTCCAAATATCCCTTTGCCAATTCCACAAGAACAGCCTTAGCGAAAGGCTTCTTGAAGGGAAAGATGTAACTCTGTGAGATGAATTAACAGAACACAGAGCAGTTTCTCAGAAAGCTTCTTTCCAGTTTTGAACGGAAGATATTTCCTTTTTCACCATAGCCCTCTATGGGCTTCCAAATATCCCTTTGCCAATTCCACAAGAACAGGCTTAGCGAAAGGCTTCTTGAAGGAAAAGGTGTAACTCTGTGAGATGAATTAACAGAACACAGAGCAGTTTCTCAGAAAGCTTCTTTCCAGTTTTGAACGGAAGATATTTCCTTTTTCACCATAGCCCTCTATAGGCTTCCAAATATCCCTTTGCCAATTCCACAAGAACAGCCTTAGCGAAAGGCTTCTTGAAGGGAAAGATGTAACTCTGTGAGATGAATTAACAGAACACAGAGCAGTTTCTCAGAAAGCTTCTTTCCAGTTTTGAACGGAAGATATTTCCTTTTTCACCATAGCCCTCTATGGGCTTCCAAATATCCCTTTGCCAATTCCACAAGAACAGCCTTAGCGAAAGTCTTCTTGAAGTTAAGGATGTAACTCTGTGAGATGAATTAACAGAACACAGAGCAGTTTCTCAGAAAGCTTCTTTCCAGTTTTGAACGGAAGATATTTCCTTTTTCACCATAGCCCTCTATGGGCTTCCAAATATCCCTTTGCCAATTCCACAAGAACAGCCTTAGCGAAAGGCTTCTTGAAGTTAAAGATGTAACTCTGTGAGATGAATTAACAGAACACAGAGCAGTTTCTCAGAAAGCTTCTTTCCAGTTTTGAACGAAAGATATTTCCTTTTACACCATAGCCCTCTATGGGCTTCCAAATATCCCTTTGCCAATTCCACAACAACAGCCTTAGCGAAAGGCTTCTTGAAGGGAAAGATGTAACTCTGTGAGATGAATTAACAGAACATAGAACAGTTTCTCAGAAAGCTTCTTTCCAGTTTTGAACGGAAGATATTTCCTTTTTCTCCATAGCCCTCTATGGGCTTCCAAATATCCCTTTGCCAATTCCACAAGAACAGCCTTAGCGAAAGGCTTCTTGAAGTTAAAGATGTAACTCTGTGAGATGAATTAACAGAACACAGAGCAGTTTCTCAGAAAGCTTCTTTCCAGTTTTGAACGGACGATATTTCCTTTTTCACTCTAGCCCTCTATGGGCTTCCAAATATCCCTTTGCCAATTCCACAAGAACAGCCTTAGCGAAAGGCTTCTTGAAGGGAAAGATGTAACTCTGTGAGATGAATTAACAGAACACAGAGCAGTTTCTCAGAAAGCTTCTTTCCAGTTTTGAACGGAAGATATTTCCTTTTTCACCATAGCCCTCTATGGGCTTCCAAATATCCCTTTGCCAATTCCGCAAGAACAGCCTTAGCGAAAGGCTTCTGGAAGGGAAAGATGTAACTCTGTGAGATGAATTAACAGAACACAGAGCAGTTTCTCAGAAAGGTTCTTTCCAGTTTTGAACGGAAGATATTTCCTTTTTCACCATAACCCTCTATGGGCTTCCAAATATCCCTTTGCCAATTCCACAAGAACAGCCTTAGCGAAAGGCTTCTTGAAGTTAAAGATGTAACTCTGTGAGATGAATTAACAGAACACAGAGCAGTTTCTCAGAAAGCTTCTTTCCAGTTTTGAACGGAAGATATTTCCTTTTTCACCATAGCCCTCTATGGGCTTTCAAATATCCCTTTGCCAATTCCACAAGAACAGCCTTAGCGAAAGGCTTCTTGAAGTTAAAGATGTAACTCTGTGAGATGAATTAACAGAACACAGAGCAGTTTCTCAGAAAGCTTCTTTCCAGTTTTCAACGAAAGATATTTCCTTTTTCACCATAGCCCTCTATAGGCTTCCAAATATCCCTTTGCCAATTCCACAAGAACAGCCTTAGCGAAAGGCTTCTTGAAGGGAAAGATGTAACTCTGTGAGATGAATTAACAGAACATAGAACAGTTTCTCAGAAAGCTTCTTTCCAGTTTTGAACGGAAGATATTTCGTTTTTCTCCATAGCCCTCTATGGGCTTCCAAATATCCCTTTGCCAATTCCACAAGAACAGCCTTAGCGAAAGGCTTCTTGAAGTTAAAGATGTAACTCTCTGAGATGAATTAACAGAACACAGAGCAGTTTCTCAGAAAGCTTCTTTCCAGTTTTGAACGGAAGATATTTCCTTTTTCAGCATAGCCCTCTATGGGCTTCCAAATATCCCTTTGCCAATTCCACAAGAACAGCCTTAGCGAAAGGCTTCTTGAAGGGAAAGATGTAACTCTGTGAGATGAATTAACAGAACACAGAGCAGTTTCTCAGAAAGCTTCTTTCCAGTTTTGAACGGAAGATATTTCCTTTTTCACCATAGCCCTCTATGGGCTTCCAAATATCCCTTTGCCAATTCCACAAGAACAGCCTTAGCGAAAGGCTTCTTGAAGGGAAAGGTGTAACTCTGTGAGATGAATTAACAGAACACAGAGCAGTTTCTCAGAAAGCTTCTTTCCAGTTTTGAACGGAAGATATTTCCTTTTTCACCATAGCCCTCTATGGGCTTCCAAATATCCCTTTGCCAATTCCACAAGAACAGCCTTAGCGAAAGGCTTCTTGAAGGGAAAGATGTAACTCTGTGAGATGAATTAACAGAACACAGAGCAGTTTCTCAGAAAGCTTCTTTCCAGTTTTGAACGGAAGATATTTCCTTTTTCACCATAGCCCTCTATGGGCTTCCAAATATCCCTTTGCCAATTCCACAACAACAGCCTTAGAGAAAGGCTTCTTGAAGTTAAGGATGTAACTCTGTGAGATGAATTAACAGAACACAGAGCAGTTTCTCAGAAAGCTTCTTTCCAGTTTTGAACGGAAGATATTTCCTTTTTCACCATAGCCCTCTATGGGCTTCCAAATATCCCTTTGCCAATTCCACAAGAACAGCCTTAGCGAAAGGCTTCTTGAAGTTAAAGATGTAACTCTGTGAGATGAATTAACAGAACACAGAGCAGTTTCTCAGAAAGCTTCTTTCCAGTTTTGAACGAAAGATATTTCCTTTTACACCATAGCCCTCTATGGGCTTCCAAATATCCCTTTGCCAATTCCACAACAACAGCCTTAGCGAAAGGCTTCTTGAAGGGAAAGATGTAACTCTGTGAGATGAATTAACAGAACATAGAACAGTTTCTCAGAAAGCTTCTTTCCAGTTTTGAACGGAAGATATTTCCTTTTTCTCCATAGCCCTCTATGGGCTTCCAAATATCCCTTTGCCAATTCCACAAGAACAGCCTTAGCGAAAGGCTTCTTGAAGTTAAAGATGTAACTCTGTGAGATGAGTTAACAGAACACAGAGCAGTTTCTCAGAAAGCTTCTTTCCAGTTTTGAACGGAAGATATTTCCTTTTTCACCATAGCCCTCTATGGGCTTCCAAATATCCCTTTGCCAATTCCACAAGAACAGCCTTATCGAAAGGCTTCTTGAAGGGAAAGATGTAACTCTGTGAGATGAATTAACAGAACACAGAGCAGTTTCTCAGAAAGCTTCTTTCCAGTTTTGAACGGAAGATATTTCCTTTTTCACCATAGCCCTCTATGGGCTTCCAAATATCCCTTTGCCAATTCCACAAGAACAGACTTAGCGAAAGGCTTCTTGAAGGGAAAGATGTAACTCTGTGAGATGAATTAACAGAACACAGAGCAGTTTCTCAGAAAGCTTCTTTCCAGTTTTGAACGAAAGATATTTCCTTTTTCACCATAGCCCTCTATGGGCTTCCAAATATCCCTTTGCCAATTCCACAACAACAGCCTTAGCGAAAGGCTTCTTGAAGGGAAAGATGTAACTCTGTGAGATAAATTAACAGAACACAGAGCAGTTTCTCAGAAAGCTTCTTTCCAGTTTTGAACGGAAGATATTTCCTTTTTCACCATAGCCCTCTATGGGCTTCCAAATATCCCTTTGCCAATTCCACAAGAACAGCCTTAGCGAAAGGCTTCTTGAAGGGAAAGATGTAACTCTGTGAGATGAATTAACAGAACACAGAGCAGTTTCTCAGAAAGCTTCTTTCCAGTTTTGAACGGAAGATATTTCCTTTTTCACCATAGCCCTCTATGGGCTTCCAAATATCCCTTTGCCAATACCACAACAACAGCCTTAGAGAAAGGCTTCTTGAAGTTAAAGATGTAACTCTGTGAGATGAATTAACAGAACACAGAGCAGTTTCTCAGAAAGCTTCTTTCCAGTTTTGAACGGAAGATATTTCCTTTTTCACCATAGCCCTCTAAGGGCTTCCAAATATCCCTTTGCCAATTCCACAAGAACAGCCTTAGCGAAAGGCTTCTTGAAGTTAAAGATGTAACTCTGTGAGATGAATTAACAGAACAGAGAGCAGTTTCTCAGAAAGCTTCTTTCCAGTTTTGAACGAAAGATATTTCCTTTTTCACCATAGCCCTCTATGGGCTTCCAAATATCCCTTTGCCAATTCCACAAGAACAGCCTTAGCGAAAGGCTTCTTGAAGGGAAAGATGTAACTCTGTGAGATGAATTAACAGAACATAGAACAGTTTCTCAGAAAGCTTCTTTCCAGTTTTGAACGGAAGATATTTCCTTTTTCTCCATAGCCCTCTATGGGCTTCCAAATATCCCTTTGCCAATTCCACAAGAACAGCCTTAGCGAAAGGCTTCTTGAAGTTAAAGATGTAACTCTGTGAGATGAATTAACAGAACACAGAGCAGTTTCTCAGAAAGCTTCTTTCCAGTTTTGAACGGAAGATATTTCCTTTTTCACCATAGCCCTCTATGGGCTTCCAAATATCCCTTTGCCAATTCCACAAGAACAGCCTTAGCGAAAGGCTTCTTGAAGGGAAAGATGTAACTCTGTGAGACGAATTAACAGAACACAGAGCAGTTTCTCAGAAAGCTTCTTTCCAGTTTTGAACGGAAGATATTTCCTTTTTCACCATAGCCCTCTATGGGCTTCCAAATATCCCTTTGCCAATTCCACAAGAACAGCCTTAGCGAAAGGCTTCTTGAAGGGAAAGATGTAACTCTGTGAGATGAATTAACAGAACACAGAGCAGTTTCTCAGAAAGCTTCTTTCCAGTTTTGAATGGAAGATATTTCCTTTTTCACCATAACCCTCTATGGGCTTCCAAATATCCCTTTGCCAATTCCACAAGAACAGCCTTAGCGAAAGGCTTCTTGAAGGGAAAGATGTAACTCTGTGAGATGAATTAACAGAACACAGAGCAGTTTCTCAGAAAGCTTCTTTCCAGTTTTGAACGGAAGATATTTCCTTTTTCACCATAGCCCTCTATGGGCTTCCAAATATCCCTTTGCCAATTCCACAAGAACAGGCTTAGCGAAAGGCTTCTTGAAAGGAGAGATGTAACTCTGTGAGATGAATTAACAGAACACAGAGCAGTTTCTCAGAAAGCTTCTTTCCAGTTTTGAACGGAAGATATTTCCTTTTTCACCATAGCCCTCTATGGGCTTCCAAATATCCCTTTGCCAATTCCACAAGAACAGCCTTAGCGAAAGGCTTCTTGAAGGGAAAGATGTAACTCTGTGAGACGAATTAACAGAACACAGAGCAGTTTCTGAGAAAGCTACTTTCCAGTTTTGAACGGAAGATATTTCCTTTTTCTCCATAGCCCTCTATGGGCTTCCAAATATCCCTTTGCCAATTCCACAAGAACAGCCTTAGCGAAAGGCTTCTTGAAGTTAAAGATGTAACTCTGTGAGATGAATTAACAGAACACAGAGCAGTTTCTCAGAAAGCTTCTTTCCAGTTTTGAACGGAAGATATTTCCTTTTTCACCATAACCCTCTATGGGCTTCCAAATATCCCTTTGCCAATTCCACAAGAACAGCCTTAGCGAAAGGCTTCTTGAAGGGAAAGATGTAACTCTGTGAGATGAATTAACAGAACACAGAGCAGTTTCTCAGAAAGCTTCTTTCCAGTTTTGAACGGAAGATATTTCCTTTTTCACCATAGCCCTCTATGGGCTTCCAAATATCCCTTTGCCAATTCCACAAGAACAGGCTTAGCGAAAGGCTTCTTGAAGGGAAAGATGTAACTCTGTGAGATGAATTAACAGAACACAGAGCAGTTTCTCAGAAAGCTTCTTTCCAGTTTTGAACGGAAGATATTTCCTTTTTCACCATAGCCCTCTATGGGCTTCCAAATATCCCTTTGCCAATTCCACAAGAACAGCCTTAGCGAAAGGCTTCTTGAAGGGAAAGGTGTAACTCTGTGAGATGAATTAACAGAACACAGAGCAGTTTCTCAGAAAGCTTCTTTCCAGTTTTGAACGGAAGATATTTCCTTTTTCACCATAGCCCTCTATGGGCTTCCAAATATCCCTTTGCCAATTCCACAAGAACAGCCTTAGCGAAAGGCTTCTTGAAGGGAAAGATGTAACTCTGTGAGATGAATTAACAGAACACAGAGCAGTTTCTCAGAAAGCTTCTTTCCAGTTTTGAACGGAAGATATTTCCTTTTTCACCATAGCCCTCTATGGGCTTCCAAATATCCCTTTGCCAATTCCACAACAACAGCCTTAGCGAAAGGCTTCTTGAAGTTAAAGATGTAACTCTGTGAGATGAATTAACAGAACACAGAGCAGTTTCTCAGAAAGCTTCTTTCCAGTTTTGAACGGAAGATATTTCCTTTTTCACCATAGCCCTCTATGGGCTTCCAAATATCCCTTTGCCAATTCCACAAGAACAGCCTTAGCGAAAGGCTTCTTGAAGGGAAAGATGTAACTCTGTGAGATGAATTAACAGAACATAGAACAGTTTCTCAGAAAGCTTCTTTCCAGTTTTGAACGGAAGATATTTCCTTTTTCTCCATAGCCCTCTATGGGCTTCCAAATATCCCTTTGCCAATTCCACAAGAACAGCCTTAGCGAAAGGCTTCTTGAAGTTAAAGATGTAACTCTGTGAGATGAATTAACAGAACACAGAGCAGTTTCTCAGAAAGCTTCTTTCCAGTTTTGAACGGACGATATTTCCTTTTTCACTCTAGCCCTCTATGGGCTTCCAAATATCCCTTTGCCAATTCCACAAGAACAGCCTTAGCGAAAGGCTTCTTGAAGGGAAAGATGTAACTCTGTGAGATGAATTAACAGAACACAGAGCAGTTTCTCAGAAAGCTTCTTTCCAGTTTTGAACGGAAGATATTTCCTTTTTCACCATAGCCCTCTATGGGCTTCCAAATATCCCTTTGCCAATTCCGCAAGAACAGCCTTAGCGAAAGGCTTCTGGAAGGGAAAGATGTAACTCTGTGAGATGAATTAACAGAACACAGAGCAGTTTCTCAGAAAGGTTCTTTCCAGTTTTGAACGGAAGATATTTCCTTTTTCACCATAACCCTCTATGGGCTTCCAAATATCCCTTTGCCAATTCCACAAGAACAGCCTTAGCGAAAGGCTTCTTGAAGTTAAAGATGTAACTCTGTGAGATGAATTAACAGAACACAGAGCAGTTTCTCAGAAAGCTTCTTTCCAGTTTTGAACGGAAGATATTTCCTTTTTCACCATAGCCCTCTATGGGCTTTCAAATATCCCTTTGCCAATTCCACAAGAACAGCCTTAGCGAAAGGCTTCTTGAAGTTAAAGATGTAACTCTGTGAGATGAATTAACAGAACACAGAGCAGTTTCTCAGAAAGCTTCTTTCCAGTTTTCAACGAAAGATATTTCCTTTTTCACCATAGCCCTCTATGGGCTTCCAAATATCCCTTTGCCAATTCCACAAGAACAGCCTTAGCGAAAGGCTTCTTGAAGGGAAAGATGTAACTCTGTGAGATGAATTAACAGAACATAGAACAGTTTCTCAGAAAGCTTCTTTCCAGTTTTGAACGGAAGATATTTCGTTTTTCTCCATAGCCCTCTATGGGCTTCCAAATATCCCTTTGCCAATTCCACAAGAACAGCCTTAGCGAAAGGCTTCTTGAAGTTAAAGATGTAACTCTCTGAGATGAATTAACAGAACACAGAGCAGTTTCTCAGAAAGCTTCTTTCCAGTTTTGAACGGAAGATATTTCCTTTTTCAGCATAGCCCTCTATGGGCTTCCAAATATCCCTTTGCCAATTCCACAAGAACAGCCTTAGCGAAAGGCTTCTTGAAGGGAAAGATGTAACTCTGTGAGATGAATTAACAGAACACAGAGCAGTTTCTCAGAAAGCTTCTTTCCAGTTTTGAACGGAAGATATTTCCTTTTTCACCATAGCCCTCTATGGGCTTCCAAATATCCCTTTGCCAATTCCACAAGAACAGCCTTAGCGAAAGGCTTCTTGAAGGGAAAGGTGTAACTCTGTGAGATGAATTAACAGAACACAGAGCAGTTTCTCAGAAAGCTTCTTTCCAGTTTTGAACGGAAGATATTTCCTTTTTCACCATAGCCCTCTATGGGCTTCCAAATATCCCTTTGCCAATTCCACAAGAACAGCCTTAGCGAAAGGCTTCTTGAAGGGAAAGATGTAACTCTGTGAGATGAATTAACAGAACACAGAGCAGTTTCTCAGAAAGCTTCTTTCCAGTTTTGAACGGAAGATATTTCCTTTTTCACCATAGCCCTCTATGGGCTTCCAAATATCCCTTTGCCAATTCCACAACAACAGCCTTAGAGAAAGGCTTCTTGAAGTTAAGGATGTAACTCTGTGAGATGAATTAACAGAACACAGAGCAGTTTCTCAGAAAGCTTCTTTCCAGTTTTGAACGGAAGATATTTCCTTTTTCACCATAGCCCTCTATGGGCTTCCAAATATCCCTTTGCCAATTCCACAAGAACAGCCTTAGCGAAAGGCTTCTTGAAGTTAAAGATGTAACTCTGTGAGATGAATTAACAGAACACAGAGCAGTTTCTCAGAAAGCTTCTTTCCAGTTTTGAACGAAAGATATTTCCTTTTACACCATAGCCCTCTATGGGCTTCCAAATATCCCTTTGCCAATTCCACAACAACAGCCTTAGCGAAAGGCTTCTTGAAGGGAAAGATGTAACTCTGTGAGATGAATTAACAGAACATAGAACAGTTTCTCAGAAAGCTTCTTTCCAGTTTTGAACGGAAGATATTTCCTTTTTCTCCATAGCCCTCTATGGGCTTCCAAATATCCCTTTGCCAATTCCACAAGAACAGCCTTAGCGAAAGGCTTCTTGAAGTTAAAGATGTAACTCTGTGAGATGAGTTAACAGAACACAGAGCAGTTTCTCAGAAAGCTTCTTTCCAGTTTTGAACGGAAGATATTTCCTTTTTCACCATAGCCCTCTATGGGCTTCCAAATATCCCTTTGCCAATTCCACAAGAACAGCCTTATCGAAAGGCTTCTTGAAGGGAAAGATGTAACTCTGTGAGATGAATTAACAGAACACAGAGCAGTTTCTCAGAAAGCTTCTTTCCAGTTTTGAACGGAAGATATTTCCTTTTTCACCATAGCCCTCTATGGGCTTCCAAATATCCCTTTGCCAATTCCACAAGAACAGACTTAGCGAAAGGCTTCTTGAAGGGAAAGATGTAACTCTGTGAGATGAATTAACAGAACACAGAGCAGTTTCTCAGAAAGCTTCTTTCCAGTTTTGAACGAAAGATATTTCCTTTTTCACCATAGCCCTCTATGGGCTTCCAAATATCCCTTTGCCAATTCCACAACAACAGCCTTAGCGAAAGGCTTCTTGAAGGGAAAGATATAACTCTGTGAGATGAATTAACAGAACATAGAACAGTTTCTCAGAAAGCTTCTTTCCAGTTTTGAACGGAAGATATTTCCTTTTTCTCCATAGCCCTCTATGGGCTTCCAAATATCCCTTTGCCAATTCCACAAGAAGAGCCTTAGCGAAAGGCTTCTTGAAGGGAAAGATGTAACTCTGTGAGATGAATTAACAGAACACAGAGCAGTTTCTCAGAAAGCTTCTTTCCAGTTTTGAACGGAAGATATTTCCTTTTTCACCATAGCCCTCTATGGGCCTCCAAATATCCCTTTGCCAATTCCACAAGAACAGCCTTAGCGAAAGGCTTCTTGAAGGGAAAGGTGTAACTCTGTGAGATGAATTAACAGAACACAGAGCAGTTTCTCAGAAAGCTTCTTTCCAGTTTTGAACGGAAGATATTTCCTTTTTCACCATAGCCCTCTATGGGCTTCCAAATATCCCTTTGCCAATTCCACAAGAACAGCCTTAGCGAAAGGCTTCTTGAAGGGAAAGATGTAACTCTGTGAGATAAATTAACAGAACACAGAGCAGTTTCTCAGAAAGCTTCTTTCCAGTTTTGAACGGAAGATATTTCCTTTTTCACCATAGCCCTCTATGGGCTTCCAAATATCCCTTTGCCAATTCCACAAGAACAGCCTTAGCGAAAGGCTTCTTGAAGGGAAAGATGTAACTCTGTGAGATGAATTAACAGAACACAGAGCAGTTTCTCAGAAAGCTTCTTTCCAGTTTTGAACGGAAGATATTTCCTTTTTCACCATAGCCCTCTATGGGCTTCCAAATATCCCTTTGCCAATACCACAACAACAGCCTTAGAGAAAGGCTTCTTGAAGTTAAAGATGTAACTCTGTGAGATGAATTAACAGAACACAGAGCAGTTTCTCAGAAAGCTTCTTTCCAGTTTTGAACGGAAGATATTTCCTTTTTCACCATAGCCCTCTAAGGGCTTCCAAATATCCCTTTGCCAATTCCACAAGAACAGCCTTAGCGAAAGGCTTCTTGAAGTTAAAGATGTAACTCTGTGAGATGAATTAACAGAACAGAGAGCAGTTTCTCAGAAAGCTTCTTTCCAGTTTTGAACGAAAGATATTTCCTTTTTCACCATAGCCCTCTATGGGCTTCCAAATATCCCTTTGCCAATTCCACAAGAACAGCCTTAGCGAAAGGCTTCTTGAAGGGAAAGATGTAACTCTGTGAGATGAATTAACAGAACATAGAACAGTTTCTCAGAAAGCTTCTTTCCAGTTTTGAACGGAAGATATTTCCTTTTTCTCCATAGCCCTCTATGGGCTTCCAAATATCCCTTTGCCAATTCCACAAGAACAGCCTTAGCGAAAGGCTTCTTGAAGTTAAAGATGTAACTCTGTGAGATGAATTAACAGAACACAGAGCAGTTTCTCAGAAAGCTTCTTTCCAGTTTTGAACGGAAGATATTTCCTTTTTCACCATAGCCCTCTATGGGCTTCCAAATATCCCTTTGCCAATTCCACAAGAACAGCCTTAGCGAAAGGCTTCTTGAAGGGAAAGATGTAACTCTGTGAGACGAATTAACAGAACACAGAGCAGTTTCTCAGAAAGCTTCTTTCCAGTTTTGAACGGAAGATATTTCCTTTTTCACCATAGCCCTCTATGGGCTTCCAAATATCCCTTTGCCAATTCCACAAGAACAGCCTTAGCGAAAGGCTTCTTGAAGGGAAAGATGTAACTCTGTGAGATGAATTAACAGAACACAGAGCAGTTTCTCAGAAAGCTTCTTTCCAGTTTTGAATGGAAGATATTTCCTTTTTCACCATAACCCTCTATGGGCTTCCAAATATCCCTTTGCCAATTCCACAAGAACAGCCTTAGCGAAAGGCTTCTTGAAGGGAAAGATGTAACTCTGTGAGATGAATTAACAGAACACAGAGCAGTTTCTCAGAAAGCTTCTTTCCAGTTTTGAACGGAAGATATTTCCTTTTTCACCATAGCCCTCTATGGGCTTCCAAATATCCCTTTGCCAATTCCACAAGAACAGGCTTAGCGAAAGGCTTCTTGAAAGGAGAGATGTAACTCTGTGAGATGAATTAACAGAACACAGAGCAGTTTCTCAGAAAGCTTCTTTCCAGTTTTGAACGGAAGATATTTCCTTTTTCACCATAGCCCTCTATGGGCTTCCAAATATCCCTTTGCCAATTCCACAAGAACAGCCTTAGCGAAAGGCTTCTTGAAGGGAAAGATGTAACTCTGTGAGACGAATTAACAGAACACAGAGCAGTTTCTGAGAAAGCTACTTTCCAGTTTTGAACGGAAGATATTTCCTTTTTCTCCATAGCCCTCTATGGGCTTCCAAATATCCCTTTGCCAATTCCACAAGAACAGCCTTAGCGAAAGGCTTCTTGAAGTTAAAGATGTAACTCTGTGAGATGAATTAACAGAACACAGAGCAGTTTCTCAGAAAGCTTCTTTCCAGTTTTGAACGGAAGATATTTCCTTTTTCACCATAACCCTCTATGGGCTTCCAAATATCCCTTTGCCAATTCCACAAGAACAGCCTTAGCGAAAGGCTTCTTGAAGGGAAAGATGTAACTCTGTGAGATGAATTAACAGAACACAGAGCAGTTTCTCAGAAAGCTTCTTTCCAGTTTTGAACGGAAGATATTTCCTTTTTCACCATAGCCCTCTATGGGCTTCCAAATATCCCTTTGCCAATTCCACAAGAACAGGCTTAGCGAAAGGCTTCTTGAAGGGAAAGATGTAACTCTGTGAGATGAATTAACAGAACACAGAGCAGTTTCTCAGAAAGCTTCTTTCCAGTTTTGAACGGAAGATATTTCCTTTTTCACCATAGCCCTCTATGGGCTTCCAAATATCCCTTTGCCAATTCCACAAGAACAGCCTTAGCGAAAGGCTTCTTGAAGTTAAAGATGTAACTCTGTGAGATGAATTAGCAGAACACAGAGCAGTTTCTCAGAAAGCTTCTTTCCAGTTTTGAACGGAAGATATTTCCTTTTTCACCATAGCCCTCTATGGGCTTTCAAATATCCCTTTGCCAATTCCACAAGAACAGCCTTAGCGAAAGGCTTCTTGAAGTTAAAGATGTAACTCTGTGAGATGAATTAACAGAACACAGAGCAGTTTCTCAGAAAGCTTCTTTCCAGTTTTGAACGAAAGATATTTCCTTTTTCACCATAGCCCTCTATGGGCTTCCAAATATCCCTTTGCCAATTCCACAACAACAGCCTTAGCGAAAGGCTTCTTGAAGGGAAAGATGTAACTCTGTGAGATGAATTAACAGAACATAGAACAGTTTCTCAGAAAGCTTCTTTCCAGTTTTGAACGGAAGATATTTCGTTTTTCTCCATAGCCCTCTATGGGCTTCCAAATATCCCTTTGCCAATTCCACAAGAACAGCCTTAGCGAAAGGCTTCTTGAAGTTAAAGATGTAACTCTGTGAGATGAAATAACAGAACACAGAGCAGTTTCTCAGAAAGCTTCTTTCCAGTTTTGAACGGAAGATATTTCCTTTTTCACCATAGCCCTCTATGGGCTTCCAAATATCCCTTTGCCAATTAAACAAGAACAGCCTTAGCGAAAGGCTTCTTGAAGGGAAAGATGTAATTCTGTGAGATGAATTAACAGAACACAGAGCAGTTTCTCAGAAAGCTTCTTTCCAGTTTTGAACGGAAGATATTTCCTTTTTCACCATAGCCCTCTATGGGCTTCCAAATATCCCTTTGCCAATTCCACAAGAACAGCCTTAGCGAAAGGCTTCTTGAAGGGAAAGGTGTAACTCTGTGAGATGAATTAACAGAACACAGAGCAGTTTCTCAGAAAGCTTCTTTCCAGTTTTGAACGGAAGATATTTCCTTTTTCACCATAGCCCTCTATGGGCTTCCAAATATCCCTTTGCCAATTCCACAAGAACAGCCTTAGCGAAAGGCTTCTTGAAGGGAAAGATGTAACTCTGTGAGATGAATTAACAGAACACAGAGCAGTTTCTCAGAAAGCTTCTTTCCAGTTTTGAACGGAAGATATTTCGTTTCTCACCATAGCCCTCTATGGGCTTCCAAATATCCCTTTGCCAATTCCACAAGAACAGCCTTAGCGAAAGGCTTCTTGAAGGGAAAGGTGTAACTCTGTGAGATGAATTAACAGAACACAGAGCAGTTTCTCAGAAAGCTTCTTTCCAGTTTTGAACGGAAGATATTTCCTTTTTCACCATAGCCCTCTATGGGCTTCCAAATATCCCTTTGCCAATTCCACAAGAACAGCCTTAGCGAAAGGCTTCTTGAAGGGAAAGATGTAACTCTGTGAGATGAATTAACAGAACACAGAGCAGTTTCTCAGAAAGCTTCTTTCCAGTTTTGAACGGAAGATATTTCCTTTTTCACCATAGCCCTCTATGGGCTTCCAAATATCCCTTTGCCAATTCCACAACAACAGCCTTAGAGAAAGGCTTCTTGAAGTTAAAGATGTAACTCTGTGAGATGAATTAACAGAACACATAGCAGTTTCTCAGAAAGCTTCTTTCCAGTTTTGAACGGAAGATATTTCCTTTTTCACCATAGCCCTCTATGGGCTTCCAAATATCCCTTTGCCAATTCCACAAGAACAGCCTTAGCGAAAGGCTTCTTGAAGTTAAAGATGTAACTCTGTGAGATGAATTAACAGAACACAGAGCAGTTTCTCAGAAAGCTTCTTTCCAGTTTTGAACGAAAGATATTTCCTTTTTCACCATAGCCCTCTATGGGCTTCCAAATATCCCTTTGCCAATTCCACAAGAACAGCCTTAGCGAAAGGCTTCTTGAAGTTAAAGATGTAACTCTGTGAGATGAATTAACAGAACACAGAGCAGTTTCTCAGAAAGCTTCTTTCCAGTTTTGAACGGACGATATTTCCTTTTTAACCCTAGCCCTCTATGGGCTTCCAAATATCCCTTTGCCAATTCCACAAGAACAGCCTTAGCGAAAGGCTTCTTGAAGGGAAAGATGTAACTCTGTGAGATGAATTAACAGAACACAGAGCAGTTTCTCCGAAAGCTTCTTTCCAGTTTTGAACAGAAGATATTTCCTTTTTCACCATAGCCCTCTATGGGCTTCCAAATATCCCTTTGCCAATTCCACAAGAACAGCCTTAGCGAAAGGCTTCTTGAAGGGAAAGATGTAACTCTGTGAGATGAATTAACAGAACACAGAGAAGTTTCTCAGAAAGCTTCTTTCCAGTTTTGAAAGGAAGATATTTCCTTTTTCACCATAACCCTCTATGGGCTTCCAAATATCCCTTTGCCAATTCCACAAGAACAGCCTTAGCGAAAGGCTTCTTGAACGGAAAGATGTAACTCTGTGAGATGAATTAACAGAACACAGAGCAGTTTCTCAGAAAGCTTCTTTCCAGTTTTGAACGGAAGATATTTCCTTTTTCACCATAGCCCTCTATGGGCTTCCAAATATCCCTTTGCCAATTCCACAAGAACAGGCTTAGCGAAAGGCTTCTTGAAGGGAAAGATGTAACTCTGTGAGATGAATTAACAGAACACAGAGCAGTTTCTCAGAAAGCTTCTTTCCAGTTTTGAACGGAAGATATTTCCTTTTTCACCATAGCCCTCTATGGGCTTCCAAATATCCCTTTGCCAATTCCACAAGAACAGCCTTAGCGAAAGGCTTCTTGAAGTTAAAGATGTAACTCTGTGAGATGAATTAGCAGAACACAGAGCAGTTTCTCAGAAAGCTTCTTTCCAGTTTTGAACGGAAGATATTTCCTTTTTCACCATAGCCCTCTATGGGCTTTCAAATATCCCTTTGCCAATTCCACAAGAACAGCCTTAGCGAAAGGCTTCTTGAAGTTAAAGATGTAACTCTGTGAGATGAATTAACAGAACACAGAGCAGTTTCTCAGAAAGCTTCTTTCCAGTTTTTAACGAAAGATATTTCCTTTTTCACCATAGCCCTCTATGGGCTTCCAAATATCCCTTTGCCAATTCCACAACAACAGCCTTAGCGAAAGGCTTCTTGAAGGGAAAGATGTAACTCTGTGAGATGAATTAACAGAACATAGAACAGTTTCTCAGAAAGCTTCTTTCCAGTTTTGAACGGAAGATATTTCGTTTTTCTCCATAGCCCTCTAAGGGCTTCCAAATATCCCTTTGCCAATTCCACAAGAACAGCCTTAGCGAAAGTCTTCTTGAAGTTAAAGATGTAACTCTGTGAGATGAATTAACAGAACACAGAGCAGTTTCTCAGAAAGCTTCTTTCCAGTTTTGAACGGAAGATATTTCCTTTTTCACCATAGCCCTCTATGGGCTTCCAAATATCCCTTTGCCAATTCCACAAGAACAGCCTTAGCGAAAGGCTTCTTGAAGGGAAAGATGTAACTCTGTGAGATGAATTAACAGAACACAGAGCAGTTTCTCAGAAAGCTTCTTTCCAGTTTTGAACGGAAGATATTTCCTTTTTCACCATAGCCCTCTATGGGCTTCCAAATATCCCTTTGCCAATTCCACAAGAACAGCCTTAGCGAAAGGCTTCTTGAAGGGAAAGGTGTAACTCTGTGAGATGAATTAACAGAACACAGAGCAGTTTCTCAGAAAGCTTCTTTCCAGTTTTGAACGGAAGATATTTCCTTTCTCACCATAGCCCTCTATGGGCTTCCAAATATCCCTTTGCCAATTCCACAAGAACAGCCTTAGCGAAAGGCTTCTTGAAGGGAAAGATGTAACTCTGTGAGATGAATTAACAGAACACAGAGCAGTTTCTCAGAAAGCTTCTTTCCAGTTTTGAACGGAAGATATTTCCTTTTTCACCATAGCCCTCTATGGGCTTAAAATATCCCTTTGCCAATTCCACAAGAACAGACTTAGCGAAAGGCTTCTTGAAGGGAAAGATGTAACTCTGTGAGATGAATTAACAGAACACAGAGCAGTTTCTTAGAAAGCTTCTTTCCAGTTTTGAACGGAAGATATTTCCTTTTTCACCATAGCCCTCTATGGGCTTCCAAATATCCCTTTGCCAATTCCACAACAACAGCCTTAGCGAAAGGCTTCTTGAAGGGAAAGATGTAACTCTGTGAGATGAATTAACAGAACATAGAACAGTTTCTCAGAAAGCTTCTTTCCAGTTTTGAACGGAAGATATTTCCTTTTTCTCCATAGCCCTCTATGGGCTTCCAAATATCCCTTTGCCAATTCCACAAGAACAGCCTTAGCGAAAGGCTTCTTGAAGTTAAAGATGTAACTCTGTGAGATGAATTAACAGAACACAGAGCAGTTTCTCAGAAAGCTTCTTTCCAGTTTTGAACGGAAGATATTTCCTTTTTCACCATAGCCCTCTATGGGCTCCCAAATATACCTTTGCCAATTCCACAAGAACAGCCTTAGCGAAAGGCTTCTTGAAGGTAGAGATGTAACTCTGTGAGATGAATTAACAGAACACAGAGCAGTTTCTCAGAAAGCTTCTTTCCAGTTTTGAACGGAAGATATTTCCTTTTTCACCATAGCCCTCTATGGGCTTCCAAATATCCCTTTGCCAATTCCACAAGAACAGCCTTAGCGAAATGCTTCTTGAAGGTAAAGATGTAACTCTGTGAGATGAATTAACAGAACATAGAGCAGTTTCTCAGAAAGCTTCTTTCCAGTTTTGAACGGAAGATATTTCCTTTTTCACCATAGCCCTCTATGGGCTTCCAAATATCCCTTTGCCAATTCCACAAGAACAGCCTTAGCGAAAGACTTCTTGAAGGGAAAGATGTAACTCTGTGAGATGAATTAACAGAACACAGAGCAGTTTCTCAGAAAGCTTCTTTCCAGTTTTGAACGGAAGATATTTCCTTTTTCACCATAGCCCTCTATGGGCTTCCAAATATCCCTTTGCCAATTCCACAAGAACAGCCTTAGCGAAATGCTTCTTGAAGGTAAAGATGTAACTCTGTGAGATGAATTAACAGAACATAGAGCAGTTTCTCAGAAAGCTTCTTTCCAGTTTTGAACGGAAGATATTTCCTTTTTCACCATAGCCCTCTATGGGCTTCGAAATATCCCTTTGCCATTTCCCCAAGAACAGGCTTAGCGAAAGGCTTCTTGAAGGGAAAGATGTAACTCTGTGAGATGAATTAACAGAACACAGAGCAGTTTCTCAGAAAGCTTCTTTCCAGTTTTGAACGAAAGATATTTCCTTTTTCACCATAGCCCTCTATGGGCTTCCAAATATCCCTTTGCCAATTCCACAAGAACAGCCTTAGCGAAAGGCTTCTTATAGGGAAAGATGTAACTCTGTGAGATGAATTAACAGAACATAGAACAGTTTCTCAGAAAGCTTCTTTCCAGTTTTGAACGGAAGATATTTCCCTTTTCTCCATAGCCCTCTATGGGCTTCCAAATATCCCTTTGCCAATTCCGCAAGAACAGCCTTAGCGAAAGGCTTCTTGAAGGGAAAGATGTAACTCTGTGAGATGAATTAACAGAACACAGAGCAGTTTCTCAGAAAGCTTCTTTCCAGTTTTGAACGGAAGATATTTCCTTTTTCACTATAGCCCTCTATGGGCCTCCAAATATCCCTTTGCCAATTCCACAAGAACAGCCTTAGCGAAAGGCTTCTTGAAGGGAAAGATGTAACTCTGTGAGATGAATTAACAGAACACAGAGCAGTTTCTCAGAAAGCTTCTTTCCAGTTTTGAACGGAAGATATTTCCTTTTTCACCATAGCCCTGTATGGGCTTCCAAATATCCCTTTGCCAATTCCACAAGAACAGCCTTAGCGAAAGACTTCTTGAAGGGAAAGTTGTAACTCTGTGAGATGAATTAACAGAACACAGAGCAGTTTCTCAGAAAGCTTCTTTCCAGTTTTGAACGGAAGATATTTCCTTTTTCACCATAGCCCTCTATGGGCTTCCAAATATCCCTTTGCCAATTCCACAAGAACAGCCTTAGCGAAAGGCTTCTTGAAGTTAAAGATGTAACTCTGTGAGATGAATTAACAGAACACAGAGCAGTTTCTCAGAAAGCTTCTTTCCAGTTTTGAACGGAAGATATTTCCTTTTTCACCATAGCCCCTTATGGGCTTCCAAATATCCATTTGCCCATTCCACAAGAACAGCCTTAGCGAAAGGCTTCTTGAAGGGAAAGATGTAACTCTGTGAGATGAATTAACAGAACACAGAGCAGTTTCTCAGAAAGCTTCATTCCAGTTTTGAACGGAAGATATTTCCTTTTTCACCATAGCCCTCTATGGGCTTCCAAATATCCCTTTGCCAATTCCACAACAACAGCCTTAGCGAAAGGCTTCTTGAAGGGAAAGATGTAACTCTGTGAGATGAATTAACAGAACATAGAGCAGTTTCTCAGAAAGCTTCTTTCCAGTTTTGAACGGAAGATATTTCCTTTTTCACCATAGCCCTCTATGGGCTTCCAAATATCCCTTTGCCAATTCCACAAGAACAGCCTTAGCGAAAGGCTTCTTGAAGGGAAAGATGTAACTCTGTGAGATGAATTAACAGAACACAGAGCAGTTTCTCAGAAAGCTTCTTTCCAGTTTTGAACGGAAGATATTTCCTTTTTCACCATAGCCCTCTATGGGCTTTCAAATATCCCTTTGCCAATTCCACAACAACAGCCTTAGAGAAAGGCTTCTTGAAGTTAAAGATGTAACTCTGTGAGATGAATTAACAGAACACAGAGCAGTTTCTCAGAAAGCTTCTTTCCAGTTTTGAACGGAAGATATTTCCTTTTTCACCATAGCCCTCTATGGGCTTCCAAATATCCCTTTGCCAATTCCACAAGAACAGCCTTAGCGAAAGGCTTCTTGAAGGGAAAGGTGTAACTCTGTGAGATGAATTAACAGAACACAGAGCAGTTTCTCAGAAAGCTTCTTTCCAGTTTTGAACGGAAGATATTTCGTTTTTCACCATAGCCCTCTATGGGCTTCCAAATATCCCTTTGCCAATTCCACAAGAACAGCCTTAGCGAAAGGCTTCTTGAAGGGAAAGGTGTAACTCTGTGAGATGAATTAACAGAACACAGAGCAGTTTCTCAGAAAGCTTCTTTCCAGTTTTGAACGGAAGATATTTCCTTTTTCACCATAGCCCTCTATGGGCTTCCAAATATCCCTTTGCCAATTCCACAAGAACAGCCTTAGCGAAAGGCTTCTTGAAGGGAAAGATGTAACTCTGTGAGATGAATTAACAGAACACAGAGCAGTTTCTCAGAAAGCTTCTTTCCAGTTTTGAACGGAAGATATTTCCTTTTTCACCATAGCCCTCTATGGGCTTCCAAATATCCCTTTGCCAATTCCACAACAACAGCCTTAGAGAAAGGCTTCTTGAAGTTAAAGATGTAACTCTGTGAGATGAATTAACAGAACACATAGCAGTTTCTCAGAAAGCTTCTTTCCAGTTTTGAACGGAAGATATTTCCTTTTTCACCATAGCCCTCTATGGGCTTCCAAATATCCCTTTGCCAATTCCACAAGAACAGCCTTAGCGAAAGGCTTCTTGAAAGGAGAGATGTAACTCTGTGAGATGAATTAACAGAACACAGAGCAGTTTCTCAGAAAGCTTCTTTCCAGTTTTGAACGGAAGATATTTCCTTTTTCACCATAGCCCTCTATGGGCTTCCAAATATCCCTTTGCCAATTCCACAAGAACAGCCTTAGCGAAAGGCTTCTTGAAGGGAAAGATGTAACTCTGTGAGACGAATTAACAGAACACAGAGCAGTTTCTCAGAAAGCTTCTTTCCAGTTTTGAACGGAAGATATTTCCTTTTTCACCATAGCCCTCTATGGGCTTCCAAATATCCCTTTGCCAATTCCACAAGAACAGCCTTAGCGAAAGGCTTCTTGAAGGGAAAGATGTAACTCTGTGAGATGAATTAACAGAACACAGAGCAGTTTCTCAGAAAGCTTCTTTCCAGTTTTGAACGGAAGATATTTCCTTTTTCACCATAACCCTCTATGGGCTTCCAAATATCCCTTTGCCAATTCCACAAGAACAGCCTTAGCGAAAGGCTTCTTGAAGGGAAAGATGTAACTCTGTGAGATGAATTAACAGAACACAGAGCAGTTTCTCAGAAAGCTTCTTTCCAGTTTTGAACGGAAGATATTTCGTTTTTCACCATAGCCCTCTATGGGCTTCCAAATATCCCTTTGCCAATTCCACAAGAACAGGCTTAGCGAAAGGCTTCTTGAAGGGAAAGATGTAACTCTGTGAGATGAATTAACAGAACACAGAGCAGTTTCTCAGAAAGCTTCTTTCCAGTTTTGAACGGAAGATATTTCCTTTTTCACCATAGCCCTCTATGGGCTTCCAAATATCCCTTTGCCAATTCCACAAGAACAGCCTTAGCGAAAGGCTTCTTGAAGTTAAAGATGTAACTCTGTGAGATGAATTAGCAGAACACAGAGCAGTTTCTCAGAAAGCTTCTTTCCAGTTTTGAACGGAAGATATTTCCTTTTTCACCATAGCCCTCTATGGGCTTTCAAATATCCCTTTGCCAATTCCACAAGAACAGCCTTAGCGAAAGGCTTCTTGAAGTTAAAGATGTAACTCTGTGAGATGAATTAACAGAACACAGAGCAGTTTCTCAGAAAGCTTCTTTCCAGTTTTGAACGAAAGATATTTCCTTTTTCACCATAGCCCTCTATGGGCTTCCAAATATCCCTTTGCCAATTCCACAACAACAGCCTTAGCGAAAGGCTTCTTGAAGGGAAAGATGTAACTCTGTGAGATGAATTAACAGAACATAGAACAGTTTCTCAGAAAGCTTCTTTCCAGTTTTGAACGGAAGATATTTCGTTTTTCTCCATAGCCCTCTATGGGCTTCCAAATATCCCTTTGCCAATTCCACAAGAACAGCCTTAGCGAAAGGCTTCTTGAAGTTAAAGATGTAACTCTGTGAGATGAAATAACAGAACACAGAGCAGTTTCTCAGAAAGCTTCTTTGCAGTTTTGAACGGAAGATATTTCCTTTTTCACCATAGCCCTCTATGGGCTTCCAAATATCCCTTTGCCAATTAAACAAGAACAGCCTTAGCGAAAGGCTTCTTGAAGGGAAAGATGTAATTCTGTGAGATGAATTAACAGAACACAGAGCAGTTTCTCAGAAAGCTTCTTTCCAGTTTTGAAAGGAAGATATTTCCTTTTTCACCATAGCCCTCTATGGGCTTCCAAATATCCCTTTGCCAATTCCACAAGAACAGCCTTAGCGAAAGGCTTCTTGAAGGGAAAGGTGTAACTCTGTGAGATGAATTAACAGAACACAGAGCAGTTTCTCAGAAAGCTTCTTTCCAGTTTTGAACGGAAGATATTTCCTTTTTCACCATAGCCCTCTATGGGCTTCCAAATATCCCTTTGCCAATTCCACAAGAACAGCCTTAGCGAAAGGCTTCTTGAAGGGAAAGATGTAACTCTGTGAGATGAATTAACAGAACACAGAGCAGTTTCTCAGAAAGCTTCTTTCCAGTTTTGAACGGAAGATATTTCGTTTCTCACCATAGCCCTCTATGGGCTTCCAAATATCCCTTTGCCAATTCCACAAGAACAGCCTTAGCGAAAGGCTTCTTGAAGGGAAAGGTGTAACTCTGTGAGATGAATTAACAGAACACAGAGCAGTTTCTCAGAAAGCTTCTTTCCAGTTTTGAACGGAAGATATTTCCTTTTTCACCATAGCCCTCTATGGGCTTCCAAATATCCCTTTGCCAATTCCACAAGAACAGCCTTAGCGAAAGGCTTCTTGAAGGGAAAGATGTAACTCTGTGAGATGAATTAACAGAACACAGAGCAGTTTCTCAGAAAGCTTCTTTCCAGTTTTGAACGGAAGATATTTCCTTTTTCACCATAGCCCTCTATGGGCTTCCAAATATCCCTTTGCCAATTCCACAACAACAGCCTTAGAGAAAGGCTTCTTGAAGTTAAAGATGTAACTCTGTGAGATGAATTAACAGAACACATAGCAGTTTCTCAGAAAGCTTCTTTCCAGTTTTGAACGGAAGATATTTCCTTTTTCACCATAGCCCTCTATGGGCTTCCAAATATCCCTTTGCCAATTCCACAAGAACAGCCTTAGCGAAAGGCTTCTTGAAGTTAAAGATGTAACTCTGTGAGATGAATTAACAGAACACAGAGCAGTTTCTCAGAAAGCTTCTTTCCAGTTTTGAACGAAAGATATTTCCTTTTTCACCATAGCCCTCTATGGGCTTCCAAATATCCCTTTGCCAATTCCACAAGAACAGCCTTAGCGAAAGGCTTCTTGAAGTTAAAGATGTAACTCTGTGAGATGAATTAACAGAACACAGAGCAGTTTCTCAGAAAGCTTCTTTCCAGTTTTGAACGGACGATATTTCCTTTTTAACCCTAGCCCTCTATGGGCTTCCAAATATCCCTTTGCCAATTCCACAAGAACAGCCTTAGCGAAAGGCTTCTTGAAGGGAAAGATGTAACTCTGTGAGATGAATTAACAGAACACAGAGCAGTTTCTCCGAAAGCTTCTTTCCAGTTTTGAACAGAAGATATTTCCTTTTTCACCATAGCCCTCTATGGGCTTCCAAATATCCCTTTGCCAATTCCACAAGAACAGCCTTAGCGAAAGGCTTCTTGAAGGGAAAGATGTAACTCTGTGAGATGAATTAACAGAACACAGAGAAGTTTCTCAGAAAGCTTCTTTCCAGTTTTGAAAGGAAGATATTTCCTTTTTCACCATAACCCTCTATGGGCTTCCAAATATCCCTTTGCCAATTCCACAAGAACAGCCTTAGCGAAAGGCTTCTTGAACGGAAAGATGTAACTCTGTGAGATGAATTAACAGAACACAGAGCAGTTTCTCAGAAAGCTTCTTTCCAGTTTTGAACGGAAGATATTTCCTTTTTCACCATAGCCCTCTATGGGCTTCCAAATATCCCTTTGCCAATTCCACAAGAACAGGCTTAGCGAAAGGCTTCTTGAAGGGAAAGATGTAACTCTGTGAGATGAATTAACAGAACACAGAGCAGTTTCTCAGAAAGCTTCTTTCCAGTTTTGAACGGAAGATATTTCCTTTTTCACCATAGCCCTCTATGGGCTTCCAAATATCCCTTTGCCAATTCCACAAGAACAGCCTTAGCGAAAGGCTTCTTGAAGTTAAAGATGTAACTCTGTGAGATGAATTAGCAGAACACAGAGCAGTTTCTCAGAAAGCTTCTTTCCAGTTTTGAACGGAAGATATTTCCTTTTTCACCATAGCCCTCTATGGGCTTTCAAATATCCCTTTGCCAATTCCACAAGAACAGCCTTAGCGAAAGGCTTCTTGAAGTTAAAGATGTAACTCTGTGAGATGAATTAACAGAACACAGAGCAGTTTCTCAGAAAGCTTCTTTCCAGTTTTGAACGAAAGATATTTCCTTTTTCACCATAGCCCTCTATGGGCTTCCAAATATCCCTTTGCCAATTCCACAACAACAGCCTTAGCGAAAGGCTTCTTGAAGGGAAAGATGTAACTCTGTGAGATGAATTAACAGAACATAGAACAGTTTCTCAGAAAGCTTCTTTCCAGTTTTGAACGGAAGATATTTCGTTTTTCTCCATAACCCTCTAAGGGCTTCCAAATATCCCTTTGCCAATTCCACAAGAACAGCCTTAGCGAAAGTCTTCTTGAAGTTAAAGATGTAACTCTGTGAGATGAATTAACAGAACACAGAGCAGTTTCTCAGAAAGCTTCTTTCCAGTTTTGAACGGAAGATATTTCCTTTTTCACCATAGCCCTCTATGGGCTTCCAAATATCCCTTTGCCAATTCCACAAGAACAGCCTTAGCGAAAGGCTTCTTGAAGGGAAAGATGTAACTCTGTGAGATGAATTAACAGAACACAGAGCAGTTTCTCAGAAAGCTTCTTTCCAGTTTTGAACGGAAGATATTTCCTTTTTCACCATAGCCCTCTATGGGCTTCCAAATATCCCTTTGCCAATTCCACAAGAACAGCCTTAGCGAAAGGCTTCTTGAAGGGAAAGGTGTAACTCTGTGAGATGAATTAACAGAACACAGAGCAGTTTCTCAGAAAGCTTCTTTCCAGTTTTGAACGGAAGATATTTCCTTTTTCACCATAGCCCTCTATGGGCTTCCAAATATCCCTTTGCCAATTCCACAAGAACAGCCTTAGCGAAAGGCTTCTTGAAGGGAAAGATGTAACTCTGTGAGATGAATTAACAGAACACAGAGCAGTTTCTCAGAAAGCTTCTTTCCAGTTTTGAACGGAAGATATTTCCTTTTTCACCGTAGCCCTCTATGGGCTTCCAAATATCCCTTTGCCAATTCCACAAGAACAGCCTTAGCGAAAGGCTTCTTGAAGGGAAAGATGTAACTCTGTGAGATAAATTAACAGAACACAGAGCAGTTTCTCAGAAAGCTTCTTTCCAGTTTTGAACGGAAGATATTTCCTTTTTCACCATAGGCCTCTATGGGCTTCCAAATATCCCTTTGCCAGTTCCACAAAAACAGCCTTAGCGAAAGGCTTCTTGAAGTTAAAGATGTAACTCTGTGAGATGAATTAACAGAACACAGAGCAGTTTCTCAGAAAGCTTCTTTCCAGTTTTGAACGGAAGATATTTCCTTTTTCACCATAGCCCTCTATGGGCTTCCAAATATCCCTTTGCCAATTCCACAAGAACAGCCTTAGCGAAAGGCTTCTTGAAGGGAAAGATGTAACTCTGTGAGATGAATTTACAGAACACAGAGCAGTTTCTCAGAAAGCTTCTTTCCAGTTTTGAACGGAAGATATTTCCTTTTTCACCATAGCCCTCTATGGGCTTCCAAATATCCCTTTGCCAATTCCACCAGAACAGGCTTAGCGAAAGGCTTCTTGAAGGGAAAGATGTAACTCTGTGAGATGAATTAACAGAACATAGAACAGTTTCTCAGAAAGCTTCTTTCCAGTTTTGAACGGAAGATATTTCCTTTTTCTCCATAGCCCTCTATGGGCTTCCAAATATCCCTTTGCCCATTCCCCAAGAACAGCCTTAGCGAAAGGCTTCTTGAAGTTAAAGATGTAACTCTGTGAGATGAATTAACAGAACACAGAGCAGTTTCTCAGAAAGCTTCTTTCCAGTTTTGAACGGAAGATATTTCCTTTTTCACCATAGCCCTCTATGGGCTTCCAAATATCCCTTTGCCAATTCCACAAGAACAGCCTTAGCGAAAGGCTTCTTGAAGGGAAAGATTTAACTCTGTGAGATGAATTAACAGAACACAGAGCAGTTTCTCAGAAAGCTTCTTTCCAGTTTTGAACGGAAGATATTTCCTTTTTCACCATAGCCCTCAATGGGCTTCCAAATATCCCTTTGCCAATTCCACAAGAACAGCCTTAGCGAAAGGCTTCTTGAAGGGAAAGATGTAACTCTGTGAGATGAATTAACAGAACACAGAGCAGTTTCTCAGAAAGCTTCTTTCCAGTTTTGAACGGAAGATATTTCCTTTTTCACCATAGCCCTCTATGGGCTTCCAAATATCCCTTTGCCAATTCCACAACAACAGCCTTAGAGAAAGGCTTCTTGAAGTTAAAGATGTAACTCTGTGAGATGAATTAACAGAACACAGAGAAGTTTCTCAGAAAGCTTCTTTCCAGTTTTGAACGGAAGATATTTCCTTTTTCACCATAGCCCTCTAAGGGCTTCCAAATATCCCTTTGCCAATTCCACAAGAAGAGCCTTAGCGAAAGGCTTCTTGAAGTTAAAGATGTAACTCTGTGAGATGAATTAACAGAACACAGAGCAGTTTCTCAGAAAGCTTCTTTCCAGTTTTGAACGAAAGATATTTCCTTTTTCACCATAGCCCTCTATGGGCTTCCAAATATCCCTTTGCCAATTCCACAAGAACAGCCTTAGCGAAAGGCTTCTTGAAGTTAAAGATGTAACTCTGTGAGATGAATTAACAGAACACAGAGCAGTTTCTCAGAAAGCTTCTTTCCAGTTTTGAACGGACGATATTTCCTTTTTCACCCTAGCCCTCTATGGGCTTCCAAATATCCCTTTGCCAATTCCACAAGAACAGCCTTAGCGAAAGGCTTCTTGAAGGGAAAGATGTAACTCTGTGAGATGAATTAACAGAACACAGAGCAGTTTCTCCGAAAGCTTCTTTCCAGTTTTGAACGGAAGATATTTCCTTTTTCACCATAGCCCTCTATGGGCTTCAAAATATCCCTTTGCCAATTCCACAAGAACAGCCTTAGCGAAAGGCTTCTTGAAGGGAAAGATAAAACTCTGTGAGATGAATTAACAGAACACAGAGAAGTTTCTCAGAAAGCTTCTTTCCAGTTTTGAAAGGAAGATATTTCCTTTTTCACCATAACCCTCTATGGGCTTCCAAATATCCCTTTGCCAATTCCACAAGAACAGCCTTAGCCAAAGGCTTCTTGAACGGAAAGATGTAACTCTGTGAGATGAATTAACAGAACACAGAGCAGTTTCTCAGAAAGCTTCTTTCCAGTTTTGAACGGAAGATATTTCCTTTTTCACCATAGCCCTCTATGGGCTTCCAAATATCCCTTTGCCAATTCCACAAGAACAGGCTTAGCGAAAGGCTTCTTGAAGGGAAAGATGTAACTCTGTGAGATGAATTAACAGAACACAGAGCAGTTTCTCAGAAAGCTTCTTTCCAGTTTTGAACGGAAGATATTTCCTTTTTCACCATAGCCCTCTATGGGCTTCCAAATATCCCTTTGCCAATTCCACAAGAACAGCCTTAGCGAAAGGCTTCTTGAAGTTAAAGATGTAACTCTGTGAGATGAATTAGCAGAACACAGAGCAGTTTCTCAGAAAGCTTCTTTCCAGTTTTGAACGGAAGATATTTCCTTTTTCACCATAGCCCTCTATGGGCTTCCAAATATCCCTTTGCCAATTCCACAACAACAGCCTTAGCGAAAGGCTTCTTGAAGGGAAAGATGTAACTCTGTGAGATGAATTAACAGAACATAGAACAGTTTCTCAGAAAGCTTCTTTCCAGTTTTGTACGGAAGATATTTCCTTTTTCTCCATAGCCCTCTACGGGCTTCCAAATATCCCTTTGCCAATTCCACAAGAACAGCCTTAGCGAAAGGCTTCTTGAAGTTAAAGATGTAACTCTGTGAGATGAATTAACAGAACACAGAGCAGTTTCTCAGAAAGCTTCTTTACAGTTTTGAACGGAAGATATTTCCTTTTTCACCATAGCCCTCTAAGGGCTTCCAAATATCCCTTTGCCAATTCCACAAGAATAGGCTTAGCGAAAGGCTTCTTGAAGGGAAAGATGTAACTCTGTGAGATGAATTAACAGAACACAGAGCAGTTTCTCAGAAAGCTTCTTTCCAGTTTTGAACGGAAGATATTTCCTTTTTCACCATAGCCCTCTATGGGCTTCCAAATATCCCTTTGCCAATTCCACAAGAACAGCCTTAGCGAAAGGCTTCTTGAAGGGAAAGATGTAACTCTGTGAGATGAATTAACAGAACACAGAGCAGTTTCTCAGAAAGCTTCTTTCCAGTTTTGAACGAAAGATATTTCCTTTTTCACCATAGCCCTCTATGGGCTTCCAAATATCCCTTTGCCAATTCCACAACAACAGCCTTAGCGAAAGGCTTCTTGAAGGGAAAGATGTAACTCTGTGAGATGAATTAACAGAACATAGGACAGTTTCTCAGAAAGCTTCTTTCCAGTTTTGAACGGAAGATATTTCCTTTTTCTCCATAGCCCTCTATGGGCTTCCAAATATCCCTTTGCCAATTCCACAAGAACAGCCTTAGCGAAAGGCTTCTTGAAGTTAAAGATGTAACTCTGTGAGATGAATTAACAGAACACAGAGCAGTTTCTCAGAAAGCTTCTTTCCAGTTTTGAACGGAAGATATTTCCTTTTTCACCATAGCCCTCTATGGGCTTCCAAATATCCCTTTGCCAATTCCACAAGAACAGCCTTAGCGAAAGGCTTCTTGAAGGGAAAGATGTAACTCTGTGAGATAAATTAACAGAACACAGAGCAGTTTCTCAGAAAGCTTCTTTCCAGTTTTGAACGGAAGATATTTCCTTTTTCACCATAGGCCTCTATGGGCTTCCAAATATCCCTTTGCCAGTTCCACAAAAACAGCCTTAGCGAAAGGCTTCTTGAAGTTAAAGATGTAACTCTGTGAGACGAATTAACAGAACACAGAGCAGTTTCTCAGAAAGCTTCTTTCCAGTTTTGAACGGAAGATATTTCCTTTTTCACCATAGCCCTCTATGGGCTTCCAAATATCCCTTTGCCAATTCCACAAGAACAGCCTTAGCGAAAGGCTTCTTGAAGGGAAAGATGTAACTCTGTGAGATGAATTTACAGAACACAGAGCAGTTTCTCAGAAAGCTTCTTTCCAGTTTTGAACGGAAGATATTTCCTTTTTCACCATAGCCCTCTATGGGCTTCCAAATATCCCTTTGCCAATTCCACAAGAACAGGCTTAGCGAAAGGCTTCTTGAAGGGAAAGATGTAACTCTGTGAGATGAATTAACAGAACATAGAACAGTTTCTCAGAAAGCTTCTTTCCAGTTTTGAACGGAAGATATTTCCTTTTTCTCCATAGCCCTCTATGGGCTTCCAAATATCCCTTTGCCCATTCCCCAAGAACAGCCTTAGCGAAAGGCTTCTTGAAGTTAAAGATGTAACTCTGTGAGATGAATTAACAGAACACAGAGCAGTTTCTCAGAAAGCTTCTTTCCAGTTTTGAACGGAAGATATTTCCTTTTTCACCATAGCCCTCTATGGGCTTCCAAATATCCCTTTGCCAATTCCACAAGAACAGCCTTAGCGAAAGGCTTCTTGAAGGGAAAGATTTAACTCTGTGAGATGAATTAACAGAACACAGAGCAGTTTCTCAGAAAGCTTCTTTCCAGTTTTGAACGGAAGATATTTCCTTTTTCACCATAGCCCTCTAAGGGCTTCCAAATATCCCTTTGCCAATTCCACAAGAAGAGCCTTAGCGAAAGGCTTCTTGAAGTTAAAGATGTAACTCTGTGAGATGAATTAACAGAACACAGAGCAGTTTCTCAGAAAGCTTCTTTCCAGTTTTGAACGAAAGATATTTCCTTTTTCACCATAGCCCTCTATGGGCTTCCAAATATCCCTTTGCCAATTCCACAAGAACAGCCTTAGCGAAAGGCTTCTTGAAGTTAAAGATGTAACTCTGTGAGATGAATTAACAGAACACAGAGCAGTTTCTCAGAAAGCTTCTTTCCAGTTTTGAACGGACGATATTTCCTTTTTCACCCTAGCCCTCTATGGGCTTCCAAATATCCCTTTGCCAATTCCACAAGAACAGCCTTAGCGAAAGGCTTCTTGAAGGGAAAGATGTAACTCTGTGAGATGAATTAACAGAACACAGAGCAGTTTCTCCGAAAGCTTCTTTCCAGTTTTGAACGGAAGATATTTCCTTTTTCACCATAGCCCTCTATGGGCTTCAAAATATCCCTTTGCCAATTCCACAAGAACAGCCTTAGCGAAAGGCTTCTTGAAGGGAAAGATGTAACTCTGTGAGATGAATTAACAGAACACAGAGAAGTTTCTCAGAAAGCTTCTTTCCAGTTTTGAAAGGAAGATATTTCCTTTTTCACCATAACCCTCTATGGGCTTCCAAATATCCCTTTGCCAATTCCACAAGAACAGCCTTAGCCAAAGGCTTCTTGAACGGAAAGATGTAACTCTGTGAGATGAATTAACAGAACACAGAGCAGTTTCTCAGAAAGCTTCTTTCCAGTTTTGAACGGAAGATATTTCCTTTTTCACCATAGCCCTCTATGGGCTTCCAAATATCCCTTTGCCAATTCCACAAGAACAGCCTTAGCGAAAGGCTTCTTGAAGTTAAAGATGTAACTCTGTGAGATGAATTAGCAGAACACAGAGCAGTTTCTCAGAAAGCTTCTTTCCAGTTTTGAACGGAAGATATTTCCTTTTTCACCATAGCCCTCTATGGGCTTCCAAATATCCCTTTGCCAATTCCACAACAACAGCCTTAGCGAAAGGCTTCTTGAAGGGAAAGATGTAACTCTGTGAGATGAATTAACAGAACATAGAACAGTTTCTCAGAAAGCTTCTTTCCAGTTTTGTACGGAAGATATTTCCTTTTTCTCCATAGCCCTCTACGGGCTTCCAAATATCCCTTTGCCAATTCCACAAGAACAGCCTTAGCGAAAGGCTTCTTGAAGTTAAAGATGTAACTCTGTGAGATGAATTAACAGAACACAGAGCAGTTTCTCAGAAAGCTTCTTTACAGTTTTGAACGGAAGATATTTCCTTTTTCACCATAGCCCTCTAAGGGCTTCCAAATATCCCTTTGCCAATTCCACAAGAATAGGCTTAGCGAAAGGCTTCTTGAAGGGAAAGATGTAACTCTGTGAGATGAATTAACAGAACACAGAGCAGTTTCTCAGAAAGCTTCTTTCCAGTTTTGAACGGAAGATATTTCCTTTTTCACCATAGCCCTCTATGGGCTTCCAAATATCCCTTTGCCAATTCCACAAGAACAGACTTAGCGAAAGGCTTCTTGAAGGGAAAGATGTAACTCTGTGAGATGAATTAACAGAACACAGAGCAGTTTCTCAGAAAGCTTCTTTCCAGTTTTGAACGAAAGATATTTCCTTTTTCACCATAGCCCTCTATGGGCTTCCAAATATCCCTTTGCCAATTCCACAACAACAGCCTTAGCGAAAGGCTTCTTGAAGGGAAAGATGTAACTCTGTGAGATGAATTAACAGAACATAGGACAGTTTCTCAGAAAGCTTCTTTCCAGTTTTGAACGGAAGATATTTCCTTTTTCTCCATAGCCCTCTATGGGCTTCCAAATATCCCTTTGCCAATTCCACAAGAACAGCCTTAGCGAAAGGCTTCTTGAAGTTAAAGATGTAACTCTGTGAGATGAATTAACAGAACACAGAGCAGTTTCTCAGAAAGCTTCTTTCCAGTTTTGAACGGAAGATATTTCCTTTTTCACCATAGCCCTCTATGGGCTTCCAAATATCCCTTTGCCAATTCCACAAGAACAGCCTTAGCGAAAGGCTTCTTGAAGGGAAAGATGTAACTCTGTGAGATGAATTAACAGAACACAGAGCAGTTTCTCAGAAAGCTTCTTTCCAGTTTTGAACGGAAGATATTTCCTTTTTCACCATAGCCCTCTATGGGCTTCCAAATATCCCTTTGCCAATTCCACAAGAACAGCCTTAGCGAAAGGCTTCTTGAAGGGAACGGTGTAACTCTGTGAGATGAATTAACAGAACACAGAGCAGTTTCTCAGAAAGCTTCTTTCCAGTTTTGAACAGAAGATATTTCCTTTTTCACCATAGCCCTCTATGGGCTTCCAAATATCCCTTTGCCAATTCCACAAGAACAGCCTTAGCGAAAGGCTTCTTGAAGTTAAAGATGTAACTCTGTGAGATGAATTGACAGAACACAGAGCAGTTTCTCAGAAAGCTTCTTTCCAGTTTTGAACGGACGATATTTCCTTTTTCACCCTAGCCCTCTATGGGCTTCCAAATATCCCTTTGCCAATTCCACAAGAACAGCCTTAGCGAAAGGCTTCTTGAAGGGAAAGATGTAACTCTGTGAGATGAATTAACAGAACACAGAGCAGTTTCTCCGAAAGCTTCTTTCCAGTTTTGAACGGAAGATATTTCCTTTTTCACCATAGCCCTCTATGGGCTTCCAAATATCCCTTTGCCAATTCCACAAGAACAGCCTTAGCGAAAGGCTTCTTGAAGGGAAAGATGTAACTCTGTGAGATGAATTAACAGAACACAGAGAAGTTTCTCAGAAAGCTTCTTTCCAGTTTTGAAAGGAAGATATTTCCTTTTTAACCATAACCCTCTATGGGCTTCCAAATATCCCTTTGCCAATTCCACAAGAACAGCCTTAGCGAAAGGCTTCTTGAACGGAAAGATGTAACTCTGTGAGATGAATTAACAGAACACAGAGCAGTTTCTCAGAAAGCTTCTTTCCAGTTTTGAACGGAAGATATTTCCTTTTTCACCATAGCCCTCTATGGGCTTCCAAATATCCCTTTGCCAATTCCACAAGAACAGGCTTAGCGAAAGGCTTCTTGAAGGGAAAGATGTAACTCTGTGAGATGAATTAACAGAACACAGAGCAGTTTCTCAGAAAGCTTCTTTCCAGTTTTGAACGGAAGATATTTCCTTTTTCACCATAGCCCTCTATGGGCTTCCAAATATCCCTTTGCCAATTCCACAAGAACAGCCTTAGCGAAAGGCTTCTTGAAGTTAAAGATGTAACTCTGTGAGATGAATTAGCAGAACACAGAGCAGTTTCTCAGAAAGCTTCTTTCCAGTTTTGAACGGAAGATATTTCCTTTTTCACCATAGCCCTCTATGGGCTTTCAAATATCCCTTTGCCAATTCCACAAGAACAGCCTTAGCGAAAGGCTTCTTGAAGTTAAAGATGTAACTCTGTGAGATGAATTAACAGAACACAGAGCAGTTTCTCAGAAAGCTTCTTTCCAGTTTTGAACGAAAGATATTTCCTTTTTCACCATAGCCCTCTATGGGCTTCCAAATATCCCTTTGCCAATTCCACAACAACAGCCTTAGCGAAAGGCTTCTTGAAGGGAAAGATGTAACTCTGTGAGATGAATTAACAGAACATAGAACAGTTTCTCAGAAAGCTTCTTTCCAGTTTTGAACGGAAGATATTTCGTTTTTCTCCATAGCCCTCTATGGGCTTCCAAATATCCCTTTGCCAATTCCACAAGAACAGCCTTAGCGAAAGGCTTCTTGAAGGTAAAGATGTAACTCTGTGAGATGAATTAAAAGAACACAGAGCAGTTTCTCAGAAAGCTTCTTTCCAGTTTTGAACGGAAGATATTTCCTTTTTCACCATAGCCCTCTATGGGCTTCCAAATATCCCTTTGCCAATTCCACAAGAACAGCCTTAGCGAAAGGCTTCTTGAAGGGAAAGATGTAACTCTGTGAGATGAATTAACAGAACACAGAGCAGTTTCTCAGAAAGCTTCTTTCCAGTTTTGAACGGAAGATATTTCGTTTTTCACCATAGCCCTCTATGGGCTTCCAAATATCCCTTTGCCAATTCCACAAGAACAGCCTTAGCGAAAGGCTTCTTGAAGGGAAAGGTGTAACTCTGTGAGATGAATTAACAGAACACAGAGCAGTTTCTCAGAAAGCTTCTTTCCAGTTTTGAACGGAAGATATTTCCTTTTTCTCCATAGCCCTCTATGGGCTTCCAAATATCCCTTTGCCAATTCCACAACAACAGCCTTAGAGAAAGGCTTCTTGAAGTTAAAGATGTAACTCTGTGAGATGAATTTACAGAACACATAGCAGTTTCTCAGAAAGCTTCTTTCCAGTTTTGAACGGAAGATATTTCCTTTTTCACCATAGCCCTCTATGGGCTTCCAAATATCCCTTTGCCAATTCCACAAGAACAGCCTTAGCGAAAGGCTTCTTGAAGGGAAAGATGTAACTCTGTGAGATGAATTAACAGAACACAGAGCAGTTTCTCAGAAAGCTTCTTTCCAGTTTTGAACGGAAGATATTTCCTTTTTCACCATAGCCCTCTATGGGCTTCCAAATATCCCTTTGCCAATTCCACAAGAACAGCCTTAGCGAAAGGCTTCTTGAATTTAAAGATGTAACTCTGTGAGATGAATTAACAGAACACAGAGCAGTTTCTCAGAAAGCTTCTTTCCAGTTTTGAACGGAAGATATTTCCTTTTTCACCATAGCCCTCTATGGGCTTCCAAATATCCCTTTGCCAATTCCACAAGAACAGCCTTAGCGAAAGGCTTCTTGAAGGGAAAGGTGTAACTCTGTGAGATGAATTAACAGAACACAGAGCAGTTTCTCAGAAAGCTTCTTTCCAGTTTTGAACGGAAGATATTTCCTTTTTCACCATAGCCCTCTATGGGCTTCCAAATACCCCTTTGCCAATTCCACAAGAACAGCCTTAGCGAAAGGCTTCTTGAAGGGAAAGATGTAACTCTGTGAGATGAATTAACAGAACACAGAGCAGTTTCTCAGAAAGCTTCTTTCCAGTTTTGAACGGAAGATATTTCTTTTTTCACCATAGCCCTCTATTGGCTTCCAAATATCCCTTTGCCAATTCCACAACAACAGCCTTAGAGAAAGGCTTCTTGAAGTTAAAGATGTAACTCTGTGAGATGAATTAACAGAACACATAGCAGTTTCTCAGAAAGCTTCTTTCCAGTTTTGAACGGAAGATATTTCCTTTTTCACCATAGCCCTCTATGGGCTTCCAAATATCCCTTTGCCCATTCCACAAGAACAGCCTTAGCGAAAGGCTTCTTGAAGTTAAAGATGTAACTCTGTGAGATAAATTAACAGAACACAGAGCAGTTTCTCAGAAAGCTTCTTTCCAGTTTTGAACGAAAGATATTTCCTTTTTCACCATAGCCCTCTATGGGCTTCCAAATATCCCTTTGCCAATTCCAAAACAACAGCCTTAGCGAAAGGCTTCTTGAAGGGAAAGATGTAACTCTGTGAGATGAATTAACAGAACATAGAACAGTTTCTCAGAAAGCTTCTTTCCAGTTTTGAACGGAAGATATTTCCTTTTTCTCCATAGCCCTCTACGGGCTTCCAAATATCCCTTTGCCAATTCCACAAGAACAGCCTTAGCGAAAGGCTTCTTGAAGTTAAAGATGTAACTCTGTGAGATGAATTAACAGAACACAGAGCAGTTTCTCAGAAAGCTTCTTTCCAGTTTTGAACGGAAGATATTTCCTTTTTCACCATAGCCCTCTAAGGGCTTCCAAATATCCCTTTGCCAATTCCACAAGAACAGGCTTAGCGAAAGGCTTCTTGAAGGGAAAGATGTAACTCTGTGAGATGAATTAACAGAACACAGAGCAGTTTCTCAGAAAGCTTCTTTCCAGTTTTGAACGGAAGATATTTCCTTTTTCACCATAGCCCTCTATGGGCTTCCAAATATCCCTTTGCCAATTCCACAAGAACAGACTTAGCGAAAGGCTTCTTGAAGGGAAAGATGTAACTCTGTGAGATGAATTAACAGAACACAGAGCAGTTTCTCAGAAAGCTTCTTTCCAGTTTTGAACGAAAGATATTTCCTTTTTCACCATAGCCCTCTATGGGCTTCCAAATATCCCTTTGCCAATTCCACAACAACAGCCTTAGCGAAAGGCTTCTTGAAGGGAAAGATGTAACTCTGTGAGATGAATTAACAGAACATAGGACAGTTTCTCAGAAAGCTTCTTTCCAGTTTTGAACGGAAGATATTTCCTTTTTCTCCATAGCCCTCTATGGGCTTCCAAATATCCCTTTGCCAATTCCACAAGAACAGCCTTAGCGAAAGGCTTCTTGAAGTTAAAGATGTAACTCTGTGAGATGAATTAACAGAACACAGAGCAGTTTCTCAGAAAGCTTCTTTCCAGTTTTGAACGGAAGATATTTCCTTTTTCACCATAGCCCTCTATGGGCTTCCAAATATCCCTTTGCCAATTCCACAAGAACAGCCTTAGCGAAAGGCTTCTTGAAGGGAAAGATGTAACTCTGTGAGATAAATTAACAGAACACAGAGCAGTTTCTCAGAAAGCTTCTTTCCAGTTTTGAACGGAAGATATTTCCTTTTTCACCATAGGCCTCTATGGGCTTCCAAATATCCCTTTGCCAGTTCCACTAAAACAGCCTTAGCGAAAGGCTTCTTGAAGTTAAAGATGTAACTCTGTGAGATGAATTAACAGAACACAGAGCAGTTTCTCAGAAAGCTTCTTTCCAGTTTTGAACGGAAGATATTTCCTTTTTCACCATAGCCCTCTATGGGCTTCCAAATATCCCTTTGCCAATTCCACAAGAACAGCCTTAGCGAAAGGCTTCTTGAAGGGAAAGATGTAACTCTGTGAGATGAATTAACAGAACACAGAGCAGTTTCTCAGAATGCTTCTTTCCAGTTTTGAACGGAAGATATTTCCTTTTTCACCATAGCCCTGTAAGGGCTTCCAAATATCCCTTTGCCAATTCCACAAGAACAGCCTTAGCGAAAGGCTTCTTGAAGGGAAAGATGTAACTCTGTGAGATGAATTAACAGAACACAGAGCAGTTTCTCAGAAAGCTTCTTTCCAGTTTTGAACGGAAGATATTTCCTTTTTCACCATAGCCCTCTATGGGCTTCCAAATATCCCTTTGCCAATTCCACAAGAACAGCCTTAGCGAAAGGCTTCTTGAAGGGAAAGATGTAACTCTGTGAGATGAATTTACAGAACACAGAGCAGTTTCTCAGAAAGCTTCTTTCCAGTTTTGAACGGAAGATATTTCCTTTTTCACCATAGCCCTCTATGGGCTTCCAAATATCCCTTTGCCAATTCCACAAGAACAGGCTTAGCGAAAGGCTTCTTGAAGGGAAAGATGTAACTCTGTGAGATGAATTAACAGAACATAGAACAGTTTCTCAGAAAGCTTCTTTCCAGTTTTGAACGGAAGATATTCCCTTTTTCTCCATAGCCCTCTATGGGCTTCCAAATATCCCTTTGCCCATTCCCCAAGAACAGCCTTAGCGAAAGGCTTCTTGAAGTTAAAGATGTAACTCTGTGAGATGAATTAACAGAACACAGAGCAGTTTCTCAGAAAGCTTCTTTCCAGTTTTGAACGGAAGATATTTCCTTTTTCACCATAGCCCTCTATGGGCTTCCAAATATCCCTTTGCCAATTCCACAAGAACAGCCTTAGCGAAAGGCTTCTTGAAGGGAAAGATTTAACTCTGTGAGATGAATTAACAGAACACAGAGCAGTTTCTCAGAAAGCTTCTTTCCAGTTTTGAACGGAAGATATTTCCTTTTTCACCATAGCCCTCTAAGGGCTTCCAAATATCCCTTTGCCAATTCCACAAGAAGAGCCTTAGCGAAAGGCTTCTTGAAGTTAAAGATGTAACTCTGTGAGATGAATTAACAGAACACAGAGCAGTTTCTCAGAAAGCTTCTTTCCAGTTTTGAACGAAAGATATTTCCTTTTTCACCATAGCCCTCTATGGGCTTCCAAATATCCCTTTGCCAATTCCACAAGAACAGCCTTAGCGAAAGGCTTCTTGAAGGGAAAGATGTAACTCTGTGAGATGAATTAACAGAACATAGAACAGTTTCTCAGAAAGCTTCTTTCCAGTTTTGAACGGAAGATATTTCCTTTTTCTCCATAGCCCTCTATGGGTTTCCAAATATCCCTTTGCCAATTCCACAAGAACAGCCTTAGCGAAAGGCTTCTTGAAGTTAAAGATGTAACTCTGTGAGATGAATTAACAGAACACAGAGAAGTTTCTCAGAAAGCTTCTTTCCAGTTTTGAACGGACGATATTTCCTTTTTCACTCTAGCCCTCTATGGGCTTCCAAATATCCCTTTGCCAATTCCACAAGAACAGCCTTAGCGAAAGGCTTCTTGAAGGGAAAGATATAACTCTGTGAGATGAATTAACAGAACACAGAGCAGTTTCTCAGAAAGCTTCTTTCCAGTTTTGAACGGAAGATATTTCCTTTTTCACCATAGCCCTCTATGGGCTTCCAAATATCCCTTTGCCAATTCCGCAAGAACAGCCTTAGCGAAAGGCTTCTGGAAGGGAAAGATGTAACTCTGTGAGATGAATTAACAGAACACAGAGCAGTTTCTCAGAAAGCTTCTTTCCAGTTTTGAACGGAAGATATTTCCTTTTTCACCATAGCCCTCTATGGGCTTCCAAATATCCCTTTGCCAATTCCACAAGAACAGCCTTAGCGAAAGGCTTCTTGAAGGGAAAGATGTAACTCTGTGAGATGAATTAACAGAACACAGAGCAGTTTCTCAGAAAGCTTCTTTCCAGTTTTGATCGGAAGATATTTCCTTTTTCACCATAGCCCTCTATGGGCTTCCAAATATCCCTTTGCCAATTCCACAAGAACAGCCTTAGCGAAAGGCTTCTTGAAGTTAAAGATGTAACTCTGTGAGATGAATTAACAGAACACAGAGCAGTTTCTCAGAAAGCTTCTTTCCAGTTTTGAACGGACGATATTTCCTTTTTCACCCTAGCCCTCTATGGGCTTCCAAATATCCCTTTACCAATTCCACAAGAACAGCCTTAGCGAAAGGCTTCTTGAAGGGAAAGATGTAACTCTGTGAGATGAATTAACAGAACACAGAGCAGTTTCTCAGAAAGCTTCTTTCCAGTTTTGAACGGAAGATATTTCCTTTTTCACCATAGCCCTCTATGGGCTTCCAAATATCCCTTTGCCAATTCCACAAGAACAGCCTTAGCGAAAGGCTTCTTGAAGTTAAAGATGTAACTCTGTGAGATGAATTAGCAGAACACAGAGCAGTTTCTCAGAAAGCTTCTTTCCAGTTTTGAACGGAAGATATTTCCTTTTTCACCATAGCCCTCTATGGGCTTTCAAATATCCCTTTGCCAATTCCACAAGAACAGCCTTAGCGAAAGGCTTCTTGAAGTTAAAGATGTAACTCTGTGAGATGAATTAACAGAACACAGAGCAGTTTCTCAGAAAGCTTCTTTCCAGTTTTGAACGAAAGATATTTCCTTTTTCACCATAGCCCTCTATGGGCTTCCAAATATCCCTTTGCCAATTCCACAACAACAGCCTTAGCGAAAGGCTTCTTGAAGGGAAAGATGTAACTCTGTGAGATGAATTAACAGAACATAGAACAGTTTCTCAGAAAGCTTCTTTCCAGTTTTGAACGGAAGATATTTCGTTTTTCTCCATAGCCCTCTATGGGCTTCCAAATATCCCTTTGCCAATTCCACAAGAACAGCCTTAGCGAAAGGCTTCTTGAAGTTAAAGATGTAACTCAGTGAGATGAATTAAAAGAACACAGAGCAGTTTCTCAGAAAGCTTCTTTCCAGTTTTGAACGGAAGATATTTCCTTTTTCACCATAGCCCTCTATGGGCTTCCAAATATCCCTTTGCCAATTCCACAAGAACAGCCTTAGCGAAAGGCTTCTTGAAGGGAAAGATGTAACTCTGTGAGATGAATTAACAGAACACAGAGCAGTTTCTCAGAAAGCTTCTTTCCAGTTTTGAACGGAAGATATTTCGTTTTTCACCATAGCCCTCTATGGGCTTCCAAATATCCCTTTGCCAATTCCACAAGAACAGCCTTAGCGAAAGGCTTCTTGAAGGGAAAGGTGTAACTCTGTGAGATGAATTAACAGAACACAGAGCAGTTTCTCAGAAAGCTTCTTTCCAGTTTTGAACGGAAGATATTTCCTTTTTCACCATAGCCCTCTATGGGCTTCCAAATATCCCTTTGCCAATTCCACAACAACAGCCTTAGCGAAAGGCTTCTTGAAGGGAAAGATGTAACTCTGTGAGATGAATTAACAGAACACAGAGCAGTTTCTCAGAAAGCTTCTTTCCAGTTTTGAACGGAAGATATTTCCTTTTTCTCCATAGCCCTCTATGGGCTTCCAAATATCCCTTTGCCAATTCCACAAGAACAGCCTTAGCGAAAGGCTTCTTGAAGGGAAAGGTGTAACTCTGTGAGATGAATTAACAGAACACAGAGCAGTTTCTCAGAAAGCTTCTTTCCAGTTTTGAACGGAAGATATTTCCTTTTTCACCATAGCCCTCTATGGGCTTCCAAATATCCCTTTGCCAATTCCACAACAACAGCCTTAGCGAAAGGCTTCTTGAAGTGAAAGATGTAACTCTGTGAGATGAATTAACAGAACACAGAGCAGTTTCTCAGAAAGCTTCTTTCCAGTTTTGAACGGAAGATATTTCCTTTTTCACCATAGCCCTCTATTGGCTTCCAAATAACCCTTTGCCAATTCCACAACAACAGCCTTAGAGAAAGGCTTCTTGAAGTTAAAGATGTAACTCTGTGAGATGAATTAACAGAACACATAGCAGTTTCTCAGAAAGCTTCTTTCCAGTTTTGAACGGAAGATATTTCCTTTTTCACCATAGCCCTCTATGGGCTTCCAAATATCCCTTTGCCAATTCCACAAGAACAGCCTTAGCGAAAGGCTTCTTGAAGTTAAAGATGTAACTCTGTGAGATGAATTAACAGAACACAGAGCAGTTTCTCAGAAAGCTTCTTTCCAGTTTTGAACGAAAGATATTTCCTTTTTCACCATAGCCCTCTATGGGCTTCCAAATATCCCTTTGCCAATTCCACAACAACAGCCTTAGCGAAAGGCTTCTTGAAGGGAAAGATGTAACTCTGTGAGATGAATTAACAGAACATAGAACAGTTTCTCAGAAAGCTTCTTTCCAGTTTTGAACGGAAGATATTTCCTTTTTCTCCATAGCCCTCTAGGGGCTTCCAAATATCCCTTTGCCAATTCCACAAGAACAGCCTTAGCGAAAGGCTTCTTGAAGTTAAAGATGTAACTCTGTGAGATGAATTAACAGAACACAGAGCAGTTTCTCAGAAAGCTTCTTTCCAGTTTTGAACGGAAGATATTTCCTTTTTCACCATAGCCCTCTAAGGGCTTCCAAATATCCCTTTGCCAATTCCACAAGAACAGGCTTAGCGAAAGGCTTCTTGAAGGGAAAGATGTAACTCTGTGAGATGAATTAACAGAACACAGAGCAGTTTCTCAGAAAGCTTCTTTCCAGTTTTGAACGGAAGATATTTCCTTTTTCACCATAGCCCTCTATGGGCTTCCAAATATCCCTTTGCCAATTCCACAAGAACAGACTTAGCGAAAGGCTTCTTGAAGGGAAAGATGTAACTCTGTGAGATGAATTAACAGAACACAGAGCAGTTTCTCAGAAAGCTTCTTTCCAGTTTTGAACGAAAGATATTTCCTTTTTCACCATAGCCCTCTATGGGCTTCCAAATATCCCTTTGCCAATTCCACAACAACAGCCTTAGCGAAAGGCTTCTTGAAGGGAAAGATGTAACTCTGTGAGATGAATTAACAGAACATAGGACAGTTTCTCAGAAAGCTTCTTTCCAGTTTTGAACGGAAGATATTTCCTTTTTCTCCATAGCCCTCTATGGGCTTCCAAATATCCCTTTGCCAATTCCACAAGAACAGCCTTAGCGAAAGGCTTCTTGAAGGGAAAGATGTAACTCTGTGAGATGAATTAACAGAACACAGAGCAGTTTCTCAGAAAGCTTCTTTCCAGTTTTGAACGGAAGATATTTCCTTTTTCACCATAGCCCTCTATGGGCTTCCAAATATCCCTTTGCCAATTCCACAAGAACAGCCTTAGCGAAAGGCTTCTTGAAGGGAAAGATGTAACTCTGTGAGATAAATTAACAGAACACAGAGCAGTTTCTCAGAAAGCTTCTTTCCAGTTTTGAACGGAAGTTATTTCCTTTTTCACCATAGGCCTCTATGGGCTTCCAAATATCCCTTTGCCAGTTCCACAAAAACAGCCTTAGCGAAAGGCTTCTTGAAGTTAAAGATGTAACTCTGTGAGATGAATTAACAGAACACAGAGCAGTTTCTCAGAAAGCTTCTTTCCAGTTTTGAACGGAAGATATTTCCTTTTTCACCATAGCCCTCTATGGGCTTCCAAATATCCCTTTGCCAATTCCACAAGAACAGCCTTAGCGAAAGGCTTCTTGAAGGGAAAGATGTAACTCTGTGAGATGAATTAACAGAACACAGAGCAGTTTCTCAGAATGCTTCTTTCCAGTTTTGAACGGAAGATATTTCCTTTTTCACCATAGCCCTGTAAGGGCTTCCAAATATCCCTTTGCCAATTCCACAAGAACAGCCTTAGCGAAAGGCTTCTTGAAGGGAAAGATGTAACTCTGTGAGATGAATTAACAGAACACAGAGCAGTTTCTCAGAAAGCTTCTTTCCAGTTTTGAACGGAAGATATTTCCTTTTTCACCATAGCCCTCTATGGGCTTCCAAATATCCCTTTGCCAATTCCACAAGAACAGCCTTAGCGAAAGGCTTCTTGAAGGGAAAGATGTAACTCTGTGAGATGAATTAACAGAACACAGAGCAGTTTCTCAGAAAGCTTCTTTCCAGTTTTGAACGGAAGATATTTCCTTTTTCACCAGAGCCCTCTATGGGCTTCCAAATATCCCTTTGCCAATTCCACAAGAACAGCCTTAGCGAAAGGCTTCTTGAAGTTAAAGATGTAACTCTGTGAGATGAATTAGCAGAACACAGAGCAGTTTCTCAGAAAGCTTCTTTCCAGTTTTGAACGGAAGATATTTCCTTTTTCACCATAGCCCTCTATGGGCTTTCAAATATCCCTTTGCCAATTCCACAAGAACAGCCTTACCGAAAGGCTTCTTGAAGTTAAAGATGTAACTCTGTGAGATGAATTAACAGAACACAGAGCAGTTTCTCAGAAAGCTTCTTTCCAGTTTTGAACGAAAGATATTTCCTTTTTCACCATAGCCCTCTATGGGCTTCCAAATATCCCTTTGCCAATTCCACAACAACAGCCTTAGCGAAAGGCTTCTTGAAGGGAAAGATGTAACTCTGTGAGATGAATTAACAGAACATAGAACAGTTTCTCAGAAAGCTTCTTTCCAGTTTTGAACGGAAGATATTTCGTTTTTCTCCATAGCCCTCTATGGGCTTCCAAACATCCCTTTGCCAATTCCACAAGAACAGCCTTAGCGAAAGGCTTCTTGAAGTTAAAGATGTAACTCTGTGAGATGAATTAAAAGAACACAGAGCAGTTTCTCAGAAAGCTTCTTTCCAGTTTTGAACGGAAGATATTTCCTTTTTCACCATAGCCCTCTATGGGCTTCCAAATATCCCTTTGCCAATTCCACAAGAACAGCCTTAGCGAAAGGCTTCTTGAAGGGAAAGATGTAACTCTGTGAGATGAATTAACAGAACACAGAGCAGTTTCTCAGAAAGCTTCTTTCCAGTTTTGAACGGAAGATATTTCGTTTTTCACCATAGCCCTCTATGGGCTTCCAAATATCCCTTTGCCAATTCCACAAGAACAGCCTTAGCGAAAGGCTTCTTGAAGGGAAAGGTGTAACTCTGTGAGATGAATTAACAGAACACAGAGCAGTTTCTCAGAAAGCTTCTTTCCAGTTTTGAACGGAAGATATTTCCTTTTTCACCATAGCCCTCTATGGGCTTCCAAATATCCCTTTGCCAATTCCACAACAACAGCCTTAGCGAAAGGCTTCTTGAAGGGAAAGATGTAACTCTGTGAGATGAATTAACAGAACACAGAGCAGTTTCTCAGAAAGCTTCTTTCCAGTTTTGAACGGAAGATATTTCCTTTTTCTCCATAGCCCTCTATGGGCTTCCAAATATCCCTTTGCCAATTCCACAAGAACAGCCTTAGCGAAAGGCTTCTTGAAGGGAAAGGTGTAACTCTGTGAGATGAATTAACAGAACACAGAGCAGTTTCTCAGAAAGCTTCTTTCCAGTTTTGAACGGAAGATATTTCCTTTTTCACCATAGCCCTCTATGGGCTTCCAAATATCCCTTTGCCAATTCCACAACAACAGCCTTAGCGAAAGGCTTCTTGAAGTGAAAGATGTAACTCTGTGAGATGAATTAACAGAACACAGAGCAGTTTCTCAGAAAGCTTCTTTCCAGTTTTGAACGGAAGATATTTCCTTTTTCACCATAGCCCTCTATTGGCTTCCAAATATCCCTTTGCCAATTCCACAACAACAGCCTTAGAGAAAGGCTTCTTGAAGTTAAAGATGTAACTCTGTGAGATGAATTAACAGAACACATAGCAGTTTCTCAGAAAGCTTCTTTCCAGTTTTGAACGGAAGATATTTCCTTTTTCACCATAGCCCTCTATGGGCTTCCAAATATCCCTTTGCCAATTCCACAAGAACAGCCTTAGCGAAAGGCTTCTTGAAGTTAAAGATGTAACTCTGTGAGATGAATTAACAGAACACAGAGCAGTTTCTCAGAAAGCTTCTTTCCAGTTTTGAACGAAAGATATTTCCTTTTTCACCATAGCCCTCTATGGGCTTCCAAATATCCCTTTGCCAATTCCACAACAACAGCCTTAGCGAAAGGCTTCTTGAAGGGAAAGATGTAACTCTGTGAGATGAATTAACAGAACATAGGACAGTTTCTCAGAAAGCTTCTTTCCAGTTTTGAACGGAAGATATTTCCTTTTTCTCCATAGCCCTCTATGGGCTTCCAAATATCCCTTTGCCAATTCCACAAGAACAGCCTTAGCGAAAGGCTTCTTGAAGGGAAAGATGTAACTCTGTGAGATGAATTAACAGAACACAGAGCAGTTTCTCAGAAAGCTTCTTTCCAGTTTTGAACGGAAGATATTTCCTTTTTCACCATAGCCCTCTATGGGCTTCCAAATATCCCTTTGCCAATTCCACAAGAACAGCCTTAGCGAAAGGCTTCTTGAAGGGAAAGATGTAACTCTGTGAGATAAATTAACAGAACACAGAGCAGTTTCTCAGAAAGCTTCTTTCCAGTTTTGAACGGAAGATATTTCCTTTTTCACCATAGGCCTCTATGGGCTTCCAAATATCCCTTTGCCAGTTCCACAAAAACAGCCTTAGCGAAAGGCTTCTTGAAGTTAAAGATGTAACTCTGTGAGATGAATTAACAGAACACAGAGCAGTTTCTCAGAAAGCTTCTTTCCAGTTTTGAACGGAAGATATTTCCTTTTTCACCATAGCCCTCTATGGGCTTCCAAATATCCCTTTGCCAATTCCACAAGAACAGCCTTAGCGAAAGGCTTCTTGAAGGGAAAGATGTAACTCTGTGAGATGAATTAACAGAACACAGAGCAGTTTCTCAGAATGCTTCTTTCCAGTTTTGAACGGAAGATATTTCCTTTTTCACCATAGCCCTGTAAGGGCTTCCAAATATCCCTTTGCCAATTCCACAAGAACAGCCTTAGCGAAAGGCTTCTTGAAGGGAAAGATGTAACTCTGTGAGATGAATTAACAGAACACAGAGCAGTTTCTCAGAAAGCTTCTTTCCAGTTTTGAACGGAAGATATTTCCTTTTTCACCATAGCCCTCTATGGGCTTCCAAATATCCCTTTGCCAATTCCACAAGAACAGCCTTAGCGAAAGGCTTCTTGAAGGGAAAGATGTAACTCTGTGAGATGAATTTACAGAACACAGAGCAGTTTCTCAGAAAGCTTCTTTCCAGTTTTGAACGGAAGATATTTCCTTTTTCACCATAGCCCTCTATGGGCTTCCAAATATCCCTTTGCCAATTCCACAAGAAGAGCCTTAGCGAAAGGCTTCTTGAAGTTAAAGATGTAACTCTGTGAGATGAATTAACAGAACACAGAGCAGTTTCTCAGAAAGCTTCTTTCCAGTTTTGAACGAAAGGTATTTCCTTTTTCACCATAGCCCTCTATGGGCTTCCAAATATCCCTTTGCCAATTCCACAAGAACAGCCTTAGCGAAAGGCTTCTTGAAGGGAAAGATGTAACTCTGTGAGATGAATTAACAGAACATAGAACAGTTTCTCAGAAAGCTTCTTTCCAGTTTTGAACGGAAGATATTTCCTTTTTCTCCATAGCCCTCTATGGGCTTCCAAATATCCCTTTGCCAATTCCACAAGAACAGCCTTAGCGAAAGGCTTCTTGAAGGGAAAGATGTAACTCTGTGAGATGAATTAACAGAACACAGAGCAGTTTCTCAGAAAGCTTCTTTCCAGTTTTGAACGGAAGATATTTCCTTTTTCACCATAGCCCTCTATGGGCTTCCAAATATCCCTTTGCCAATTCCGCAAGAACAGCCTTAGCGAAAGGCTTCTTGAAGGGAAAGATGTAACTCTGTGAGATGAATAAACAGAACACAGAGCAGTTTCTCAGAAAGCTTCTTTCCAGTTTTGAACGGAAGATATTTCCTTTTTCACCATAACCCTCTATGGGCTTCCAAATATCCCTTTGCCAATTCCACAAGAACAGCCTTAGCGAAAGGCTTCTTGAAAGGAAAGATGTAACTCTGTGAGATGAATTAACAGAACACAGAGCAGTTTCTCAGAAAGCTTCTTTCCAGTTTTGATCGGAAGATATTTCCTTTTTCACCATAGCCCTCTATGGGCTTCCAAATATCCCTTTGCCAATTCCACAAGAACAGCCTTAGAGAAAGGCTTCTTGAAGTTAAAGATGTAACTCTGTGAGATGAATTAACAGAACACAGAGCAGTTTCTCAGAAAGCTTCTTTCCAGTTTTGAACGGACGATATTTCCTTTTTCACCCTAGCCCTCTATGGGCTTCCAAATATCCCTTTGCCAATTCCACAAGAACAGCCTTAGCGAAAGGCTTCTTGAAGGGAAAGATGTAACTCTGTGAGATGAATTAACAGAACACAGAGCAGTTTCTCAGAAAGCTTCTTTCCAGTTTTGAACGGAAGATATTTCCTTTTTCACCATAGCCCTCTATGGGCTTCCAAATATCCCTTTGCCAATTCCACAAGAACAGCCTTAGCGAAAGGCTTCTTGAAGGGAAAGATGTAACTCTGTGAGATGAATTAACAGAACACAGAGAAGTTTCTCAGAAAGCTTCTTTCCAGTTTTGAAAGGAAGATATTTCCTTTTTCACCATAACCCTCTATGGGCTTCCAAATATCCCTTTGCCAATTCCACAAGAACAGCCTTAGCGAAAGGCTTCTTGAACGGAAAGATGTAACTCTGTGAGATGAATTAACAGAACACAGAGCAGTTTCTCAGAAAGCTTCTTTCCAGTTTTGAACGGAAGATATTTCCTTTTTCACCATAGCCCTCTATGGGCTTCCAAATATCCCTTTGCCAATTCCACAAGAACAGGCTTAGCGAAAGGCTTCTTGAAGGGAAAGATGTAACTCTGTGAGATGAATTAACAGAACACAGAGCAGTTTCTCAGAAAGCTTCTTTCCAGTTTTGAACGGAAGATATTTCCTTTTTCACCATAGCCCTCTATGGGCTTCCAAATATCCCTTTGCCAATTCCACAAGAACAGCCTTAGCGAAAGGCTTCTTGAAGGGAAAGATGTAACTCTGTGAGATGAATTAACAGAACACAGAGCAGTTTCTCAGAAAGCTTCTTTCCAGTTTTGAACGGAAGATATTTCCTTTTTCACCATAGCCCTCTATGGGCTTCCAAATATCCCTTTGCCAATTCCACAAGAACAGCCTTAGCGAAAGGCTTCTTGAAGGGAAAGATGTAACTCTGTGAGATGAATTAACAGAACACAGAGAAGTTTCTCAGAAAGCTTCTTTCCAGTTTTGAAAGGAAGATATTTCCTTTTTCACCATAACCCTCTATGGGCTTCCAAATATCCCTTTGCCAATTCCACAAGAACAGCCTTAGCGAAAGGCTTCTTGAACGGAAAGATGTAACTCTGTGAGATGCATTAACAGAACACAGAGCAGTTTCTCAGAAAGCTTCTTTCCAGTTTTGAACGGAAGATATTTCCTTTTTCACCATAGCCCTCTATGGGGTTCCAAATATCCCTTTGCCAATTCCACAAGAACAGGCTTAGCGAAAGGCTTCTTGAAGGGAAAGATGTAACTCTGTGAGATGAATTAACAGAACACAGAGCAGTTTCTCAGAAAGCTTCTTTCCAGTTTTGAACGGAAGATATTTCCTTTTTCACCATAGCCCTCTATGGGCTTCCAAATATCCCTTTGCCAATTCCACAAGAACAGCCTTAGCGAAAGGCTTCTTGAAGTTAAAGATGTAACTCTGTGAGATGAATTAGCAGAACACAGAGCAGTTTCTCAGAAAGCTTCTTTCCAGTTTTGAACGGAAGATATTTCCTTTTTCACCATAGCCCTCTATGGGCTTTCAAATATCCCTTTGCCAATTCCACAAGAACAGCCTTAGAGAAAGGCTTCTTGAAGTTAAAGATGTAACTCTGTGAGATGAATTAACAGAACACAGAGCAGTTTCTCAGAAAGCTTCTTTCCAGTTTTGAACGAAAGATATTTCCTTTTTCACCATAGCCCTCTATGGGCTTCCAAATATCCCTTTGCCAATTCCACAACAACAGCCTTAGCGAAAGGCTTCTTGAAGGGAAAGATGTAACTCTGTGAGATGAATTAACAGAACATAGAACAGTTTCTCAGAAAGCTTCTTTCCAGTTTTGAACGGAAGATATTTCGTTTTTCTCCATAGCCCTCTATGGGCTTCCAAATATCCCTTTGCCAATTCCACAAGAACAGCCTTAGCGAAAGGCTTCTTGAAGTTAAAGATGTAACTCTGTGAGATGAATTAAAAGAACACAGAGCAGTTTCTCAGAAAGCTTCTTTCCAGTTTTGAACGGAAGATATTTCCTTTTTCACCATAGCCCTCTATGGGCTTCCAAATATCCCTTTGCCAATTCCACAAGAACAGCCTTAGCGAAAGGCTTCTTGAAGGGAAAGATGTAACTCTGTGAGATGAATTAACAGAACACAGAGCAGTTTCTCAGAAAGCTTCTTTCCAGTTTTGAACGGAAGATATTTCGTTTTTCACCATAGCCCTCTATGGGCTTCCAAATATCCCTTTGCCAATTCCACAAGAACAGCCTTAGCGAAAGGCTTCTTGAAGGGAAAGGTGTAACTCTGTGAGATGAATTAACAGAACACAGAGCAGTTTCTCAGAAAGCTTCTTTCCAGTTTTGAACGGAAGATATTTCCTTTTTCACCATAGCCCTCTATGGGCTTCCAAATATCCCTTTGCCAATTCCACAACAACAGCCTTAGCGAAAGGCTTCTTGAAGGGAAAGATGTAACTCTGTGAGATGAATTAACAGAACACAGAGCAGTTTCTCAGAAAGCTTCTTTCCAGTTTTGAACGGAAGATATTTCCTTTTTCTCCATAGCCCTCTATGGGCTTCCAAATATCCCTTTGCCAATTCCACAACAACAGCCTTAGAGAAAGGCTTCTTGAAGTTAAAGATGTAACTCTGTGAGATGAATTTACAGAACACATAGCAGTTTCTCAGAAAGCTTCTTTCCAGTTTTGAACGGAAGATATTTCCTTTTTCACCATAGCCCTCTATGGGCTTCCAAATATCCCTTTGCCAATTCCACAAGAACAGCCTTAGCGAAAGGCTTCTTGAAGGGAAAGATGTAACTCTGTGAGATGAATTAACAGAACACAGAGCAGTTTCTCAGAAAGCTTCTTTCCAGTTTTGAACGGAAGATATTTCGTTTTTCACCATAGCCCTCTATGGGCTTCCAAATATCCCTTTGCCAATTCCACAAGAACAGCCTTAGCGAAAGGCTTCTTGAAGGGAAAGGTGTAACTCTGTGAGATGAATTAACAGAACACAGAGCAGTTTCTCAGAAAGCTTCTTTCCAGTTTTGAACGGAAGATATTTCCTTTTTCACCATAGCCCTCTATGGGCTTCCAAATATCCCTTTGCCAATTCCACAACAACAGCCTTAGCGAAAGGCTTCTTGAAGGGAAAGATGTAACTCTGTGAGATGAATTAACAGAACACAGAGCAGTTTCTCAGAAAGCTTCTTTCCAGTTTTGAACGGAAGATATTTCCTTTTTCTCCATAGCCCTCTATGGGCTTCCAAATATCCCTTTGCCAATTCCACAAGAACAGCCTTAGCGAAAGGCTTCTTGAAGGGAAAGGTGTAACTCTGTGAGATGAATTAACAGAACACAGAGCAGTTTCTCAGAAAGCTTCTTTCCAGTTTTGAACGGAAGATATTTCCTTTTTCACCATAGCCCTCTATGGGCTTCCAAATATCCCTTTGCCAATTCCACAACAACAGCCTTAGCGAAAGGCTTCTTGAAGTGAAAGATGTAACTCTGTGAGATGAATTAACAGAACACAGAGCAGTTTCTCAGAAAGCTTCTTTCCAGTTTTGAACGGAAGATATTTCCTTTTTCACCATAGCCCTCTATTGGCTTCCAAATATCCCTTTGCCAATTCCACAACAACAGCCTTAGAGAAAGGCTTCTTGAAGTTAAAGATGTAACTCTGTGAGATGAATTAACAGAACACATAGCAGTTTCTCAGAAAGCTTCTTTCCAGTTTTGAACGGAAGATATTTCCTTTTTCACCATAGCCCTCTATGGGCTTCCAAATATCCCTTTGCCAATTCCACAAGAACAGCCTTAGCGAAAGGCTTCTTGAAGTTAAAGATGTAACTCTGTGAGATGAATTAACAGAACACAGAGCAGTTTCTCAGAAAGCTTCTTTCCAGTTTTGAACGAAAGATATTTCCTTTTTCACCATAGCCCTCTATGGGCTTCCAAATATCCCTTTGCCAATTCCACAACAACAGCCTTAGCGAAAGGCTTCTTGAAGGGAAAGATGTAACTCTGTGAGATGAATTAACAGAACATAGAACAGTTTCTCAGAAAGCTTCTTTCCAGTTTTGAACGGAAGATATTTCCTTTTTCTCCATAGCCCTCTAGGGGCTTCCAAATATCCCTTTGCCAATTCCACAAGAACAGCCTTAGCGAAAGGCTTCTTGAAGTTAAAGATGTAACTCTGTGAGATGAATTAACAGAACACAGAGCAGTTTCTCAGAAAGCTTCTTTCCAGTTTTGAACGGAAGATATTTCCTTTTTCACCATAGCCCTCTAAGGGCTTCCAAATATCCCTTTGCCAATTCCACAAGAACAGGCTTAGCGAAAGGCTTCTTGAAGGGAAAGATGTAACTCTGTGAGATGAATTAACAGAACACAGAGCAGTTTCTCAGAAAGCTTCTTTCCAGTTTTGAACGGAAGATATTTCCTTTTTCACCATAGCCCTCTATGGGCTTCCAAATATCCCTTTGCCAATTCCACAAGAACAGACTTAGCGAAAGGCTTCTTGAAGGGAAAGATGTAACTCTGTGAGATGAATTAACAGAACACAGAGCAGTTTCTCAGAAAGCTTCTTTCCAGTTTTGAACGAAAGATATTTCCTTTTTCACCATAGCCCTCTATGGGCTTCCAAATATCCCTTTGCCAATTCCACAACAACAGCCTTAGCGAAAGGCTTCTTGAAGGGAAAGATGTAACTCTGTGAGATGAATTAACAGAACATAGGACAGTTTCTCAGAAAGCTTCTTTCCAGTTTTGAACGGAAGATATTTCCTTTTTCTCCATAGCCCTCTATGGGCTTCCAAATATCCCTTTGCCAATTCCACAAGAACAGCCTTAGCGAAAGGCTTCTTGAAGGGAAAGATGTAACTCTGTGAGATGAATTAACAGAACACAGAGCAGTTTCTCAGAAAGCTTCTTTCCAGTTTTGAACGGAAGATATTTCCTTTTTCACCATAGCCCTCTATGGGCTTCCAAATATCCCTTTGCCAATTCCACAAGAACAGCCTTAGCGAAAGGCTTCTTGAAGGGAAAGATGTAACTCTGTGAGATAAATTAACAGAACACAGAGCAGTTTCTCAGAAAGCTTCTTTCCAGTTTTGAACGGAAGATATTTCCTTTTTCACCATAGGCCTCTATGGGCTTCCAAATATCCCTTTGCCAGTTCCACAAAAACAGCCTTAGCGAAAGGCTTCTTGAAGTTAAAGATGTAACTCTGTGAGATGAATTAACAGAACACAGAGCAGTTTCTCAGAAAGCTTCTTTCCAGTTTTGAACGGAAGATATTTCCTTTTTCACCATAGCCCTCTATGGGCTTCCAAATATCCCTTTGCCAATTCCACAAGAACAGCCTTAGCGAAAGGCTTCTTGAAGGGAAAGATGTAACTCTGTGAGATGAATTAACAGAACACAGAGCAGTTTCTCAGAATGCTTCTTTCCAGTTTTGAACGGAAGATATTTCCTTTTTCACCATAGCCCTGTAAGGGCTTCCAAATATCCCTTTGCCAATTCCACAAGAACAGCCTTAGCGAAAGGCTTCTTGAAGGGAAAGATGTAACTCTGTGAGATGAATTAACAGAACACAGAGCAGTTTCTCAGAAAGCTTCTTTCCAGTTTTGAACGGAAGATATTTCCTTTTTCACCATAGCCCTCTATGGGCTTCCAAATATCCCTTTGCCAATTCCACAAGAACAGCCTTAGCGAAAGGCTTCTTGAAGTTAAAGATGTAACTCTGTGAGATGAATTAACAGAACACATAGCAGTTTCTCAGAAAGCTTCTTTCCAGTTTTGAACGGAAGATATTTCCTTTTTCACCATAGCCCTCTATGGGCTTCCAAATATCCCTTTGCCAATTCCACAAGAACAGCCTTAGCGAAAGGCTTCTTGAAGTTAAAGATGTAACTCTGTGAGATGAATTAACAGAACACAGAGCAGTTTCTCAGAAAGCTTCTTTCCAGTTTTGAACGAAAGATATTTCCTTTTTCACCATAGCCCTCTATGGGCTTCCAAATATCCCTTTGCCAATTCCACAACAACAGCCTTAGCGAAAGGCTTCTTGAAGGGAAAGATGTAACTCTGTGAGATGAATTAACAGAACATAGAACAGTTTCTCAGAAAGCTTCTTTCCAGTTTTGAACGGAAGATATTTCCTTTTTCTCCATAGCCCTCTAGGGGCTTCCAAATATCCCTTTGCCAATTCCACAAGAACAGCCTTAGCGAAAGGCTTCTTGAAGTTAAAGATGTAACTCTGTGAGATGAATTAACAGAACACAGAGCAGTTTCTCAGAAAGCTTCTTTCCAGTTTTGAACGGAAGATATTTCCTTTTTCACCATAGCCCTCTAAGGGCTTCCAAATATCCCTTTGCCAATTCCACAAGAACAGGCTTAGCGAAAGGCTTCTTGAAGGGAAAGATGTAACTCTGTGAGATGAATTAACAGAACACAGAGCAGTTTCTCAGAAAGCTTCTTTCCAGTTTTGAACGGAAGATATTTCCTTTTTCACCATAGCCCTCTATGGGCTTCCAAATATCCCTTTGCCAATTCCACAAGAACAGACTTAGCGAAAGGCTTCTTGAAGGGAAAGATGTAACTCTGTGAGATGAATTAACAGAACACAGAGCAGTTTCTCAGAAAGCTTCTTTCCAGTTTTGAACGAAAGATATTTCCTTTTTCACCATAGCCCTCTATGGGCTTCCAAATATCCCTTTGCCAATTCCACAACAACAGCCTTAGCGAAAGGCTTCTTGAAGGGAAAGATGTAACTCTGTGAGATGAATTAACAGAACATAGGACAGTTTCTCAGAAAGCTTCTTTCCAGTTTTGAACGGAAGATATTTCCTTTTTCTCCATAGCCCTCTATGGGCTTCCAAATATCCCTTTGCCAATTCCACAAGAACAGCCTTAGCGAAAGGCTTCTTGAAGGGAAAGATGTAACTCTGTGAGATGAATTAACAGAACACAGAGCAGTTTCTCAGAAAGCTTCTTTCCAGTTTTGAACGGAAGATATTTCCTTTTTCACCATAGCCCTCTATGGGCTTCCAAATATCCCTTTGCCAATTCCACAAGAACAGCCTTAGCGAAAGGCTTCTTGAAGGGAAAGATGTAACTCTGTGAGATAAATTAACAGAACACAGAGCAGTTTCTCAGAAAGCTTCTTTCCAGTTTTGAACGGAAGATATTTCCTTTTTCACCATAGGCCTCTATGGGCTTCCAAATATCCCTTTGCCAGTTCCACAAAAACAGCCTTAGCGAAAGGCTTCTTGAAGTTAAAGATGTAACTCTGTGAGATGAATTAACAGAACACAGAGCAGTTTCTCAGAAAGCTTCTTTCCAGTTTTGAACGGAAGATATTTCCTTTTTCACCATAGCCCTCTATGGGCTTCCAAATATCCCTTTGCCAATTCCACAAGAACAGCCTTAGCGAAAGGCTTCTTGAAGGGAAAGATGTAACTCTGTGAGATGAATTAACAGAACACAGAGCAGTTTCTCAGAATGCTTCTTTCCAGTTTTGAACGGAAGATATTTCCTTTTTCACCATAGCCCTGTAAGGGCTTCCAAATATCCCTTTGCCAATTCCACAAGAACAGCCTTAGCGAAAGGCTTCTTGAAGGGAAAGATGTAACTCTGTGAGATGAATTAACAGAACACAGAGCAGTTTCTCAGAAAGCTTCTTTCCAGTTTTGAACGGAAGATATTTCCTTTTTCACCATAGCCCTCTATGGGCTTCCAAATATCCCTTTGCCAATTCCACAAGAACAGCCTTAGCGAAAGGCTTCTTGAAGGGAAAGATGTAACTCTGTGAGATGAATTTACAGAACACAGAGCAGTTTCTCAGAAAGCTTCTTTCCAGTTTTGAACGGAAGATATTTCCTTTTTCACCATAGCCCTCTATGGGCTTCCAAATATCCCTTTGCCAATTCCACAAGAAGAGCCTTAGCGAAAGGCTTCTTGAAGTTAAAGATGTAACTCTGTGAGATGAATTAACAGAACACAGAGCAGTTTCTCAGAAAGCTTCTTTCCAGTTTTGAACGAAAGATATTTCCTTTTTCACCATAGCCCTCTATGGGCTTCCAAATATCCCTTTGCCAATTCCACAAGAACAGCCTTAGCGAAAGGCTTCTTGAAGGGAAAGATGTAACTCTGTGAGATGAATTAACAGAACATAGAACAGTTTCTCAGAAAGCTTCTTTCCAGTTTTGAACGGAAGATATTTCCTTTTTCTCCATAGCCCTCTATGGGCTTCCAAATATCCCTTTGCCAATTCCACAAGAACAGCCTTAGCGAAAGGCTTCTTGAAGGGAAAGATGTAACTCTGTGAGATGAATTAACAGAACACAGAGCAGTTTCTCAGAAAGCTTCTTTCCAGTTTTGAACGGAAGATATTTCCTTTTTCACCATAGCCCTCTATGGGCTTCCAAATATCCCTTTGCCAATTCCGCAAGAACAGCCTTAGCGAAAGGCTTCTTGAAGGGAAAGATGTAACTCTGTGAGATGAATAAACAGAACACAGAGCAGTTTCTCAGAAAGCTTCTTTCCAGTTTTGAACGGAAGATATTTCCTTTTTCACCATAACCCTCTATGGGCTTCCAAATATCCCTTTGCCAATTCCACAAGAACAGCCTTAGCGAAAGGCTTCTTGAAGGGAAAGATGTAACTCTGTGAGATGAATTAACAGAACACAGAGCAGTTTCTCAGAAAGCTTCTTTCCAGTTTTGATCGGAAGATATTTCCTTTTTCACCATAGCCCTCTATGGGCTTCCAAATATCCCTTTGCCAATTCCACAAGAACAGCCTTAGCGAAAGGCTTCTTGAAGTTAAAGATGTAACTCTGTGAGATGAATTAACAGAACACAGAGCAGTTTCTCAGAAAGCTTCTTTCCAGTTTTGAACGGACGATATTTCCTTTTTCACCCTAGCCCTCTATGGGCTTCCAAATATCCCTTTGCCAATTCCACAAGAACAGCCTTAGCGAAAGGCTTCTTGAAGGGAAAGATGTAACTCTGTGAGATGAATTAACAGAACACAGAGCAGTTTCTCAGAAAGCTTCTTTCCAGTTTTGAACGGAAGATATTTCCTTTTTCACCATAGCCCTCTATGGGCTTCCAAATATCCCTTTGCCAATTCCACAAGAACAGCCTTAGCGAAAGGCTTCTTGAAGGGAAAGATGTAACTCTGTGAGATGAATTAACAGAATACAGAGAAGTTTCTCAGAAAGCTTCTTTCCAGTTTTGAAAGGAAGATATTTCCTTTTTCACCATAACCCTCTATGGGCTTCCAAATATCCCTTTGCCAATTCCACAAGAACAGCCTTAGCGAAAGGCTTCTTGAACGGAAAGATGTAACTCTGTGAGATGAATTAACAGAACACAGAGCAGTTTCTCAGAAAGCTTCTTTCCAGTTTTGAACGGAAGATATTTCCTTTTTCACCATAGCCCTCTATGGGCTTCCAAATATCCCTTTGCCAATTCCACAAGAACAGGCTTAGCGAAAGGCTTCTTGAAGGGAAAGATGTAACTCTGTGAGATGAATTAACAGAACACAGAGCAGTTTCTCAGAAAGCTTCTTTCCAGTTTTGAACGGAAGATATTTCCTTTTTCACCATAGCCCTCTATGGGCTTCCAAATATCCCTTTGCCAATTCCACAAGAACAGCCTTAGCGAAAGGCTTCTTGAAGGGAAAGATGTAACTCTGTGAGATGAATTAACAGAACACAGAGCAGTTTCTCAGAAAGCTTCTTTCCAGTTTTGAACGGAAGATATTTCCTTTTTCACCATAGCCCTCTATGGGCTTCCAAATATCCCTTTGCCAATTCCACAAGAACAGCCTTAGCGAAAGGCTTCTTGAAGGGAAAGATGTAACTCTGTGAGATGAATTAACAGAACACAGAGAAGTTTCTCAGAAAGCTTCTTTCCAGTTTTGAAAGGAAGATATTTCCTTTTTCACCATAACCCTCTATGGGCTTCCAAATATCCCTTTGCCAATTCCACAAGAACAGCCTTAGCGAAAGGCTTCTTGAACGGAAAGATGTAACTCTGTGAGATGAATTAACAGAACACAGAGCAGTTTCTCAGAAAGCTTCTTTCCAGTTTTGAACGGAAGATATTTCCTTTTTCACCATAGCCCTCTATGGGGTTCCAAATATCCCTTTGCCAATTCCACAAGAACAGGCTTAGCGAAAGGCTTCTTGAAGGGAAAGATGTAACTCTGTGAGATGAATTAACAGAACACAGAGCAGTTTCTCAGAAAGCTTCTTTCCAGTTTTGAACGGAAGATATTTCCTTTTTCACCATAGCCCTCTATGGGCTTCCAAATATCCCTTTGCCAATTCCACAAGAACAGCCTTAGCGAAAGGCTTCTTGAAGTTAAAGATGTAACTCTGTGAGATGAATTAGCAGAACACAGAGCAGTTTCTCAGAAAGCTTCTTTCCAGTTTTGAACGGAAGATATTTCCTTTTTCACCATAGCCCTCTATGGGCTTTCAAATATCCCTTTGCCAATTCCACAAGAACAGCCTTAGAGAAAGGCTTCTTGAAGTTAAAGATGTAACTCTGTGAGATGAATTAACAGAACACAGAGCAGTTTCTCAGAAAGCTTCTTTCCAGTTTTGAACGAAAGATATTTCCTTTTTCACCATAGCCCTCTATGGGCTTCCAAATATCCCTTTGCCAATTCCACAACAACAGCCTTAGCGAAAGGCTTCTTGAAGGGAAAGATGTAACTCTGTGAGATGAATTAACAGAACATAGAACAGTTTCTCAGAAAGCTTCTTTCCAGTTTTGAACGGAAGATATTTCGTTTTTCTCCATAGCCCTCTATGGGCTTCCAAATATCCCTTTGCCAATTCCACAAGAACAGCCTTAGCGAAAGGCTTCTTGAAGTTAAAGATGTAACTCTGTGAGATGAATTAAAAGAACACAGAGCAGTTTCTCAGAAAGCTTCTTTCCAGTTTTGAACGGAAGATATTTCCTTTTTCACCATAGCCCTCTATGGGCTTCCAAATATCCCTTTGCCAATTCCACAAGAACAGCCTTAGCGAAAGGCTTCTTGAAGGGAAAGATGTAACTCTGTGAGATGAATTAACAGAACACAGAGCAGTTTCTCAGAAAGCTTCTTTCCAGTTTTGAACGGAAGATATTTCGTTTTTCACCATAGCCCTCTATGGGCTTCCAAATATCCCTTTGCCAATTCCACAAGAACAGCCTTAGCGAAAGGCTTCTTGAAGGGAAAGGTGTAACTCTGTGAGATGAATTAACAGAACACAGAGCAGTTTCTCAGAAAGCTTCTTTCCAGTTTTGAACGGAAGATATTTCCTTTTTCACCATAGCCCTCTATGGGCTTCCAAATATCCCTTTGCCAATTCCACAACAACAGCCTTAGCGAAAGGCTTCTTGAAGGGAAAGATGTAACTCTGTGAGATGAATTAACAGAACACAGAGCAGTTTCTCAGAAAGCTTCTTTCCAGTTTTGAACGGAAGATATTTCCTTTTTCTCCATAGCCCTCTATGGGCTTCCAAATATCCCTTTGCCAATTCCACAACAACAGCCTTAGAGAAAGGCTTCTTGAAGTTAAAGATGTAACTCTGTGAGATGAATTTACAGAACACATAGCAGTTTCTCAGAAAGCTTCTTTCCAGTTTTGAACGGAAGATATTTCCTTTTTCACCATAGCCCTCTATGGGCTTCCAAATATCCCTTTGCCAATTCCACAAGAACAGCCTTAGCGAAAGGCTTCTTGAAGGGAAAGATGTAACTCTGTGAGATGAATTAACAGAACACAGAGCAGTTTCTCAGAAAGCTTCTTTCCAGTTTTGAACGGAAGATATTTCCTTTTTCACCATAGCCCTCTATGGGCTTCCAAATATCCCTTTGCCAATTCCACAAGAACAGCCTTAGCGAAAGGCTTCTTGAATTTAAAGATGTAACTCTGTGAGATGAATTAACAGAACACAGAGCAGTTTCTCAGAAAGCTTCTTTCCAGTTTTGAACGGAAGATATTTCCTTTTTCACCATAGCCCTCTATGGGCTTCCAAATATCCCTTTGCCAATTCCACAAGAACAGCCTTAGCGAAAGGCTTCTTGAAGGGAAAGGTGTAACTCTGTGAGATGAATTAACAGAACACAGAGCAGTTTCTCAGAAAGCTTCTTTCCAGTTTTGAACGGAAGATATTTCCTTTTTCACCATAGCCCTCTATGGGCTTCCAAATATCCCTTTGCCAATTCCACAACAACAGCCTTAGCGAAAGGCTTCTTGAAGGGAAAGATGTAACTCTGTGAGATGAATTAACAGAACACAGAGCAGTTTCTCAGAAAGCTTCTTTCCAGTTTTGAACGGAAGATATTTCCTTTTTCACCATAGCCCTCTATTGGCTTCCAAATATCCCTTTGCCAATTCCACAACAACAGCCTTAGAGAAAGGCTTCTTGAAGTTAAAGATGTAACTCTGTGAGATGAATTAACAGAACACATAGCAGTTTCTCAGAAAGCTTCTTTCCAGTTTTGAACGGAAGATATTTCCTTTTTCACCATAGCCCTCTATGGGCTTCCAAATATCCCTTTGCCAATTCCACAAGAACAGCCTTAGCGAAAGGCTTCTTGAAGTTAAAGATGTAACTCTGTGAGATGAATTAACAGAACACAGAGCAGTTTCTCAGAAAGCTTCTTTCCAGTTTTGAACGAAAAATATTTCCTTTTTCACCATAGCCCTCTATGGGCTTCCAAATATCCCTTTGCCAATTCCACAACAACAGCCTTAGCGAAAGGCTTCTTGAAGGGAAAGATGTAACTCTGTGAGATGAATTAACAGAACATAGAACAGTTTCTCAGAAAGCTTCTTTCCAGTTTTGAACGGAAGATATTTCCTTTTTCTCCATAGCCCTCTACGGGCTTCCAAATATCCCTTTGCCAATTCCACAAGAACAGCCTTAGCGAAAGGCTTCTTGAAGTTAAAGATGTAACTCTGTGAGATGAATTAACAGAACACAGAGCAGTTTCTCAGAAAGCTTCTTTCCAGTTTTGAACGGAAGATATTTCCTTTTTCACCATAGCCCTCTAAGGGCTTCCAAATATCCCTTTGCCAATTCCACAAGAACAGCCTTAGCGAAAGGCTTCTTGAAGGGAAAGATGTAACTCTGTGAGATGAATTAACAGAACACAGAGCAGTTTCTCAGAAAGCTTCTTTCCAGTTTTGAACGGAAGATATTTCCTTTTTCACCATAGCCCTCTATGGGCTTCCAAATATCCCTTTGCCAATTCCACAAGAACAGACTTAGCGAAAGGCTTCTTGAAGGGAAAGATGTAACTCTGTGAGATGAATTAACAGAACACAGAGCAGTTTCTCAGAAAGCTTCTTTCCAGTTTTGAACGAAAGATATTTCCTTTTTCACCATAACCCTCTATGGGCTTCCAAATATCCCTTTGCCAATTCCACAACAACAGCCTTAGCGAAAGGCTTCTTGAAGGGAAAGATGTAACTCTGTGAGATGAATTAACAGAACATAGGACAGTTTCTCAGAAAGCTTCTTTCCAGTTTTGAACGGAAGATATTTCCTTTTTCTCCATAGCCCTCTATGGGCTTCCAAATATCCCTTTGCCAATTCCACAAGAACAGCCTTAGCGAAAGGCTTCTTGAAGTTAAAGATGTAACTCTGTGAGATGAATTAACAGAACACAGAGCAGTTTCTCAGAAAGCTTCTTTCCAGTTTTGAACGGAAGATATTTCCTTTTTCACCATAGCCCTCTATGGGCTTCCAAATATCCCTTTGCCAATTCCACAAGAACAGCCTTAGCGAAAGGCTTCTTGAAGGGAAAGATGTAACTCTGTGAGATAAATTAACAGAACACAGAGCAGTTTCTCAGAAAGCTTCTTTCCAGTTTTGAACGGAAGATATTTCCTTTTTCACCATAGGCCTCTATGGGCTTCCAAATATCCCTTTGCCAGTTCCACAAAAACAGCCTTAGCGAAAGGCTTCTTGAAGTTAAAGATGTAACTCTGTGAGATGAATTAACAGAACACAGAGCAGTTTCTCAGAAAGCTTCTTTCCAGTTTTGAACGGAAGATATTTCCTTTTTCACCATAGCCCTCTATGGGCTTCCAAATATCCCTTTGCCAATTCCACAAGAACAGCCTTAGCGAAAGGCTTCTTGAAGGGAAAGATGTAACTCTGTGAGATGAATTAACAGAACACAGAGCAGTTTCTCAGAATGCTTCTTTCCAGTTTTGAACGGAAGATATTTCCTTTTTCACCATAGCCCTGTAAGGGCTTCCAAATATCCCTTTGCCAATTCCACAAGAACAGCCTTAGCGAAAGGCTTCTTGAAGGGAAAGATGTAACTCTGTGAGATGAATTAACAGAACACAGAGCAGTTTCTCAGAAAGCTTCTTTCCAGTTTTGAACGGAAGATATTTCCTTTTTCACCATAGCCCTCTATGGGCTTCCAAATATCCCTTTGCCAATTCCACAAGAACAGCCTTAGCGAAAGGCTTCTTGAAGGGAAAGATGTAACTCTGTGAGATGAATTTACAGAACACAGAGCAGTTTCTCAGAAAGCTTCTTTCCAGTTTTGAACGGAAGATATTTCCTTTTTCACCATAGCCCTCTATGGGCTTCCAAATATCCCTTTGCCAATTCCACAAGAAGAGCCTTAGCGAAAGGCTTCTTGAAGTTAAAGATGTAACTCTGTGAGATGAATTAACAGAACACAGAGCAGTTTCTCAGAAAGCTTCTTTCCAGTTTTGAACGAAAGATATTTCCTTTTTCACCATAGCCCTCTATGGGCTTCCAAATATCCCTTTGCCAATTCCACAAGAACAGCCTTAGCGAAAGGCTTCTTGAAGGGAAAGATGTAACTCTGTGAGATGAATTAACAGAACATAGAACAGTTTCTCAGAAAGCTTCTTTCCAGTTTTGAACGGAAGATATTTCCTTTTTCTCCATAGCCCTCTATGGGCTTCCAAATATCCCTTTGCCAATTCCGCAAGAACAGCCTTAGCGAAAGGCTTCTTGAAGGGAAAGATGTAACTCTGTGAGATGAATTAACAGAACACAGAGCAGTTTCTCAGAAAGCTTCTTTCCAGTTTTGAACGGAAGATATTTCCTTTTTCACCATAACCCTCTATGGGCTTCCAAATATCCCTTTGCCAATTCCACAAGAACAGCCTTAGCGAAAGGCTTCTTGAAGGGAAAGATGTAACTCTGTGAGATGAATTAACAGAACACAGAGCAGTTTCTCAGAAAGCTTCTTTCCAGTTTTGATCGGAAGATATTTCCTTTTTCACCATAGCCCTCTATGGGCTTCCAAATATCCCTTTGCCAATTCCACAAGAACAGCCTTAGCGAAAGGCTTCTTGAAGTTAAAGATGTAACTCTGTGAGATGAATTAACAGAACACAGAGCAGTTTCTCAGAAAGCTTCTTTCCAGTTTTGAACGGACGATATTTCCTTTTTCACCCTAGCCCTCTATGGGCTTCCAAATATCCCTTTGCCAATTCCACAAGAACAGCCTTAGCGAAAGGCTTCTTGAAGGGAAAGATGTAACTCTGTGAGATGAATTAACAGAACACAGAGCAGTTTCTCAGAAAGCTTCTTTCCAGTTTTGAACGGAAGATATTTCCTTTTTCACCATAACCCTCTATGGGCTTCCAAATATCCCTTTGCCAATTCCACAAGAACAGCCTTAGCGAAAGGCTTCTTGAAGGGAAAGATGTAACTCTGTGAGATGAATTAACAGAACACAGAGAAGTTTCTCAGAAAGCTTCTTTCCAGTTTTGAAAGGAAGATATTTCCTTTTTCACCATAACCCTCTATGGGCTTCCAAATATCCCTTTGCCAATTCCACAAGAACAGCCTTAGCGAAAGGCTTCTTGAACGGAAAGATGTAACTCTGTGAGATGAATTAACAGAACACAGAGCAGTTTCTCAGAAAGCTTCTTTCCAGTTTTGAACGGAAGATATTTCCTTTTTCACCATAGCCCTCTATGGGCTTCCAAATATCCCTTTGCCAATTCCACAAGAACAGGCTTAGCGAAAGGCTTCTTGAAGGGAAAGATGTAACTCTGTGAGATGAATTAACAGAACACAGAGCAGTTTCTCAGAAAGCTTCTTTCCAGTTTTGAACGGAAGATATTTCCTTTTTCACCATAGCCCTCTATGGGCTTCCAAATATCCCTTTGCCAATTTCACAAGAACAGCCTTAGCGAAAGGCTTCTTGAAGTTAAAGATGTAACTCTGTGAGATGAATTAGCAGAACACAGAGCAGTTTCTCAGAAAGCTTCTTTCCAGTTTTGAACGGAAGATATTTCCTTTTTCACCATAGCCCTCTATGGGCTTTCAAATATCCCTTTGCCAATTCCACAAGAACAGCCTTAGCGAAAGGCTTCTTGAAGTTAAAGATGTAACTCTGTGAGATGAATTAACAGAACACAGAGCAGTTTCTCAGAAAGCTTCTTTCCAGTTTTGAACGAAAGATATTTCCTTTTTCACCATAGCCCTCTATGGGCTTCCAAATATCCCTTTGCCAATTCCACAACAACAGCCTTAGCGAAAGGCTTCTTGAAGGGAAAGATGTAACTCTGTGAGATGAATTAACAGAACATAGAACAGTTTCTCAGAAAGCTTCTTTCCAGTTTTGAACGGAAGATATTTCGTTTTTCTCCATAGCCCTCTATGGGCTTCCAAATATCCCTTTGCCAATTCCACAAGAACAGCCTTAGCGAAAGGCTTCTTGAAGTTAAAGATGTAACTCTGTGAGATGAATTAAAAGAACACAGAGCAGTTTCTCAGAAAGCTTCTTTCCAGTTTTGAACGGAAGATATTTCGTTTTTCACCATAGCCCTCTATGGGCTTCCAAATATCCCTTTGCCAATTCCACAAGAACAGCCTTAGCGAAAGGCTTCTTGAAGGGAAAGGTGTAACTCTGTGAGATGAATTAACAGAACACAGAGCAGTTTCTCAGAAAGCTTCTTTCCAGTTTTGAACGAAAGATATTTTCTTTTTCACCATAGCCCTCTATGGGCTTCCAAATATCCCTTTGCCAATTCCACAAGAACAGCCTTAGCGAAAGGCTTCTTGAAGTTAAAGATGTAACTCTGTGAGATGAATTAACAGAACACAGAGCAGTTTCTCAGAAAGCTTCTTTCCAGTTTTGAACGGACGATATTTCCTTTTTCACCCTAGCCCTCTATGGGCTTCCAAATATCCCTTTGCCAATTCCACAAGAACAGCCTTAGCGAAAGGCTTCTTGAAGGGAAAGATGTAACTCTGTGAGATGAATTAACAGAACACAGAGCAGTTTCTCCGAAAGCTTCTTTCCAGTTTTGAACGGAAGATATTTCCTTTTTCACCATAGCCCTCTATGGGCTTCCAAATATCCCTTTGCCAATTCCACAAGAACAGCCTTAGCGAAAGGCTTCTTGAAGGGAAAGATGTAACTCTGTGAGATGAATTAACAGAACACAGAGAAGTTTCTCAGAAAGCTTCTTTCCAGTTTTGAAAGGAAGATATTTCCTTTTTCACCATAACCCTCTATGGGCTTCCAAATATCCCTTTGCCAATTCCACAAGAACAGCCTTAGCGAAAGGCTTCTTGAACGGAAAGATGTAACTCTGTGAGATGAATTAACAGAACACAGAGCAGTTTCTCAGAAAGCTTCTTTCCAGTTTTGAACGGAAGATATTTCCTTTTTCACCATAGCCCTCTATGGGCTTCCAAATATCCCTTTGCCAATTCCACAAGAACAGGCTTAGCGAAAGGCTTCTTGAAGGGAAAGATGTAACTCTGTGAGATGAATTAACAGAACACAGAGCAGTTTCTCAGAAAGCTTCTTTCCAGTTTTGAACGGAAGATATTTCCTTTTTCACCATAGCCCTCTATGGGCTTCCAAATATCCCTTTGCCAATTCCACAAGAACAGCCTTAGCGAAAGGCTTCTTGAAGTTAAAGATGTAACTCTGTGAGATGAATTAGCAGAACACAGAGCAGTTTCTCAGAAAGCTTCTTTCCAGTTTTGAACGGAAGATATTTCCTTTTTCACCATAGCCCTCTATGGGCTTCCAAATATCCCTTTGCCAATTCCACAAGAACAGCCTTAGCGAAAGGCTTCTTGAATTTAAAGATGTAACTCTGTGAGATGAATTAACAGAACACAGAGCAGTTTCTCAGAAAGCTTCTTTCCAGTTTTGAACGGAAGATATTTCCTTTTTCACCATAGCCCTCTATGGGCTTCCAAATATCCCTTTGCCAATTCCACAAGAACAGCCTTAGCGAAAGGCTTCTTGAAGGGAAAGGTGTAACTCTGTGAGATGAATTAACAGAACAGAGAGCAGTTTCTCAGAAAGCTTCTTTCCAGTTTTGAACGGAAGATATTTCCTTTTTCACCATAGCCCTCTATGGGCTTCCAAATATCCCTTTGCCAATTCCACAAGAACAGCCTTAGCGAAAGGCTTCTTGAAGGGAAAGATGTAACTCTGTGAGATGAATTAACAGAACACAGAGCAGTTTCTCAGAAAGCTTCTTTCCAGTTTTGAACGGAAGATATTTCCTTTTTCACCATAGCCCTCTATTGGCTTCCAAATATCCCTTTGCCAATTCCACAACAACAGCCTTAGAGAAAGGCTTCTTGAAGTTAAAGATGTAACTCTGTGAGATGAATTAACAGAACACATAGCAGTTTCTCAGAAAGCTTCTTTCCAGTTTTGAACGGAAGATATTTCCTTTTTCACCATAGCCCTCTATGGGCTTCCAAATATCCCTTTGCCAATTCCACAAGAACAGCCTTAGCGAAAGGCTTCTTGAAGTTAAAGATGTAACTCTGTGAGATGAATTAACAGAACACAGAGCAGTTTCTCAGAAAGCTTCTTTCCAGTTTTGAACGAAAGATATTTCCTTTTTCACCATAGCCCTCTATGGGCTTCCAAATATCCCTTTGCCAATTCCAAAACAACAGCCTTAGCGAAAGGCTTCTTGAAGGGAAAGATGTAACTCTGTGAGATGAATTAACAGAACATAGAACAGTTTCTCAGAAAGCTTCTTTCCAGTTTTGAACGGAAGATATTTCCTTTTTCTCCATAGCCCTCTACGGGCTTCCAAATATCCCTTTGCCAATTCCACAAGAACAGCCTTAGCGAAAGGCTTCTTGAAGTTAAAGATGTAACTCTGTGAGATGAATTAACAGAACACAGAGCAGTTTCTCAGAAAGCTTCTTTCCAGTTTTGAACGGAAGATATTTCCTTTTTCACCATAGCCCTCTAAGGGCTTCCAAATATCCCTTTGCCAATTCCACAAGAACAGGCTTAGCGAAAGGCTTCTTGAAGGGAAAGATGTAACTCTGTGAGATGAATTAACAGAACACAGAGCAGTTTCTCAGAAAGCTTCTTTCCAGTTTTGAACGGAAGATATTTCCTTTTTCACCATAGCCCTCTATGGGCTTCCAAATATCCCTTTGCCAATTCCACAAGAACAGACTTAGCGAAAGGCTTCTTGAAGGGAAAGATGTAACTCTGTGAGATGAATTAACAGAACACAGAGCAGTTTCTCAGAAAGCTTCTTTCCAGTTTTGAACGAAAGATATTTCCTTTTTCACCATAGCCCTCTATGGGCTTCCAAATATCCCTTTGCCAATTCCACAAGAACAGCCTTAGCGAAAGGCTTCTTGAAGGGAAAGATGTAACTCTGTGAGATGAATTAACAGAACATAGGACAGTTTCTCAGAAAGCTTCTTTCCAGTTTTGAACGGAAGATATTTCCTTTTTCTCCATAGCCCTCTATGGGCTTCCAAATATCCCTTTGCCAATTCCACAAGAACAGCCTTAGCGAAAGGCTTCTTGAAGTTAAAGATGTAACTCTGTGAGATGAATTAACAGAACACAGAGCAGTTTCTCAGAAAGCTTCTTTCCAGTTTTGAACGGAAGATATTTCCTTTTTCACCATAGCCCTCTATGGGCTTCCAAATATCCCTTTGCCAATTCCACAAGAACAGCCTTAGCGAAAGGCTTCTTGAAGGGAAAGATGTAACTCTGTGAGATAAATTAACAGAACACAGAGCAGTTTCTCAGAAAGCTTCTTTCCAGTTTTGAACGGAAGATATTTCCTTTTTCACCATAGGCCTCTATGGGCTTCCAAATATCCCTTTGCCAGTTCCACAAAAACAGCCTTAGCGAAAGGCTTCTTGAAGTTAAAGATGTAACTCTGTGAGATGAATTAACCGAACACAGAGCAGTTTCTCAGAAAGCTTCTTTCCAGTTTTGAACGGAAGATATTTCCTTTTTCACCATAGCCCTCTATGGGCTTCCAAATATCCCTTTGCCAATTCCACAAGAACAGCCTTAGCGAAAGGCTTCTTGAAGGGAAAGATGTAACTCTGTGAGATGAATTAACAGAACACAGAGCAGTTTCTCAGAATGCTTCTTTCCAGTTTTGAACGGAAGATATTTCCTTTTTCACCATAGCCCTGTAAGGGCTTCCAAATATCCCTTTGCCAATTCCACAAGAACAGCCTTAGCGAAAGGCTTCTTGAAGGGAAAGATGTAACTCTGTGAGATGAATTAACAGAACACAGAGCAGTTTCTCAGAAAGCTTCTTTCCAGTTTTGAACGGAAGATATTTCCTTTTTCACCATAGCCCTCTATGGGCTTCCAAATATCCCTTTGCCAATTCCACAAGAACAGCCTTAGCGAAAGGCTTCTTGAAGGGAAAGATGTAACTCTGTGAGATGAATTTACAGAACACAGAGCAGTTTCTCAGAAAGCTTCTTTCCAGTTTTGAACGGAAGATATTTCCTTTTTCACCATAGCCCTCTATGGGCTTCCAAATATCCCTTTGCCAATTCCACAAGAACAGGCTTAGCGAAAGGCTTCTTGAAGGGAAAGATGTAACTCTGTGAGATGAATTAACAGAACATAGAACAGTTTCTCAGAAAGCTTCTTTCCAGTTTTGAACGGAAGATATTCCCTTTTTCTCCATAGCCCTCTATGGGCTTCCAAATATCCCTTTGCCCATTCCCCAAGAACAGCCTTAGCGAAAGGCTTCTTGAAGTTAAAGATGTAACTCTGTGAGATGAATTAACAGAACACAGAGCAGTTTCTCAGAAAGCTTCTTTCCAGTTTTGAACGGAAGATATTTCCTTTTTCACCATAGCCCTCTATGGGCTTCCAAATATCCCTTTGCCAATTCCACAAGAACAGCCTTAGCGAAAGGCTTCTTGAAGGGAAAGTTTTAACTCTGTGAGATGAATTAACAGAACACAGAGCAGTTTCTCAGAAAGCTTCTTTCCAGTTTTGAACGGAAGATATTTCCTTTTTCACCATAGCCCTCTAAGGGCTTCCAAATATCCCTTTGCCAATTCCACAAGAAGAGCCTTAGCGAAAGGCTTCTTGAAGTTAAAGATGTAACTCTGTGAGATGAATTAACAGAACACAGAGCAGTTTCTCAGAAAGCTTCTTTCCAGTTTTGAACGAAAGATATTTCCTTTTTCACCATAGCCCTCTATGGGCTTCCAAATATCCCTTTGCCAATTCCACAAGAACAGCCTTAGCGAAAGGCTTCTTGAAGGGAAAGATGTAACTCTGTGAGATGAATTAACAGAACATAGAACAGTTTCTCAGAAAGCTTCTTTCCAGTTTTGAACGGAAGATATTTCCTTTTTCTCCATAGCCCTCTATGGGCTTCCAAATATCCCTTTGCCAATTCCACAAGAACAGCCTTAGCGAAAGGCTTCTTGAAGTTAAAGATGTAACTCTGTGAGATGAATTAACAGAACACAGAGCAGTTTCTCAGAAAGCTTCTTTCCAGTTTTGAACGGACGATATTTCCTTTTTCACTCTAGCCCTCTATGGGCTTCCAAATATCCCTTTGCCAATTCCAGAAGAACAGCCTTAGCGAAAGGCTTCTTGAAGGGAAAGATGTAACTCTGTGAGATGAATTAACAGAACACAGAGCAGTTTCTCAGAAAGCTTCTTTCCAGTTTTGAACGGAAGATATTTCCTTTTTCACCATAGCCCTCTATGGGCTTCCAAATATCCCTTTGCCAATTCCGCAAGAACAGCCTTAGCGAAAGGCTTCTTGAAGGGAAAGATGTAACTCTGTGAGATGAATTAACAGAACACAGAGCAGTTTCTCAGAAAGCTTCTTTCCAGTTTTGAACGGAAGATATTTCCTTTTTCACCATAACCCTCTATGGGCTTCCAAATATCCCTTTGCCAATTCCACAAGAACAGCCTTAGCGAAAGGCTTCTTGAAGGGAAAGATGTAACTCTGTGAGATGAATTAACAGAACACAGAGCAGTTTCTCAGAAAGCTTCTTTCCAGTTTTGATCGGAAGATATTTCCTTTTTCACCATAGCCCTCTATGGGCTTCCAAATATCCCTTTGCCAATTCCACAAGAACAGCCTTAGCGAAAGGCTTCTTGAAGTTAAAGATGTAACTCTGTGAGATGAATTAACAGAACACAGAGCAGTTTCTCAGAAAGCTTCTTTCCAGTTTTGAACGGACGATATTTCCTTTTTCACCCTAGCCCTCTATGGGCTTCCAAATATCCCTTTGCCAATTCCACAAGAACAGCCTTAGCGAAAGGCTTCTTGAAGGGAAAGATGTAACTCTGTGAGATGAATTAACAGAACACAGAGCAGTTTCTCAGAAAGCTTCTTTCCAGTTTTGAACGGAAGATATTTCCTTTTTCACCATAGCCCTCTATGGGCTTCCAAATATCCCTTTGCCAATTCCACAAGAACAGCCTTAGCGAAAGGCTTCTTGAAGGGAAAGATGTAACTCTGTGAGATGAATTAACAGAACACAGAGAAGTTTCTCAGAAAGCTTCTTTCCAGTTTTGAAAGGAAGATATTTCCTTTTTCACCATAACCCTCCATGGGCTTCCAAATATCCCTTTGCCAATTCCACAAGAACAGCCTTAGCGAAAGGCTTCTTGAAGTTAAAGATGTAACTCTGTGAGATGAATTAACAGAACACAGAGCAGTTTCTCAGAAAGCTTCTTTCCAGTTTTGAACGGAAGATATTTCCTTTTTCACCATAGCCCTCTATGGGCTTCCAAATATCCCTTTGCCAATTCCACAAGAACAGGCTTAGCGAAAGGCTTCTTGAAGGGAAAGATGTAACTCTGTGAGATGAATTAACAGAACACAGAGCAGTTTCTCAGAAAGCTTCTTTCCAGTTTTGAACGGAAGATATTTCCTTTTTCACCATAGCCCTCTATGGGCTTCCAAATATCCCTTTGCCAATTCCACAAGAACAGCCTTAGCGAAAGGCTTCTTGAAGTTAAAGATGTAACTCTGTGAGATGAATTAGCAGAACACAGAGCAGTTTCTCAGAAAGCTTCTTTCCAGTTTTGAACGGAAGATATTTCCTTTTTCACCATAGCCCTCTATGGGCTTTCAAATATCCCTTTGCCAATTCCACAAGAACAGCCTTAGCGAAAGGCTTCTTGAAGTTAAAGATGTAACTCTGTGAGATGAATTAACAGAACACAGAGCAGTTTCTCAGAAAGCTTCTTTCCAGTTTTGAACGAAAGATATTTCCTTTTTCACCATAGCCCTCTATGGGCTTCCAAATATCCCTTTGCCAATTCCACAACAACAGCCTTAGCGAAAGGCTTCTTGAAGGGAAAGATGTAACTCTGTGAGATGAATTAACAGAACATAGAACAGTTTCTCAGAAAGCTTCTTTCCAGTTTTGAACGGAAGATATTTCGTTTTTCTCCATAGCCCTCTATGGGCTTCCAAATATCCCTTTGCCAATTCCACAAGAACAGCCTTAGCGAAAGGCTTCTTGAAGTTAAAGATGTAACTCTGTGAGATGAATTAAAAGAACACAGAGCAGTTTCTCAGAAAGCTTCTTTCCAGTTTTGAACGGAAGATATTTCCTTTTTCACCATAGCCGTCTATGGGCTTCCAAATATCCCTTTGCCAATTCCACAAGAACAGCCTTAGCGAAAGGCTTCTTGAAGGGAAAGATGTAACTCTGTGAGATGAATTAACAGAACACAGAGCAGTTTCTCAGAAAGCTTCTTTCCAGTTTTGAACGGAAGATATTTCGTTTTTCACCATAGCCCTCTATGGGCTTCCAAATATCCCTTTGCCAATTCCACAAGAACAGCCTTAGCGAAAGGCTTCTTGAAGGGAAAGGTGTAACTCTGTGAGATGAATTAACAGAACACAGAGCAGTTTCTCAGAAAGCTTCTTTCCAGTTTTGAACGGAAGATATTTCCTTTTTCACCATAGCCCTCTATGGGCTTCCAAATATCCCTTTGCCAATTCCACAAGAACAGCCTTAGCGAAAGGCTTCTTGAAGGGAAAGATGTAACTCTGTGAGATGAATTAACAGAACACAGAGCAGTTTCTCAGAAAGCTTCTTTCCAGTTTTGAACGGAAGATATTTCCTTTTTCTCCATAGCCCTCTATGGGCTTCCAAATATCCCTTTGCCAATTCCACAACAACAGCCTTAGAGAAAGGCTTCTTGAAGTTAAAGATGTAACTCTGTGAGATGAATTTACAGAACACATAGCAGTTTCTCAGAAAGCTTCTTTCCAGTTTTGAACGGAAGATATTTCCTTTTTCACCATAGCCCTCTATGGGCTTGCAAATATCCCTTTGCCAATTCCACAAGAACAGCCTTAGCGAAAGGCTTCTTGAAGGGAAAGATGTAACTCTGTGAGATGAATTAACAGAACACAGAGCAGTTTCTCAGAAAGCTTCTTTCCAGTTTTGAACGGAAGATATTTCCTTTTTCACCATAGCCCTCTATGGGCTTCCAAATATCCCTTTGCCAATTCCACAAGAACAGCCTTAGCGAAAGGCTTCTTGAATTTAAAGATGTAACTCTGTGAGATGAATTAACAGAACACAGAGCAGTTTCTCAGAAAGCTTCTTTCCAGTTTTGAACGGAAGATATTTCCTTTTTCACCATAGCCCTCTATGGGCTTCCAAATATCCCTTTGCCAATTCCACAAGAACAGCCTTAGCGAAAGGCTTCTTGAAGGGAAAGGTGTAACTCTGTGAGATGAATTAACAGAACACAGAGCAGTTTCTCAGAAAGCTTCTTTCCAGTTTTGAACGGAAGATATTTCCTTTTTCACCATAGCCCTCTATGGGCTTCCAAATATCCCTTTGCCAATTCCACAACAACAGCCTTAGCGAAAGGCTTCTTGAAGGGAAAGATGTAACTCTGTGAGATGAATTAACAGAACACAGAGCAGTTTCTCAGAAAGCTTCTTTCCAGTTTTGAACGGAAGATATTTCCTTTTTCACCATAGCCCTCTATTGGCTTCCAAATATCCCTTTGCCAATTCCACAACAACAGCCTTAGAGAAAGGCTTCTTGAAGTTAAAGATGTAACTCTGTGAGATGAATTAACAGAACACATAGCAGTTTCTCAGAAAGCTTCTTTCCAGTTTTGAACGGAAGATATTTCCTTTTTCACCATAGCCCTCTATGGGCTTCCAAATATCCCTTTGCCAATTCCACAAGAACAGCCTTAGCGAAAGGCTTCTTGAAGTTAAAGATGTAACTCTGTGAGATGAATTAACAGAACACAGAGCAGTTTCTCAGAAAGCTTCTTTCCAGTTTTGAACGAAAGATATTTCCTTTTTCACCATAGCCCTCTATGGGCTTCCAAATATCCCTTTGCCAATTCCACAACAACAGCCTTAGCGAAAGGCTTCTTGAAGGGAAAGATGTAACTCTGTGAGATGAATTAACAGAACATAGAACATTTTCTCAGAAAGCTTCTTTCCAGTTTTGAACGGAAGATATTTCCTTTTTCTCCATAGCCCTCTACGGGCTTCCAAATATCCCTTTGCCAATTCCACAAGAACAGCCTTAGCGAAAGGCTTCTTGAAGTTAAAGATGTAACTCTGTGAGATGAATTAACAGAACACAGAGCAGTTTCTCAGAAAGCTTCTTTCCAGTTTTGAACGGAAGATATTTCCTTTTTCACCATAGCCCTCTAAGGGCTTCCAAATATCCCTTTGCCAATTCCACAAGAACAGGCTTAGCGAAAGGCTTCTTGAAGGGAAAGATGTAACTCTGTGAGATGAATTAACAGAACACAGAGCAGTTTCTCAGAAAGCTTCTTTCCAGTTTTGAACGGAAGATATTTCCTTTTTCACCATAGCCCTCTATGGGCTTCCAAATATCCCTTTGCCAATTCCACAAGAACAGACTTAGCGAAAGGCTTCTTGAAGGGAAAGATGTAACTCTGTGAGATGAATTAACAGAACACAGAGCAGTTTCTCAGAAAGCTTCTTTCCAGTTTTGAACGAAAGATATTTCCTTTTTCACCATAGCCCTCTATGGGCTTCCAAATATCCCTTTGCCAATTCCACAACAACAGCCTTAGCGAAAGGCTTCTTGAAGGGAAAGTTGTAACTCTGTGAGATGAATTAACAGAACATAGGGCAGTTTCTCAGAAAGCTTCTTTCCAGTTTTGAACGGAAGATATTTCCTTTTTCTCCATAGCCCTCTATGGGCTTCCAAATATCCCTTTGCCAATTCCACAAGAACAGCCTTAGCGAAAGGCTTCTTGAAGTTAAAGATGTAACTCTGTGAGATGAATTAACAGAACACAGAGCAGTTTCTCAGAAAGCTTCTTTCCAGTTTTGAACGGAAGATATTTCCTTTTTCACCATAGCCCTCTATGGGCTTCCAAATATCCCTTTGCCAATTCCACAAGAACAGCCTTAGCGAAAGGCTTCTTGAAGGGAAAGATGTAACTCTGTGAGATAAATTAACAGAACACAGAGCAGTTTCTCAGAAAGCTTCTTTCCAGTTTTGAACGGAAGATATTTCCTTTTTCACCATAGGCCTCTATGGGCTTCCAAATATCCCTTTGCCAGTTCCACAAAAACAGCCTTAGCGAAAGGCTTCTTGAAGTTAAAGATGTAACTCTGTGAGATGAATTAACAGAACACAGAGCAGTTTCTCAGAAAGCTTCTTTCCAGTTTTGAACGGAAGATATTTCCTTTTTCACCATAGCCCTCTATGGGCTTCCAAATATCCCTTTGCCAATTCCACAAGAACAGCCTTAGCGAAAGGCTTCTTGAAGTTAAAGATGTAACTCTGTGAGATGAATTAAAAGAACACAGAGCAGTTTCTCAGAAAGCTTCTTTCCAGTTTTGAACGGAAGATATTTCCTTTTTCACCATAGCCCTCTATGGGCTTCCAAATATCCCTTTGCCAATTCCACAAGAACAGCCTTAGCGAAAGGCTTCTTGAAGGGAAAGATGTAACTCTGTGAGATGAATTAACAGAACACAGAGCAGTTTCTCAGAAAGCTTCTTTCCAGTTTTGAACGGAAGATATTTCGTTTTTCACCATAGCCCTCTATGGGCTTCCAAATATCCCTTTGCCAATTCCACAAGAACAGCCTTAGCGAAAGGCTTCTTGAAGGGAAAGGTGTAACTCTGTGAGATGAATTAACAGAACACAGAGCAGTTTCTCAGAAAGCTTCTTTCCAGTTTTGAACGGAAGATATTTCCTTTTTCACCATAGCCCTCTATGGGCTTCCAAATATCCCTTTGCCAATTCCACAAGAACAGCCTTAGCGAAAGGCTTCTTGAAGGGAAAGATGTAACTCTGTGAGATGAATTAACAGAACACAGAGCAGTTTCTCAGAAAGCTTCTTTCCAGTTTTGAACGGAAGATATTTCCTTTTTCTCCATAGCCCTCTATGGGCTTCCAAATATCCCTTTGCCAATTCCACAACAACAGCCTTAGAGAAAGGCTTCTTGAAGTTAAAGATGTAACTCTGTGAGATGAATTTACAGAACACATAGCAGTTTCTCAGAAAGCTTCTTTCCAGTTTTGAACGGAAGATATTTCCTTTTTCACCATAGCCCTCTATGGGCTTGCAAATATCCCTTTGCCAATTCCACAAGAACAGCCTTAGCGAAAGGCTTCTTGAAGGGAAAGATGTAACTCTGTGAGATGAATTAACAGAACACAGAGCAGTTTCTCAGAAAGCTTCTTTCCAGTTTTGAACGGAAGATATTTCCTTTTTCACCATAGCCCTCTATGGGCTTCCAAATATCCCTTTGCCAATTCCACAAGAACAGCCTTAGCGAAAGGCTTCTTGAATTTAAAGATGTAACTCTGTGAGATGAATTAACAGAACACAGAGCAGTTTCTCAGAAAGCTTCTTTCCAGTTTTGAACGGAAGATATTTCCTTTTTCACCATAGCCCTCTATGGGCTTCCAAATATCCCTTTGCCAATTCCACAAGAACAGCCTTAGCGAAAGGCTTCTTGAAGGGAAAGGTGTAACTCTGTGAGATGAATTAACAGAACACAGAGCAGTTTCTCAGAAAGCTTCTTTCCAGTTTTGAACGGAAGATATTTCCTTTTTCACCATAGCCCTCTATGGGCTTCCAAATATCCCTTTGCCAATTCCACAACAACAGCCTTAGCGAAAGGCTTCTTGAAGGGAAAGATGTAACTCTGTGAGATGAATTAACAGAACACAGAGCAGTTTCTCAGAAAGCTTCTTTCCAGTTTTGAACGGAAGATATTTCCTTTTTCACCATAGCCCTCTATTGGCTTCCAAATATCCCTTTGCCAATTCCACAACAACAGCCTTAGAGAAAGGCTTCTTGAAGTTAAAGATGTAACTCTGTGAGATGAATTAACAGAACACATAGCAGTTTCTCAGAAAGCTTCTTTCCAGTTTTGAACGGAAGATATTTCCTTTTTCACCATAGCCCTCTATGGGCTTCCAAATATCCCTTTGCCAATTCCACAAGAACAGCCTTAGCGAAAGGCTTCTTGAAGTTAAAGATGTAACTCTGTGAGATGAATTAACAGAACACAGAGCAGTTTCTCAGAAAGCTTCTTTCCAGTTTTGAACGAAAGATATTTCCTTTTTCACCATAGCCCTCTATGGGCTTCCAAATATCCCTTTGCCAATTCCACAACAACAGCCTTAGCGAAAGGCTTCTTGAAGGGAAAGATGTAACTCTGTGAGATGAATTAACAGAACATAGAACATTTTCTCAGAAAGCTTCTTTCCAGTTTTGAACGGAAGATATTTCCTTTTTCTCCATAGCCCTCTACGGGCTTCCAAATATCCCTTTGCCAATTCCACAAGAACAGCCTTAGCGAAAGGCTTCTTGAAGTTAAAGATGTAACTCTGTGAGATGAATTAACAGAACACAGAGCAGTTTCTCAGAAAGCTTCTTTCCAGTTTTGAACGGAAGATATTTCCTTTTTCACCATAGCCCTCTAAGGGCTTCCAAATATCCCTTTGCCAATTCCACAAGAACAGGCTTAGCGAAAGGCTTCTTGAAGGGAAAGATGTAACTCTGTGAGATGAATTAACAGAACACAGAGCAGTTTCTCAGAAAGCTTCTTTCCAGTTTTGAACGGAAGATATTTCCTTTTTCACCATAGCCCTCTATGGGCTTCCAAATATCCCTTTGCCAATTCCACAAGAACAGACTTAGCGAAAGGCTTCTTGAAGGGAAAGATGTAACTCTGTGAGATGAATTAACAGAACACAGAGCAGTTTCTCAGAAAGCTTCTTTCCAGTTTTGAACGAAAGATATTTCCTTTTTCACCATAGCCCTCTATGGGCTTCCAAATATCCCTTTGCCAATTCCACAACAACAGCCTTAGCGAAAGGCTTCTTGAAGGGAAAGTTGTAACTCTGTGAGATGAATTAACAGAACATAGGGCAGTTTCTCAGAAAGCTTCTTTCCAGTTTTGAACGGAAGATATTTCCTTTTTCTCCATAGCCCTCTATGGGCTTCCAAATATCCCTTTGCCAATTCCACAAGAACAGCCTTAGCGAAAGGCTTCTTGAAGTTAAAGATGTAACTCTGTGAGATGAATTAACAGAACACAGAGCAGTTTCTCAGAAAGCTTCTTTCCAGTTTTGAACGGAAGATATTTCCTTTTTCACCATAGCCCTCTATGGGCTTCCAAATATCCCTTTGCCAATTCCACAAGAACAGCCTTAGCGAAAGGCTTCTTGAAGGGAAAGATGTAACTCTGTGAGATAAATTAACAGAACACAGAGCAGTTTCTCAGAAAGCTTCTTTCCAGTTTTGAACGGAAGATATTTCCTTTTTCACCATAGGCCTCTATGGGCTTCCAAATATCCCTTTGCCAGTTCCACAAAAACAGCCTTAGCGAAAGGCTTCTTGAAGTTAAAGATGTAACTCTGTGAGATGAATTAACAGAACACAGAGCAGTTTCTCAGAAAGCTTCTTTCCAGTTTTGAACGGAAGATATTTCCTTTTTCACCATAGCCCTCTATGGGCTTCCAAATATCCCTTTGCCAATTCCACAAGAACAGCCTTAGCGAAAGGCTTCTTGAAGGGAAAGATGTAACTCTGTGAGATGAATTAACAGAACACAGAGCAGTTTCTCAGAATGCTTCTTTCCAGTTTTGAACGGAAGATATTTCCTTTTTCACCATAGCCCTGTAAGGGCTTCCAAATATCCCTTTGCCAATTCCACAAGAACAGCCTTAGCGAAAGGCTTCTTGAAGGGAAAGATGTAACTCTGTGAGATGAATTAACAGAACACAGAGCAGTTTCTCAGAAAGCTTCTTTCCAGTTTTGAACGGACGATATTTCCTTTTTCACTCTAGCCCTCTATGGGCTTCCAAATATCCCTTTGCCAATTCCACAAGAACAGCCTTAGCGAAAGGCTTCTTGAAGGGAAAGATGTAACTCTGTGAGATGAATTAACAGAACACAGAGCAGTTTCTCAGAAAGCTTCTTTCCAGTTTTGAACGGAAGATATTTCCTTTTTCACCATAGCCCTCTATGGGCTTCCAAATATCCCTTTGCCAATTCCGCAAGAACAGCCTTAGCGAAAGGCTTCTTGAAGGGAAAGATGTAACTCTGTGAGATGAATTAACAGAACACAGAGCAGTTTCTCAGAAAGCTTCTTTCCAGTTTTGAACGGAAGATATTTCCTTTTTCACCATAACCCTCTATGGGCTTCCAAATATCCCTTTGCCAATTCCACAAGAACAGCCTTAGCGAAAGGCTTCTTGAAGGGAAAGATGTAACTCTGTGAGATGAATTAACAGAACACAGAGAAGTTTCTCAGAAAGCTTCTTTCCAGTTTTGATCGGAAGATATTTCCTTTTTCACCATAGCCCTCTATGGGCTTCCAAATATCCCTTTGCCAATTCCACAAGAACAGCCTTAGCGAAAGGCTTCTTGAAGTTAAAGATGTAACTCTGTGAGATGAATTAACAGAACACAGAGCAGTTTCTCAGAAAGCTTCTTTCCAGTTTTGAACGGACGATATTTCCTTTTTCACCCTAGCCCTCTATGGGCTTCCAAATATCCCTTTGCCAATTCCACAAGAACAGCCTTAGCGAAAGGCTTCTTGAAGGGAAAGATGTAACTCTGTGAGATGAATTAACAGAACACAGAGCAGTTTCTCAGAAAGCTTCTTTCCAGTTTTGAACGGAAGATATTTCCTTTTTCACCATAGCCCTCTATGGGCTTCCAAATATCCCTTTGCCAATTCCACAAGAACAGCCTTAGCGAAAGGCTTCTTGAAGGGAAAGATGTAACTCTGTGAGATGAATTAACAGAACACAGAGAAGTTTCTCAGAAAGCTTCTTTCCAGTTTTGAAAGGAAGATATTTCCTTTTTCACCATAACCCTCTATGGGCTTCCAAATATCCCTTTGCCAATTCCACAAGAACAGCCTTAGCGAAAGGCTTCTTGAACGGAAAGATGTAACTCTGTGAGATGAATTAACAGAACACAGAGCAGTTTCTCAGAAAGCTTCTTTCCAGTTTTGAACGGAAGATATTTCCTTTTTCACCATAGCCCTCTATGGGCTTCCAAATATCCCTTTGCCAATTCCACAAGAACAGGCTTAGCGAAAGGCTTCTTGAAGGGAAAGATGTAACTCTGTGAGATGAATTAACAGAACACAGAGCAGTTTCTCAGAAAGCTTCTTTCCAGTTTTGAACGGAAGATATTTCCTTTTTCACCATAGCCCTCTATGGGCTTCCAAATATCCCTTTGCCAATTCCACAAGAACAGCCTTAGCGAAAGGCTTCTTGAAGTTAAAGATGTAACTCTGTGAGATGAATTAGCAGAAGACAGAGCAGTTTCTCAGAAAGCTTCTTTCCAGTTTTGAACGGAAGATATTTCCTTTTTCACCATAGCCCTCTATGGGCTTTCAAATATCCCTTTGCCAATTCCACAAGAACAGCCTTAGCGAAAGGCTTCTTGAAGTTAAAGATGTAACTCTGTGAGATGAATTAACAGAACACAGAGCAGTTTCTCAGAAAGCTTCTTTCCAGTTTTGAACGAAAGATATTTCCTTTTTCACCATAGCCCTCTATGGGCTTCCAAATATCCCTTTGCCAATTCCACAACAACAGCCTTAGCGAAAGGCTTCTTGAAGGGAAAGATGTAACTCTGTGAGATGAATTAACAGAACATAGAACAGTTTCTCAGAAAGCTTCTTTCCAGTTTTGAACGGAAGATATTTCGTTTTTCTCCATAGCCCTCTATGGGCTTCCAAATATCCCTTTGCCAATTCCACAAGAACAGCCTTAGCGAAAGGCTTCTTGAAGTTAAAGATGTAACTCTGTGAGATGAATTAAAAGAACACAGAGCAGTTTCTCAGAAAGCTTCTTTCCAGTTTTGAACGGAAGATATTTCCTTTTTCACCATAGCCCTCTATGGGCTTCCAAATATCCCTTTGCCAATTCCACAAGAACAGCCTTAGCGAAAGGCTTCTTGAAGGGAAAGATGTAACTCTGTGAGATGAATTAACAGAACACAGAGCAGTTTCTCAGAAAGCTTCTTTCCAGTTTTGAACGGAAGATATTTCGTTTTTCACCATAGCCCTCTATGGGCTTCCAAATATCCCTTTGCCAATTCCACAAGAACAGCCTTAGCGAAAGGCTTCTTGAAGGGAAAGGTGTAACTCTGTGAGATGAATTAACAGAACACAGAGCAGTTTCTCAGAAAGCTTCTTTCCAGTTTTGAACGGAAGATATTTCCTTTTTCACCATAGCCCTCTATGGGCTTCCAAATATCCCTTTGCCAATTCCACAAGAACAGCCTTAACGAAAGGCTTCTTGAAGGGAAAGATGTAACTCTGTGAGATGAATTAACAGAACACAGAGCAGTTTCTCAGAAAGCTTCTTTCCAGTTTTGAACGGAAGATATTTCCTTTTTCTCCATAGCCCTCTATGGGCTTCCAAATATCCCTTTGCCAATTCCACAACAACAGCCTTAGAGAAAGGCTTCTTGAAGTTAAAGATGTAACTCTGTGAGATGAATTTACAGAACACATAGCAGTTTCTCAGAAAGCTTCTTTCCAGTTTTGAACGGAAGATATTTCCTTTTTCACCATAGCCCTCTATGGGCTTCCAAATATCCCTTTGCCAATTCCACAAGAACAGCCTTAGCGAAAGGCTTCTTGAAGGGAAAGATGTAACTCTGTGAGATGAATTAACAGAACACAGAGCAGTTTCTCAGAAAGCTTCTTTCCAGTTTTGAACGGAAGATATTTCCTTTTTCACCATAGCCCTCTATGGGCTTCCAAATATCCCTTTGCCAATTCCACAAGAACAGCCTTAGCGAAAGGCTTCTTGAATTTAAAGATGTAACTCTGTGAGATGAATTAACAGAACACAGAGCAGTTTCTTAGAAAGCTTCTTTCCAGTTTTGAACGGAAGATATTTCCTTTTTCACCATAGCCCTCTATGGGCTTCCAAATATCCCTTTGCCAATTCCACAAGAACAGCCTTAGCGAAAGGCTTCTTGAAGGGAAAGGTGTAACTCTGTGAGATGAATTAACAGAACACAGAGCAGTTTCTCAGAAAGCTTCTTTCCAGTTTTGAACGGAAGATATTTCCTTTTTCACCATAGCCCTCTATGGGCTTCCAAATATCCCTTTGCCAATTCCACAACAACAGCCTTAGCGAAAGGCTTCTTGAAGGGAAAGATGTAACTCTGTGAGATGAATTAACAGAACACAGAGCAGTTTCTCAGAAAGCTTCTTTCCAGTTTTGAACGGAAGATATTTCCTTTTTCACCATAGCCCTCTATTGGCTTCCAAATATCCCTTTGCCAATTCCACAACAACAGCCTTAGAGAAAGGCTTCTTGAAGTTAAAGATGTAACTCTGTGAGATGAATTAACAGAACACATAGCAGTTTCTCAGAAAGCTTCTTTCCAGTTTTGAACGGAAGATATTTCCTTTTTCACCATAGCCCTCTATGGGTTTCCAAATATCCCTTTGCCAATTCCACAAGAACAGCCTTAGCGAAAGGCTTCTTGAAGTTAAAGATGTAACTCTGTGAGATGAATTAACAGAACACAGGGCAGTTTCTCAGAAAGCTTCTTTCCAGTTTTGAACGAAAGATATTTCCTTTTTCACCATAGCCCTCTATGGGCTTCCAAATATCCCTTTGCCAATTCCACAACAACAGCCTTAGCGAAAGGCTTCTTGAAGGGAAAGATGTAACTCTGTGAGATGAATTAACAGAACATAGAACAGTTTCTCAGAAAGCTTCTTTCCAGTTTTGAACGGAAGATATTTCCTTTTTCTCCATAGCCCTCTACGGGCTTCCAAATATCCCTCTGCCAATTCCACAAGAACAGCCTTAGCGAAAGGCTTCTTGAAGTTAAAGATGTAACTCTGTGAGATGAATTAACAGAACACAGAGCAGTTTCTCAGAAAGCTTCTTTCCAGTTTTGAACGGAAGATATTTCCTTTTTCACCATAGCCCTCTAAGGGCTTCCAAATATCCCTTTGCCAATTCCACAAGAACAGGCTTAGCGAAAGGCTTCTTGAAGGGAAAGATGTAACTCTGTGAGATGAATTAACAGAACACAGAGCAGTTTCTCAGAAAGCTTCTTTCCAGTTTTGAACGGAAGATATTTCCTTTTTCACCATAGCCCTCTATGGGCTTCCAAATATCCCTTTGCCAATTCCACAAGAACAGCCTTAGCGAAAGGCTTCTTGAAGGGAAAGATGTAACTCTGTGAGATAAATTAACAGAACACAGAGCAGTTTCTCAGAAAGCTTCTTTCCAGTTTTTAACGGAAGATATTTCCTTTTTCACCATAGGCCTCTATGGGCTTCCAAATATCCCTTTGCCAGTTCCACAAAAACAGCCTTAGCGAAAGGCTTCTTGAAGTTAAAGATGTAACTCTGTGAGATGAATTAACAGAACACAGAGCAGTTTCTCAGAAAGCTTCTTTCCAGTTTTGAACGGAAGATATTTCCTTTTTCACCATAGCCCTCTATGGGCTTCCAAATATCCCTTTGCCAATTCCACAAGAACAGCCTTAGCGAAAGGCTTCTTGAAGGGAAAGATGTAACTCTGTGAGATGAATTAACAGAACACAGAGCAGTTTCTCAGAAAGCTTCTTTCCAATTTTGAACGGAAGATATTTCCTTTTTCACCATAGCCCTCTAAGGGCTTCCAAATATCCCTTTGCCAATTCCACAAGAAGAGCCTTAGCGAAAGGCTTCTTGAAGTTAAAGATGTAACTCTGTGAGATGAATTAACAGAACACAGAGCAGTTTCTCAGAAAGCTTCTTTCCAGTTTTGAACGAAAGATATTTCCTTTTTCACCATAGCCCTCTATGGGCTTCCAAATATCCCTTTGCCAATTCCACAAGAACAGCCTTAGCGAAAGGCTTCTTGAAGGGAAAGATGTAACTCTGTGAGATGAATTAACAGATCATAGAACAGTTTCTCAGAAAGCTTCTTTCCAGTTTTGAACGGAAGATATTTCCTTTTTCTCCATAGCCCTCTATGGGCTTCCAAATATCCCTTTGCCAATTCCACAAGAACAGCCTTAGCGAAAGGCTTCTTGAAGTTAAAGATGTAACTCTGTGAGATGAATTAACAGAACACAGAGCAGTTTCTCAGAAAGCTTCTTTCCAGTTTTGAACGGAAGATATTTCCTTTTTCACCATAGCCCTCTATGGGCTTCCAAATATCCCTTTGCCAATTCCACAAGAACAGGGTTAGCGAAAGGCTTCTTGAAGGGAAAGATGTAACTCTGTGAGATGAATTAACAGAACACAGAGCAGTTTCTCAGAAAGCTTCTTTCCAGTTTTGAACGGATGATATTTCCTTTTTCACCATAGCCCTCTATGGGCTTCCAAATATCCCTTTGCCAATTCCACAAGAACACACTTAGCGAAAGGCTTCTTGAAGGGAAAGATGTAACTCTGTGAGATGAATTAACAGAACACAGAGCAGTTTCTCAGAAAGCTTCTTTCCAGTTTTGAACGAAAGATATTTCCTTTTTCACCATAGCCCTCTATGGGCTTCCAAATATCCCTTTGCCAATTCCACAACAACAGCCTTAGCGAAAGGCTTCTTGAAGGGAAAGATGTAACTCTGTGAGGTGAATTAACGGAACATAGAACAGTTTCTCAGAAAGCTTCTTTCCAGTTTTGAACGGAAGATATTTCCTTTTTCTCCATAGCCCTCTATGGGCTTCCAAATATCCCTTTGCCAATTCCACAAGAACAGCCTTAGCGAAAGGCTTCTTGAAGTTAAAGATGTAACTCTGTGAGATGAATTAACAGAACACAGAGCAGTTTCTCCGAAAGCTTTTTCCAGTTTTGAACGGAAGATATTTCCTTTTTCACCATAGCCCTCTATGGGCTTCCAAATATCCCTTTGCCAATTCCACAAGAACAGCCTTAGCGAAAGGCTTCTTGAAGGTAAAGATGTAACTCTGTGAGATGAATTAACAGAACACAGAGCAGTTTCTCAGAAAGCTTCTTTCCAGTTTTGAACGGAAGATATTTCCTTTTTCACCATAGCCCTCTATGGGCTTCCAAATATCCCTTTGCCAGTTCCACAAGAACAGCCTTAGCGAAAGGCTTCTTGAAGTTAAAGATGTAACTCTGTGAGATGAATTAACAGAACACAGAGCAGTTTCTCAGAAAGCTTCTTTCCAGTTTTGAACGGAAGATATTTCCTTTTTCAACATAGCCCTCTATGGGCTTCCAAATATCCCTTTGCCAATTCCACAAGAACAGCCTTAGCGAAAGACTTCTTGAAGGGAAAGATGTAACTCTGTGAGATGAATTAACAGAACACAGAGCAGTTTCTCAGAAAGCTTCTTTCCAGTTTTGAACGGAAGATATTTCCTTTTTCACCATAGCCCTCTATGGGCTTCCAAATATCCCTTTGCCAATTCCACAAGAACAGCCTTAGCGAAAGGCTTCTTGAAGGTAAAGATGTAACTCTGTGAGATGAATTAAGAGAACACAGAGCAGTTTCTCAGAAAGCTTCTTTCCAGTTTTGAACGGAAGATATTTCCTTTTTCACCATAGCCCTCTATGGGCTTCCAAATATCCCTTTGCCATTTCCCCAAGAACAGGCTTAGCGAAAGGCTTCTTGAAGGGAAAGATGTAACTCTGTGAGATGAATTAACAGAACACAGAGCAGTTTCTCAGAAAGCTTCTTTCCAGTTTTGAACGAAAGATATTTCCTTTTTCACCATAGCCCTCTATGGGCTTCCAAATATCCCTTTGCCAATTCCACAAGAACAGCCTTAGCGAAAGGCTTCTTGAAGGGAAAGATGTAACTCTGTGAGATGAATTAACAGAACATAGAACAGTTTCTCAGAAAGCTTCTGACCAGTTTTGAACGGAAGATATTTCCTTTTTCTCCATAGCCCTCTATGGGCTTCCAAATATCCCTTTGCCAATTCCACAAGAAGAGCCTTAGCGAAAGGCTTCTTGAAGGGAAAGATGTAACTCTGTGAGATGAATTAACAGAACACAGAGCAGTTTCTCAGAAAGCTTCTTTCCAGTTTTGAACGGAAGATATTTCCTTTTTCACCATAGCCCTCTATGGGCCTCCAAATATCCCTTTGCCAATTCCACAAGAACAGCCTTAGCGAAAGGCTTCTTGAAGGGAAAGATGTAACTCTGTGAGATGAATTAACAGAACACAGAGCAGTTTCTCAGAAAGCTTCTTTCCAGTTTTGAACGGAAGATATTTCCTTTTTCACCATAGCCCTCTATGGGCTTCCAAATATCCCTTTGCCAATTCCACAAGAACAGCCTTAGCGAAAGACTTCTTGAAGGGAAAGTTGTAACTCTGTGAGATGAATTAACAGAACACAGAGCAGTTTCTCAGAAAGCTTCTTTCCAGTTTTGAACGGAAGATATTTCCTTTTTCACCATAGCCCTCTATGGGCTTCCAAATATCCCTTTGCCAATTCCACAAGAACAGCCTTAGCGAAAGGCTTCTTGAAGTTAAAGATGTAACTCTGTGAGATGAATTAACAGAACACAGAGCAGTTTCTCAGAAAGCTTCTTTCCAGTTTTGAACGGAAGATATTTCCTTTTTCACCATAGCCCTCTATGGGCTTCCAAATATCCCTTTGCCCATTCCACAAGAACAGCCTTAGCGAAAGGCTTCTTCAAGTTAAAGATGTAACTCTGTGAGATGAATTAACAGAACACAGAGCAGTTTCTCAGAAAGCTTCTTTCCAGTTTTGAACGGAAGATATTTCCTTTTTCACCATAGCCCTCTATGGGCTTCCAAATATCCCTTTGCCAATTCCACAAGAACAGCCTTAGCGAAAGGCTTCTTGAAGGGAAAGATGTAACTCTGTGAGATGAATTAACAGAACACAGAGCAGTTTCTCAGAAAGCTTCTTTCCAGTTTTGAACGGAAGATATTTCCTTTTTCACCATAGCCCTCTATGGGCTTCCAAATATCCCTTTGCCAATTCCACAAGAACAGCCTTAGCGAAAGGCTTCTTGAAGGGAAAGGTGTAACTCTGTGAGATGAATTAACAGAACACAGAGCAGTTTCTCAGAAAGCTTCTTTCCAGTTTTGAACGGAAGATATTTCCTTTCTCACCATAGCCCTCTATGGGCTTCCAAATATCCCTTTGCCAATTCCACAAGAACAGCCTTAGCGAAAGGCTTCTTGAAGGGAAAGATGTAACTCTGTGAGATGAATTAACAGAACACAGAGCAGTTTCTCAGAAAGCTTCTTTCCAGTTTTGAACGGAAGATATTTCCTTTTTCACCATAGCCCTCTATGGGCTTCCAAATATCCCTTTGCCAATTCCACAACAACAGCCTTAGAGAAAGGCTTCTTGAAGTTAAGGATGTAACTCTGTGAGATGAATTAACAGAACACAGAGCAGTTTCTCAGAAAGCTTCTTTCCAGTTTTGAACGGAAGATATTTCCTTTTTCACCATAGCCCTCTATGGGCTTCCAAATATCCCTTTGCCAATTCCACAAGAACAGCCTTAGCGAGAGGCTTCTTGAAGTTAAAGATGTAACTCTGTGAGATGAATTAACAGAACACAGAGCAGTTTCTCAGAAAGCTTCTTTCCAGTTTTGAACGGAAGATATTTCCTTTTACACCATAGCCCTCTATGGGCTTCCAAATATCCCTTTGCCAATTCCACAACAACAGCCTTAGCGAAAGGCTTCTTGAAGGGAAAGATGTAACTCTGTGAGATGAATTAACAGAACATAGAACAGTTTCTCAGAAAGCTTCTTTCCAGTTTTGAACGGAAGATATTTCCTTTTTCTCCATAGCCCTCTATGGGCTTCCAAATATCCCTTTGCCAATTCCACAAGAACAGCCTTAGCGAAAGGCTTCTTGAAGTTAAAGATGTAACTCTGTGAGATGAATTAACAGAACACAGAGCAGTTTCTCAGAAAGCTTCTTTCCAGTTTTGAACGGAAGATATTTCCTTTTTCACCATAGCCCTCTATGGGCTTCCAAATATCCCTTTGCCAATTCCAGAAGAACAGGCTTAGCGAAAGGCTTCTTGAAGGGAAAGATGTAACTCTGTGAGATGAATTAACAGAACACAGAGCAGTTTCTCAGAAAGCTTCTTTCCAGTTTTGAACGGAAGATATTTCCTTTTTCACCATAGCCCTCTGTGGGCTTAAAATATCCCTTTGCCAATTCCACAAGAACAGACTTAGCGAAAGGCTTCTTGAAGGGAAAGATGTAACTCTGTGAGATGAATTAACAGAACACAGAGCAGTTTCTTAGAAAGCTTCTTTCCAGTTTTGAACGAAAGATATTTCCTTTTTCACCATAGCCCTCTATGGGCTTCCAAATATCCCTTTGCCAATTCCACAACAACAGCCTTAGCGAAAGGCTTCTTGAAGGGAAAGATGTAACTCTGTGAGATGAATTAACAGAACATAGAACAGTTTCTCAGAAAGCTTCTTTCCAGTTTTGAACGGAAGATATTTCCTTTTTCTCCATAGCCCTCTATGGGCTTCCAAATATCCCTTTGCCAATTCCACAAGAACAGCCTTAGCGAAAGGCTTCTTGAAGGTAGAGATGTAACTCTGTGAGATGAATTAACAGAACACAGAGCAGTTTCTCAGAAAGCTTCTTTCCAGTTTTGAACGGAAGATATTTCCTTTTTCACCATAGCCCTCTATGGGCTTCCAAATATCCCTTTGCCAGTTCCACAAGAACAGCCTTAGCGAAAGGCTTCTTGAAGTTAAAGATGTAACTCTGTGAGATGAATTAACAGAACACAGAGCAGTTTCTCAGAAAGCTTCTTTCCAGTTTTGAACGGAAGATATTTCCTTTTTCACCATAGCCCTCTATGGGCTTCCAAATATCACTTTGCCAATTCCACAAGAACAGCCTTAGCGAAAGACTTCTTGAAGGGAAAGATGTAACTCTGTGAGATGAATTAACAGAACACAGAGCAGTTTCTCAGAAAGCTTCTTTCCAGTTTTGAACGGAAGATATTTCCTTTTTCACCATAGCCCTCTATGGGCTTCCAAATATCCCTTTGCCAATTCCACAAGAACAGCCTTAGCGAAATGCTTCTTGAAGGTAAAGATGTAACTCTGTGAGATGAATTAACAGAACATAGAGCAGTTTCTCAGAAAGCTTCTTTCCAGTTTTGAACGGAAGATATTTCCTTTTTCACCATAGCCCTCTATGGGCTTCGAAATATCCCTTTGCCATTTCCCCAAGAACAGGCTTAGCGAAAGGCTTCTTGAAGGGAAAGATGTAACTCTGTGAGATGAATTAACAGAACACAGAGCAGTTTCTCAGAAAGCTTCTTTCCAGTTTTGAACGAAAGATATTTCCTTTTTCACCATAGCCCTCTATGGGCTTTCAAATATCCCTTTGCCAATTCCACAAGAACAGCCTTAGCGAAAGGCTTCTTGAAGGGAAAGATGTAACTCTGTGAGATGAATTAACAGAACATAGAACAGTTTCTCAGAAAGCTTCTTTCCAGTTTTGAACGGAAGATATTTCCCTTTTCTCCATAGCCCTCTATGGGCCTCGAAATATCCCTTTGCCAATTCCACAAGAACAGCCTTAGCGAAAGGCTTCTTGAAGGGAAAGATGTAACTCTGTGAGATGAATTAACAGAACACAGAGCAGTTTCTCAGAAAGCTTCTTTCCAGTTTTGAACGGAAGATATTTCCTTTTTCACCATAGCCCTGTATGGGCTTCCAAATATCCCTTTGCCAATTCCACAAGAACAGCCTTAGCGAAAGGCTTCTTGAAGGGAAAGATGTAACTCTGTGAGATGAATTAACAGAACACAGAGCAGTTTCTCAGAAAGCTTCTTTCCAGTTTTGAACGGAAGATATTTCCTTTTTCACCATAGCCCTGTATGGGCTTCCAAATATCCCTTTGCCAATTCCACAAGAACAGCCTTAGCGAAAGACTTCTTGAAGGGAAAGTTGTAACTCTGTGAGATGAATTAACAGAACACAGAGCAGTTTCTCAGAAAGCTTCTTTCCAGTTTTGAACGGAAGATATTTCCTTTTTCACCATAGCCCTCTATGGGCTTCCAAATATCCCTTTGCCAATTCCACAAGAACAGCCTTAGCGAAAGGCTTCTTGAAGTTAAAGATGTAACTCTGTGAGATGAATTAACAGAACACAGAGCAGTTTCTCAGAAAGCTTCATTCCAGTTTTGAACGGAAGATATTTCCTTTTTCACCATAGCCCTCTATGGGCTTCCAAATATCCCTTTGCCAATTCCACAACAACAGCCTTAGCGAAAGGCTTCTTGAAGGGAAAGATGTAACTCTGTGAGATGAATTAACAGAACACAGAGCAGTTTCTCAGAAAGCTTCTTTCCAGTTTTGAACGGAAGATATTTCCTTTTTCACCATAGCCCTCTATGGGCTTCCAAATATCCCATTGCCAATTCCACAAGAACAGCCTTAGCGAAAGGCTTCTTGCAGGGAAAGATGTAACTCTGTGAGATGAATTAACAGAACACAGAGCAGTTTCTCAGAAAGCTTCTTTCCAGTTTTGAACGGAAGATATTTCCTTTTTCACCATAGCCCTCTATGGGCTTCCAAATATCCCTTTGCCAATTCCACAACAACAGCCTTAGAGAAAGGCTTCTTGAAGTTAAAGATGTAACTCTGTGAGATGAATTAACAGAACACAGAGCAGTTTCTCAGAAAGCTTCTTTCCAGTTTTGAACGGCAGATATTTCCTTTTTCACCATAGCCCTCTATGGGCTTCCAAATATCCCTTTGCCAATTCCACAAGAACAGCCTTAGCGAAAGGCTTCTTGAAGTTAAAGATGTAACTCTGTGAGATGAATTAGCAGAAGACAGAGCAGTTTCTCAGAAAGCTTCTTTCCAGTTTTGAACGGAAGATATTTCCTTTTTCACCATAGCCCTCTATGGGCTTCCAAATATCCCTTTGCCAATTCCACAAGAACAGCCTTAGCGAAAGACTTCTTGAAGTTAAAGATGTAACTCTGTGAGATGAATTAACAGAACACAGAGCAGTTTCTCAGAAAGCTTCTTTCCAGTTTTGAACGAAAGATATTTCCTTTTCACCATAGCCCTCTATGGGCTTCCAAATATCCCTTTGCCAATTCCACAACAACAGCCTTAGCGAAAGGCTTCTTGAAGGGAAAGATGTAACTCTGTGAGATGAATTAACAGAACATAGAACAGTTTCTCAGAAAGCTTCTTTCCAGTTTTGAACGGAAGATATTTCGTTTTTCTCCATAGCCCTCTATATGCTTCCAAATATCCCTTTGCCAATTCCACAAGAACAGCCTTAGCGAAAGGCTTCTTGAAGTTAAAGATGTAACTCTGTGAGATGAATTAACAGAACACAGAGCAGTTTCTCAGAAAGCTTCTTTCCAGTTTTGAACGGAAGATATTTCCTTTTTCACCATAGCCCTCTATGGGCTTCCAAATATCCCTTTGCCAATTCCACAAGAACAGCCTTAGCGAAAGGCTTCTTGAAGGGAAAGATGTAACTCTGTGAGATGAATTAACAGAACACAGAGCAGTTTCTCAGAAAGCTTCTTTCCAGTTTTGAACGGAAGATATTTCGTTTTTCACCATAGCCCTCTATGGGCTTCCAAATATCCCTTTGCCAATTCCACAAGAACAGCCTTAGCGAAAGGCTTCTTGAAGGGAAAGGTGTAACTCTGTGAGATGAATTAACAGAACACAGAGCAGTTTCTCAGAAAGCTTCTTTCCAGTTTTGAACGGAAGATATTTCCTTTTTCACCATAGCCCTCTATGGGCTTCCAAATATCCCTTTGCCAATTCCACAAGAACAGCCTTAGCGAAAGGCTTCTTGAAGGGAAAGATGTAACTCTGTGAGATGAATTAACAGAACACAGAGCAGTTTCTCAGAAAGCTTCTTTCCAGTTTTGAACGGAAGATATTTCCTTTTTCACCATAGCCCTCTATGGGCTTCCAAATATCCCTTTGCCAATTCCACAAGAACAGCCTTAGCGAAAGGCTTCTTGAAGTTAAAGATGTAACTCTGTGAGATGAATTAACAGAACACAGAGCAGTTTCTCAGAAAGCTTCTTTCCAGTTTTGAACGAAAGATATTTCCTTTTTCACCATAGCCCTCTATGGGCTTCCAAATATCCCTTTGCCAATTCCACAAGAACAGCCTTAGCGAAAGGCTTCTTGAACGGAAAGATGTAACTCTGTGAGATGAATTAACAGAACACAGAGCAGTTTCTCAGAAAGCTTCTTTCCAGTTTTTAACGGAAGATATTTCCTTTTTCACCGTAGCCCTCTATGGGCTTCCAAATATCCCTTTGCCAATTCCACAAGAACCGGCTTAGCGAAAGGCTTCTTGAAGGGAAAGATGTAACTCTGTGAGATGAATTAACAGAACACAGAGCAGTTTCTCAGAAAGCTTCTTTCCAGTTTTGAACGGAAGATATTTCCTTTTTCACCATAGCCCTCTATGGGCTTCCAAATATCCCTTTGCCAATTCCACAAGAACAGCCTTAGCGAAAGGCTTCTTGAAGTTAAAGATGTAACTCTGTGAGATGAATTAGCAGAACACAGAGCAGTTTCTCAGAAAGCTTCTTTCCGGTTTTGAACGGAAGATATTTCCTTTTTCACCATAGCCCTCTAAGGGCTTTCAAATATCCCTTTGCCAATTCCACAAGAACAGCCTTAGCGAAAGGCTTCTTGAAGTTAAAGATGTAACTCTGTGAGATGAATTAACAGAACACAGAGCAGTTTCTCAGAAAGCTTCTTTCCAGTTTTGAACGGAAGATATTTCCTTTTTCACCATAGCCCTCTATGGGCTTCCAAATATCCCTTTGCCAATTCCACAAGAACAGCCTTAGCGAAAGACTTCTTGAAGGGAAAGATGTAACTCTGTGAGATGAATTAACAGAACACAGAGCAGTTTCTCAGAAAGCTTCTTTCCAGTTTTGAACGGAAGATATTTCCTTTTTCACCATAGCCCTCTATGGGCTTCCAAATATCCCTTTGCCAATTCCACAAGAACAGCCTTAGCGAAATGCTTCTTGAAGGTAAAGATGTAACTCTGTGAGATGAATTAACAGAACATAGAGCAGTTTCTCAGAAAGCTTCTTTCCAGTTTTGAACGGAAGATATTTCCTTTTTCACCATAGCCCTCTATGGGCTTCGAAATATCCCTTTGCCATTTCCCCAAGAACAGCCTTAGCGAAAGGCTTCTTGAAGGGAAAGATGTAACTCTGTGAGATGAATTAACAGAACATAGAACAGTTTCTCAGAAAGCTTCTTTCCAGTTTTGAACGGAAGATATTTCCCTTTTCTCCATAGCCCTCTATGGGCTTCCAAATATCCCTTTGCCAATTCCACAAGAAGAGCCTTAGCGAAAGGCTTCTTGAAGGGAAAGATGTAACTCTGTGAGATGAATTAACAGAACACAGAGCAGTTTCTCAGAAAGCTTCTTTCCAGTTTTGAACGGAAGATATTTCCTTTTTCACTATAGCCCTCTATGGGCCTCCAAATATCCCTTTGCCAATTCCACAAGAACAGCCTTAGCGAAAGGCTTCTTGAAGGGAAAGATGTAACTCTGTGAGATGAATTAACAGAACACAGAGCAGTTTCTCAGAAAGCTTCTTTCCAGTTTTGAACGGAAGATATTTCCTTTTTCACCATAGCCCTGTATGGGCTTCCAAATATCCCTTTGCCAATTCCACAAGAACAGCCTTAGCGAAAGGCTTCTTGAAGGGAAAGATGTAACTCTGTGAGATGAATTAACAGAACACAGAGCAGTTTCTCAGAAAGCTTCTTTCCAGTTTTGAACGGAAGATATTTCCTTTTTCACCATAGCCCTGTATGGGCTTCCAAATATCCCTTTGCCAATTCCACAAGAACAGCCTTAGCGAAAGACTTCTTGAAGGGAAAGTTGTAACTCTGTGAGATGAATTAACAGAACACAGAGCAGTTTCTCAGAAAGCTTCTTTCCAGTTTTGAACGGAAGATATTTCCTTTTTCACCATAGCCCTCTATGGGCTTCCAAATATCCCTTTGCCAATTCCACAAGAACAGCCTTAGCGAAAGGCTTCTTGAAGTTAAAGATGTAACTCTGTGAGATGAATTAACAGAACACAGAGCAGTTTCTCAGAAAGCTTCATTCCAGTTTTGAACGGAAGATATTTCCTTTTTCACCATAGCCCTCTATGGGCTTCCAAATATCCCTTTGCCAATTCCACAACAACAGCCTTAGCGAAAGGCTTCTTGAAGGGAAAGATGTAACTCTGTGAGATGAATTAACAGAACACAGAGCAGTTTCTCAGAAAGCTTCTTTCCAGTTTTGAACGGAAGATATTTCCTTTTTCACCATAGCCCTCTATGGGCTTCCAAATATCCCATTGCCAATTCCACAAGAACAGCCTTAGCGAAAGGCTTCTTGCAGGGAAAGATGTAACTCTGTGAGATGAATTAACAGAACACAGAGCAGTTTCTCAGAAAGCTTCTTTCCAGTTTTGAACGGAAGATATTTCCTTTTTCACCATAGCCCTCTATGGGCTTCCAAATATCCCTTTGCCAATTCCACAACAACAGCCTTAGAGAAAGGCTTCTTGAAGTTAAAGATGTAACTCTGTGAGATGAATTAACAGAACACAGAGCAGTTTCTCAGAAAGCTTCTTTCCAGTTTTGAACGGCAGATATTTCCTTTTTCACCATAGCCCTCTATGGGCTTCCAAATATCCCTTTGCCAATTCCACAAGAACAGCCTTAGCGAAAGGCTTCTTGAAGTTAAAGATGTAACTCTGTGAGATGAATTAGCAGAAGACAGAGCAGTTTCTCAGAAAGCTTCTTTCCAGTTTTGAACGGAAGATATTTCCTTTTTCACCATAGCCCTCTATGGGCTTCCAAATATCCCTTTGCCAATTCCACAAGAACAGCCTTAGCGAAAGACTTCTTGAAGTTAAAGATGTAACTCTGTGAGATGAATTAACAGAACACAGAGCAGTTTCTCAGAAAGCTTCTTTCCAGTTTTGAACGAAAGATATTTCCTTTTCACCATAGCCCTCTATGGGCTTCCAAATATCCCTTTGCCAATTCCACAACAACAGCCTTAGCGAAAGGCTTCTTGAAGGGAAAGATGTAACTCTGTGAGATGAATTAACAGAACATAGAACAGTTTCTCAGAAAGCTTCTTTCCAGTTTTGAACGGAAGATATTTCGTTTTTCTCCATAGCCCTCTATATGCTTCCAAATATCCCTTTGCCAATTCCACAAGAACAGCCTTAGCGAAAGGCTTCTTGAAGTTAAAGATGTAACTCTGTGAGATGAATTAACAGAACACAGAGCAGTTTCTCAGAAAGCTTCTTTCCAGTTTTGAACGGAAGATATTTCCTTTTTCACCATAGCCCTCTATGGGCTTCCAAATATCCCTTTGCCAATTCCACAAGAACAGCCTTAGCGAAAGGCTTCTTGAAGGGAAAGATGTAACTCTGTGAGATGAATTAACAGAACACAGAGCAGTTTCTCAGAAAGCTTCTTTCCAGTTTTGAACGGAAGATATTTCGTTTTTCACCATAGCCCTCTATGGGCTTCCAAATATCCCTTTGCCAATTCCACAAGAACAGCCTTAGCGAAAGGCTTCTTGAAGGGAAAGGTGTAACTCTGTGAGATGAATTAACAGAACACAGAGCAGTTTCTCAGAAAGCTTCTTTCCAGTTTTGAACGGAAGATATTTCCTTTTTCACCATAGCCCTCTATGGGCTTCCAAATATCCCTTTGCCAATTCCACAAGAACAGCCTTAGCGAAAGGCTTCTTGAAGGGAAAGATGTAACTCTGTGAGATGAATTAACAGAACACAGAGCAGTTTCTCAGAAAGCTTCTTTCCAGTTTTGAACGGAAGATATTTCCTTTTTCACCATAGCCCTCTATGGGCTTCCAAATATCCCTTTGCCAATTCCACAAGAACAGCCTTAGCGAAAGGCTTCTTGAAGTTAAAGATGTAACTCTGTGAGATGAATTAACAGAACACAGAGCAGTTTCTCAGAAAGCTTCTTTCCAGTTTTGAACGAAAGATATTTCCTTTTTCACCATAGCCCTCTATGGGCTTCCAAATATCCCTTTGCCAATTCCACAAGAACAGCCTTAGCGAAAGGCTTCTTGAACGGAAAGATGTAACTCTGTGAGATGAATTAACAGAACACAGAGCAGTTTCTCAGAAAGCTTCTTTCCAGTTTTTAACGGAAGATATTTCCTTTTTCACCGTAGCCCTCTATGGGCTTCCAAATATCCCTTTGCCAATTCCACAAGAACCGGCTTAGCGAAAGGCTTCTTGAAGGGAAAGATGTAACTCTGTGAGATGAATTAACAGAACACAGAGCAGTTTCTCAGAAAGCTTCTTTCCAGTTTTGAACGGAAGATATTTCCTTTTTCACCATAGCCCTCTATGGGCTTCCAAATATCCCTTTGCCAATTCCACAAGAACAGCCTTAGCGAAAGGCTTCTTGAAGTTAAAGATGTAACTCTGTGAGATGAATTAGCAGAACACAGAGCAGTTTCTCAGAAAGCTTCTTTCCGGTTTTGAACGGAAGATATTTCCTTTTTCACCATAGCCCTCTAAGGGCTTTCAAATATCCCTTTGCCAATTCCACAAGAACAGCCTTAGCGAAAGGCTTCTTGAAGTTAAAGATGTAACTCTGTGAGATGAATTAACAGAACACAGAGCAGTTTCTCAGAAAGCTTCTTTCCAGTTTTGAACGGAAGATATTTCCTTTTTCACCATAGCCCTCTATGGGCTTCCAAATATCCCTTTGCCAATTCCACAAGAACAGCCTTAGCGAAAGACTTCTTGAAGGGAAAGATGTAACTCTGTGAGATGAATTAACAGAACACAGAGCAGTTTCTCAGAAAGCTTCTTTCCAGTTTTGAACGGAAGATATTTCCTTTTTCACCATAGCCCTCTATGGGCTTCCAAATATCCCTTTGCCAATTCCACAAGAACAGCCTTAGCGAAATGCTTCTTGAAGGTAAAGATGTAACTCTGTGAGATGAATTAACAGAACATAGAGCAGTTTCTCAGAAAGCTTCTTTCCAGTTTTGAACGGAAGATATTTCCTTTTTCACCATAGCCCTCTATGGGCTTCGAAATATCCCTTTGCCATTTCCCCAAGAACAGCCTTAGCGAAAGGCTTCTTGAAGGGAAAGATGTAACTCTGTGAGATGAATTAACAGAACATAGAACAGTTTCTCAGAAAGCTTCTTTCCAGTTTTGAACGGAAGATATTTCCCTTTTCTCCATAGCCCTCTATGGGCTTCCAAATATCCCTTTGCCAATTCCACAAGAAGAGCCTTAGCGAAAGGCTTCTTGAAGGGAAAGATGTAACTCTGTGAGATGAATTAACAGAACACAGAGCAGTTTCTCAGAAAGCTTCTTTCCAGTTTTGAACGGAAGATATTTCCTTTTTCACTATAGCCCTCTATGGGCCTCCAAATATCCCTTTGCCAATTCCACAAGAACAGCCTTAGCGAAAGGCTTCTTGAAGGGAAAGATGTAACTCTGTGAGATGAATTAACAGAACACAGAGCAGTTTCTCAGAAAGCTTCTTTCCAGTTTTGAACGGAAGATATTTCCTTTTTCACCATAGCCCTGTATGGGCTTCCAAATATCCCTTTGCCAATTCCACAAGAACAGCCTTAGCGAAAGACTTCTTGAAGGGAAAGTTGTAACTCTGTGAGATGAATTAACAGAACACAGAGCAGTTTCTCAGAAAGCTTCTTTCCAGTTTTGAACGGAAGATATTTCCTTTTTCACCATAGCCCTCTATGGGCTTCCAAATATCCCTTTGCCAATTCCACAAGAACAGCCTTAGCGAAAGGCTTCTTGAAGTTAAAGATGTAACTCTGTGAGATGAATTAACAGAACACAGAGCAGTTTCTCAGAAAGCTTCTTTCCAGTTTTGAACGGAAGATATTTCCTTTTTCACCATAGCCCCTTATGGGCTTCCAAATATCCCTTTGCCCATTCCACAAGAACAGCCTTAGCGAAAGGCTTCTTGAAGTTAAAGATGTAACTCTGTGAGATGAATTAACAGAACACAGAGCAGTTTCTCAGAAAGCTTCATTCCAGTTTTGAACGGAAGATATTTCCTTTTTCACCATAGCCCTCTATGGGCTTCCAAATATCCCTTTGCCAATTCCACAAGAACAGCCTTAGCGAAAGGCTTCTTGAAGGGAAAGATGTAACTCTGTGAGATGAATTAACAGAACACAGAGCAGTTTCTCAGAAAGCTTCTTTCCTGTTTTGAACGGAAGATATTTCCTTTTTCACCATAGCCCTCTATGGGCTTCCAAATATCCCATTGCCAATTCCACAAGAACAGCCTTAGCGAAAGGCTTCTTGCAGGGAAAGATGTAACTCTGTGAGATGAATTAACAGAACACAGAGCAGTTTCTCAGAAAGCTTCTTTCCAGTTTTGAACGGAAGATATTTCCTTTTTCACCATAGCCCTCTATGGGCTTCCAAATATCCCTTTGCCAATTCCACAACAACAGCCTTAGAGAAAGGCTTCTTGAAGTTAAAGATGTAACTCTGTGAGATGAATTAACAGAACACAGAGCAGTTTCTCAGAAAGCTTCTTTCCAGTTTTGAACGGCAGATATTTCCTTTTTCACCATAGCCCTCTATGGGCTTCCAAATATCCCTTTGCCAATTCCACAAGAACAGCCTTAGCGAAAGGCTTCTTGAAGTTAAAGATGTAACTCTGTGAGATGAATTAGCAGAACACAGAGCAGTTTCTCAGAAAGCTTCTTTCCAGTTTTGAACGGAAGATATTTCCTTTTTCACCATAGCCCTCTATGGGCTTCCAAATATCCCTTTGCCAATTCCACAAGAACAGCCTTAGCGAAAGACTTCTTGAAGTTAAAGATGTAACTCTGTGAGATGAATTAACAGAACACAGAGCAGTTTCTCAGAAAGCTTCTTTCCAGTTTTGAACGAAAGATATTTCCTTTTCACCATAGCCCTCTATGGGCTTCCAAATATCCCTTTGCCAATTCCACAACAACAGCCTTAGCGAAAGGCTTCTTGAAGGGAAAGATGTAACTCTGTGAGATGAATTAACAGAACATAGAACAGTTTCTCAGAAAGCTTCTTTCCAGTTTTGAACGGAAGATATTTCGTTTTTCTCCATAGCCCTCTATATGCTTCCAAATATCCCTTTGCCAATTCCACAAGAACAGCCTTAGCGAAAGGCTTCTTGAAGTTAAAGATGTAACTCTGTGAGATGAATTAACAGAACACAGAGCAGTTTCTCAGAAAGCTTCTTTCCAGTTTTGAACGGAAGATATTTCCTTTTTCACCATAGCCCTCTATGGGCTTCCAAATATCCCTTTGCCAATTCCACAAGAACAGCCTTAGCGAAAGGCTTCTTGAAGGGAAAGATGTAACTCTGTGAGATGAATTAACAGAACACAGAGCAGTTTCTCAGAAAGCTTCTTTCCAGTTTTGAACGGAAGATATTTCGTTTTTCACCATAGCCCTCTATGGGCTTCCAAATATCCCTTTGCCAATTCCACAAGAACAGCCTTAGCGAAAGGCTTCTTGAAGGGAAAGGTGTAACTCTGTGAGATGAATTAACAGAACACAGAGCAGTTTCTCAGAAAGCTTCTTTCCAGTTTTGAACGGAAGATATTTCCTTTTTCACCATAGCCCTCTATGGGCTTCCAAATATCCCTTTGCCAATTCCACAAGAACAGCCTTAGCGAAAGGCTTCTTGAAGGGAAAGATGTAACTCTGTGAGATGAATTAACAGAACACAGAGCAGTTTCTCAGAAAGCTTCTTTCCAGTTTTGAACGGAAGATATTTCCTTTTTCACCATAGCCCTCTATGGGCTTCCAAATATCCCTTTGCCAATTCCACAAGAACAGCCTTAGCGAAAGGCTTCTTGAAGTTAAAGATGTAACTCTGTGAGATGAATTAACAGAACACATAGCAGTTTCTCAGAAAGCTTCTTTCCAGTTTTGAACGGAAGATATTTCCTTTTTCACCATAGCCCTCTATGGGCTTCCAAATATCCCTTTGCCAATTCCACAAGAACAGCCTTAGCGAAAGGCTTCTTGAAGTTAAAGATGTAACTCTGTGAGATGAATTAACAGAACACAGAGCAGTTTCTCAGAAAGCTTCTTTCCAGTTTTGAACGAAAGATATTTCCTTTTTCACCATAGCCCTCTATGGGCTTCCAAATATCCCTTTGCCAATTCCACAAGAACAGCCTTAGCGAAAGGCTTCTTGAACGGAAAGATGTAACTCTGTGAGATGAATTAACAGAACACAGAGCAGTTTCTCAGAAAGCTTCTTTCCAGTTTTGAACGGAAGATATTTCCTTTTTCACCATAGCCCTCTATGGGCTTCCAAATATCCCTTTGCCAATTCCACAAGAACCGGCTTAGCGAAAGGCTTCTTGAAGGGAAAGATGTAACTCTGTGAGATGAATTAACAGAACACAGAGCAGTTTCTCAGAAAGCTTCTTTCCAGTTTTGAACGGAAGATATTTCCTTTTTCACCATAGCCCTCTATGGGCTTCCAAATATCCCTTTGCCAATTCCACAAGAACAGCCTTAGCGAAAGGCTTCTTGAAGTTAAAGATGTAACTCTGTGAGATGAATTAGCAGAACACAGAGCAGTTTCTCAGAAAGCTTCTTTCCGGTTTTGAACGGAAGATATTTCCTTTTTCACCATAGCCCTCTAAGGGCTTTCAAATATCCCTTTGCCAATTCCACAAGAACAGCCTTAGCGAAAGGCTTCTTGAAGTTAAAGATGTAACTCTGTGAGATGAATTAACAGAACACAGAGCAGTTTCTCAGAAAGCTTCTTTCCAGTTTTGAACGAAAGATATTTCCTTTTTCACCATAGCCCTCTATGGGCTTCCAAATATCCCTTTGCCAATTCCACAACAACAGCCTTAGCGAAAGGCTTCTTGAAGGGAAAGATGTAACTCTGTGAGATGAATTAACAGAACATAGAACAGTTTCTCAGAAAGCTTCTTTCCAGTTTTGAACGGAAGATATTTCGTTTTTCTCCATAGCCCTCTATGGGCTTCCAAATATCCCTTTGCCAATTCCACAAGAACAGCCTTAGCGAAAGGCTTCTTGAAGTTAAAGATGTAACTCTGTGAGATGAATTAAAAGAACACAGAGCAGTTTCTCAGAAAGCTTCTTTCCAGTTTTGAACGGAAGATATTTCCTTTTTCACCATAGCCCTCTATGGGCTTCCAAATATCCCTTTGCCAATTCCACAAGAACAGGCTTAGCGAAAGGCTTCTTGAAGGGAAAGATGTAACTCTGTGAGATGAATTAACAGAACACAGAGCAGTTTCTCAGAAAGCTTCTTTCCAGTTTTGAACGGATGATATTTCCTTTTTCACCATAGCCCTCTATGGGCTTCCAAATATCCCTTTGCCAATTCCACAAGAACACACTTAGCGAAAGGCTTCTTGAAGGGAAAGATGTAACTCTGTGAGATGAATTAACAGAACACAGAGCAGTTTCTCAGAAAGCTTCTTTCCAGTTTTGAACGAAAGATATTTCCTTTTTCACCATAGCCCTCTATGGGCTTCCAAATATCCCTTTGCCAATTCCACAACAACAGCCTTAGCGAAAGGCTTCTTGAAGGGAAAGATGTAACTCTGTGAGGTGAATTAACAGAACATAGAACAGTTTCTCAGAAAGCTTCTTTCCAGTTTTGAACGGAAGATATTTCCTTTTTCTCCATAGCCCTCTATGGGCTTCCAAATATCCCTTTGCCAATTCCACAAGAACAGCCTTAGCGAAAGGCTTCTTGAAGTTAAAGATGTAACTCTGTGAGATGAATTAACAGAACACAGAGCAGTTTCTCAGAAAGCTTCTTTCCAGTTTTGAACGGAAGATATTTCCTTTTTCACCATAGCCCTCTATGGGCTTCCAAATATCCCTTTGCCAATTCCACAAGAACAGCCTTAGCGAAAGGCTTCTTGAAGGTAAAGATGTAACTCTGTGAGATGAATTAAGAGAACACAGAGCAGTTTCTCAGAAAGCTTCTTTCCAGTTTTGAACGGACGATATTTCCTTTTTCACCATAGCCCTCTATGGGCTTCCAAATATCCCTTTGCCATTTCCCCAAGAACAGGCTTAGCGAAAGGCTTCTTGAAGGGAAAGATGTAACTCTGTGAGATGAATTAACAGAACACAGAGCAGTTTCTCAGAAAGCTTCTTTCCAGTTTTGAACGAAAGATATTTCCTTTTTCACCATAGCCCTCTATGGGCTTCCAAATATCCTTTTGCCAATTCCACAAGAACAGCCTTAGCGAAAGGCTTCTTGAAGGGAAAGATGTAACTCTGTGAGATGAATTAACAGAACATAGAACAGTTTCTCAGAAAGCTTCTGACCAGTTTTGAACGGAAGATATTTCCTTTTTCTCCATAGCCCTCTATGGGCTTCCAAATATCCCTTTGCCAATTCCACAAGAAGAGCCTTAGCGAAAGGCTTCTTGAAGGGAAAGATGTAACTCTGTGAGATGAATTAACAGAACACAGAGCAGTTTCTCAGAAAGCTTCTTTCCAGTTTTGAACGGAAGTTATTTCCTTTTTCACCATAGCCCTCTAGGGGCCTCCAAATATCCCTTTGCCAATTCCACAAGAACAGCCTTAGCGAAAGGCTTCTTGAAGGGAAAGATGTAACTCTGTGAGATGAATTAACAGAACACAGAGCAGTTTCTCAGAAAGCTTCTTTCCAGTTTTGAACGGAAGATATTTCCTTTTTCACCATAGCCCTCTATGGGCTTCCAAATATCCCTTTGCCAATTCCACAAGAACAGCCTTAGCGAAAGACTTCTTGAAGGGAAAGTTGTAACTCTGTGAGATGAATTAACAGAACACAGAGCAGTTTCTCAGAAAGCTTCTTTCCAGTTTTGAACGGAAGATATTTCCTTTTTCACCATAGCCCTCTATGGGCTTCCAAATATCCCTTTGCCAATTCCACAAGAACAGCCTTAGCGAAAGGCTTCTTGAAGGGAAAGATTTAACTCTGTGAGATGAATTAACAGAACACAGAGCAGTTTCTCAGAAAGCTTCTTTCCAGTTTTGAACGGAAGATATTTCCTTTTTCACCATAGCCCTCAATGGGCTTCCAAATATCCCTTTGCCAATTCCACAAGAACAGCCTTAGCGAAAGGCTTCTTGAAGGGAAAGATGTAACTCTGTGAGATGAATTAACAGAACACAGAGCAGTTTCTCAGAAAGCTTCTTTCCAGTTTTGAACGGAAGATATTTCCTTTTTCACCATAGCCCTCTATGGGCTTCCAAATATCCCTTTGCCAATTCCACAACAACAGCCTTAGAGAAAGGCTTCTTGAAGTTAAAGATGTAACTCTGTGAGATGAATTAACAGAACACAGAGCAGTTTCTCAGAAAGCTTCTTTCCAGTTTTGAACGGAAGATATTTCCTTTTTCACCATAGCCCTCTAAGGGCTTCCAAATATCCCTTTGCCAATTCCACAAGAAGAGCCTTAGCGAAAGGCTTCTTGAAGTTAAAGATGTAACTCTGTGAGATGAATTAACAGAACACAGAGCAGTTTCTCAGAAAGCTTCTTTCCAGTTTTGAACGAAAGATATTTCCTTTTTCACCATAGCCCTCTATGGGCTTCCAAATATCCCTTTGCCAATTCCACAAGAACAGCCTTAGCGAAAGGCTTCTTGAAGGGAAAGATGTAACTCTGTGAGATGAATTAACAGAACATAGAACAGTTTCTCAGAAAGCTTCTTTCCAGTTTTGAACGGAAGATATTTCCTTTTTCTCCATAGCCCTCTATGGGCTTCCAAATATCCCTTTGCCAATTCCACAAGAACAGCCTTAGCGAAAGGCTTCTTGAAGTTAAAGATGTAACTCTGTGAGATGAATTAACAGAACACAGAGCAGTTTCTCAGAAAGCTTCTTTCCAGTTTTGAACGGACGATATTTCCTTTTTCACTCTAGCCCTCTATGGGCTTCCAAATATCCCTTTGCCAATTCCACAAGAACAGCCTTAGCGAAAGGCTTCTTGAAGGGAAAGATGTAACTCTGTGAGATGAATTAACAGAACACAGAGCAGTTTCTCAGAAAGCTTCTTTCCAGTTTTGAACGGAAGATATTTCCTTTTTCACCATAGCCCTCTATGGGCTTCCAAATATCCCTTTGCCAATTCCGCAAGAACAGCCTTAGCGAAAGGCTTCTTGAAGGGAAAGATGTAACTCTGTGAGATGAATTAACAGAACACAGAGCAGTTTCTCAGAAAGCTTCTTTCCAGTTTTGAACGGAAGATATTTCCTTTTTCACCATAACCCTCTATGGGCTTCCAAATATCCCTTTGCCAATTCCACAAGAACAGCCTTAGCGAAAGGCTTCTTGAAGGGAAAGATGTAACTCTGTGAGATGAATTAACAGAACACAGAGCAGTTTCTCAGAAAGCTTCTTTCCAGTTTTGAACGGAAGATATTTCCTTTTTCACCATAGCCCTCTATGGGCTTCCAAATATCCCTTTGCCAATTCCACAAGAACAGGCTTAGCGAAAGGCTTCTTGAAGTTAAAGATGTAACTCTGTGAGATGAATTAACAGAACACAGAGCAGTTTCTCAGAAAGCTTCTTTCCAGTTTTGATCGGAAGATATTTCCTTTTTCACCATAGCCCTCTATGGGCTTCCAAATATCCCTTTGCCAATTCCACAAGAACAGCCTTAGCGAAAGGCTTCTTGAAGTTAAAGATGTAACTCTGTGAGATGAATTAACAGAACACAGAGCAGTTTCTCAGAAAGCTTCTTTCCAGTTTTGAACGGAAGATATTTCCTTTTTCACCATAGCCCTCTATGGGCTTTCAAATATCCCTTTGCCAATTCCACAAGAACAGCCTTAGCGAAAGGCTTCTTGAAGTTAAAGATGTAACTCTGTGAGATAAATTAACAGAACACAGAGCAGTTTCTCAGAAAGCTTCTTTCCAGTTTTGAACGGAAGATATTTCCTTTTTCACCATAGCCCTCTATGGGCTTCCAAATATCCCTTTGAGAATTCCACAAGAACAGCCTTAGCGAAAGGCTTCTTGAAGGGAAAGATGTAACTCTGTGAGATGAATTAACAGAACACAGAGCAGTTTCTCAGAAAGCTTCTTTCCAGTTTTGAACGGAAGATATTTCCTTTTTCACCATAGCCCTCTATGGGCTTCCAAATATCCCTTTGCCAATTCCACAAGAACAGCCTTAGCGAAAGGCTTCTTGAAGGGAACGGTGTAACTCTGTGAGATGAATTAACAGAACACAGAGCAGTTTCTCAGAAAGCTTCTTTCCAGTTTTGAACGGAAGATATTTCCTTTTTCACCATAGCCCTCTATGGGCTTCCAAATATCCCTTTGCCAATTCCACAAGAACAGCCTTAGCGAAAGGCTTCTTGAAGGGAAAGATGTAACTCTGTGAGATGAATTAACAGAACACAGAGCAGTTTCTCAGAAAGCTTCTTTCCAGTTTTGAACGGAAGGTATTTCCTTTTTCACCATAGCCCTCTATGGGCTTCCAAATATCCCTTTGCCAATTCCACAACAACAGCCTTAGAGAAAGGCTTCTTGAAGTTAAGGATATAACTCTGTGAGATGAATTAACAGAACACAGAGCAGTTTCTCAGAAAGCTTCTTTCCAGTTTTGAACGGAAGATATTTCCTTTTTCACCATAGCCCTCTATGGGCTTCCAAATATCCCTTTGCCAATTCCACAAGAACAGCCTTAGCGAAAGGCTTCTTGAAGTTAAAGATGTAACTCTGTGAGATGAATTAACAGAACACAGAGCAGTTTCTCAGAAAGCTTCTTTCCAGTTTTGAACGAAAAATATTTCCTTTTACATCATAGCCCTCTATGGGCTTCCAAATATCCCTTTGCCAATTCCACAACATCAGCCTTAGCGAAAGGCTTCTTGAAGGGAAAGATGTAACTCTGTGAGATGAATTAACAGATCATAGAACAGTTTCTCAGAAAGCTTCTTTCCAGTTTTGAACGGAAGATATTTCCTTTTTCTCCATAGCCCTCTATGGGCTTCCAAATATCCCTTTGCCAATTCCACAAGAACAGCCTTAGCGAAAGGCTTCTTGAAGTTAAAGATGTAACTCTGTGAGATGAATTAACAGAACACAGAGCAGTTTCTCAGAAAGCTTCTTTCCAGTTTTGAACGGAAGATATTTCCTTTTTCACCATAGCCCTCTATGGGCTTCCAAATATCCCTTTGCCAATTCCACAAGAACAGGCTTAGCGAAAGGCTTCTTGAAGGGAAAGATGTAACTCTGTGAGATGAATTAACAGAACACATAGCAGTTTCTCAGAAAGCTTCTTTCTAGTTTTGAACGGAAGATATTTCCTTTTTCACCATAGCCCTCTATGGGCTTCCAAATATCCCTTTGCCAATTCCACAAGAACAGCCTTAGCGAAAGGCTTCTTGAAGTTAAAGATGTAACTCTGTGAGATGAATTAACAGAACACAGAGCAGTTTCTCAGAAAGCTTCTTTCCAGTTTTGAACGAAAGATATTTCCTTTTTCACCATAGCCCTCTATGGGCTTCCAAATATCCCTTTGCCAATTCCACAAGAACAGCCTTAGCGAAAGGCTTCTTGAACGGAAAGATGTAACTCTGTGAGATGAATTAACAGAACACAGAGCAGTTTCTCAGAAAGCTTCTTTCCAGTTTTGAACGGAAGATATTTCCTTTTTCACCATAGCCCTCTATGGGCTTCCAAATATCCCTTTGCCAATTCCACAAGAACAGGCTTAGCGAAAGGCTTCTTGAAGGGAAAGATGTAACTCTGTGAGATGAATTAACAGAACACAGAGCAGTTTCTCAGAAAGCTTCTTTCCAGTTTTGAACGGAAGATATTTCCTTTTTCACCATAGCCCTCTATGGGCTTCCAAATATCCCTTTGCCAATTTCACAAGAACAGCCTTAGCGAAAGGCTTCTTGAAGTTAAAGATGTAACTCTGTGAGATGAATTAGCAGAACACAGAGCAGTTTCTCAGAAAGCTTCTTTCCAGTTTTGAACGGAAGATATTTCCTTATTCACCATAGCCCTCTAAGGGCTTTCAAATATCCCTTTGCCAATTCCACAAGAACAGCCTTAGCGAAAGGCTTCTTGAAGTTAAAGATGTAACTCTGTGAGATGAATTAACAGAACACAGAGCAGTTTCTCAGAAAGCTTCTTTCCAGTTTTGAACGAAAGATATTTCCTTTTTCACCATAGCCCTCTATGGGCTTCCAAATATCCCTTTGCCAATTCCACAACAACAGCCTTAGCGAAAGGCTTCTTGAAGGGAAAGATGTAACTCTGTGAGATGAATTAACAGAACATAGAACAGTTTCTCAGAAAGCTTCTTTCCAGTTTTAAAAGGAAGATATTTCGTTTTTCTCCGTAGCCCTCTATGGGCTTCCAAATATCCCTTTGCCAATTCCACAAGAACAGCCTTAGCGAAAGGCTTCTTGAAGTTAAAGATGTAACTCTGTGAGATGAATTAAAAGAACACAGAGCAGTTTCTCAGAAAGCTTCTTTCCAGTTTTGAACGGAAGATATTTCCTTTTTCACCATAGCCCTCTATGGGCTTCCAAATATCCCTTTGCCAATTCCACAAGAACAGCCTTAGCGAAAGGCTTCTTGAAGGGAAAGATGTAACTCTGTGAGATGAATTAACAGAACACAGAGCAGTTTCTCAGAAAGCTTCTTTCCAGTTTTGAACGGAAGATATTTCGTTTTTCACCATAGCCCTCTATGGGCTTCCAAATATCCCTTTGCCAATTCCACAAGAACAGCCTTAGCGAAAGGCTTCTTGAAGGGAAAGGTGTAACTCTGTGAGATGAATTAACAGAACACAGAGCAGTTTCTCAGAAAGCTTCTTTCCAGTTTTGAACGGAAGCTATTTCCTTTTTCACCATAGCCCTCTATGGGCTTCCAAATATCCCTTTGCCAATTCCAAAAGAACAGCCTTAGCGAAAGGCTTCTTGAAGGGAAAGATGTAACTCTGTGAGATGAATTAACAGAACACAGAGCAGTTTCTCAGAAAGCTTCTTTCCAGTTTTGAACGGAAGATATTTCCTTTTTCTCCATAGCCCTCTATGGGCTTCCAAATATCCCTTTGCCAATTCCACAACAACAGCCTTAGCGAAAGGCTTCTTGAATTTAAAGATGTAACTCTGTGAGATGAATTAACAGAACACAGAGCAGTTTCTCAGAAAGCTTCTTTCCAGTTTTGAACGGAAGATATTTCCTTTTTCACCATAGCCCTCTATGGGCTTCCAAATATCCCTTTGCCAATTCCACAAGAACAGGTTAGCGAAAGGCTTCTTGAAGGGAAAGGTGTAACTCTGTGAGATGAATTAACAGAACACACAGCAGTTTCTCAGAAAGCTTCTTTCCAGTTTTGAACGGAAGATATTTCCTTTTTCACCATAGCCCTCTAAGGGCTTCCAAATATCCCTTTGCCAATTCCACAAGAAGAGCCTTAGCGAAAGGCTTCTTGAAGTTAAAGATGTAACTCTGTGAGATGAATTAACAGAACACAGAGCAGTTTCTCAGAAAGCTTCTTTCCAGTTTTGAACGAAAGATATTTCCTTTTTCACCATAGCCCTCTATGGGCTTCCAAATATCCCTTTGCCAATTCCACAAGAACAGCCTTAGCGAAAGGCTTCTTGAAGGGAAAGATGTAACTCTGTGAGATGAATTAACAGAACATAGAACAGTTTCTCAGAAAGCTTCTTTCCAGTTTTGAACGGAAGATATTTCCTTTTTCTCCATAGCCCTCTATGGGCTTCCAAATATCCCTTTGCCAATTCCACAAGAACAGCCTTAGCGAAAGGCTTCTTGAAGTTAAAGATGTAACTCTGTGAGATGAATTAACAGAACACAGAGCAGTTTCTCAGAAAGCTTCTTTCCAGTTTTGAACGGACGATATTTCCTTTTTCACTCTAGCCCTCTATGGGCTTCCAAATATCCCTTTGCCAATTCCACAAGAACAGCCTTAGCGAAAGGCTTCTTGAAGGGAAAGATGTAACTCTGTGAGATGAATTAACAGAACACAGAGCAGTTTCTCAGAAAGCTTCTTTCCAGTTTTGAACGGAAGATATTTCCTTTTTCACCATAGCCCTCTATGGGCTTCCAAATATCCCTTTGCCAATTCCGCAAGAACAGCCTTAGCGAAAGGCTTCTTGAAGGGAAAGATGTAACTCTGTGAGATGAATTAACAGAACACAGAGCAGTTTCTCAGAAAGCTTCTTTCCAGTTTTGAACGGAAGATATTTCCTTTTTCACCATAACCCTCTATGGGCTTCCAAATATCCCTTTGCCAATTCCACAAGAACAGCCTTAGCGAAAGGCTTCTTGAAGGGAAAGATGTAACTCTGTGAGATGAATTAACAGAACACAGAGCAGTTTCTCAGAAAGCTTCTTTCCAGTTTTGAACGGAAGATATTTCCTTTTTCACCATAGCCCTCTATGGGCTTCCAAATATCCCTTTGCCAATTCCACAAGAACAGGCTTAGCGAAAGGCTTCTTGAAGTTAAAGATGTAACTCTGTGAGATGAATTAACAGAACACAGAGCAGTTTCTCAGAAAGCTTCTTTCCAGTTTTGAACGGAAGATATTTCCTTTTTCACCATAGCCCTCTATGGGCTTCCAAATATCCCTTTGAGAATTCCACAAGAACAGCCTTAGCGAAAGGCTTCTTGAAGGGAAAGATGTAACTCTGTGAGATGAATTAACAGAACACAGAGCAGTTTCTCAGAAAGCTTCTTTCCAGTTTTGAACGGAAGATATTTCCTTTTTCACCATAGCCCTCTATGGGCTTCCAAATATCCCTTTGCCAATTCCACAAGAACAGCCTTAGCGAAAGGCTTCTTGAAGGGAACGGTGTAACTCTGTGAGATGAATTAACAGAACACAGAGCAGTTTCTCAGAAAGCTTCTTTCCAGTTTTGAACGGAAGATATTTCCTTTTTCACCATAGCCCTCTATGGGCTTCCAAATATCCCTTTGCCAATTCCACAAGAACAGCCTTAGCGAAAGGCTTCTTGAAGGGAAAGATGTAACTCTGTGAGATGAATTAACAGAACACAGAGCAGTTTCTCAGAAAGCTTCTTTCCAGTTTTGAACGGAAGGTATTTCCTTTTTCACCATAGCCCTCTATGGGCTTCCAAATATCCCTTTGCCAATTCCACAACAACAGCCTTAGAGAAAGGCTTCTTGAAGTTAAGGATATAACTCTGTGAGATGAATTAACAGAACACAGAGCAGTTTCTCAGAAAGCTTCTTTCCAGTTTTGAACGGAAGATATTTCCTTTTTCACCATAGCCCTCTATGGGCTTCCAAATATCCCTTTGCCAATTCCACAAGAACAGCCTTAGCGAAAGGCTTCTTGAAGTTAAAGATGTAACTCTGTGAGATGAATTAACAGAACACAGAGCAGTTTCTCAGAAAGCTTCTTTCCAGTTTTGAACGAAAAATATTTCCTTTTACATCATAGCCCTCTATGGGCTTCCAAATATCCCTTTGCCAATTCCACAACAACAGCCTTAGCGAAAGGCTTCTTGAAGGGAAAGATGTAACTCTGTGAGATGAATTAACAGATCATAGAACAGTTTCTCAGAAAGCTTCTTTCCAGTTTTGAACGGAAGATATTTCCTTTTTCTCCATAGCCCTCTATGGGCTTCCAAATATCCCTTTGCCAATTCCACAAGAACAGCCTTAGCGAAAGGCTTCTTGAAGTTAAAGATGTAACTCTGTGAGATGAATTAACAGAACACAGAGCAGTTTCTCAGAAAGCTTCTTTCCAGTTTTGAACGGAAGATATTTCCTTTTTCACCATAGCCCTCTATGGGCTTCCAAATATCCCTTTGCCAATTCCACAAGAACAGGCTTAGCGAAAGGCTTCTTGAAGGGAAAGATGTAACTCTGTGAGATGAATTAACAGAACACATAGCAGTTTCTCAGAAAGCTTCTTTCTAGTTTTGAACGGAAGATATTTCCTTTTTCACCATAGCCCTCTATGGGCTTCCAAATATCCCTTTGCCAATTCCACAAGAACAGCCTTAGCGAAAGGCTTCTTGAAGTTAAAGATGTAACTCTGTGAGATGAATTAACAGAACACAGAGCAGTTTCTCAGAAAGCTTCTTTCCAGTTTTGAACGAAAGATATTTCCTTTTTCACCATAGCCCTCTATGGGCTTCCAAATATCCCTTTGCCAATTCCACAAGAACAGCCTTAGCGAAAGGCTTCTTGAACGGAAAGATGTAACTCTGTGAGATGAATTAACAGAACACAGAGCAGTTTCTCAGAAAGCTTCTTTCCAGTTTTGAACGGAAGATATTTCCTTTTTCACCATAGCCCTCTATGGGCTTCCAAATATCCCTTTGCCAATTCCACAAGAACAGGCTTAGCGAAAGGCTTCTTGAAGGGAAAGATGTAACTCTGTGAGATGAATTAACAGAACACAGAGCAGTTTCTCAGAAAGCTTCTTTCCAGTTTTGAACGGAAGATATTTCCTTTTTCACCATAGCCCTCTATGGGCTTCCAAATATCCCTTTGCCAATTCCACAAGAACAGCCTTAGCGAAAGGCTTCTTGAAGTTAAAGATGTAACTCTGTGAGATGAATTAGCAGAACACAGAGCAGTTTCTCAGAAAGCTTCTTTCCAGTTTTGAACGGAAGATATTTCCTTATTCACCATAGCCCTCTAAGGGCTTTCAAATATCCCTTTGCCAATTCCACAAGAACAGCCTTAGCGAAAGGCTTCTTGAAGTTAAAGATGTAACTCTGTGAGATGAATTAACAGAACACAGAGCAGTTTCTCAGAAAGCTTCTTTCCAGTTTTGAACGAAAGATATTTCCTTTTTCACCATAGCCCTCTATGGGCTTCCAAATATCCCTTTGCCAATTCCACAACAACAGCCTTAGCGAAAGGCTTCTTGAAGGGAAAGATGTAACTCTGTGAGATGAATTAACAGAACATAGAACAGTTTCTCAGAAAGCTTCTTTCCAGTTTTGAACGGAAGATATTTCGTTTTTCTCCGTAGCCCTCTATGGGCTTCCAAATATCCCTTTGCCAATTCCACAAGAACAGCCTTAGCGAAAGGCTTCTTGAAGTTAAAGATGTAACTCTGTGAGATGAATTAAAAGAACACAGAGCAGTTTCTCAGAAAGCTTCTTTCCAGTTTTGAACGGAAGATATTTCCTTTTTCACCATAGCCCTCTATGGGCTTCCAAATATCCCTTTGCCAATTCCACAAGAACAGCCTTAGCGAAAGGCTTCTTGAAGGGAAAGATGTAACTCTGTGAGATGAATTAACAGAACACAGAGCAGTTTCTCAGAAAGCTTCTTTCCAGTTTTGAACGGAAGATATTTCGTTTTTCACCATAGCCCTCTATGGGCTTCCAAATATCCCTTTGCCAATTCCACAAGAACAGCCTTAGCGAAAGGCTTCTTGAAGGGAAAGGTGTAACTCTGTGAGATGAATTAACAGAACACAGAGCAGTTTCTCAGAAAGCTTCTTTCCAGTTTTGAACGGAAGCTATTTCCTTTTTCACCATAGCCCTCTATGGGCTTCCAAATATCCCTTTGCCAATTCCAAAAGAACAGCCTTAGCGAAAGGCTTCTTGAAGGGAAAGATGTAACTCTGTGAGATGAATTAACAGAACACAGAGCAGTTTCTCAGAAAGCTTCTTTCCAGTTTTGAACGGAAGATATTTCCTTTTTCTCCATAGCCCTCTATGGGCTTCCAAATATCCCTTTGCCAATTCCACAACAACAGCCTTAGCGAAAGGCTTCTTGAATTTAAAGATGTAACTCTGTGAGATGAATTAACAGAACACAGAGCAGTTTCTCAGAAAGCTTCTTTCCAGTTTTGAACGGAAGATATTTCCTTTTTCACCATAGCCCTCTATGGGCTTCCAAATATCCCTTTGCCAATTCCACAAGAACAGGTTAGCGAAAGGCTTCTTGAAGGGAAAGGTGTAACTCTGTGAGATGAATTAACAGAACACAGAGCAGTTTCTCAGAAAGCTTCTTTCCAGTTTTGAACGGAAGATATTTCCTTTTTCACCATAGCCCTCTATGGGCTTCCAAATATCCCTTTGCCAATTCCACAAGAACAGCCTTAGCGAAAGGCTTCTTGAAGGGAAAGATGTAACTCTGTGAGATGAATTAACAGAACACAGAGCAGTTTCTCAGAAAGCTTCTTTCCAGTTTTGAACGGAAGATATTTCCTTTTTCACCATAGCCCTCTATGGGCTTCCAAATATCCCTTTGCCAATTCCACAACAACAGCGTTAGAGAAAGGCTTCTTGAAGTTAAAGATGTAACTCTGTGAGATGAATTAACAGAACACATAGCAGTTTCTCAGAAAGCTTCTTTCCAGTTTTGAACGGAAGATATTTCCTTTTTCACCATAGCCCTCTATGGGCTTCCAAATATCCCTTTGCCAATTCCACAAGAACAGCCTTAGCGAAAGGCTTCTTGAAGTTAAAGATGTAACTCTGTGAGATGAATTAACAGAACACAGAGCAGTTTCTCAGAAAGCTTCTTTCCAGTTTTGAACGAAAGATATTTCCTTTTTCACCATAGCCCTCTATGGGCTTCCAAATATCCCTTTGCCAATTCCACAACAACAGCCTTAGCGAAAGGCTTCTTGAAGGGAAAGATGTAACTCTGTGAGATGAATTAACAGAACATAGAACAGTTTCTCAGAAAGCTTCTTTCCAGTTTTGAACGGAAGATATTTCCTTTTTCTCCATAGCCCTCTACGGGCTTCCAAATATCCCTTTGCCAATTCCACAAGAACAGCCTTAGCGAAAGGCTTCTTGAAGTTAAAGATGTAACTCTGTGAGATGAATTAACAGAACACAGAGCAGTTTCTCAGAAAGCTTCTTTCCAGTTTTGAACGGAAGATATTTCCTTTTTCACCATAGCCCTCTAAGGGCTTCCAAATATCCCTTTGCCAATTCCACAAGAACAGGCTTAGCGAAAGGCTTCTTGAAGGGAAAGATGTAACTCTGTGAGATGAATTAACAGAACACAGAGCAGTTTCTCAGAAAGCTTCTTTCCAGTTTTGAACGGAAGATATTTCCTTTTTCACCATAGCCCTCTATGGGCTTCCAAATATCCCTTTGCCAATTCCACAAGAACAGACTTAGCGAAAGGCTTCTTGAAGGGAAAGATGTAACTCTGTGAGATGAATTAACAGAACACAGAGCAGTTTCTCAGAAAGATTCTTTCCAGTTTTGAACGAAAGATATTTCCTTTTTCACCATAGCCCTCTATGGGCTTCCAAATATCCCTTTGCCAATTCCACAACAACAGCCTTAGCGAAAGGCTTCTTGAAGGGAAAGATGTAACTCTGTGAGATGAATTAACAGAACATAGGACAGTTTCTCAGAAAGCTTCTTTCCAGTTTTGAACGGAAGATATTTCCTTTTTCTCCATAGCCCTCTATGGGCTTCCAAATATCCCTTTGCCAATTCCACAAGAACAGCCTTAGAGAAAGGCTTCTTGAAGTTAAAGATGTAACTCTGTGAGATGAATTAACAGGACACAGAGCAGTTTCTCAGAAAGCTTCTTTCCAGTTTTGAACGGAAGATATTTCCTTTTTCACCATAGCCCTCTATGGGCTTCCAAATATCCCTTTGCCAATTCCACAAGAACAGCCTTAGCGAAAGGCTTCTTGAAGGGAAAGATGTAACTCTGTGAGATAAATTAACAGAACACAGAGCAGTTTCTCAGAAAGCTTCTTTCCAGTTTTGAACGGAAGATATTTCCTTTTTCACCATAGGCCTCTATGGGCTTCCAAATATCCCTTTGCCAGTTCCACAAAAACAGCCTTAGCGAAAGGCTTCTTGAAGTTAAAGATGTAACTCTGTGAGATGAATTAACAGAACACAGAGCAGTTTCTCAGAAAGCTTCTTTCCAGTTTTGAACGGAAGATATTTCCTTTTTCACCATAGCCCTCTATGGGCTTCCAAATATCCCTTTGCCAATTCCACAAGAACAGCCTTAGCGAAAGGCTTCTTGCAGGGAAAGATGTAACTCTGTGAGATGAATTAACAGAACACAGAGCAGTTTCTCAGAAAGCTTCTTTCCAGTTTTGAACGGAAGATATTTCCTTTTTCACCATAGCCCTCTATGGGCTTCCAAATATCCCTTTGCCAATTCCACAACAACAGCCTTAGAGAAAGGCTTCTTGAAGTTAAAGATGTAACTCTGTGAAATGAATTAACAGAACACAGAGCAGTTTCTCAGAAAGCTTCTTTCCAGTTTTGAACGGAAGATATTTCCTTTTTCACCATAGCCCTCTATGGGCTTCCAAATATCCCTTTGCCAATTCCACAAGAACAGCCTTAGCGAAAGGCTTCTTGAAGTTAAAGATGTAACTCTGTGAGATGAATTAGCAGAACACAGAGCAGTTTCTCAGAAAGCTTCTTTCCAGTTTTGAACGGAAGATATTTCCTTTTTCACCATAGCCCTCTATGGGCTTCCAAATATCCCTTTGCCAATTCCACAAGAACAGCCTTAGCGAAAGACTTCTTGAAGTCAAAGATGTAACTCTGTGAGATGAATTAACAGAACACAGAGCAGTTTCTCAGAAAGCTTCTTTCCAGTTTTGAACGAAAGATATTTCCTTTTTCACCATAGCCCTCTATGGGCTTCCAAATATCCCTTTGCCAATTCCACAACAACAGCCTTAGCGAAAGGCTTCTTGAAGGGAAAGATGTAACTCTGTGAGATGAATTAACAGAACATAGAACAGTTTCTCAGAAAGCTTCTTTCCAGTTTTGAACGGAAGATATTTCGTTTTTCTCCATAGCCCTCTATGGGCTTCCAAATATCCCTTTGCCAATTCCACAAGAACAGCCTTAGCGAAAGGCTTCTTGAAGTTAAAGATGTAACTCTGTGAGATGAATTAACAGAACACAGAGCAGTTTCTCAGAAAGCTTCTTTCCAGTTTTGAACGGAAGATATTTCCTTTTTCACCATAGCCCTCTATGGGCTTCCAAATATCCCTTTGCCAATTCCACAAGAACAGCCTTAGCGAAAGGCTTCTTGAAGGGAAAGATGTAACTCTGTGAGATGAATTAACGGAACACAGAGCAGTTTCTCAGAAAGCTTCTTTCCAGTTTTGAACGGAAGATATTTCGTTTTTCACCATAGCCCTCTATGGGCTTCCAAATATCCCTTTGCCAATTCCACAAGAACAGCCTTAGCGAAAGGCTTCTTGAAGGGAAAGGTGTAACTCTGTGAGATGAATTAACAGAACACAGAGCAGTTTCTCAGAAAGCTTCTTTCCAGTTTTGAACGGAAGATATTTCCTTTTTCACCATAGCCCTCTATGGGCTTCCAAATATCCCTTTGCCAATTCCACAAGAACAGCCATAGCGAAAGGCTTCTTGAAGGGAAAGATGTAACTCTGTGAGATGAATTAACAGAACACAGAGCAGTTTCTCAGAAAGCTTCTTTCCAGTTTTGAACGGAAGATATTTCCTTTTTCACCATAGCCCTCTATGGGCTTCCAAATATCCCTTTGCCAATTCCACAAGAACAGCCTTAGCGAAAGGCTTCTTGAAGTTAAAGATGTAACTCTGTGAGATGAATTAACAGAACACATAGCAGTTTCTCAGAAAGCTTCTTTCCAGTTTTGAACGGAAGATATTTCCTTTTTCACCATAGCCCTCTATGGGCTTCCAAATATCCCTTTGCCAATTCCACAAGAACAGCCTTAGCGAAAGGCTTCTTGAAGGGAAAGATGTAACTCTGTGAGATGAATTAACAGAACACAGAGCAGTTTCTCAGAAAGCTTCTTTCCAGTTTTGAACGGAAGATATTTCCTTTTTCACCATAGCCCTCTATGGGCTTCCAAATATCCCTTTGCCAATTCCACAAGAACAGCCTTAGCGAAAGGCTTCTTGAAGTTAAAGATGTAACTCTGTGAGATGAATTAGCAGAACACAGAGCAGTTTCTCAGAAAGCTTCTTTCCAGTTTTGAACGGAAGATATTTCCTTTTTCACCATAGCCCTCTAAGGGCTTTCAAATATCGCTTTGCCAATTCCACAAGAACAGCCTTAGCGAAAGGCTTCTTGAAGTTAAAGATGTAACTCTGTGAGATGAATTAACAGAACACAGAGCAGTTTCTCAGAAAGCTTCTTTCCAGTTTTGAACGAAAGATATTTCCTTTTTCACCATAGCCCTCTATGGGCTTCCAAATATCCCTTTGCCAATTCCACAACAACAGCCTTAGCGAAAGGCTTCTTGAAGGGAAAGATGTAACTCTGTGAGATGAATTAACAGAACATAGAACAGTTTCTCAGAAAGCTTCTTTCCAGTTTTGAACGGAAGATATTTCGTTTTTCTCCATAGCCCTCTATGGGCTTCCAAATATCCCTTTGCCAATTCCACAAGAACAGCCTTAGCGAAAGGCTTCTTGAAGTTAAAGATGTAACTCTGTGAGATGAATTAAAAGAACACAGAGCAGTTTCTCAGAAAGCTTCTTTCCAGGTTTGAACGGAAGATATTTCCTTTTTCACCATAGCCCTCTATGGGCTTCCAAATATACCTTTGCCAATTCCACAAGAACAGGCTTAGCGAAAGGCTTCTTGAAGGGAAAGATGTAACTCTGTGAGATCAATTAACAGAACACAGAGCAGTTTCTCAGAAAGCTTCTTTCCAGTTTTGAACGGATGATATTTCCTTTTTCACCATAGCCCTCTATGGGCTTCCAAATATCCCTTTGCCAATTCCACAAGAACACACTTAGCGAAAGGCTTCTTGAAGGGAAAGATGTAACTCTGTGAGATGAATTAACAGAACACAGAGCAGTTTCTCAGAAAGCTTCTTTCCAGTTTTGAACGAAAGATATTTCCTTTTTCACCATAGCCCTCTATGGGCTTCCAAATATCCCTTTGCCAATTCCACAACAACAGCCTTAGCGAAAGGCTTCTTGAAGGGAAAGATGTAACTCTGTGAGGTGAATTAACAGAACATAGAACAGTTTCTCAGAAAGCTTCTTTCCAGTTTTGAACGGAAGATATTTCCTTTTTCTCCATAGCCCTCTATGGGCTTCCAAATATCCCTTTGCCAATTCCACAAGAACAGCCTTAGCGAAAGGCTTCTTGAAGTTAAAGATGTAACTCTGTGAGATGAATTAACAGAACACAGAGCAGTTTCTCAGAAAGCTTTTTCCAGTTTTGAACGGAAGATATTTCCTTTTTCACCATAGCCCTCTATGGGCTTCCAAATATCCCTTTGCCAATTCCACAAGAACAGCCTTAGCGAAAGGCTTCTTGAAGGTAAAGATGTAACTCTGTGAGATGAATTAACAGAACACAGAGCAGTTTCTCAGAAAGCTTCTTTCCAGTTTTGAACGGAAGATATTTCCTTTTTCACCATAGCCCTCTATGGGCTTCCAAATATCCCTTTGCCAGTTCCACAAGAACAGCCTTAGCGAAAGGCTTCTTGAAGTTAAAGATGTAACTCTGTGAGATGAATTAACAGAACACAGAGCAGTTTCTCAGAAAGCTTCTTTCCAGTTTTGAACGGAAGATATTTCCTTTTTCACCATAGCCCTCTATGGGCTTCCAAATATCCCTTTGCCAATTCCACAAGAACAGCCTTAGCGAAAGACTTCTTGAAGGGAAAGATGTAACTCTGTGAGATGAATTAACAGAACACAGAGCAGTTTCTCAGAAAGCTTCTTTCCAGTTTTGAACGGAAGATATTTCCTTTTTCACCATAGCCCTCTATGGGCTTCCAAATATCCCTTTGCCAATTCCACAAGAACAGCCTTAGCGAAAGGCTTCTTGAAGGTAAAGATGTAACTCTGTGAGATGAATTAAGAGAACACAGAGCAGTTTCTCAGAAAGCTTCTTTCCAGTTTTGCACGGACGATATTTCCTTTTTCACCATCGCCCTCTATGGGCTTCCAAATATCCCTTTGCCATTTCCCCAAGAACAGGCTTAGCGAAAGGCTTCTTGAAGGGAAAGATGTAACTCTGTGAGATGAATTAACAGAACACAGAGCAGTTTCTCAGAAAGCTTCTTTCCAGTTTTGAACGAAAGATATTTCCTTTTTCACCATAGCCCTCTATGGGCTTCCAAATATCCCTTTGCCAATTCCACAACAACAGCCTTAGCGAAAGGCTTCTTGAAGGGAAAGATGTAACTCTGTGAGATGAATTAACAGAACATAGAACAGTTTCTCAGAAAGCTTCTGACCAGTTTTGAACGGAAGATATTTCCTTTTTCTCCATAGCCCTCTATGGGCTTCCAAATATCCCTTTGCCAATTCCACAAGAAGAGCCTTAGCGAAAGGCTTCTTGAAGGGAAAGATGTAACTCTGTGAGATGAATTAACAGAACACAGAGCAGTTTCTCAGAAAGCTTCTTTCCAGTTTTGAACGGAAGATATTTCCTTTTTCTCCATAGCCCTCTATGGGCCTCCAAATATCCCTTTGCCAATTCCACAAGAACAGCCTTAGCGAAAGGCTTCTTGAAGGGAAAGATGTAACTCTGTGAGATGAATTAACAGAACACAGAGCAGTTTCTCAGAAAGCTTCTTTCCAGTTTTGAACGGAAGATATTTCCTTTTTCACCATAGCCCTCTATGGGCTTCCAAATATCCCTTTGCCAATTCCACAAGAACAGCCTTAGCGAAAGACTTCTTGAAGGGAAAGTTGTAACTCTGTGAGATGAATTAACAGAACACAGAGCAGTTTCTCAGAAAGCTTCTTTCCAGTTTTGAACGGAAGATATTTCCTTTTTCACCATAGCCCTCTATGGGCTTCCAAATATCCCTTTGCCCATTCCACAAGAACAGCCTTAGCGAAAGGCTTCTTGAAGTTAAAGATGTAACTCTGTGAGATGAATTAACAGAACACAGAGCAGTTTCTCAGAAAGCTTCTTTCCAGTTTTGAACGAAAGATATTTCCTTTTTCACCATAGCCCTCTATGGGCTTCCAAATATCCCTTTGCCCATTCCACAAGAACAGCCTTAGCGAAAGGCTTCTTCAAGTTAAAGATGTAACTCTGTGAGATGAATTAACAGAACACAGAGCAGTTTCTCAGAAAGCTTCTTTCCAGTTTTGAACGGAAGATATTTCCTTTTTCACCATAGCCCTCTATGGGCTTCCAAATATCCCTTTGCCAATTCCACAAGAACAGCCTTAGCGAAAGGCTTCTTGAAGGGAAAGATGTAACTCTGTGAGATGAATTAACAGAACACAGAGCAGTTTCTCAGAAAGCTTCTTTCCAGTTTTGAACGGAAGATATTTCCTTTTTCACCATAGCCCTCTATGGTCTTCCAAATATCCCTTTGCCAATTCCACAAGAACAGCCTTAGCGAAAGGCTTCTTGAAGGGAAAGGTGTAACTCTGTGAGATGAATTAACAGAACACAGAGCAGTTTCTCAGAAAGCTTCTTTCCAGTTTTGAACGGAAGATATTTCCTTTCTCACCATAGCCCTCTATGGGCTTCCAAATATCCCTTTGCCAATTCCACAAGAACAGCCTTAGCGAAAGGCTTCTTGAAGGGAAAGATGTAACTCTGTGAGATGAATTAACAGAACACAGAGCAGTTTCTCAGAAAGCTTCTTTCCAGTTTTGAACGGAAGATATTTCCTTTTTCACCATAGCCCTCTATGGGCTTCCAAATATCCCTTTGCCAATTCCACAACAACAGCCTTAGAGAAAGGCTTCTTGAAGTTAAGGATGTAACTCTGTGAGATGAATTAACAGAACACAGAGCAGTTTCTCAGAAAGCTTCTTTCCAGTTTTGAACGGAAGATATTTCCTTTTTCACCATAGCCCTCTATGGGCTTCCAAATATCCCTTTGCCAATTCCACAAGAACAGCCTTAGCGAGAGGCTTCTTGAAGTTAAAGATGTAACTCTGTGAGATGAATTAACAGAACACAGAGCAGTTTCTCAGAAAGCTTCTTTCCAGTTTTGAACGAAAGATATTTCCTTTTACACCATAGCCCTCTATGGGCTTCCAAATATCCCTTTGCCAATTCCACAACAACAGCCTTAGCGAAAGGCTTCTTGAAGGGAAAGATGTAACTCTGTGAGATGAATTAACAGAATATAGAACAGTTTCTCAGAAAGCTTCTGACCAGTTTTGAACGGAAGATATTTCCTTTTTCTCCATAGCCCTCTATGGGCTTCCAAATATCCCTTTGCCAATTCCACAAGAAGAGCCTTAGCGAAAGGCTTCTTGAAGGGAAAGATGTAACTCTGTGAGATGAATTAACAGAACACAGAGCAGTTTCTCAGAAAGCTTCTTTCCAGTTTTGAACGGAAGATATTTCCTTTTTCTCCATAGCCCTCTATGGGCCTCCAAATATCCCTTTGCCAATTCCACAAGAACAGCCTTAGCGAAAGGCTTCTTGAAGGGAAAGATGTAACTCTGTGAGATGAATTAACAGAACACAGAGCAGTTTCTCAGAAAGCTTCTTTCCAGTTTTGAACGGAAGATATTTCCTTTTTCACCATAGCCCTCTATGGGCTTCCAAATATCCCTTTGCCAATTCCACAAGAACAGCCTTAGCGAAAGACTTCTTGAAGGGAAAGTTGTAACTCTGTGAGATGAATTAACAGAACACAGAGCAGTTTCTCAGAAAGCTTCTTTCCAGTTTTGAACGGAAGATATTTCCTTTTTCACCATAGCCCTCTATGGGCTTCCAAATATCCCTTTGCCCATTCCACAAGAACAGCCTTAGCGAAAGGCTTCTTGAAGTTAAAGATGTAACTCTGTGAGATGAATTAACAGAACACAGAGCAGTTTCTCAGAAAGCTTCTTTCCAGTTTTGAACGAAAGATATTTCCTTTTTCACCATAGCCCTCTATGGGCTTCCAAATATCCCTTTGCCCATTCCACAAGAACAGCCTTAGCGAAAGGCTTCTTCAAGTTAAAGATGTAACTCTGTGAGATGAATTAACAGAACACAGAGCAGTTTCTCAGAAAGCTTCTTTCCAGTTTTGAACGGAAGATATTTCCTTTTTCACCATAGCCCTCTATGGGCTTCCAAATATCCCTTTGCCAATTCCACAAGAACAGCCTTAGCGAAAGGCTTCTTGAAGGGAAAGATGTAACTCTGTGAGATGAATTAACAGAACACAGAGCAGTTTCTCAGAAAGCTTCTTTCCAGTTTTGAACGGAAGATATTTCCTTTTTCACCATAGCCCTCTATGGTCTTCCAAATATCCCTTTGCCAATTCCACAAGAACAGCCTTAGCGAAAGGCTTCTTGAAGGGAAAGGTGTAACTCTGTGAGATGAATTAACAGAACACAGAGCAGTTTCTCAGAAAGCTTCTTTCCAGTTTTGAACGGAAGATATTTCCTTTCTCACCATAGCCCTCTATGGGCTTCCAAATATCCCTTTGCCAATTCCACAAGAACAGCCTTAGCGAAAGGCTTCTTGAAGGGAAAGATGTAACTCTGTGAGATGAATTAACAGAACACAGAGCAGTTTCTCAGAAAGCTTCTTTCCAGTTTTGAACGGAAGATATTTCCTTTTTCACCATAGCCCTCTATGGGCTTCCAAATATCCCTTTGCCAATTCCACAACAACAGCCTTAGAGAAAGGCTTCTTGAAGTTAAGGATGTAACTCTGTGAGATGAATTAACAGAACACAGAGCAGTTTCTCAGAAAGCTTCTTTCCAGTTTTGAACGGAAGATATTTCCTTTTTCACCATAGCCCTCTATGGGCTTCCAAATATCCCTTTGCCAATTCCACAAGAACAGCCTTAGCGAGAGGCTTCTTGAAGTTAAAGATGTAACTCTGTGAGATGAATTAACAGAACACAGAGCAGTTTCTCAGAAAGCTTCTTTCCAGTTTTGAACGAAAGATATTTCCTTTTACACCATAGCCCTCTATGGGCTTCCAAATATCCCTTTGCCAATTCCACAACAACAGCCTTAGCGAAAGGCTTCTTGAAGGGAAAGATGTAACTCTGTGAGATGAATTAACAGAACATAGAACAGTTTCTCAGAAAGCTTCTTTCCAGTTTTGAACGGAAGATATTTCCTTTTTCTCCATAGCCCTCTATGGGCTTCCAAATATCCCTTTGCCAATTCCACAAGAACAGCCTTAGCGAAAGGCTTCTTGAAGTTAAAGATGTAACTCTGTGAGATGAATTAACAGAACACAGAGCAGTTTCTCAGAAAGCTTCTTTCCAGTTTTGAACGGAAGATATTTCCTTTTTCACCATAGCCCTCTATGGGCTTCCAAATATCCCTTTGCCAATTCCACAAGAACAGGCTTAGCGAAAGGCTTCTTGAAGGGAAAGATGTAACTCTGTGAGATGAATTAACAGAACACAGAGCAGTTTCTCAGAAAGCTTCTTTCCAGTTTTGAACGGAAGATATTTCCTTTTTCACCATAGCCCTCTATGGGCTTAAAATATCCCTTTGGCAATTCCACAAGAACAGACTTAGCGAAAGGCTTCTTGAAGGGAAAGATGTAACTCTGTGAGATGAATTAACAGAACACAGAGCAGTTTCTTAGAAAGCTTCTTTCCAGTTTTGAACGAAAGATATTTCCTTTTTCACCATAGCCCTCTATGGGCTTCCAAATACCCCTTTGCCAATTCCACAACAACAGCCTTAGCGAAAGGCTTCTTGAAGGGAAAGATGTAACTCTGTGAGATGAATTAACAGAACATAGAACAGTTTCTCAGAAAGCTTCTTTCCAGTTTTGAACGGAAGATATTTCCTTTTTCTCCATAGCCCTCTATGGGCTTCCAAATATCCCTTTGCCAATTCCACAAGAACAGCCTTAGCGAAAGGCTTCTTGAAGTTAAAGATGTAACTCTGTGAGATGAATTAACAGAACACAGAGCAGTTTCTCAGAAAGCTTCTTTCCAGTTTTGAATGGAAGATATTTCCTTTTTCACCATAGCCCTCTACGGGCTTCCAAATATACCTTTGCCAATTCCACAAGAACAGCCTTAGCGAAAGGCTTCTTGAAGGTAGAGATGTAACTCTGTGAGATGAATTAACAGAACACAGAGCAGTTTCTCAGAAAGCTTCTTTCCAGTTTTGAACGGAAGATATTTCCTTTTTCACCATAGCCCTCTATGGGCTTCCAAATATCCCTTTGCCAGTTCCACAAGAACAGCCTTAGCGAAAGGCTTCTTGAAGTTAAAGATGTAACTCTGTGAGATGAATTAACAGAACACAGAGCAGTTTCTCAGAAAGCTTCTTTCCAGTTTTGAACGGAAGATATTTCCTTTTTCACCATAGCCCTCTATGGGCTTCCAAATATCCCTTTGCCAATTCCACAAGAACAGCCTTAGCGAAAGACTTCTTGAAGGGAAAGATGTAACTCTGTGAGATGAATTAACAGAACACAGAGCAGTTTCTCAGAAAGCTTCTTTCCAGTTTTGAACGGAAGATATTTCCTTTTTCACCATAGCCCTCTATGGGCTTCCAAATATCCCTTTGCCAATTCCACAAGAACAGCCTTAGCGAAATGCTTCTTGAAGGTAAAGATGTAACTCTGTGAGATGAATTAACAGAACATAGAGCAGTTTCTCAGAAAGCTTCTTTCCAGTTTTGAACGGAAGATATTTCCTTTTTCACCATAGCCCTCTATGGGCTTCGAAATATCCCTTTGCCATTTCCACAAGAACAGGCTTAGCGAAAGGCTTCTTGAAGGGAAAGATGTAACTCTGTGAGATGAATTAACAGAACACAGAGCAGTTTCTCAGAAAGCTTCTTTCCAGTTTTGAACGAAAGATATTTCCTTTTTCACCATAGCCCTCTATGGGCTTCCAAATATCCCTTTGCCAATTCCACAAGAACAGCCTTAGCGAAAGGCTTCTTGAACGGAAAGATGTAACTCTGTGAGATGAATTAACAGAACACAGAGCAGTTTCTCAGAAAGCTTCTTTCCAGTTTTGAACGGAAGATATTTCCTTTTTCACCATAGCCCTCTATGGGCTTCCAAATATCCCTTTGCCAATTCCACAAGAACAGGCTTAGCGAAAGGCTTCTTGAAGGGAAAGATGTAACTCTGTGAGATGAATTAACAGAACACAGAGCAGTTTCTCAGAAAGCTTCTTTCCAGTTTTGAACGGAAGATATTTCCTTTTTCACCATAGCCCTCTATGGGCTTCCAAATATCCCTTTGCCAATTCCACAAGAACAGCCTTAGCGAAAGGCTTCTTGAAGTTAAAGATGTAACTCTGTGAGATGAATTAGCAGAACACAGAGCAGTTTCTCAGAAAGCTTCTTTCCAGTTTTGAACGGAAGATATTTCCTTTTTCACCATAGCCCTCTAAGGGCTTTCAAATATCCCTTTGCCAATTCCAGAAGAACAGCCTTAGCGAAAGGCTTCTTGAAGTTAAAGATGTAACTCTGTGAGATGAATTAACAGAACACAGAGCAGTTTCTCAGAAAGCTTCTTTCCAGTTTTGAACGAAAGATATTTCCTTTTTCACCATAGCCCTCTATGGGCTTCCAAATATCCCTTTGCCAATTCCACAACAACAGCCTTAGCGAAAGGCTTCTTGAAGGGAAAGATGTAACTCTGTGAGATGAATTAACAGAACATAGAACAGTTTCTCAGAAAGCTTCTTTCCAGTTTTGAACGGAAGATATTTCGTTTTTCTCCATAGCCCTCTATGGGCTTCCAAATATCCCTTTGCCAATTCCACAAGAACAGCCTTAGCGAAAGGCTTCTTGAAGGGAAAGATGTAACTCTGTGAGATGAATTAACAGAACACAGAGCAGTTTCTCAGAAAGCTTCTTTCCAGTTTTGAACGGAAGATATTTCGTTTTTCACCATAGCCCTCTATGGGCTTCCAAATATCCCTTTGCCAATTCCACAAGAACAGCCTTAGCGAAAGGCTTCTTGAAGGGAAAGGTGTAACTCTGTGAGATGAATTAACAGAACACAGAGCAGTTTCTCAGAAAGCTTCTTTCCAGTTTTGAACGGAAGATATTTCCTTTTTCACCATAGCCCTCTATGGGCTTCCAAATATCCCTTTGCCAATTCCAAAAGAACAGCCTTAGCGAAAGGCTTCTTGAAGGGAAAGATGTAACTCTGTGAGATGAATTAACAGAACACAGAGCAGTTTCTCAGAAAGCTTCTTTCCAGTTTTGAACGGAAGATATTTCCTTTTACTCCATAGCCCTCTATGGGCTTCCAAATATCCCTTTGCCAATTCCACAACAACAGCCTTAGAGAAAGGCTTCTTGAAGTTAAAGATGTAACTCTGTGAGATGAATTAACAGAACACATAGCAGTTTCTCAGAAAGCTTCTTTCCAGTTTTGAACGAAGATATTTCCTTTTTCACCATAGCCCTCTATGGGCTTCCAAATATCCCTTTGCCAATTCCACAACAACAGCCTTAGCGAAAGGCTTCTTGAAGGGAAAGATGTAACTCTGTGAGATGAATTAACAGAACACAGAGCAGTTTCTCAGAAAGCTTCTTTCCAGTTTTGAACGAAAGATATTTCCTTTTTCACCATAGCCCTCTATGGGCTTCCAAATATCCCTTTGCCAATTCCACAAGAACAGCCTTAGCGAAAGGCTTCTTGAATTTAAAGATGTAACTCTGTGAGATGAATTAACAGAACACAGAGCAGTTTCTCAGAAAGCTTCTTTCCAGTTTTGAACGGAAGATATTTCCTTTTTCACCATAGCCCTCTATGGGCTTCCAAATATCCCTTTGCCAATTCCACAAGAACAGCCTTAGCGAAAGGCTTCTTGAAGGGAAAGGTGTAACTCTGTGAGATGAATTAACAGAACACAGAGCAGTTTCTCAGAAAGCTTCTTTCCAGTTTTGAACGGAAGATATTTCCTTTTTCACCATAGCCCTCTATGGGCTTCCAAATATCCCTTTGCCAATTCCACAAGAACAGCCTTAGCGAAAGGCTTCTTGAAGGGAAAGATGTAACTCTGTGAGATGAATTAACAGAACACAGAGCAGTTTCTCAGAAAGCTTCTTTCCAGTTTTGAACGGAAGATATTTCCTTTTTCACCATAGCCCTCTATGGGCTTCCAAATATCCCTTTGCCAATTCCACAACAACAGCGTTAGAGAAAGGCTTCTTGAAGTTAAAGATGTAACTCTGTGAGATGAATTAACAGAACACATAGCAGTTTCTCAGAAAGCTTCTTTCCAGTTTTGAACGGAAGATATTTCCTTTTTCACCATAGCCTTCTATGGGCTTCCAAATATCCCTTTGCCAATTCCACAAGAACAGCCTTAGCGACAGGCTTCTTGAAGTTAAAGATGTAACTCTGTGAGATGAATTAACAGAACACAGAGCAGTTTCTCAGAAAGCTTCTTTCCAGTTTTGAACGAAAGATATTTCCTTTTTCACCATAGCCCTCTATGGGCTTCCAAATATCCCTTTGCCAATTCCACAACAACAGCCTTAGCGAAAGGCTTCTTGAAGGGAAAGATGTAACTCTGTGAGATGAATTAACAGAACATAGAACAGTTTCTCAGAAGGCTTCTTTCCAGTTTTGAACGGAAGATATTTCCTTTTTCTCCATAGCCCTCTACGGGCTTCCAAATATCCCTTTGCCAATTCCACAAGAACAGCCTTAGCGAAAGGCTTCTTGAAGTTAAAGATGTAACTCTGTGAGATGAATTAACAGAACACAGAGCAGTTTCTCAGAAAGCTTCTTTCCAGTTTTGAACGGAAGATATTTCCTTTTTCACCATAGCCCTCTAAGGGCTTCCAAATATCCCTTTGCCAATTCCACAAGAACAGGCTTAGCGAAAGGCTTCTTGAAGGGAAAGATGTAACTCTGTGAGATGAATTAACAGAACACAGAGCAGTTTCTCAGAAAGCTTCTTTCCAGTTTTGAACGGAAGATATTTCCTTTTTCACCATAGCCCTCTATGGGCTTCCAAATATCCCTTTGCCAATTCCACAAGAACAGACTTAGCGAAAGGCTTCTTGAAGGGAAAGATGTAACTCTGTGAGATGAATTAACAGAACACAGAGCAGTTTCTCAGAAAGCTTCTTTCCAGTTTTGAACGAAAGATATTTCCTTTTTCACCATAGCCCTCTATGGGCTTCCAAATATCCCTTTGCCAATTCCACAACAACAGCCTTAGCGAAAGGCTTCTTGAAGGGAAAGATGTAACTCTGTGAGATGAATTAACAGAACATAGAACAGTTTCTCAGAAAGCTTCTTTCCAGTTTTGAACGGAAGATATTTCGTTTTTCTCCATAGCCCTCTATGGGCTTCCAAATATCCCTTTGCCAATTCCACAAGAACAGCCTTAGCGAAAGGCTTCTTGAAGTTAAAGATGTAACTCTGTGAGATGAATTAACAGAACACAGAGCAGTTTCTCAGAAAGCTTCTTTCCAGTTTTGAACGGAAGATATTTCCTTTTTCACCATAGCCCTCTATGGGCTTCCAAATATCCCTTTGCCAATTCCACAAGAACAGCCTTAGCGAAAGGCTTCTTGAAGGGAAAGATGTAACTCTGTGAGATGAATTAACAGAACACAGAGCAGTTTCTCAGAAAGCTTCTTTCCAGTTTTGAACGGAAGATATTTCGTTTTTCACCATAGCCCTCTATGGGCTTCCAAATATCCCTTTGCCAATTCCACAAGAACAGCCTTAGCGAAAGGCTTCTTGAAGGGAAAGGTGTAACTCTGTGAGATGAATTAACAGAACACAGAGCAGTTTCTCAGAAAGCTTCTTTCCAGTTTTGAACGGAAGATATTTCCTTTTTCACCATAGCCCTCTATGGGCTTCCAAATATCCCTTTGCCAATTCCACAAGAACAGCCATAGCGAAAGGCTTCTTGAAGGGAAAGATGTAACTCTGTGAGATGAATTAACAGAACACAGAGCAGTTTCTCAGAAAGCTTCTTTCCAGTTTTGAACGGAAGATATTTCCTTTTTCACCATAGCCCTCTATGGGCTTCCAAATATCCCTTTGCCAATTCCACAAGAACAGCCTTAGCGAAAGGCTTCTTGAAGTTAAAGATGTAACTCTGTGAGATGAATTAACAGAACACATAGCAGTTTCTCAGAAAGCTTCTTTCCAGTTTTGAACGGAAGATATTTCCTTTTTCACCATAGCCCTCTATGGGCTTCCAAATATCCCTTTGCCAATTCCACAAGAACAGCCTTAGCGAAAGGCTTCTTGAAGGGAAAGATGTAACTCTGTGAGATGAATTAACAGAACACAGAGCAGTTTCTCAGAAAGCTTCTTTCCAGTTTTGAACGGAAGATATTTCCTTTTTCACCATAGCCCTCTATGGGCTTCCAAATATCCCTTTGCCAATTCCACAACAACAGCGTTAGAGAAAGGCTTCTTGAAGTTAAAGATGTAACTCTGTGAGATGAATTAACAGAACACAGAGCAGTTTCTCAGAAAGCTTCTTTCCAGTTTTGAACGGAAGATATTTCCTTTTTCACCATAGCCTTCTATGGGCTTCCAAATATCCCTTTGCCAATTCCACAAGAACAGCCTTAGCGACAGGCTTCTTGAAGTTAAAGATGTAACTCTGTGAGATGAATTAACAGAACACAGAGCAGTTTCTCAGAAAGCTTCTTTCCAGTTTTGAACGAAAGATATTTCCTTTTTCACCATAGCCCTCTATGGGCTTCCAAATATCCCTTTGCCAATTCCACAACAACAGCCTTAGCGAAAGGCTTCTTGAAGGGAAAGATGTAACTCTGTGAGATGAATTAACAGAACATAGAACAGTTTCTCAGAAGGCTTCTTTCCAGTTTTGAACGGAAGATATTTCCTTTTTCTCCATAGCCCTCTACGGGCTTCCAAATATCCCTTTGCCAATTCCACAAGAACAGCCTTAGCGAAAGGCTTCTTGAAGTTAAAGATGTAACTCTGTGAGATGAATTAACAGAACACAGAGCAGTTTCTCAGAAAGCTTCTTTCCAGTTTTGAACGGAAGATATTTCCTTTTTCACCATAGCCCTCTAAGGGCTTCCAAATATCCCTTTGCCAATTCCACAAGAACAGGCTTAGCGAAAGGCTTCTTGAAGGGAAAGATGTAACTCTGTGAGATGAATTAACAGAACACAGAGCAGTTTCTCAGAAAGCTTCTTTCCAGTTTTGAACGGAAGATATTTCCTTTTTCACCATAGCCCTCTATGGGCTTCCAAATATCCCTTTGCCAATTCCACAAGAACAGACTTAGCGAAAGGCTTCTTGAAGGGAAAGATGTAACTCTGTGAGATGAATTAACAGAACACAGAGCAGTTTCTCAGAAAGCTTCTTTCCAGTTTTGAACGAAAGATATTTCCTTTTTCACCATAGCCCTCTATGGGCTTCCAAATATCCCTTTGCCAATTCCACAACAACAGCCTTAGCGAAAGGCTTCTTGAAGGGAAAGATGTAACTCTGTGAGATGAATTAACAGAACATAGAACAGTTTCTCAGAAAGCTTCTTTCCAGTTTTGAACGGAAGATATTTCGTTTTTCTCCATAGCCCTCTATGGGCTTCCAAATATCCCTTTGCCAATTCCACAAGAACAGCCTTAGCGAAAGGCTTCTTGAAGTTAAAGATGTAACTCTGTGAGATGAATTAACAGAACACAGAGCAGTTTCTCAGAAAGCTTCTTTCCAGTTTTGAACGGAAGATATTTCCTTTTTCACCATAGCCCTCTATGGGCTTCCAAATATCCCTTTGCCAATTCCACAAGAACAGCCTTAGCGAAAGGCTTCTTGAAGGGAAAGATGTAACTCTGTGAGATGAATTAACAGAACACAGAGCAGTTTCTCAGAAAGCTTCTTTCCAGTTTTGAACGGAAGATATTTCGTTTTTCACCATAGCCCTCTATGGGCTTCCAAATATCCCTTTGCCAATTCCACAAGAACAGCCTTAGCGAAAGGCTTCTTGAAGGGAAAGGTGTAACTCTGTGAGATGAATTAACAGAACACAGAGCAGTTTCTCAGAAAGCTTCTTTCCAGTTTTGAACGGAAGATATTTCCTTTTTCACCATAGCCCTCTATGGGCTTCCAAATATCCCTTTGCCAATTCCACAAGAACAGCCATAGCGAAAGGCTTCTTGAAGGGAAAGATGTAACTCTGTGAGATGAATTAACAGAACACAGAGCAGTTTCTCAGAAAGCTTCTTTCCAGTTTTGAACGGAAGATATTTCCTTTTTCACCATAGCCCTCTATGGGCTTCCAAATATCCCTTTGCCAATTCCACAAGAACAGCCTTAGCGAAAGGCTTCTTGAAGTTAAAGATGTAACTCTGTGAGATGAATTAACAGAACACATAGCAGTTTCTCAGAAAGCTTCTTTCCAGTTTTGAACGGAAGATATTTCCTTTTTCACCATAGCCCTCTATGGGCTTCCAAATATCCCTTTGCCAATTCCACAAGAACAGCCTTAGCGAAAGGCTTCTTGAAGGGAAAGATGTAACTCTGTGAGATGAATTAACAGAACACAGAGCAGTTTCTCAGAAAGCTTCTTTCCAGTTTTGAACGGAAGATATTTCCTTTTTCACCATAGCCCTCTATGGGCTTCCAAATATCCCTTTGCCAATTCCACAAGAACAGCCTTAGCGAAAGGCTTCTTGAAGTTAAAGATGTAACTCTGTGAGATGAATTAGCAGAACACAGAGCAGTTTCTCAGAAAGCTTCTTTCCAGTTTTGAACGGAAGATATTTCCTTTTTCACCATAGCCCTCTAAGGGCTTTCAAATATCGCTTTGCCAATTCCACAAGAACAGCCTTAGCGAAAGGCTTCTTGAAGTTAAAGATGTAACTCTGTGAGATGAATTAACAGAACACAGAGCAGTTTCTCAGAAAGCTTCTTTCCAGTTTTGAACGAAAGATATTTCCTTTTTCACCATAGCCCTCTATGGGCTTCCAAATATCCCTTTGCCAATTCCACAACAACAGCCTTAGCGAAAGGCTTCTTGAAGGGAAAGATGTAACTCTGTGAGATGAATTAACAGAACATAGAACAGTTTCTCAGAAAGCTTCTTTCCAGTTTTGAACGGAAGATATTTCGTTTTTCTCCATAGCCCTCTATGGGCTTCCAAATATCCCTTTGCCAATTCCACAAGAACAGCCTTAGCGAAAGGCTTCTTGAAGTTAAAGATGTAACTCTGTGAGATGAATTAAAAGAACACAGAGCAGTTTCTCAGAAAGCTTCTTTCCAGTTTTGAACGGAAGATATTTCCTTTTTCACCATAGCCCTCTATGGGCTTCCAAATATACCTTTGCCAATTCCACAAGAACAGGCTTAGCGAAAGGCTTCTTGAAGGGAAAGATGTAACTCTGTGAGATGAATTAACAGAACACAGAGCAGTTTCTCAGAAAGCTTCTTTCCAGTTTTGAACGGATGATATTTCCTTTTTCACCATAGCCCTCTATGGGCTTCCAAATATCCCTTTGCCAATTCCACAAGAACACACTTAGCGAAAGGCTTCTTGAAGGGAAAGATGTAACTCTGTGAGATGAATTAACAGAACACAGAGCAGTTTCTCAGAAAGCTTCTTTCCAGTTTTGAACGAAAGATATTTCCTTTTTCACCATAGCCCTCTATGAGCTTCCAAATATCCCTTTGCCAATTCCACAACAACAGCCTTAGCGAAAGGCTTCTTGAAGGGAAAGATGTAACTCTGTGAGGTGAATTAACAGAACATAGAACAGTTTCTCAGAAAGCTTCTTTCCAGTTTTGAACGGAAGATATTTCCTTTTTCTCCATAGCCCTCTATGGGCTTCCAAATATCCCTTTGCCAATTCCACAAGAACAGCCTTAGCGAAAGGCTTCTTGAAGTTAAAGATGTAACTCTGTGAGATGAATTAACAGAACACAGAGCAGTTTCTCAGAAAGCTTTTTCCAGTTTTGAACGGAAGATATTTCCTTTTTCACCATAGCCCTCTATGGGCTTCCAAATATCCCTTTGCCAATTCCACAAGAACAGCCTTAGCGAAAGGCTTCTTGAAGGTAAAGATGTAACTCTGTGAGATGAATTAACAGAACACAGAGCAGTTTCTCAGAAAGCTTCTTTCCAGTTTTGAACGGAAGATATTTCCTTTTTCACCATAGCCCTCTATGGGCTTCCAAATATCCCTTTGCCAGTTCCACAAGAACAGCCTTAGCGAAAGGCTTCTTGAAGTTAAAGATGTAACTCTGTGAGATGAATTAACAGAACACAGAGCAGTTTCTCAGAAAGCTTCTTTCCAGTTTTGAACGGAAGATATTTCCTTTTTCACCATAGCCCTCTATGGGCTTCCAAATATCCCTTTGCCAATTCCACAAGAACAGCCTTAGCGAAAGACTTCTTGAAGGGAAAGATGTAACTCTGTGAGATGAATTAACAGAACACAGAGCAGTTTCTCAGAAAGCTTCTTTCCAGTTTTGAACGGAAGATATTTCCTTTTTCACCATAGCCCTCTATGGGCTTCCAAATATCCCTTTGCCAATTCCACAAGAACAGCCTTAGCGAAAGGCTTCTTGAAGGTAAAGATGTAACTCTGTGAGATGAATTAAGAGAACACAGAGCAGTTTCTCAGAAAGCTTCTTTCCAGTTTTGCACGGACGATATTTCCTTTTTCACCATCGCCCTCTATGGGCTTCCAAATATCCCTTTGCCATTTCCCCAAGAACAGGCTTAGCGAAAGGCTTCTTGAAGGGAAAGATGTAACTCTGTGAGATGAATTAACAGAACACAGAGCAGTTTCTCAGAAAGCTTCTTTCCAGTTTTGAACGAAAGATATTTCCTTTTTCACCATAGCCCTCTATGGGCTTCCAAATATCCCTTTGCCAATTCCACAACAGCAGCCTTAGCGAAAGGCTTCTTGAAGGGAAAGATGTAACTCTGTGAGATGAATTAACAGAACATAGAACAGTTTCTCAGAAAGCTTCTGACCAGTTTTGAACGGAAGATATTTCCTTTTTCTCCATAGCCCTCTATGGGCTTCCAAATATCCCTTTGCCAATTCCACAAGAAGAGCCTTAGCGAAAGGCTTCTTGAAGGGAAAGATGTAACTCTGTGAGATGAATTAACAGAACACAGAGCAGTTTCTCAGAAAGCTTCTTTCCAGTTTTGAACGGAAGATATTTCCTTTTTCTCCATAGCCCTCTATGGGCCTCCAAATATCCCTTTGCCAATTCCACAAGAACAGCCTTAGCGAAAGGCTTCTTGAAGGGAAAGATGTAACTCTGTGAGATGAATTAACAGAACACAGAGCAGTTTCTCAGAAAGCTTCTTTCCAGTTTTGAACGGAAGATATTTCCTTTTTCACCATAGCCCTCTATGGGCTTCCAAATATCCCTTTGCCAATTCCACAAGAACAGCCTTAGCGAAAGACTTCTTGAAGGGAAAGTTGTAACTCTGTGAGATGAATTAACAGAACACAGAGCAGTTTCTCAGAAAGCTTCTTTCCAGTTTTGAACGGAAGATATTTCCTTTTTCACCATAGCCCTCTATGGGCTTCCAAATATCCCTTTGCCCATTCCACAAGAACAGCCTTAGCGAAAGGCTTCTTGAAGTTAAAGATGTAACTCTGTGAGATGAATTAACAGAACACAGAGCAGTTTCTCAGAAAGCTTCTTTCCAGTTTTGAACGAAAGATATTTCCTTTTTCACCATAGCCCTCTATGGGCTTCCAAATATCCCTTTGCCCATTCCACAAGAACAGCCTTAGCGAAATTCTTCTTCAAGTTAAAGATGTAACTCTGTGAGATGAATTAACAGAACACAGAGCAGTTTCTCAGAAAGCTTCTTTCCAGTTTTGAACGGAAGATATTTCCTTTTTCACCATAGCCCTCTATGGGCTTCCAAATATCCCTTTGCCAATTCCACAAGAACAGCCTTAGCGAAAGGCTTCTTGAAGGGAAAGATGTAACTCTGTGAGATGAATTAACAGAACACAGAGCAGTTTCTCAGAAAGCTTCTTTCCAGTTTTGAACGGAAGATATTTCCTTTTTCACCATAGCCCTCTATGGGCTTCCAAATATCCCTTTGCCAATTCCACAACAACAGCCTTAGAGAAAGGCTTCTTGAAGTTAAGGATGTAACTCTGTGAGATGAATTAACAGAACACAGAGCAGTTTCTCAGAAAGCTTCTTTCCAGTTTTGAACGGAAGATATTTCCTTTCTCACCATAGCCCTCTATGGGCTTCCAAATATCCCTTTGCCAATTCCACAAGAACAGCCTTAGCGAAAGGCTTCTTGAAGGTAAAGATGTAACTCTGTGAGATGAATTAACAGAACACAGAGCAGTTTCTCAGAAAGCTTCTTTCCAGTTTTGAACGGAAGATATTTCCTTTTTCACCATAGCCCTCTATGGGCTTCCAAATATCCCTTTGCCAGTTCCACAAGAACAGCCTTAGCGAAAGGCTTCTTGAAGTTAAAGATGTAACTCTGTGAGATGAATTAACAGAACACAGAGCAGTTTCTCAGAAAGCTTCTTTCCAGTTTTGAACGGAAGATATTTCCTTTTTCACCATAGCCCTCTATGGGCTTCCAAATATCCCTTTGCCAATTCCACAAGAACAGCCTTAGCGAAAGACTTCTTGAAGGGAAAGATGTAACTCTGTGAGATGAATTAACAGAACACAGAGCAGTTTCTCAGAAAGCTTCTTTCCAGTTTTGAACGGAAGATATTTCCTTTTTCACCATAGCCCTCTATGGGCTTCCAAATATCCCTTTGCCAATTCCACAAGAACAGCCTTAGCGAAAGGCTTCTTGAAGGTAAAGATGTAACTCTGTGAGATGAATTAAGAGAACACAGAGCAGTTTCTCAGAAAGCTTCTTTCCAGTTTTGCACGGACGATATTTCCTTTTTCACCATCGCCCTCTATGGGCTTCCAAATATCCCTTTGCCATTTCCCCAAGAACAGGCTTAGCGAAAGGCTTCTTGAAGGGAAAGATGTAACTCTGTGAGATGAATTAACAGAACACAGAGCAGTTTCTCAGAAAGCTTCTTTCCAGTTTTGAACGAAAGATATTTCCTTTTTCACCATAGCCCTCTATGGGCTTCCAAATATCCCTTTGCCAATTCCACAACAACAGCCTTAGCGAAAGGCTTCTTGAAGGGAAAGATGTAACTCTGTGAGATGAATTAACAGAACATAGAACAGTTTCTCAGAAAGCTTCTGACCAGTTTTGAACGGAAGATATTTCCTTTTTCTCCATAGCCCTCTATGGGCTTCCAAATATCCCTTTGCCAATTCCACAAGAAGAGCCTTAGCGAAAGGCTTCTTGAAGGGAAAGATGTAACTCTGTGAGATGAATTAACAGAACACAGAGCAGTTTCTCAGAAAGCTTCTTTCCAGTTTTGAACGGAAGATATTTCCTTTTTCTCCATAGCCCTCTATGGGCCTCCAAATATCCCTTTGCCAATTCCACAAGAACAGCCTTAGCGAAAGGCTTCTTGAAGGGAAAGATGTAACTCTGTGAGATGAATTAACAGAACACAGAGCAGTTTCTCAGAAAGCTTCTTTCCAGTTTTGAACGGAAGATATTTCCTTTTTCACCATAGCCCTCTATGGGCTTCCAAATATCCCTTTGCCAATTCCACAAGAACAGCCTTAGCGAAAGACTTCTTGAAGGGAAAGTTGTAACTCTGTGAGATGAATTAACAGAACACAGAGCAGTTTCTCAGAAAGCTTCTTTCCAGTTTTGAACGGAAGATATTTCCTTTTTCACCATAGCCCTCTATGGGCTTCCAAATATCCCTTTGCCCATTCCACAAGAACAGCCTTAGCGAAAGGCTTCTTGAAGTTAAAGATGTAACTCTGTGAGATGAATTAACAGAACACAGAGCAGTTTCTCAGAAAGCTTCTTTCCAGTTTTGAACGAAAGATATTTCCTTTTTCACCATAGCCCTCTATGGGCTTCCAAATATCCCTTTGCCCATTCCACAAGAACAGCCTTAGCGAAATTCTTCTTCAAGTTAAAGATGTAACTCTGTGAGATGAATTAACAGAACACAGAGCAGTTTCTCAGAAAGCTTCTTTCCAGTTTTGAACGGAAGATATTTCCTTTTTCACCATAGCCCTCTATGGGCTTCCAAATATCCCTTTGCCAATTCCACAAGAACAGCCTTAGCGAAAGGCTTCTTGAAGGGAAAGATGTAACTCTGTGAGATGAATTAACAGAACACAGAGCAGTTTCTCAGAAAGCTTCTTTCCAGTTTTGAACGGAAGATATTTCCTTTTTCACCATAGCCCTCTATGGTCTTCCAAATATCCCTTTGCCAATTCCACAAGAACAGCCTTAGCGAAAGGCTTCTTGAAGGGAAAGGTGTAACTCTGTGAGATGAATTAACAGAACACAGAGCAGTTTCTCAGAAAGCTTCTTTCCAGTTTTGAACGGAAGATATTTCCTTTCTCACCATAGCCCTCTATGGGCTTCCAAATATCCCTTTGCCAATTCCACAAGAACAGCCTTAGCGAAAGGCTTCTTGAAGGGAAAGATGTAACTCTGTGAGATGAATTAACAGAACACAGAGCAGTTTCTCAGAAAGCTTCTTTCCAGTTTTGAACGGAAGATATTTCCTTTTTCACCATAGCCCTCTATGGGCTTCCAAATATCCCTTTGCCAATTCCACAACAACAGCCTTAGAGAAAGGCTTCTTGAAGTTAAGGATGTAACTCTGTGAGATGAATTAACAGAACACAGAGCAGTTTCTCAGAAAGCTTCTTTCCAGTTTTGAACGGAAGATATTTCCTTTTTCACCATAGCCCTCTATGGGCTTCCAAATATCCCTTTGCCAATTCCACAAGAACAGCCTTAGCGAGAGGCTTCTTGAAGTTAAAGATGTAACTCTGTGAGATGAATTAACAGAACACAGAGCAGTTTCTCAGAAAGCTTCTTTCCAGTTTTGAACGAAAGATATTTCCTTTTACACCATAGCCCTCTATGGGCTTCCAAATATCCCTTTGCCAATTCCACAACAACAGCCTTAGCGAAAGGCTTCTTGAAGGGAAAGATGTAACTCTGTGAGATGAATTAACAGAACATAGAACAGTTTCTCAGAAAGCTTCTTTCCAGTTTTGAACGGAAGATATTTCCTTTTTCTTCATAGCCCTCTATGGGCTTCCAAATATCCCTTTGCCAATTCCACAAGAACAGCCTTAGCGAAAGGCTTCTTGAAGTTAAAGATGTAACTCTGTGAGATGAATTAACAGAACACAGAGCAGTTTCTCAGAAAGCTTCTTTCCAGTTTTGAACGGAAGATATTTCCTTTTTCACCATAGCCCTCTATGGGCTTCCAAATATCCCTTTGCCAATTCCACAAGAACAGGCTTAGCGAAAGGCTTCTTGAAGGGAAAGATGTAACTCTGTGAGATGAATTAACAGAACACAGAGCAGTTTCTCAGAAAGCTTCTTTCCAGTTTTGAACGGAAGATATTTCCTTTTTCACCATAGCCCTCTATGGGCTTAAAATATCCCTTTGCCAATTCCACAAGAACAGACTTAGCGAAAGGCTTCTTGAAGGGAAAGATGTAACTCTGTGAGATGAATTAACAGAACACAGAGCAGTTTCTTAGAAAGCTTCTTTCCAGTTTTGAACGAAAGATATTTCCTTTTTCACCATAGCCCTCTATGGGCTTCCAAATACCCCTTTGCCAATTCCACAACAACAGCCTTAGCGAAAGGCTTCTTGAAGGGAAAGATGTAACTCTGTGAGATGAATTAACAGAACATAGAACAGTTTCTCAGAAAGCTTCTTTCCAGTTTTGAACGGAAGATATTTCCTTTTTCTCCATAGCCCTCTATGGGCTTCCAAATATCCCTTTGCCAATTCCACAAGAACAGCCTTAGCGAAAGGCTTCTTGAAGTTAAAGATGTAACTCTGTGAGATGAATTAACAGAACACAGAGCAGTTTCTCAGAAAGCTTCTTTCCAGTTTTGAATGGAAGATATTTCCTTTTTCACCATAGCACTCTACGGGCTTCCAAATATACCTTTGCCAATTCCACAAGAACAGCCTTAGCGAAAGGCTTCTTGAAGGTAGAGATGTAACTCTGTGAGATGAATTAACAGAACACAGAGCAGTTTCTCAGAAAGCTTCTTTCCAGTTTTGAACGGAAGATATTTCCTTTTTCACCATAGCCCTCTATGGGCTTCCAAATATCCCTTTGCCAGTTCCACAAGAACAGCCTTAGCGAAAGGCTTCTTGAAGTTAAAGATGTAACTCTGTGAGATGAATTAACAGAACACAGAGCAGTTTCTCAGAAAGCTTCTTTCCAGTTTTGAACGGAAGATATTTCCTTTTTCACCATAGCCCTCTATGGGCTTCCAAATATCCCTTTGCCAATTCCACAAGAACAGCCTTAGCGAAAGACTTCTTGAAGGGAAAGATGTAACTCTGTGAGATGAATTAACAGAACACAGAGCAGTTTCTCAGAAAGCTTCTTTCCAGTTTTGAACGGAAGATATTTCCTTTTTCACCATAGCCCTCTATGGGCTTCCAAATATCCCTTTGCCAATTCCACAAGAACAGCCTTAGCGAAATGCTTCTTGAAGGTAAAGATGTAACTCTGTGAGATGAATTAACAGAACATAGAGCAGTTTCTCAGAAAGCTTCTTTCCAGTTTTGAACGGAAGATATTTCCTTTTTCACCATAGCCCTCTATGGGCTTCGAAATATCCCTTTGCCATTTCCACAAGAACAGGCTTAGCGAAAGGCTTCTTGAAGGGAAAGATGTAACTCTGTGAGATGAATTAACAGAACACAGAGCAGTTTCTCAGAAAGCTTCTTTCCAGTTTTGAACGAAAGATATTTCCTTTTTCACCATAGCCCTCTATGGGCTTCCAAATATCCCTTTGCCAATTCCACAAGAACAGCCTTAGCGAAAGGCTTCTTGAAGTTAAAGATGTAACTCTGTGAGATGAATTAGCAGAACACAGAGCAGTTTCTCAGAAAGCTTCTTTCCAGTTTTGAACGGAAGATATTTCCTTTTTAACCATAGCCCTCTATGGGCTTCCAAATATCCCTTTTCCAATTCCACAAGAACAGCCTTAGCGAAAGACTTCTTGAAGTTAAAGATGTAACTCTGTGAGATGAATTAACAGAACACAGAGCAGTTTCTCAGAAAGCTTCTTTCCAGTTTTGAACGAAAGATATTTCCTTTTTCACCATAGCCCTCTATGGGCTTCCAAATATCCCTTTGCCAATTCCACAACAACAGCCTTAGCGAAAGGCTTCTTGAAGGGAAAGATGTAACTCTGTGAGATGAATTAACAGAACATAGAACAGTTTCTCAGAAAGCTTCTTTCCAGTTTTGAACGGAAGATATTTCGTTTTTCTCCATAGCCCTCTATGGGCTTCCAAATATCCCTTTGCCAATTCCACAAGAACAGCCTTAGCGAAAGGCTTCTTGAAGTTAAAGATGTAACTCTGTGAGATGAATTAACAGAACACAGAGCAGTTTCTCAGAAAGCTTCTTTCCAGTTTTGAACGGAAGATATTTCCTTTTTCACCATAGCCCTCTATGGGCTTCCAAATATCCCTTTGCCAATTCCACAAGAACAGCCTTAGCGAAAGGCTTCTTGAAGGGAAAGATGTAACTCTGTGAGATGAATTAACAGAACACAGAGCAGTTTCTCAGAAAGCTTCTTTCCAGTTTTGAACGGAAGATATTTCGTTTTTCACCATAGCCCTCTATGGGCTTCCAAATATCCCTTTGCCAATTCCACAAGAACAGCCTTAGCGAAAGGCTTCTTGAAGGGAAAGGTGTAACTCTGTGAGATGAATTAACAGAACACAGAGCAGTTTCTCAGAAAGCTTCTTTCCAGTTTTGAACGGAAGATATTTCCTTTTTCACCATAGCCCTCTATGGGCTTCCAAATATCCCTTTGCCAATTCCACAAGAACAGCCTTAGCGAAAGGCTTCTTGAAGGGAAAGATGTAACTCTGTGAGATGAATTAACAGAACACAGAGCAGTTTCTCAGAAAGCTTCTTTCCAGTTTTGAACGGAAGATATTTCCTTTTTCACCATAGCCCTCTATGGGCTTCCAAATATCCCTTTGCCAATTCCACAAGAACAGCCTTAGCGAAAGGCTTCTTGAAGTTAAAGATGTAACTCTGTGAGATGAATTAACAGAACACATAGCAGTTTCTCAGAAAGCTTCTTTCCAGTTTTGAACGGAAGATATTTCCTTTTTCACCATAGCCCTCTATGGGCTTCCAAATATCCCTTTGCCAATTCCACAAGAACAGCCTTAGCGAAAGGCTTCTTGAAGTTAAAGATGTAACTCTGTGAGATGAATTAACAGAACACAGAGCAGTTTCTCAGAAAGCTTCTTTCCAGTTTTGAACGAAAGATATTTCCTTTTTCACCATAGCCCTCTATGGGCTTCCAAATATCCCTTTGCCAATTCCACAAGAACAGCCTTAGCGAAAGGCTTCTTGAACGGAAAGATGTAACTCTGTGAGATGAATTAACAGAACACAGAGCAGTTTCTCAGAAAGCTTCTTTCCAGTTTTGAACGGAAGATATTTCCTTTTTCACCATAGCCCTCTATGGGCTTCCAAATATCCCTTTGCCAATTCCACAAGAACAGGCTTAGCGAAAGGCTTCTTGAAGGGAAAGATGTAACTCTGTGAGATGAATTAACAGAACACAGAGCAGTTTCTCAGAAAGCTTCTTTCCAGTTTTGAACGGAAGATATTTCCTTTTTCACCATAGCCCTCTATGGGCTTCCAAATATCCCTTTGCCAATTCCACAAGAACAGCCTTAGCGAAAGGCTTCTTGAAGGGAAAGATGTAACTCTGTGAGATGAATTAACAGAACACAGAGCAGTTTCTCAGAAAGCTTCTTTCCAGTTTTGAACGGAAGATATTTCCTTTTTCACCATAGCCCTCTATGGTCTTCCAAATATCCCTTTGCCAATTCCACAAGAACAGCCTTAGCGAAAGGCTTCTTGAAGGGAAAGGTGTAACTCTGTGAGATGAATTAACAGAACACAGAGCAGTTTCTCAGAAAGCTTCTTTCCAGTTTTGAACGGAAGATATTTCCTTTCTCACCATAGCCCTCTATGGGCTTCCAAATATCCCTTTGCCAATTCCACAAGAACAGCCTTAGCGAAAGGCTTCTTGAAGGGAAAGATGTAACTCTGTGAGATGAATTAACAGAACACAGAGCAGTTTCTCAGAAAGCTTCTTTCCAGTTTTGAACGGAAGATATTTCCTTTTTCACCATAGCCCTCTATGGGCTTCCAAATATCCCTTTGCCAATTCCACAACAACAGCCTTAGAGAAAGGCTTCTTGAAGTTAAGGATGTAACTCTGTGAGATGAATTAACAGAACACAGAGCAGTTTCTCAGAAAGCTTCTTTCCAGTTTTGAACGGAAGATATTTCCTTTTTCACCATAGCCCTCTATGGGCTTCCAAATATCCCTTTGCCAATTCCACAAGAACAGCCTTAGCGAGAGGCTTCTTGAAGTTAAAGATGTAACTCTGTGAGATGAATTAACAGAACACAGAGCAGTTTCTCAGAAAGCTTCTTTCCAGTTTTGAACGAAAGATATTTCCTTTTACACCATAGCCCTCTATGGGCTTCCAAATATCCCTTTGCCAATTCCACAACAACAGCCTTAGCGAAAGGCTTCTTGAAGGGAAAGATGTAACTCTGTGAGATGAATTAACAGAACATAGAACAGTTTCTCAGAAAGCTTCTTTCCAGTTTTGAACGGAAGATATTTCCTTTTTCTTCATAGCCCTCTATGGGCTTCCAAATATCCCTTTGCCAATTCCACAAGAACAGCCTTAGCGAAAGGCTTCTTGAAGTTAAAGATGTAACTCTGTGAGATGAATTAACAGAACACAGAGCAGTTTCTCAGAAAGCTTCTTTCCAGTTTTGAACGGAAGATATTTCCTTTTTCACCATAGCCCTCTATGGGCTTCCAAATATCCCTTTGCCAATTCCACAAGAACAGGCTTAGCGAAAGGCTTCTTGAAGGGAAAGATGTAACTCTGTGAGATGAATTAACAGAACACAGAGCAGTTTCTCAGAAAGCTTCTTTCCAGTTTTGAACGGAAGATATTTCCTTTTTCACCATAGCCCTCTATGGGCTTAAAATATCCCTTTGCCAATTCCACAAGAACAGACTTAGCGAAAGGCTTCTTGAAGGGAAAGATGTAACTCTGTGAGATGAATTAACAGAACACAGAGCAGTTTCTTAGAAAGCTTCTTTCCAGTTTTGAACGAAAGATATTTCCTTTTTCACCATAGCCCTCTATGGGCTTCCAAATACCCCTTTGCCAATTCCACAACAACAGCCTTAGCGAAAGGCTTCTTGAAGGGAAAGATGTAACTCTGTGAGATGAATTAACAGAACATAGAACAGTTTCTCAGAAAGCTTCTTTCCAGTTTTGAACGGAAGATATTTCCTTTTTCTCCATAGCCCTCTATGGGCTTCCAAATATCCCTTTGCCAATTCCACAAGAACAGCCTTAGCGAAAGGCTTCTTGAAGTTAAAGATGTAACTCTGTGAGATGAATTAACAGAACACAGAGCAGTTTCTCAGAAAGCTTCTTTCCAGTTTTGAATGGAAGATATTTCCTTTTTCACCATAGCACTCTACGGGCTTCCAAATATACCTTTGCCAATTCCACAAGAACAGCCTTAGCGAAAGGCTTCTTGAAGGTAGAGATGTAACTCTGTGAGATGAATTAACAGAACACAGAGCAGTTTCTCAGAAAGCTTCTTTCCAGTTTTGAACGGAAGATATTTCCTTTTTCACCATAGCCCTCTATGGGCTTCCAAATATCCCTTTGCCAGTTCCACAAGAACAGCCTTAGCGAAAGGCTTCTTGAAGTTAAAGATGTAACTCTGTGAGATGAATTAACAGAACACAGAGCAGTTTCTCAGAAAGCTTCTTTCCAGTTTTGAACGGAAGATATTTCCTTTTTCACCATAGCCCTCTATGGGCTTCCAAATATCCCTTTGCCAATTCCACAAGAACAGCCTTAGCGAAAGACTTCTTGAAGGGAAAGATGTAACTCTGTGAGATGAATTAACAGAACACAGAGCAGTTTCTCAGAAAGCTTCTTTCCAGTTTTGAACGGAAGATATTTCCTTTTTCACCATAGCCCTCTATGGGCTTCCAAATATCCCTTTGCCAATTCCACAAGAACAGCCTTAGCGAAATGCTTCTTGAAGGTAAAGATGTAACTCTGTGAGATGAATTAACAGAACATAGAGCAGTTTCTCAGAAAGCTTCTTTCCAGTTTTGAACGGAAGATATTTCCTTTTTCACCATAGCCCTCTATGGGCTTCGAAATATCCCTTTGCCATTTCCACAAGAACAGGCTTAGCGAAAGGCTTCTTGAAGGGAAAGATGTAACTCTGTGAGATGAATTAACAGAACACAGAGCAGTTTCTCAGAAAGCTTCTTTCCAGTTTTGAACGAAAGATATTTCCTTTTTCACCATAGCCCTCTATGGGCTTCCAAATATCCCTTTGCCAATTCCACAAGAACAGCCTTAGCGAAAGGCTTCTTGAAGTTAAAGATGTAACTCTGTGAGATGAATTAGCAGAACACAGAGCAGTTTCTCAGAAAGCTTCTTTCCAGTTTTGAACGGAAGATATTTCCTTTTTAACCATAGCCCTCTATGGGCTTCCAAATATCCCTTTTCCAATTCCACAAGAACAGCCTTAGCGAAAGACTTCTTGAAGTTAAAGATGTAACTCTGTGAGATGAATTAACAGAACACAGAGCAGTTTCTCAGAAAGCTTCTTTCCAGTTTTGAACGAAAGATATTTCCTTTTTCACCATAGCCCTCTATGGGCTTCCAAATATCCCTTTGCCAATTCCACAACAACAGCCTTAGCGAAAGGCTTCTTGAAGGGAAAGATGTAACTCTGTGAGATGAATTAACAGAACATAGAACAGTTTCTCAGAAAGCTTCTTTCCAGTTTTGAACGGAAGATATTTCGTTTTTCTCCATAGCCCTCTATGGGCTTCCAAATATCCCTTTGCCAATTCCACAAGAACAGCCTTAGCGAAAGGCTTCTTGAAGTTAAAGATGTAACTCTGTGAGATGAATTAACAGAACACAGAGCAGTTTCTCAGAAAGCTTCTTTCCAGTTTTGAACGGAAGATATTTCCTTTTTCACCATAGCCCTCTATGGGCTTCCAAATATCCCTTTGCCAATTCCACAAGAACAGCCTTAGCGAAAGGCTTCTTGAAGGGAAAGATGTAACTCTGTGAGATGAATTAACAGAACACAGAGCAGTTTCTCAGAAAGCTTCTTTCCAGTTTTGAACGGAAGATATTTCGTTTTTCACCATAGCCCTCTATGGGCTTCCAAATATCCCTTTGCCAATTCCACAAGAACAGCCTTAGCGAAAGGCTTCTTGAAGGGAAAGGTGTAACTCTGTGAGATGAATTAACAGAACACAGAGCAGTTTCTCAGAAAGCTTCTTTCCAGTTTTGAACGGAAGATATTTCCTTTTTCACCATAGCCCTCTATGGGCTTCCAAATATCCCTTTGCCAATTCCACAAGAACAGCCTTAGCGAAAGGCTTCTTGAAGGGAAAGATGTAACTCTGTGAGATGAATTAACAGAACACAGAGCAGTTTCTCAGAAAGCTTCTTTCCAGTTTTGAACGGAAGATATTTCCTTTTTCACCATAGCCCTCTATGGGCTTCCAAATATCCCTTTGCCAATTCCACAAGAACAGCCTTAGCGAAAGGCTTCTTGAAGTTAAAGATGTAACTCTGTGAGATGAATTAACAGAACACATAGCAGTTTCTCAGAAAGCTTCTTTCCAGTTTTGAACGGAAGATATTTCCTTTTTCACCATAGCCCTCTATGGGCTTCCAAATATCCCTTTGCCAATTCCACAAGAACAGCCTTAGCGAAAGGCTTCTTGAAGTTAAAGATGTAACTCTGTGAGATGAATTAACAGAACACAGAGCAGTTTCTCAGAAAGCTTCTTTCCAGTTTTGAACGAAAGATATTTCCTTTTTCACCATAGCCCTCTATGGGCTTCCAAATATCCCTTTGCCAATTCCACAAGAACAGCCTTAGCGAAAGGCTTCTTGAACGGAAAGATGTAACTCTGTGAGATGAATTAACAGAACACAGAGCAGTTTCTCAGAAAGCTTCTTTCCAGTTTTGAACGGAAGATATTTCCTTTTTCACCATAGCCCTCTATGGGCTTCCAAATATCCCTTTGCCAATTCCACAAGAACAGGCTTAGCGAAAGGCTTCTTGAAGGGAAAGATGTAACTCTGTGAGATGAATTAACAGAACACAGAGCAGTTTCTCAGAAAGCTTCTTTCCAGTTTTGAACGGAAGATATTTCCTTTTTCACCATAGCCCTCTATGGGCTTCCAAATATCCCTTTGCCAATTCCACAAGAACAGCCTTAGCGAAAGGCTTCTTGAAGTTAAAGATGTAACTCTGTGAGATGAATTAGCAGAACACAGAGCAGTTTCTCAGAAAGCTTCTTTCCAGTTTTGAACGGAAGATATTTCCTTTTTCACCATAGCCCTCAAAGGGCTTTCAAATATCCCTTTGCCAATTCCAGAAGAACAGCCTTAGCGAAAGGCTTCTTGAAGTTAAAGATGTAACTCTGTGAGATGAATTAACAGAACACAGAGCAGTTTCTCAGAAAGCTTCTTTCCAGTTTTGAACGAAAGATATTTCCTTTTTCACCATAGCCCTCTATGGGCTTCCAAATATCCCTTTGCCAATTCCACAACAACAGCCTTAGCGAAAGGCTTCTTGAAGGGAAAGATGTAACTCTGTGAGATGAATTAACAGAACATAGAACAGTTTCTCAGAAAGCTTCTTTCCAGTTTTGAACGGAAGATATTTCGTTTTTCTCCATAGCCCTCTATGGGCTTCCAAATATCCCTTTGCCAATTCCACAAGAACAGCCTTAGCGAAAGGCTTCTTGAAGTTAAAGATGTAACTCTGTGAGATGAATTAAAAGAACACAGAGCAGTTTCTCAGAAAGCTTCTTTCCAGTTTTGAACGGAAGATATTTCCTTTTTCACCATAGCCCTCTATGGGCTTCCAAATATCCCTTTGCCAATTCCACAAGAACAGCCTTAGCGAAAGGCTTCTTGAAGGGAAAGATGTAACTCTGTGAGATGAATTAACAGAACACAGAGCAGTTTCTCAGAAAGCTTCTTTCCAGTTTTGAACGGAAGATATTTCGTTTTTCACCATAGCCCTCTATGGGCTTCCAAATATCCCTTTGCCAATTCCACAAGAACAGCCTTAGCGAAAGGCTTCTTGAAGGGAAAGGTGTAACTCTGTGAGATGAATTAACAGAACACAGAGCAGTTTCTCAGAAAGCTTCTTTCCAGTTTTGAACGGAAGATATTTCCTTTTTCACCATAGCCCTCTATGGGCTTCCAAATATCCCTTTGCCAATTCCAAAAGAACAGCCTTAGCGAAAGGCTTCTTGAAGGGAAAGATGTAACTCTGTGAGATGAATTAACAGAACACAGAGCAGTTTCTCAGAAAGCTTCTTTCCAGTTTTGAACGGAAGATATTTCCTTTTACTCCATAGCCCTCTATGGGCTTCCAAATATCCCTTTGCCAATTCCACAACAACAGCCTTAGAGAAAGGCTTCTTGAAGTTAAAGATGTAACTCTGTGAGATGAATTAACAGAACACATAGCAGTTTCTCAGAAAGCTTCTTTCCAGTTTTGAACGAAGATATTTCCTTTTTCACCATAGCCCTCTATGGGCTTCCAAATATCCCTTTGCCAATTCCACAACAACAGCCTTAGCGAAAGGCTTCTTGAAGGGAAAGATGTAACTCTGTGAGATGAATTAACAGAACACAGAGCAGTTTCTCAGAAAGCTTCTTTCCAGTTTTGAACGAAAGATATTTCCTTTTTCACCATAGCCCTCTATGGGCTTCCAAATATCCCTTTGCCAATTCCACAAGAACAGCCTTAGCGAAAGGCTTCTTGAATTTAAAGATGTAACTCTGTGAGATGAATTAACAGAACACAGAGCAGTTTCTCAGAAAGCTTCTTTCCAGTTTTGAACGGAAGATATTTCCTTTTTCACCATAGCCCTCTATGGGCTTCCAAATATCCCTTTGCCAATTCCACAAGAACAGCCTTAGCGAAAGGCTTCTTGAAGGGAAAGGTGTAACTCTGTGAGATGAATTAACAGAACACAGAGCAGTTTCTCAGAAAGCTTCTTTCCAGTTTTGAACGGAAGATATTTCCTTTTTCACCATAGCCCTCTATGGGCTTCCAAATATCCCTTTGCCAATTCCACAAGAACAGCCTTAGCGAAAGGCTTCTTGAAGGGAAAGATGTAACTCTGTGAGATGAATTAACAGAACACAGAGCAGTTTCTCAGAAAGCTTCTTTCCAGTTTTGAACGGAAGATATTTCCTTTTTCACCATAGCCCTCTATGGGCTTCCAAATATCCCTTTGCCAATTCCACAACAACAGCGTTAGAGAAAGGCTTCTTGAAGTTAAAGATGTAACTCTGTGAGATGAATTAACAGAACACATAGCAGTTTCTCAGAAAGCTTCTTTCCAGTTTTGAACGGAAGATATTTCCTTTTTCACCATAGCCTTCTATGGGCTTCCAAATATCCCTTTGCCAATTCCACAAGAACAGCCTTAGCGACAGGCTTCTTGAAGTTAAAGATGTAACTCTGTGAGATGAATTAACAGAACACAGAGCAGTTTCTCAGAAAGCTTCTTTCCAGTTTTGAACGAAAGATATTTCCTTTTTCACCATAGCCCTCTATGGGCTTCCAAATATCCCTTTGCCAATTCCACAACAACAGCCTTAGCGAAAGGCTTCTTGAAGGGAAAGATGTAACTCTGTGAGATGAATTAACAGAACATAGAACAGTTTCTCAGAAGGCTTCTTTCCAGTTTTGAACGGAAGATATTTCCTTTTTCTCCATAGCCCTCTACGGGCTTCCAAATATCCCTTTGCCAATTCCACAAGAACAGCCTTAGCGAAAGGCTTCTTGAAGTTAAAGATGTAACTCTGTGAGATGAATTAACAGAACACAGAGCAGTTTCTCAGAAAGCTTCTTTCCAGTTTTGAACGGAAGATATTTCCTTTTTCACCATAGCCCTCTAAGGGCTTCCAAATATCCCTTTGCCAATTCCACAAGAACAGGCTTAGCGAAAGGCTTCTTGAAGGGAAAGATGTAACTCTGTGAGATGAATTAACAGAACACAGAGCAGTTTCTCAGAAAGCTTCTTTCCAGTTTTGAACGGAAGATATTTCCTTTTTCACCATAGCCCTCTATGGGCTTCCAAATATCCCTTTGCCAATTCCACAAGAACAGACTTAGCGAAAGGCTTCTTGAAGGGAAAGATGTAACTCTGTGAGATGAATTAACAGAACACAGAGCAGTTTCTCAGAAAGCTTCTTTCCAGTTTTGAACGAAAGATATTTCCTTTTTCACCATAGCCCTCTATGGGCTTCCAAATATCCCTTTGCCAATTCCACAACAACAGCCTTAGCGAAAGGCTTCTTGAAGGGAAAGATGTAACTCTGTGAGATGAATTAACAGAACATAGGACAGTTTCTCAGAAAGCTTCTTTCCAGTTTTGAACGGAAGATATTTCCTTTTTCTCCATAGCCCTCTATGGGCTTCCAAATATCCCTTTGCCAATTCCACAAGAACAGCCTTAGCGAAAGGCTTCTTGAAGGGAAAGGTGTAACTCTGTGAGATGAATTAACAGAACACAGAGCAGTTTCTCAGAAAGCTTCTTTCCAGTTTTGAACGGAAGATATTTCCTTTTTCACCATAGCCCTCTATGGGCTTCCAAATATCCCTTTGCCAATTCCACAAGAACAGCCTTAGCGAAAGGCTTCTTGAAGGGAAAGATGTAACTCTGTGAGATGAATTAACAGAACACAGAGCAGTTTCTCAGAAAGCTTCTTTCCAGTTTTGAACGGAAGATATTTCCTTTTTCACCATAGCCCTCTATGGGCTTCCAAATATCCCTTTGCCAATTCCACAACAACAGCGTTAGAGAAAGGCTTCTTGAAGTTAAAGATGTAACTCTGTGAGATGAATTAACAGAACACATAGCAGTTTCTCAGAAAGCTTCTTTCCAGTTTTGAACGGAAGATATTTCCTTTTTCACCATAGCCTTCTATGGGCTTCCAAATATCCCTTTGCCAATTCCACAAGAACAGCCTTAGCGACAGGCTTCTTGAAGTTAAAGATGTAACTCTGTGAGATGAATTAACAGAACACAGAGCAGTTTCTCAGAAAGCTTCTTTCCAGTTTTGAAGGAAAGATATTTCCTTTTTCACCATAGCCCTCTATGGGCTTCCAAATATCCCTTTGCCAATTCCACAACAACAGCCTTAGCGAAAGGCTTCTTGAAGGGAAAGATGTAACTCTGTGAGATGAATTAACAGAACATAGAACAGTTTCTCAGAAGGCTTCTTTCCAGTTTTGAACGGAAGATATTTCCTTTTTCTCCATAGCCCTCTACGGGCTTCCAAATATCCCTTTGCCAATTCCACAAGAACAGCCTTAGCGAAAGGCTTCTTGAAGTTAAAGATGTAACTCTGTGAGATGAATTAACAGAACACAGAGCAGTTTCTCAGAAAGCTTCTTTCCAGTTTTGAACGGAAGATATTTCCTTTTTCACCATAGCCCTCTAAGGGCTTCCAAATATCCCTTTGCCAATTCCACAAGAACAGGCTTAGCGAAAGGCTTCTTGAAGGGAAAGATGTAACTCTGTGAGATGAATTAACAGAACACAGAGCAGTTTCTCAGAAAGCTTCTTTCCAGTTTTGAACGGAAGATATTTCCTTTTTCACCATAGCCCTCTATGGGCTTCCAAATATCCCTTTGCCAATTCCACAAGAACAGACTTAGCGAAAGGCTTCTTGAAGGGAAAGATGTAACTCTGTGAGATGAATTAACAGAACACAGAGCAGTTTCTCAGAAAGCTTCTTTCCAGTTTTGAACGAAAGATATTTCCTTTTTCACCATAGCCCTCTATGGGCTTCCAAATATCCCTTTGCCAATTCCACAACAACAGCCTTAGCGAAAGGCTTCTTGAAGGGAAAGATGTAACTCTGTGAGATGAATTAACAGAACATAGGACAGTTTCTCAGAAAGCTTCTTTCCAGTTTTGAACGGAAGATATTTCCTTTTTCTCCATAGCCCTCTATGGGCTTCCAAATATCCCTTTGCCAATTCCACAAGAACAGCCTTAGCGAAAGGCTTCTTGAAGTTAAAGATGTAACTCTGTGAGATGAATTAACAGGACACAGAGCAGTTTCTCAGAAAGCTTCTTTCCAGTTTTGAACGGAAGATATTTCCTTTTTCACCATAGCCCTCTATGGGCTTCCAAATATCCCTTTGCCAATTCCACAAGAACAGCCTTAGCGAAAGGCTTCTTGAAGGGAAAGATGTAACTCTGTGAGATAAATTAACAGAACACAGAGCAGTTTCTCAGAAAGCTTCTTTCCAGTTTTGAACGGAAGATATTTCCTTTTTCACCATAGGCCTCTACGGGCTTCCAAATATCCCTTTGCCAGTTCCACAAAAACAGCCTTAGCGAAAGGCTTCTTGAAGTTAAAGATGTAACTCTGTGAGATGAATTAACAGAACACAGAGCAGTTTCTCAGAAAGCTTCTTTCCAGTTTTGAACGGAAGATATTTCCTTTTTCACCATAGCCCTCTATGGGCTTCCAAATATCCCTTTGCCAATTCCACAAGAACAGCCTTAGCGAAAGGCTTCTTGAAGGGAACGATGTAACTCTGTGAGATGAATTAACAGAACACAGAGCAGTTTCTCAGAATGCTTCTTTCCAGTTTTGAACGGAAGATATTTCCTTTTTCACCATAGCCCTGTAAGGGCTTCCAAATATCCCTTTGCCAATTCCACAAGAACAGCCTTAGCGAAAGGCTTCTTGAAGGGAAAGATGTAACTCTGTGAGATGAATTAACAGAACACAGAGCAGTTTCTCAGAAAGCTTCTTTCCAGTTTTGAACGGAAGATATTTCCTTTTTCACCATAGCCCTCTATGGGCTTCCAAATATCCCTTTGCCAATTCCACAAGAACAGCCTTAGCGAAAGGCTTCTTGAAGGGAAAGATGTAACTCTGTGAGATGAATTTACAGAACACAGAGCAGTTTCTCAGAAAGCTTCTTTCCAGTTTTGAACGGAAGATATTTCCTTTTTCACCATAGCCCTCTATGGGCTTCCAAATATCCCTTTGCCAATTCCACAAGAACAGGCTTAGCGAAAGGCTTCTTGAAGGGAAAGATGTAACTCTGTGAGATGAATTAACAGAACATAGAACAGTTTCTCAGAAAGCTTCTTTCCAGTTTTGAACGGAAGATATTTCCTTTTTCTCCATAGCCCTCTATGGGCTTCCAAATATCCCTTTGCCCATTCCCCAAGAACAGCCTTAGCGAAAGGCTTCTTGAAGTTAAAGATGTAACTCTGTGAGATGAATTAACAGAACACAGAGCAGTTTCTCAGAAAGCTTCTTTCCAGTTTTGAACGGAAGATATTTCCTTTTTCACCATAGCCCTCTATGGGCTTCCAAATATCCCTTTGCCAATTCCACAAGAACAGCCTTAGCGAAAGGCTTCTTGAAGGGAAAGATTTAACTCTGTGAGATGAATTAACAGAACACAGAGCAGTTTCTCAGAAAGCTTCTTTCCAGTTTTGAACAGAAGATATTTCCTTTTTCACCATAGCCCTCAATGGGCTTCCAAATATCCCTTTGCCAATTCCACAAGAACAGCCTTAGCGAAAGGCTTCATGAAGGGAAAGATGTAACTCTGTGAGATGAATTAACAGAACACAGAGCAGTTTCTCAGAAAGCTTCTTTCCAGTTTTGAACGGAAGATATTTCCTTTTTCACCATAGCCCTCTATGGGCTTCCAAATATCCCTTTGCCAATTCCACAACAACAGCCTTAGAGAAAGGCTTCTTGAAGTTAAAGATGTAACTCTGTGAGATGAATTAACAGAACACAGAGCAGTTTCTCAGAAAGCTTCTTTCCAGTTTTCATCGGAAGATATTTCCTTTTTCACCATAGCCCTCTAAGGGCTTCCAAATATGCCTTTGCCAATTCCACAAGAAGAGCCTTAGCGAAAGGCTTCTTGAAGTTAAAGATGTAATTCTGTGAGATGAATTAACAGAACACAGAGCAGTTTCTCAGAAAGCTTCTTTCCAGTTTTGAACGAAAGATATTTCCTTTTTCAACATAGCCCTCTATGGGCTTCCAAATATCCCTTTGCCAATTCCACAAGAACAGCCTTAGCGAAAGGCTTCTTGAAGGGAAAGATGTAACTCTGTGAGATGAATTAACAGAACATAGAACAGTTTCTCAGAAAGCTTCTTTCCAGTTTTGAATGGAAGATATTTCCTTTTTCTCCATAGCCCTCTATGGGCTTCCAAATATCCCTTTGCCAATTCCACAAGAACAGCCTTAGCGAAAGGCTTCTTGAAGTTAAAGATGTAACTCTGTGAGATGAATTAACAGAACACAGAGCAGTTTCTCAGAAAGCTTCTTTCCAGTTTTGAACGGACGATATTTCCTTTTTCACTGTAGCCCTCTATGGGCTTCCAAATATCCCTTTGCCAATTCCACAAGAACAGCCTTAGCGAAAGGCTTCTTGAAGGGAAAGATGTAACTCTGTGAGATGAATTAACAGAACACAGAGCAGTTTCTCAGAAAGCTTCTTTCCAGTTTTGAACGGAAGATATTTCCTTTTTCACCATAGCCCTCTATGGGCTTCCAAATATCCCTTTGCCAATTCCGCAAGAACAGCCTTAGCGAAAGGCTTCTTGAAGGGAAAGATGTAACTCTGTGAGATGAATTAACAGAACACAGAGCAGTTTCTCAGAAAGCTTCTTTCCAGTTTTGAACGGAAGATATTTCCTTTTTCACCATAGCCCTCTATGGGCTTCCAAATATCCCTTTGCCAATTCCACAACAACAGCGTTAGAGAAAGGCTTCTTGAAGTTAAAGATGTAACTCTGTGAGATGAATTAACAGAACACATAGCAGTTTCTCAGAAAGCTTCTTTCCAGTTTTGAACGGAAGATATTTCCTTTTTCACCATAGCCCTCTATGGGCTTCCAAATATCCCTTTGCCAATTCCACAAGAACAGCCTTAGCGAAAGGCTTCTTGAAGTTAAAGATGTAACTCTGTGAGATGAATTAACAGAACACAGAGCAGTTTCTCAGAAAGCTTCTTTCCAGTTTTGAACGAAAGATATTTCCTTTTTCACCATAGCCCTCTATGGGCTTCCAAATATCCTTTGCCAATTCCACAACAACAGCCTTAGCGAAAGGCTTCTTGAAGGGAAAGATGTAACTCTGTGAGATGAATTAACAGAACATAGAACAGTTTCTCAGAAGGCTTCTTTCCAGTTTTGAACGGAAGATATTTCCTTTTTCTCCATAGCCCTCTACGGGCTTCCAAATATCCCTTTGCCAATTCCACAAGAACAGCCTTAGCGAAAGGCTTCTTGAAGTTAAAGATGTAACTCTGTGAGATGAATTAACAGAACACAGAGCAGTTTCTCAGAAAGCTTCTTTCCAGTTTTGAACGGAAGATATTTCCTTTTTCACCATAGCCCTCTAAGGGCTTCCAAATATCCCTTTGCCAATTCCACAAGAACAGGCTTAGCGAAAGGCTTCTTGAAGGGAAAGATGTAACTCTGTGAGATGAATTAACAGAACACAGAGCAGTTTCTCAGAAAGCTTCTTTCCAGTTTTGAACGGAAGATATTTCCTTTTTCACCATAGCCCTCTATGGGCTTCCAAATATCCCTTTGCCAATTCCACAAGAACAGACTTAGCGAAAGGCTTCTTGAAGGGAAAGATGTAACTCTGTGAGATGAATTAACAGAACACAGAGCAGTTTCTCAGAAAGCTTCTTTCCAGTTTTGAACGAAAGATATTTCCTTTTTCACCATAGCCCTCTATGGGCTTCCAAATATCCCTTTGCCAATTCCACAACAACAGCCTTAGCGAAAGGCTTCTTGAAGGGAAAGATGTAACTCTGTGAGATGAATTAACAGAACATAGGACAGTTTCTCAGAAAGCTTCTTTCCAGTTTTGAACGGAAGATATTTCCTTTTTCTCCATAGCCCTCTATGGGCTTCCAAATATCCCTTTGCCAATTCCACAAGAACAGCCTTAGCGAAAGGCTTCTTGAAGTTAAAGATGTAACTCTGTGAGATGAATTAACAGGACACAGAGCAGTTTCTCAGAAAGCTTCTTTCCAGTTTTGAACGGAAGATATTTCCTTTTTCACCATAGCCCTCTATGGGCTTCCAAATATCCCTTTGCCAATTCCACAAGAACAGCCTTAGCGAAAGGCTTCTTGAAGGGAAAGATGTAACTCTGTGAGATAAATTAACAGAACACAGAGCAGTTTCTCAGAAAGCTTCTTTCCAGTTTTGAACGGAAGATATTTCCTTTTTCACCATAGGCCTCTATGGGCTTCCAAATATCCCTTTGCCAGTTCCACAAAAACAGCCTTAGCGAAAGGCTTCTTGAAGTTAAAGACGTAACTCTGTGAGATGAATTAACAGAACACAGAGCAGTTTCTCAGAAAGCTTCTTTCCAGTTTTGAACGGAAGATATTTCCTTTTTCACCATAGCCCTCTATGGGCTTCCAAATATCCCTTTGCCAATTCCACAAGAACAGCCTTAGCGAAAGGCTTCTTGAAGGGAACGATGTAACTCTGTGAGATGAATTAACAGAACACAGAGCAGTTTCTCAGAATGCTTCTTTCCAGTTTTGAACGGAAGATATTTCCTTTTTCACCATAGCCCTGTAAGGGCTTCCAAATATCCCTTTGCCAATTCCACAAGAACAGCCTTAGCGAAAGGCTTCTTGAAGGGAAAGATGTAACTCTGTGAGATGAATTAACAGAACACAGAGCAGTTTCTCAGAAAGCTTCTTTCCAGTTTTGAACGGAAGATATTTCCTTTTTCACCATAGCCCTCTATGGGCTTCCAAATATCCCTTTGCCAATTCCACAAGAACAGCCTTAGCGAAAGGCTTCTTGAAGGGAAAGATGTAACTCTGTGAGATGAATTTACAGAACACAGAGCAGTTTCTCAGAAAGCTTCTTTCCAGTTTTGAACGGAAGATATTTCCTTTTTCACCATAGCCCTCTATGGGCTTCCAAATATCCCTTTGCCAATTCCACAAGAACAGGCTTAGCGAAAGGCTTCTTGAAGGGAAAGATGTAACTCTGTGAGATGAATTAACAGAACATAGAACAGTTTCTCAGAAAGCTTCTTTCCAGTTTTGAACGGAAGATATTTCCTTTTTCTCCATAGCCCTCTATGGGCTTCCAAATATCCCTTTGCCCATTCCCCAAGAACAGCCTTAGCGAAAGGCTTCTTGAAGTTAAAGATGTAACTCTGTGAGATGAATTAACAGAACACAGAGCAGTTTCTCAGAAAGCTTCTTTCCAGTTTTGAACGGAAGATATTTCCTTTTTCACCATAGCCCTCTATGGGCTTCCAAATATCCCTTTGCCAATTCCACAAGAACAGCCTTAGTGAAAGGCTTCTTGAAGGGAAAGATTTAACTCTGTGAGATGAATTAACAGAACACAGAGCAGTTTCTCAGAAAGCTTCTTTCCAGTTTTGAACAGAAGATATTTCCTTTTTCACCATAGCCCTCAATGGGCTTCCAAATATCCCTTTGCCAATTCCACAAGAACAGCCTTAGCGAAAGGCTTCATGAAGGGAAAGATGTAACTCTGTGAGATGAATTAACAGAACACAGAGCAGTTTCTCAGAAAGCTTCTTTCCAGTTTTGAACGGAAGATATTTCCTTTTTCACCATAGCCCTCTATGGGCTTCCAAATATCCCTTTGCCAATTCCACAACAACAGCCTTAGAGAAAGGCTTCTTGAAGTTAAAGATGTAACTCTGTGAGATGAATTAACAGAACACAGAGCAGTTTCTCAGAAAGCTTCTTTCCAGTTTTCATCGGAAGATATTTCCTTTATCACCATAGCCCTCTAAGGGCTTCCAAATATGCCTTTGCCAATTCCACAAGAAGAGCCTTAGCGAAAGGCTTCTTGAAGTTAAAGATGTAACTCTGTGAGATGAATTAACAGAACACAGAGCAGTTTCTCAGAAAGCTTCTTTCCAGTTTTGAACGAAAGATATTTCCTTTTTCAACATAGCCCTCTATGGGCTTCCAAATATCCCTTTGCCAATTCCACAAGAACAGCCTTAGCGAAAGGCTTCTTGAAGGGAAAGATGTAACTCTGTGAGATGAATTAACAGAACATAGAACAGTTTCTCAGAAAGCTTCTTTCCAGTTTTGAATGGAAGATATTTCCTTTTTCTCCATAGCCCTCTATGGGCTTCCAAATATCCCTTTGCCAATTCCACAAGAACAGCCTTAGCGAAAGGCTTCTTGAAGTTAAAGATGTAACTCTGTGAGATGAATTAACAGAACACAGAGCAGTTTCTCAGAAAGCTTCTTTCCAGTTTTGAACGGACGATATTTCCTTTTTCACTGTAGCCCTCTATGGGCTTCCAAATATCCCTTTGCCAATTCCACAAGAACAGCCTTAGCGAAAGGCTTCTTGAAGGGAAAGATGTAACTCTGTGAGATGAATTAACAGAACACAGAGCAGTTTCTCAGAAAGCTTCTTTCCAGTTTTGAACGGAAGATATTTCCTTTTTCACCATAGCCCTCTATGGGCTTCCAAATATCCCTTTGCCAATTCCGCAAGAACAGCCTTAGCGAAAGGCTTCTTGAAGGGAAAGATGTAACTCTGTGAGATGAATTAACAGAACACAGAGCAGTTTCTCAGAAAGCTTCTTTCCAGTTTTGAACGGAAGATATTTCCTTTTTCACCATAACCCTCTATGGGCTTCCAAATATCCCTTTGCCAATTCCACAAGAACAGCCTTAGCGAAAGGCTTCTTGAAGGGAAAGATGTAACTCTGTGAGATGAATTAACAGAACACAGAGCAGTTTCTCAGAAAGAGTCTTTCCAGTTTTGAACGGAAGATATTTCCTTTTTCACCATAGCCCTCTATGGGCTTCCAAATATCCCTTTGCCAATTCCACAAGAACAGGCTTAGCGAAAGGCTTCTTGAAGGGAAAGATGTAACTCTGTGAGATGAATTAACAGAACACAGAGCAGTTTCTCAGAAAGCTTCTTTCCAGTTTTGATCGGAAGATATTTCCTTTTTCACCATAGCCCTCTATGGGCTTCCAAATATCCCTTTGCCAATTCCACAAGAACAGCCTTAGCGAAAGGCTTCTTGAAGTTAAAGATGTAACTCTGTGAGATGAATTAACAGAACACAGAGCAGTTTCTCAGAAAGCTTCTTTCCAGTTTTGAACGGAAGATATTTCCTTTTTCACCATAGCCCTCTATGGGCTTTCAAATATCCCTTTGCCAATTCCACAAGAACAGCCTTAGCGAAAGGCTTCTTGAAGTTAAAGATGTAACTCTGTGAGATGAATTAACAGAACACAGAGCAGTTTCTCAGAAAGCTTCTTTCCAGTTTTGAACGAAAGATATTTCCTTTTTCACCATAGCCCTCTATGGGCTTCCAAATATCCCTTTGCCAATTCCACAAGAACAGCCTTAGCGAAAGGCTTCTTGAAGGGAAAGATGTAACTCTGTGAGATGAATTAACAGAACATAGAACAGTTTCTCAGAAAGCTTCTTTCCAGTTTTGAACGGAAGATATTTCGTTTTTCTCCATAGCCCTCTATGGGCTTCCAAATATCCCTTTGCCAATTCCACAAGAACAGCCTTAGCGAAAGGCTTCTTGAAGTTAAAGATGTAACTCTGTGAGATGAATTAACAGAACACAGAGCAGTTTCTCAGAAAGCTTCTTTCCAGTTTTGAACGGAAGATATTTCCTTTTTCACCATAGCCCACTATGGGCTTCCAAATATCCCTTTGACAATTCCACAAGAACAGCCTTAGCGAAAGGCTTCTTGAAGGGAAAGATGTAACTCTGTGAGATGAATTAACAGAACACAGAGCAGTTTCTCAGAAAGCTTCTTTCCAGTTTTGAACGGAAGATATTTCCTTTTTCACCATAGCCCTCTATGGGCTTCCAAATATCCCTTTGCCAATTCCACAAGAACAGCCTTAGCGAAAGGCTTCTTGAAGGGAACGGTGTAACTCTGTGAGATGAATTAACAGAACACAGAGCAGTTTCTCAGAAAGCTTCTTTCCAGTTTTGAACGGAAGATATTTCCTTTTTCACCATAGCCCTCTATGGGCTTCCAAATATCCCTTTGCCAATTCCACAAGAACAGCCTTAGCGAAAGGCTTCTTGAAGGGAAAGATGTAACTCTGTGAGATGAATTAACAGAACACAGAGCAGTTTCTCAGAAAGCTTCTTTCCAGTTTTGAACGGAAGGTATTTCCTTTTTCACCATAGCCCTCTATGGGCTTCCAAATATCCCTTTGCCAATTCCACAACAACAGCCTTAGAGAAAGGCTTCTTGAAGTTAAGGATGTAACTCTGTGAGATGAATTAACAGAACACAGAGTAGTTTCTCAGAAAGCTTCTTTCCAGTTTTGAACGGAAGATATTTCCTTTTTCACCATAGCCCTCTATGGGCTTCCAAATATCCCTTTGCCAATTCCACAAGAACAGCCTTAGCGAAAGGCTTCTTGAAGTTAAAGATGTAACTCTGTGAGATGAATTAACAGAAAACAGAGCAGTTTCTCAGAAAGCTTCTTTCCAGTTTTGAACGAAAAATATTTCCTTTTACACCATAGCCCTCTATGGGCTTCCAAATATCCCTTTGCCAATTCCACAACAACAGCCTTAGCGAAAGGCTTCTTGAAGGGAAAGATGTAACTCTGTGAGATGAATTAACAGATCATAGAACAGTTTCTCAGAAAGCTTCTTTCCAGTTTTGAACGGAAGATATTTCCTTTTTCTCCATAGCCCTCTATGGGCTTCCAAATATCCCTTTGCCAATTCCACAAGAACAGCCTTAGCGAAAGGCTTCTTGAAGTTAAAGATGTAACTCTGTGAGATGAATTAACAGAACACAGAGCAGTTTCTCAGAAAGCTTCTTTCCAGTTTTGAACGGAAGATATTTCCTTTTTCACCATAGCCCTCTATGGGCTTCCAAATATCCCTTTGCCAATTCCACAAGAACAGGCTTAGCGAAAGGCTTCTTGAAGGGAAAGATGTAACTCTGTGAGATGAATTAACAGAACACAGAGCAGTTTCTCAGAAAGCTTCTTTCCAGTTTTGAACGGATGATATTTCCTTTTTCACCATAGCCCTCTATGGGCTTCCAAATATCCCTTTGCCAATTCCACAAGAACAGACTTAGCGAAAGGCTTCTTGAAGGGAAAGATGTAACTCTGTGAGATGAATTAACAGAACACAGAGCAGTTTCTCAGAAAGCTTCTTTCCAGTTTTGAACGAAAGATATTTCCTTTTTCACCATAGCCCTCTATGGGCTTCCAAATATCCCTTTGCCAATTCCACAACAACAGCCTTAGCGAAAGGCTTCTTGAAGGGAAAGATGTAACTCTGTGATATGAATTAACAGAACATAGAACAGTTTCTCAGAAAGCTTCTTTCCAGTTTTGAACGGAAGATATTTCCTTTTTCTCCATAGCCCTCTATGGGCTTCCAAATATCCCTTTGCCAATTCCACAAGAACAGCCTTAGCGAAAGGCTTCTTGAAGTTAAAGATGTAACTCTGTGAGATGAATTAACAGAACACAGAGCAGTTTCTCAGAAAGCTTTTTCCAGTTTTGAACGGAAGATATTTCCTTTTTCACCATAGCCCTCTATGGGCTTCCAAATATCCCTTTGCCAATTCCACAAGAACAGCCTTAGCGAAAGGCTTCTTGAAGGTAAAGATGTAACTCTGTGAGATGAATTAACAGAACACAGAGCAGTTTCTCAGAAAGCTTCTTTCCAGTTTTGAACGGAAGATATTTCCTTTTTCACCATAGCCCTCTATGGGCTTCCAAATATCCCTTTGCCAGTTCCACAAGAACAACCTTAGCGAAAGGCTTCTTGAAGTTAAAGATGTAACTCTGTGAGATGAATTAACAGAACACAGAGCAGTTTCTCAGAAAGCTTCTTTCCAGTTTTGAACGGAAGATATTTCCTTTTTCACCATAGCCCTCTATGGGCTTCCAAATATCCCTTTGCCAATTCCACAAGAACAGCCTTAGCGAAAGACTTCTTGAAGGGAAAGATGTAACTCTGTGAGATGAATTAACAGAACACAGAGCAGTTTCTCAGAAAGCTTCTTTCCAGTTTTGAACGGAAGATATTTCCTTTTTCACCATAGCCCTCTATGGGCTTCCAAATATCCCTTTGCCAATTCCACAAGAACATCCTTAGCGAAAGGCTTCTTGAAGGTAAAGATGTAACTCTGTGAGATGAATTAACAGAACACAGAGCAGTTTCTCAGAAAGCTTCTTTCCAGTTTTGAACGGAAGATATTTCCTTTTTCACCATAGCCCTCTATGGGCTACCAAATATCCCTTTGCCATTTCCCCAAGAACAGGCTTAGCGAAAGGCTTCTTGAAGGGAAAGATGTAACTCTGTGAGATGAATTAACAGAACACAGAGCAGTTTCTCAGAAAGCTTCTTTCCAGTTTTGAACGAAAGATATTTCCTTTTTCACCATAGCCCTCTATGGGCTTCCAAATATCCCTTTGCCAATTCCACAAGAACAGCCTTAGCGAAAGGCTTCTTGAAGGGAAAGATGTAACTCTGTGAGATGAATTAACAGAACATAGAACAGTTTCTCAGAAAGCTTCTGACCAGTTTTGAACGGAAGATATTTCCTTTTTCTCCATAGCCCTCTATGGGCTTCCAAATATCCCTTTGCCAATTCCACAAGAAGAGCCTTAGCGAAAGGCTTCTTGAAGGGAAAGATGTAACTCTGTGAGATGAATTAACAGAACATAGAACAGTTTCTCAGAAAGCTTCTTTCCAGTTTTGAACGGAAGATATTTCCTTTTTCTCCATAGCCCTCTATGGGCTTCCAAATATCCCTTTGCCCATTCCCCAAGAACAGCCTTAGCGAAAGGCTTCTTGAAGTTAAAGATGTAACTCTGTGAGATGAATTAACAGAACACAGAGCAGTTTCTCAGAAAGCTTCTTTCCAGTTTTGAACGGAAGATATTTCCTTTTTCACCATAGCCCTCTATGGGCTTCCAAATATCCCTTTGCCAATTCCACAAGAACAGCCTTAGCGAAAGGCTTCCTGAAGGGAAAGATTTAACTCTGTGAGATGAATTAACAGAACACAGAGCAGTTTCTCAGAAAGCTTCTTTCCAGTTTTGAACAGAAGATATTTCCTTTTTCACCATAGCCCTCAATGGGCTTCCAAATATCCCTTTGCCAATTCCACAAGAACAGCCTTAGCGAAAGGCTTCATGAAGGGAAAGATGTAACTCTGTGAGATGAATTAACAGAACACAGAGCAGTTTCTCAGAAAGCTTCTTTCCAGTTTTGAACGGAAGATATTTCCTTTTTCACCGTAGCCCTCTATGGGCTTCCAAATATCCCTTTGCCAATTCCACAACAACAGCCTTAGAGAAAGGCTTCTTGAAGTTAAAGATGTAACTCTGTGAGATGAATTAACAGAACACAGAGCAGTTTCTCAGAAAGCTTCTTTCCAGTTTTCATCGGAAGATATTTCCTTTTTCACCATAGCCCTCTAAGGGCTTCCAAATATGCCTTTGCCAATTCCACAAGAAGAGCCTTAGCGAAAGGCTTCTTGAAGTTAAAGATGTAACTCTGTGAGATGAATTAACAGAACACAGAGCAGTTTCTCAGAAAGCTTCTTTCCAGTTTTGAACGAAAGATATTTCCTTTTTCAACATAGCCCTCTATGGGCTTCCAAATATCCCTTTGCCAATTCCACAAGAACAGCCTTAGCGAAAGGCTTCTTGAAGGGAAAGATGTAACTCTGTGTGATGAATTAACAGAACATAGAACAGTTTCTCAGAAAGCTTCTTTCCAGTTTTGAATGGAAGATATTTCCTTTTTCTCCATAGCCCTCTATGGGCTTCCAAATATCCCTTTGCCAATTCCACAAGAACAGCCTTAGCGAAAGGCTTCTTGAAGTTAAAGATGTAACTCTGTGAGATGAATTAACAGAACACAGAGCAGTTTCTCAGAAAGCTTCTTTCCAGTTTTGAACGGACGATATTTCCTTTTTCACTGTAGCCCTCTATGGGCTTCCAAATATCCCTTTGCCAATTCCACAAGAACAGCCTTAGCGAAAGGCTTCTTGAAGGGAAAGATGTAACTCTGTGAGATGAATTAACAGAACACAGAGCAGTTTCTCAGAAAGCTTCTTTCCAGTTTTGAACGGAAGATATTTCCTTTTTCACCATAGCCCTCTATGGGCTTCCAAATATCCCTTTGCCAATTCCGCAAGAACAGCCTTAGCGAAAGGCTTCTTGAAGGGAAAGATGTAACTCTGTGAGATGAATTAACAGAACACAGAGCAGTTTCTCAGAAAGCTTCTTTCCAGTTTTGAACGGAAGATATTTCCTTTTTCACCATAGCCCTCTATGGGCTTCCAAATATCCCTTTGCCAATTCCACAACAACAGCGTTAGAGAAAGGCTTCTTGAAGTTAAAGATGTAACTCTGTGAGATGAATTAACAGAACACATAGCAGTTTCTCAGAAAGCTTCTTTCCAGTTTTGAACGGAAGATATTTCCTTTTTCACCATAGCCCTCTGTGGGCTTCCAAATATCCCTTTGCCAATTCCACAAGAACAGCCTTAGCGAAAGGCTTCTTGAAGTTAAAGATGTAACTCTGTGAGATGAATTAACAGAACACAGAGCAGTTTCTCAGAAAGCTTCTTTCCAGTTTTGAACGAAAGATATTTCCTTTTTCACCATAGCCCTCTATGGGCTTCCAAATATCCCTTTGCCAATTCCACAACAACAGCCTTAGCGAAAGGCTTCTTGAAGGGAAAGATGTAACTCTGTGAGATGAATTAACAGAACATAGAACAGTTTCTCAGAAGGCTTCTTTCCAGTTTTGAACGGAAGATATTTCCTTTTTCTCCATAGCCCTCTACGGGCTTCCAAATATCCCTTTGCCAATTCCACAAGAACAGCCTTAGCGAAAGGCTTCTTGAAGTTAAAGATGTAACTCTGTGAGATGAATTAACAGAACACAGAGCAGTTTCTCAGAAAGCTTCTTTCCAGTTTTGAACGGAAGATATTTCCTTTTTCACCATAGCCCTCTAAGGGCTTCCAAATATCCCTTTGCCAATTCCACAAGAACAGGCTTAGCGAAAGGCTTCTTGAAGGGAAAGATGTAACTCTGTGAGATGAATTAACAGAACACAGAGCAGTTTCTCAGAAAGCTTCTTTCCAGTTTTGAACGGAAGATATTTCCTTTTTCACCATAGCCCTCTATGGGCTTCCAAATATCCCTTTGCCAATTCCACAAGAACAGCCTTAGCGAAAGGCTTCTTGAAGGGAAAGATGTAACTCTGTGAGATGAATTAACAGAACACAGAGCAGTTTCTCAGAAAGCTTCTTTCCAGTTTTGAACGAAAGATATTTCCTTTTTCACCATAGCCCTCTATGGGCTTCCAAATATCCCTTTGCCAATTCCACAACAACAGCCTTAGCGAAAGGCTTCTTGAAGGGAAAGATGTAACTCTGTGAGATGAATTAACAGAACATAGGACAGTTTCTCAGAAAGCTTCTTTCCAGTTTTGAACGGAAGATATTTCCTTTTTCTCCATAGCCCTCTATGGGCTTCCAAATATCCCTTTGCCAATTCCACAAGAACAGCCTTAGCGAAAGGCTTCTTGAAGGGAAAGATGTAACTCTGTGAGATGAATTAACAGAACACAGAGCAGTTTCTCAGAAAGCTTCTTTCCAGTTTTGAACGGAAGATATTTCCTTTTTCACCATAGCCCTCTATGGGCTTCCAAATATCCCTTTGCCAATTCCGCAAGAACAGCCTTAGCGAAAGGCTTCTTGAAGGGAAAGATGTAACTCTGTGAGATGAATTAACAGAACACAGAGCAGTTTCTCAGAAAGCTTCTTTCCAGTTTTGAACGGAAGATATTTCCTTTTTCACCATAGCCCTCTATGGGCTTCCAAATATCCCTTTGCCAATTCCACAACAACAGCGTTAGAGAAAGGCTTCTTGAAGTTAAAGATGTAACTCTGTGAGATGAATTAACAGAACACATAGCAGTTTCTCAGAAAGCTTCTTTCCAGTTTTGAACGGAAGATATTTCCTTTTTCACCATAGCCCTCTGTGGGCTTCCAAATATCCCTTTGCCAATTCCACAAGAACAGCCTTAGCGAAAGGCTTCTTGAAGTTAAAGATGTAACTCTGTGAGATGAATTAACAGAACACAGAGCAGTTTCTCAGAAAGCTTCTTTCCAGTTTTGAACGAAAGATATTTCCTTTTTCACCATAGCCCTCTATGGGCTTCCAAATATCCCTTTGCCAATTCCACAACAACAGCCTTAGCGAAAGGCTTCTTGAAGGGAAAGATGTAACTCTGTGAGATGAATTAACAGAACATAGAACAGTTTCTCAGAAGGCTTCTTTCCAGTTTTGAACGGAAGATATTTCCTTTTTCTCCATAGCCCTCTACGGGCTTCCAAATATCCCTTTGCCAATTCCACAAGAACAGCCTTAGCGAAAGGCTTCTTGAAGTTAAAGATGTAACTCTGTGAGATGAATTAACAGAACACAGAGCAGTTTCTCAGAAAGCTTCTTTCCAGTTTTGAACGGAAGACATTTCCTTTTTCACCATAGCCCTCTAAGGGCTTCCAAATATCCCTTTGCCAATTCCACAAGAACAGGCTTAGCGAAAGGCTTCTTGAAGGGAAAGATGTAACTCTGTGAGATGAATTAACAGAACACAGAGCAGTTTCTCAGAAAGCTTCTTTCCAGTTTTGAACGGAAGATATTTCCTTTTTCACCATAGCCCTCTATGGGCTTCCAAATATCCCTTTGCAATTCCACAAGAACAGCCTTAGCGAAAGGCTTCTTGAAGGGAAAGATGTAACTCTGTGAGATGAATTAACAGAACACAGAGCAGTTTCTCAGAAAGCTTCTTTCCAGTTTTGAACGAAAGATATTTCCTTTTTCACCATAGCCCTCTATGGGCTTCCAAATATCCCTTTGCCAATTCCACAACAACAGCCTTAGCGAAAGGCTTCTTGAAGGGAAAGATGTAACTCTGTGAGATGAATTAACAGAACATAGGACAGTTTCTCAGAAAGCTTCTTTCCAGTTTTGAACGGAAGATATTTCCTTTTTCTCCATAGCCCTCTATGGGCTTCCAAATATCCCTTTGCCAATTCCACAAGAACAGCCTTAGCGAAAGGCTTCTTGAAGTTAAAGATGTAACTCTGTGAGATGAATTAACAGGACACAGAGCAGTTTCTCAGAAAGCTTCTTTCCAGTTTTGAACGGAAGATATTTCCTTTTTCACCATAGCCCTCTATGGGCTTCCAAATATCCCTTTGCCAATTCCACAAGAACAGCCTTAGCGAAAGGCTTCTTGAAGGGAAAGATGTAACTCTGTGAGATAAATTAACAGAACACAGAGCAGTTTCTCAGAAAGCTTCTTTCCAGTTTTGAACGGAAGATATTTCCTTTTTCACCATAGGCCTCTATGGGCTTCCAAATATCCCTTTGCCAGTTCCACAAAAACAGCCTTAGCGAAAGGCTTCTTGAAGTTAAAGATGTAACTCTGTGAGATGAATTAACAGAACACAGAGCAGTTTCTCAGAAAGCTTCTTTCCAGTTTTGAACGGAAGATATTTCCTTTTTCACCATAGCCCTCTATGGGCTTCCAAATATCCCTTTGCCAATTCCACAAGAACAGCCTTAGCGAAAGGCTTCTTGAAGGGAACGATGTAACTCTGTGAGATGAATTAACAGAACACAGAGCAGTTTCTCAGAATGCTTCTTTCCAGTTTTGAACGGAAGATATTTCCTTTTTCACCATAGCCCTGTAAGGGCTTCCAAATATCCCTTTGCCAATTCCACAAGAACAGCCTTAGCGAAAGGCTTCTTGAAGGGAAAGATGTAACTCTGTGAGATGAATTAACAGAACACAGAGCAGTTTCTCAGAAAGCTTCTTTCCAGTTTTGAACGGAAGATATTTCCTTTTTCACCATAGCCCTCTATGGGCTTCCAAATATCCCTTTGCCAATTCCACAAGAACAGCCTTAGCGAAAGGCTTCTTGAAGGGAAAGATGTAACTCTGTGAGATGAATTTACAGAACACAGAGCAGTTTCTCAGAAAGCTTCTTTCCAGTTTTGAACGGAAGATATTTCCTTTTTCACCATAGCCCTCTATGGGCTTCCAAATATCCCTTTGCCAATTCCACAAGAACAGGCTTAGCGAAAGGCTTCTTGAAGGGAAAGATGTAACTCTGTGAGATGAATTAACAGAACATAGAACAGTTTCTCAGAAAGCTTCTTTCCAGTTTTGAACGGAAGATATTTCCTTTTTCTCCATAGCCCTCTATGGGCTTCCAAATATCCTTTGCCCATTCCCCAAGAACAGCCTTAGCGAAAGGCTTCTTGAAGTTAAAGATGTAACTCTGTGAGATGAATTAACAGAACACAGAGCAGTTTCTCAGAAAGCTTCTTTCCAGTTTTGAACGGAAGATATTTCCTTTTTCACCATAGCCCTCTATGGGCTTCCAAATATCCCTTTGCCAATTCCACAAGAACAGCCTTAGCGAAAGGCTTCTTGAAGGGAAAGATTTAACTCTGTGAGATGAATTAACAGAACACAGAGCAGTTTCTCAGAAAGCTTCTTTCCAGTTTTGAACAGAAGATATTTCCTTTTTCACCATAGCCCTCAATGGGCTTCCAAATATCCCTTTGCCAATTCCACAAGAACAGCCTTAGCGAAAGGCTTCATGAAGGGAAAGATGTAACTCTGTGAGATGAATTAACAGAACACAGAGCAGTTTCTCAGAAAGCTTCTTTCCAGTTTTGAACGGAAGATATTTCCTTTTTCACCATAGCCCTCTATGGGCTTCCAAATATCCCTTTGCCAATTCCACAACAACAGCCTTAGAGAAAGGCTTCTTGAAGTTAAAGATGTAACTCTGTGAGATGAATTAACAGAACACAGAGCAGTTTCTCAGAAAGCTTCTTTCCAGTTTTCATCGGAAGATATTTCCTTTTTCACCATAGCCCTCTAAGGGCTTCCAAATATGCCTTTGCCAATTCCACAAGAAGAGCCTTAGCGAAAGGCTTCTTGAAGTTAAAGATGTAACTCTGTGAGATGAATTAACAGAACACAGAGCAGTTTCTCAGAAAGCTTCTTTCCAGTTTTGAACGAAAGATATTTCCTTTTTCAACATAGCCCTCTATGGGCTTCCAAATATCCCTTTGCCAATTCCACAAGAACAGCCTTAGCGAAAGGCTTCTTGAAGGGAAAGATGTAACTCTGTGAGATGAATTAACAGAACATAGAACAGTTTCTCAGAAAGCTTCTTTCCAGTTTTGAATGGAAGATATTTCCTTTTTCTCCATAGCCCTCTATGGGCTTCCAAATATCCCTTTGCCAATTCCACAAGAACAGCCTTAGCGAAAGGCTTCTTGAAGTTAAAGATGTAACTCTGTGAGATGAATTAACAGAACACAGAGCAGTTTCTCAGAAAGCTTCTTTCCAGTTTTGAACGGACGATATTTCCTTTTTCACTGTAGCCCTCTATGGGCTTCCAAATATCCCTTTGCCAATTCCACAAGAACAGCCTTAGCGAAAGGCTTCTTGAAGGGAAAGATGTAACTCTGTGAGATGAATTAACAGAACACAGAGCAGTTTCTCAGAAAGCTTCTTTCCAGTTTTGAACGGAAGATATTTCCTTTTTCACCATAGCCCTCTATGGGCTTCCAAATATCCCTTTGCCAATTCCGCAAGAACAGCCTTAGCGAAAGGCTTCTTGAAGGGAAAGATGTAACTCTGTGAGATGAATTAACAGAACACAGAGCAGTTTCTCAGAAAGCTTCTTTCCAGTTTTGAACGGAAGATATTTCCTTTTTCACCATAACCCTCTATGGGCTTCCAAATATCCCTTTGCCAATTCCACAAGAACAGCCTTAGCGAAAGGCTTCTTGAAGGGAAAGATGTAACTCTGTGAGATGAATTAACAGAACACAGAGCAGTTTCTCAGAAAGAGTCTTTCCAGTTTTGAACGGAAGATATTTCCTTTTTCACCATAGCCCTCTATGGGCTTCCAAATATCCCTTTGCCAATTCCACAAGAACAGGCTTAGCGAAAGGCTTCTTGAAGGGAAAGATGTAACTCTGTGAGATGAATTAACAGAACACAGAGCAGTTTCTCAGAAAGCTTCTTTCCAGTTTTGATCGGAAGATATTTCCTTTTTCACCATAGCCCTCTATGGGCTTCCAAATATCCCTTTGCCAATTCCACAAGAACAGCCTTAGCGAAAGGCTTCTTGAAGTTAAAGATGTAACTCTGTGAGATGAATTAACAGAACACAGAGCAGTTTCTCAGAAAGCTTCTTTCCAGTTTTGAACGGAAGATATTTCCTTTTTCACCATAGCCCTCTATGGGCTTTCAAATATCCCTTTGCCAATTCCACAAGAACAGCCTTAGCGAAAGGCTTCTTGAAGTTAAAGATGTAACTCTGTGAGATGAATTAACAGAACACAGAGCAGTTTCTCAGAAAGCTTCTTTCCAGTTTTGAACGAAAGATATTTCCTTTTTCACCATAGCCCTCTATGGGCTTCCAAATATCCCTTTGCCAATTCCACAAGAACAGCCTTAGCGAAAGGCTTCTTGAAGGGAAAGATGTAACTCTGTGAGATGAATTAACAGAACATAGAACAGTTTCTCAGAAAGCTTCTTTCCAGTTTTGAACGGAAGATATTTCGTTTTTCTCCATAGCCCTCTATGGGCTTCCAAATATCCCTTTGCCAATTCCACAAGAACAGCCTTAGCGAAAGGCTTCTTGAAGTTAAAGATGTAACTCTGTGAGATGAATTAACAGAACACAGAGCAGTTTCTCAGAAAGCTTCTTTCCAGTTTTGAACGGAAGATATTTCCTTTTTCACCATAGCCCTCTATGGGCTTCCAAATATCCCTTTGACAATTCCACAAGAACAGCCTTAGCGAAAGGCTTCTTGAAGGGAAAGATGTAACTCTGTGAGATGAATTAACAGAACACAGAGCAGTTTCTCAGAAAGCTTCTTTCCAGTTTTGAACGGAAGATATTTCCTTTTTCACCATAGCCCTCTATGGGCTTCCAAATATCCCTTTGCCAATTCCACAAGAACAGCCTTAGCGAAAGGCTTCTTGAAGGGAACGGTGTAACTCTGTGAGATGAATTAACAGAACACAGAGCAGTTTCTCAGAAAGGTTCTTTCCAGTTTTGAACGGAAGATATTTCCTTTTTCACCATAGCCCTCTATGGGCTTCCAAATATCCCTTTGCCAATTCCACAAGAACAGCCTTAGCGAAAGGCTTCTTGAAGGGAAAGATGTAACTCTGTGAGATGAATTAACAGAACACAGAGCAGTTTCTCAGAAAGCTTCTTTCCAGTTTTGAACGGAAGGTATTTCCTTTTTCACCATAGCCCTCTATGGGCTTCCAAATATCCCTTTGCAAATTCCACAACAACAGCCTTAGAGAAAGGCTTCTTGAAGTTAAGGATGTAACTCTGTGAGATGAATTAACAGAACACAGAGTAGTTTCTCAGAAAGCTTCTTTCCAGTTTTGAACGGAAGATATTTCCTTTTTCACCATAGCCCTCTATGGGCTTCCAAATATCCCTTTGCCAATTCCACAAGAACAGCCTTAGCGAAAGGCTTCTTGAAGTTAAAGATGTAACTCTGTGAGATGAATTAACAGAACACAGAGCAGTTTCTCAGAAAGCTTCTTTCCAGTTTTGAACGAAAAATATTTCCTTTTACACCATAGCCCTCTATGGGCTTCCAAATATCCCTTTGCCAATTCCACAACAACAGCCTTAGCGAAAGGCTTCTTGAAGGGAAAGATGTAACTCTGTGAGATGAATTAACAGATCATAGAACAGTTTCTCAGAAAGCTTCTTTCCAGTTTTGAACGGAAGATATTTCCTTTTTCTCCATAGCCCTCTATGGGCTTCCAAATATCCCTTTGCCAATTCCACAAGAACAGCCTTAGCGAAAGGCTTCTTGAAGTTAAAGATGTAACTCTGTGAGATGAATTAACAGAACACAGAGCAGTTTCTCAGAAAGCTTCTTTCCAGTTTTGAACGGAAGATATTTCCTTTTTCACCATAGCCCTCTATGGGCTTCCAAATATCCCTTTGCCAATTCCACAAGAACAGGCTTAGCGAAAGGCTTCTTGAAGGGAAAGATGTAACTCTGTGAGATGAATTAACAGAACACAGAGCAGTTTCTCAGAAAGCTTCTTTCCAGTTTTGAACGGATGATATTTCCTTTTTCACCATAGCCCTCTATGGGCTTCCAAATATCCCTTTGCCAATTCCACAAGAACACACTTAGCGAAAGGCTTCTTGAAGGGAAAGATGTAACTCTGTGAGATGAATTAACAGAACACAGAGCAGTTTCTCAGAAAGCTTCTTTCCAGTTTTGAACGAAAGATATTTCCTTTTTCACCATAGCCCTCTATGGGCTTCCAAATATCCCTTTGCCAATTCCACAAGAACATCCTTAGCGAAAGGCTTCTTGAAGGTAAAGATGTAACTCTGTGAGATGAATTAACAGAACACAGAGCAGTTTCTCAGAAAGCTTCTTTCCAGTTTTGAACGGAAGATATTTCCTTTTTCACCATAGCCCTCTATGGGCTTCCAAATATCCCTTTGCCATTTCCCCAAGAACAGGCTTAGCGAAAGGCTTCTTGAAGGGAAAGATGTAACTCTGTGAGATGAATTAACAGAACACAGAGCAGTTTCTCAGAAAGCTTCTTTCCAGTTTTGAACGAAAGATATTTCCTTTTTCACCATAGCCCTCTATGGGCTTCCAAATATCCCTTTGCCAATTCCACAAGAACAGCCTTAGCGAAAGGCTTCTTGAAGGGAAAGATGTAACTCTGTGAGATGAATTAACAGAACATAGAACAGTTTCTCAGAAAGCTTCTGACCAGTTTTGAACGGAAGATATTTCCTTTTTCTCCATAGCCCTCTATGGGCTTCCAAATATCCCTTTGCCAATTCCACAAGAAGAGCCTTAGCGAAAGGCTTCTTGAAGGGAAAGATGTAACTCTGTGAGATGAATTAACAGAACACAGAGCAGTTTCTCAGAAAGCTTCTTTCCAGTTTTGAACGGAAGATATTTCCTTTTTCACCATAGCCCTCTATGGGCCTCCAAATATCCCTTTGCCAATTCCACAAGAACAGCCTTAGCGAAAGGCTTCTTGAAGGGAAAGATGTAACTCTGTGAGATGAATTAACAGAACACAGAGCACTTTCTCAGAAAGCTTCTTTCCAGTTTTGAACGGAAGATATTTCCTTTTTCACCATAGCCCTCTATGGGCTTCCAAATATCCCTTTGCCAATTCCACAAGAACAGCCTTAGCGAAAGACTTCTTGAAGGGAAAGTTGTAACTCTGTGAGATGAATTAACAGAACACAGAGCAGTTTCTCAGAAAGATTCTTTCCAGTTTTGAACGGAAGATATTTCCTTTTTCTCCATAGCCCTCTATGGGCTTCCAAATATCCCTTTGCCCATTCCACAAGAACAGCCTTAGCGAAAGGCTTCTTCAAGTTAAAGATGTAACTCTGTGAGATGAATTAACAGAACACAGAGCAGTTTCTCAGAAAGCTTCTTTCCAGTTTTGAACGGAAGATATTTCCTTTTTCACCATAGCCCTCTATGGGCTTCCAAATATCCCTTTGCCAATTCCACAAGAACAGCCTTAGCGAAAGGCTTCTTGAAGGGAAAGATGTAACTCTGTGAGATGAATTAACAGAACACAGAGCAGTTTCTCAGAAAGCTCCTTTCCAGTTTTGAACGGAAGATATTTCCTTTTTCACCATAGCCCTCTATGGGCTTCCAAATATCCCTTTGCCAATTCCACAAGAACAGCCTTAGCGAAAGGCTTCTTGAAGGGAAAGATGTAACTCTGTGAGATGAATTAACAGAACACAGAGCAGTTTCTCAGAAAGCTTCTTTCCAGTTTTGAACGGAAGATATTTCCTTTTTCACCATAGCCCTCTATGGGCTTCCAAATATCCCTTTGCCAATTCCACAAGAACAACCTTAGCGAAAGGCTTCTTGAAGTTAAAGATGTAACTCTGTGAGATGAATTAACAGAACACAGAGCAGTTTCTCAGAAAGCTTCTTTCCAGTTTTGAACGGAAGATATTTCCTTTTTCACCATAGCCCTCTATGGGCTTCCAAATATCCCTTTGCCATTTCCCCAAGAACAGGCTTAGCGAAAGGCTTCTTGAAGGGAAAGATGTAACTCTGTGAGATGAATTAACAGAACACAGAGCAGTTTCTCAGAAAGCTTCTTTCCAGTTTTGAACGAAAGATATTTCCTTTTTCACCATAGCCCTCTATGGGCTTCCAAATATCCCTTTGCCAATTCCACAAGAACAGCCTTAGCGAAAGGCTTCTTGAAGGGAAAGATGTAACTCTGTGAGATGAATTAACAGAACATAGAACAGTTTCTCAGAAAGCTTCTGACCAGTTTTGAACGGAAGATATTTCCTTTTTCTCCATAGCCCTCTATGGGCTTCCAAATATCCCTTTGCCAATTCCACAAGAAGAGCCTTAGCGAAAGGCTTCTTGAAGGGAAAGATGTAACTCTGTGAGATGAATTAACAGAACACAGAGCAGTTTCTCAGAAAGCTTCTTTCCAGTTTTGAACGGAAGATATTTCCTTTTTCACCATAGCCCTCTATGGGCCTCCAAATATCCCTTTGCCAATTCCACAAGAACAGCCTTAGCGAAAGGCTTCTTGAAGGGAAAGATGTAACTCTGTGAGATGAATTAACAGAACACAGAGCACTTTCTCAGAAAGCTTCTTTCCAGTTTTGAACGGAAGATATTTCCTTTTTCACCATAGCCCTCTATGGGCTTCCAAATATCCCTTTGCCAATTCCACAAGAACAGCCTTAGCGAAAGACTTCTTGAAGGGAAAGTTGTAACTCTGTGAGATGAATTAACAGAACACAGAGCAGTTTCTCAGAAAGCTTCTTTCCAGTTTTGAACGGAAGATATTTCCTTTTTCTCCATAGCCCTCTATGGGCTTCCAAATATCCCTTTGCCCATTCCACAAGAACAGCCTTAGCGAAAGGCTTCTTCAAGTTAAAGATGTAACTCTGTGAGATGAATTAACAGAACACAGAGCAGTTTCTCAGAAAGCTTCTTTCCAGTTTTGAACGGAAGATATTTCCTTTTTCACCATAGCCCTCTAAGGGCTTCCAAATATCCCTTTGCCAATTCCACAAGAACAGCCTTAGCGAAAGGCTTCTTGAAGGGAAAGATGTAACTCTGTGAGATGAATTAACAGAACACAGAGCAGTTTCTCAGAAAGCTCCTTTCCAGTTTTGAACGGAAGATATTTCCTTTTTTACCATAGCCCTCTATGGGCTTCCAAATATCCCTTTGCCAATTCCACAAGAACAGCCTTAGCGAAAGGCTTCTTGAAGGGAAAGATGTAACTCTGTGAGATGAATTAACAGAACACAGAGCAGTTTCTCAGAAAGCTTCTTTCCAGTTTTGAACGGAAGATATTTCCTTTTTCACCATAGCCCTCTATGGGCTTCCAAATATCCCTTTGCCAATTCCACAACAACAGCCTTAGAGAAAGGCTTCTTGAAGTTAAAGATGTAACTCTGTGAGATGAATTAACAGAACACAGAGCAGTTTCTCAGAAAGCTTCTTTCCAGTTTTGAACGGAAGATATTTCCTTTTTCACCATAGCCCTCTATGGGCTTCCAAATATCCCTTTGCCAATTCCACAAGAACAGCATTAGCGAAAGGCTTCTTGAAGTTAAAGATGTAACTCTGTGAGATGAATTAACAGAACACAGAGCAGTTTCTCAGAAAGCTTCTTTCCAGTTTTGAACGAAAGATATTTCCTTTTTCACCATAGCCCTCTATGGGCTTCCAAATATCCCTTTGCCAATTCCACAAGAACAGCCTTAGCGAAAGGCTTCTTGAAGGGAAAGATGTAACTCTGTGAGATGAATTAACAGAACATAGAACAGTTTCTCAGAAAGCTTCTTTCCAGTTTTGAACGGAAGATATTTCCTTTTTCTCCATAGCCCTCTATGGGCTTCCAAATATCCCTTTGCCAATTCCACAAGAACAACCTTAGCGAAAGGCTTCTTGAAGTTAAAGATGTAACTCTGTGAGATGAATTAACAGAACACAGAGCAGTTTCTCAGAAAGCTTCTTTCCAGTTTTGAACGGACGATATTTCCTTTTTCACCCTAGCCCTCTATGGGCTTCCAAATATCCCTTTGCCAATTCCACAAGAACAGCCTTAGCGAAAGGCTTCTTGAAGGGAAAGATGTAACTCTGTGAGATGAATTAACAGAACACAGAGCAGTTTCTCAGAAAGCTTCTTTCCAGTTTTGAACGGAAGATATTTCCTTTTTCACCATAGCCCTCTATGGGCTTCCAAATATCCCTTTGCCAATTCCACAAGAACAGCCTTAGCGAAAGGCTTCTTGAAGGGAAAGATGTAACTCTGTGAGATGAATTAACAGAACACAGAGCAGTTTCTCAGAAAGCTTCTTTCCAGTTTTGAACGGAAGATATTTCCTTTTTCACCATAACCCTCTATGGGCTTCCAAATATCCCTTTGCCAATTCCACAAGAACAGCCTTAGCGAAAGGCTTCTTGAAGGGAAAGATGTAACTCTGTGAGATGAATTAACAGAACACAGAGCAGTTTCTCAGAAAGCTTCTTTCCAGTTTTGAACGGAAGATATTTCCTTTTTCACCATAGCCCTCTATGGGCTTTCAAATATCCCTTTGCCAATTCCACAAGAACAGCCTTAGCGAAAGGCTTCTTGAAGTTAAAGATGTAACTCTGTGAGATGAATTAACAGAACACAGAGCATTTTCTCAGAAAGCTTCTTTCCAGTTTTGAACGAAACATATTTCCTTTTTCACCATAGCCCTCTATGGGCTTCCAAATATCCCTTTGCCAATTCCACAAGAACAGCCTTAGCGAAAGGCTTCTTGAAGGGAAAGATGTAACTCTGTGAGATGAATTAACAGAACATAGAACAGTTTCTCAGAAAGCTTCTTTCCAGTTTTGAACGGAAGATATTTCGTTTTTCTCCATAGCCCTCTATGGGCTTCCAAATATCCCTCTGCCAATTCCACAAGAACAGCCTTAGCGAAAGGCTTCTTGAAGTTAAAGATGTAACTCTGTGAGATGAATTAACAGAACACAGAGCAGTTTCTCAGAAAGTTTCTTTCCAGTTTTGAACGGACGATATTTCCTTTTTCACCCTAGCCCTCTATGGGCTTCCAAATATCCCTTTGCCAATTCCACAAGAACAGCCTTAGCGAAAGGCTTCTTGAAGGGAAAGATGTAACTGTGTGAGGTGAATTAACAGAACACAGAGCAGTTTCTCAGAAAGCTTCTTTCCAGTTTTGAACGGAAGATATTTCCTTTTTCACCATAGCCCTCTATGGGCTTCCAAATATCCCTTTGACAATTCCACAAGAACAGCCTTAGCGAAAGGCTTCTTGAAGGGAAAGATGTAACTCTGTGAGATGAATTAACAGAACACAGAGCAGTTTCTCAGAAAGCTTCTTTCCAGTTTTGAACGGAAGATATTTCCTTTTTCACCATAGCCCTCTATGGGCTTCCAAATATCCCTTTGCCAATTCCACAAGAACAGCCTTAGCGAAAGGCTTCTTGAAGGGAACGGTGTAACTCTGTGAGATGAATTAACAGAACACAGAGCAGTTTCTCAGAAAGCTTCTTTCCAGTTTTGAACGGAAGATATTTCCTTTTTCACCATAGCCCTCTATGGGCTTCCAAATATCCCTTTGCCAATTCCACAAGAACAGCCTTAGCGAAAGGCTTCTTGAAGGGAAAGATGTAACTCTGTGAGATGAATTAACAGAACACAGAGCAGTTTCTCAGAAAGCTTCTTTCCAGTTTTGAACGGAAGGTATTTCCTTTTTCACCATAGCCCTCTATGGGCTTCCAAATATCCCTTTGCCAATTCCACAACAACAGCCTTAGAGAAAGGCTTCTTGAAGTTAAGGATGTAACTCTGTGAGATGAATTAACAGAACACAGAGTAGTTTCTCAGAAAGCTTCTTTCCAGTTTTGAACGGAAGATATTTCCTTTTTCACCATAGCCCTCTATGGGCTTCCAAATATCCCTTTGCCAATTCCACAAGAACAGCCTTAGCGAAAGGCTTCTTGAAGTTAAAGATGTAACTCTGTGAGATGAATTAACAGAACACAGAGCAGTTTCTCAGAAAGCTTCTTTCCAGTTTTGAACGGAAGATATTTCCTTTTTCACCATAGCCCTCTATGGGCTTCCAAATATCCCTTTGCCAATTCCACAAGAACAGGCTTAGCGAAAGGCTTCTTGAAGGGAAAGATGTAACTCTGTGAGATGAATTAACAGAACACAGAGCAGTTTCTCAGAAAGCTTCTTTCCAGTTTTGAACGGATGATATTTCCTTTTTCACCATAGCCCTCTATGGGCTTCCAAATATCCCTTTGCCAATTCCACAAGAACACACTTAGCGAAAGGCTTCTTGAAGGGAAAGATGTAACTCTGTGAGATGAATTAACAGAACACAGAGCAGTTTCTCAGAAAGCTTCTTTCCAGTTTTGAACGAAAGATATTTCCTTTTTCACCATAGCCCTCTATGGGCTTCCAAATATCCCTTTGCCAATTCCACAACAACAGCCTTAGCGAAAGGCTTCTTGAAGGGAAAGATGTAACTCTGTGAGATGAATTAACAGAACATAGAACAGTTTCTCAGAAAGCTTCTTTCCAGTTTTGAACGGAAGATATTTCCTTTTTCTCCATAGCCCTCTATGGGCTTCCAAATATCCCTTTGCCAATTCCACAAGAACAGCCTTAGCGAAAGGCTTCTTGAAGGGAAAGATGTAACTCTGTGAGATGAATTAACAGAACACAGAGCAGTTTCTCAGAAAGCTTCTTTCCAGTTTTGAACGGAAGATATTTCCTTTTTCACCATAACCCTCTATGGGCTTCCAAATATCCCTTTGCCAATTCCACAAGAACAGCCTTAGCGAAAGGCTTCTTGAAGGGAAACATGTAACTCTGTGAGATGAATTAACAGAACACAGAGCAGTTTCTCAGAAAGCTTCTTTCCAGTTTTGAACGGAAGATATTTCCTTTTTCACCATAGCCCTCTATGGGCTTCCAAATATCCCTTTGCCAATTCCACAAGAACAGGCTTAGCGAAAGGCTTCTTGAAGTTAAAGATGTAACTCTGTGAGATGAATTAACAGAACACAGAGCAGTTTCTCAGAAAGCTTCTTTCCAGTTTTGAACGGAAGATATTTCCTTTTTCACCATAGCCCTCTATGGGCTTTCAAATATCCCTTTGCCAATTCCACAAGAACAGCATTAGCGAAAGGCTTCTTGAAGTTAAAGATGTAACTCTGTGAGATGAATTAACAGAACACAGAGCATTTTCTCAGAAAGCTTCTTTCCAGTTTTGAACGAAACATATTTCCTTTTTCACCATAGCCCTCTATGGGCTTCCAAATATCCCTTTGCCAATTCCACAAGAACAGCCTTAGCGAAAGGCTTCTTGAAGGGAAAGATGTAACTCTGTGAGATGAATTAACAGAACATAGAACAGTTTCTCAGAAAGCTTCTTTCCAGTTTTGAACGGAAGATATTTCGTTTTTCTCCATAGCCCTCTATGGGCTTCCAAATATCCCTTTGCCAATTCCACAAGAACAGCCTTAGCGAAAGGCTTCTTGAAGTTAAAGATGTAACTCTGTGAGATGAATTAACAGAACACAGAGCAGTTTCTCAGAAAGTTTCTTTCCAGTTTTGAACGGACGATATTTCCTTTTTCACCCTAGCCCTCTATGGGCTTCCAAATATCCCTTTGCCAATTCCACAAGAACAGCCTTAGCGAAAGGCTTCTTGAAGGGAAAGATGTAACTCTGTGAGGTGAATTAACAGAACACAGAGCAGTTTCTCAGAAAGCTTCTTTCCAGTTTTGAACGGAAGATATTTCCTTTTTCACCATAGCCCTCTATGGGCTTCCAAATATCCCTTTGACAATTCCACAAGAACAGCCTTAGCGAAAGGCTTCTTGAAGGGAAAGATGTAACTCTGTGAGATGAATTAACAGAACACAGAGCAGTTTCTCAGAAAGCTTCTTTCCAGTTTTGAACGGAAGATATTTCCTTTTTCACCATACCCCTCTATGGGCTTCCAAATATCCCTTTGCCAATTCCACAAGAACAGCCTTAGCGAAAGGCTTCTTGAAGGGAACGGTGTAACTCTGTGAGATGAATTAACAGAACACAGAGCAGTTTCTCAGAAAGCTTCTTTCCGGTTTTGAACGGAAGATATTTCCTTTTTCACCATAGCCCTCTATGGGCTTCCAAATATCCCTTTGCCAATTCCACAAGAACAGCCTTAGCGAAAGGCTTCTTGAAGGGAAAGATGTAACTCTGTGAGATGAATTAACAGAACACAGAGCAGTTTCTCAGAAAGCTTCTTTCCAGTTTTGAACGGAAGGTATTTCCTTTTTCACCATAGCCCTCTATGGGCTTCCAAATATCCCTTTGCCAATTCCACAACAACAGCCTTAGAGAAAGGCTTCTTGAAGTTAAGGATGTAACTCTGTGAGATGAATTAACAGAACACAGAGTAGTTTCTCAGAAAGCTTCTTTCCAGTTTTGAACGGAAGATATTTCCTTTTTCACCATAGCCCTCTATGGGCTTCCAAATATCCCTTTGCCAATTCCACAAGAACAGCCTTAGCGAAAGGCTTCTTGAAGTTAAAGATGTAACTCTGTGAGATGAATTAACAGAACACAGAGCAGTTTCTCAGAAAGCTTCTTTCCAGTTTTGAACGAAAAATATTTCCTTTTACACCATAGCCCTCTATGGGCTTCCAAATATCCCTTTGCCAATTCCACAACAACAGCCTTAGCGAAAGGCTTCTTGAAGGGAAAGATGTAACTCTGTGAGATGAATTAACAGATCATAGAACAGTTTCTCAGAAAGCTTCTTTCCAGTTTTGAACGGAAGATATTTCCTTTTTCACCATAGCCCTCTATGGGCTTCCAAATATCCCTTTGCCAATTCCACAAGAACACACTTAGCGAAAGGCTTCTTGAAGGGAAAGATGTAACTCTGTGAGATGAATTAACAGAACACAGAGCAGTTTCTCAGAAAGCTTCTTTCCAGTTTTGAACGAAAGATATTTCCTTTTTCACCATAGCCCTCTATGGGCTTCCAAATATCCCTTTGCCAATTCCACAACAACAGCCTTAGCGAAAGGCTTCTTGAAGGGAAAGATGTAACTCTGTGAGATGAATTAACAGAACATAGAACAGTTTCTCAGAAAGCTTCTTTCCAGTTTTGAACGGAAGATATTTCCTTTTTCTCCATAGCCCTCTATGGGCTTCCAAATATCCCTTTGCCAATTCCACAAGAACAGCCTTAGCGAAAGGCTTCTTGAAGGGAAAGATGTAACTCTGTGAGATGAATTAACAGAACACAGAGCAGTTTCTCAGAAAGCTTCTTTCCAGTTTTGAACGGAAGATATTTCCTTTTTCACCATAACCCTCTATGGGCTTCCAAATATCCCTTTGCCAATTCCACAAGAACAGCCTTAGCGAAAGGCTTCTTGAAGGGAAACATGTAACTCTGTGAGATGAATTAACAGAACACAGAGCAGTTTCTCAGAAAGCTTCTTTCCAGTTTTGAACGGAAGATATTTCCTTTTTCACCATAGCCCTCTATGGGCTTCCAAATATCCCTTTGCCAATTCCACAAGAACAGGCTTAGCGAAAGGCTTCTTGAAGTTAAAGATGTAACTCTGTGAGATGAATTAACAGAACACAGAGCAGTTTCTCAGAAAGCTTCTTTCCAGTTTTGAACGGAAGATATTTCCTTTTTCACCATAGCCCTCTATGGGCTTTCAAATATCCCTTTGCCAATTCCACAAGAACAGCATTAGCGAAAGGCTTCTTGAAGTTAAAGATGTAACTCTGTGAGATGAATTAACAGAACACAGAGCATTTTCTCAGAAAGCTTCTTTCCAGTTTTGAACGAAACATATTTCCTTTTTCACCATAGCCCTCTATGGGCTTCCAAATATCCCTTTGCCAATTCCACAAGAACAGCCTTAGCGAAAGGCTTCTTGAAGGGAAAGATGTAACTCTGTGAGATGAATTAACAGAACATAGAACAGTTTCTCAGAAAGCTTCTTTCCAGTTTTGAACGGAAGATATTTCGTTTTTCTCCATAGCCCTCTATGGGCTTCCAAATATCCCTTTGCCAATTCCACAAGAACAGCCTTAGCGAAAGGCTTCTTGAAGTTAAAGATGTAACTCTGTGAGATGAATTAACAGAACACAGAGCAGTTTCTCAGAAAGTTTCTTTCCAGTTTTGAACGGACGATATTTCCTTTTTCACCCTAGCCCTCTATGGGCTTCCAAATATCCCTTTGCCAATTCCACAAGAACAGCCTTAGCGAAAGGCTTCTTGAAGGGAAAGATGTAACTCTGTGAGGTGAATTAACAGAACACAGAGCAGTTTCTCAGAAAGCTTCTTTCCAGTTTTGAACGGAAGATATTTCCTTTTTCACCATAGCCCTCTATGGGCTTCCAAATATCCCTTTGACAATTCCACAAGAACAGCCTTAGCGAAAGGCTTCTTGAAGGGAAAGATGTAACTCTGTGAGATGAATTAACAGAACACAGAGCAGTTTCTCAGAAAGCTTCTTTCCAGTTTTGAACGGAAGATATTTCCTTTTTCACCATACCCCTCTATGGGCTTCCAAATATCCCTTTGCCAATTCCACAAGAACAGCCTTAGCGAAAGGCTTCTTGAAGGGAACGGTGTAACTCTGTGAGATGAATTAACAGAACACAGAGCAGTTTCTCAGAAAGCTTCTTTCCGGTTTTGAACGGAAGATATTTCCTTTTTCACCATAGCCCTCTATGGGCTTCCAAATATCCCTTTGCCAATTCCACAAGAACAGCCTTAGCGAAAGGCTTCTTGAAGGGAAAGATGTAACTCTGTGAGATGAATTAACAGAACACAGAGCAGTTTCTCAGAAAGCTTCTTTCCAGTTTTGAACGGAAGGTATTTCCTTTTTCACCATAGCCCTCTATGGGCTTCCAAATATCCCTTTGCCAATTCCACAACAACAGCCTTAGAGAAAGGCTTCTTGAAGTTAAGGATGTAACTCTGTGAGATGAATTAACAGAACACAGAGTAGTTTCTCAGAAAGCTTCTTTCCAGTTTTGAACGGAAGATATTTCCTTTTTCACCATAGCCCTCTATGGGCTTCCAAATATCCCTTTGCCAATTCCACAAGAACAGCCTTAGCGAAAGGCTTCTTGAAGTTAAAGATGTAACTCTGTGAGATGAATTAACAGAACACAGAGCAGTTTCTCAGAAAGCTTCTTTCCAGTTTTGAACGGAAGATATTTCCTTTTTCACCATAGCCCTCTATGGGCTTCCAAATATCCCTTTGCCAATTCCACAAGAACAGGCTTAGCGAAAGGCTTCTTGAAGGGAAAGATGTAACTCTGTGAGATGAATTAACAGAACACAGAGCAGTTTCTCAGAAAGCTTCTTTCCAGTTTTGAACGGATGATATTTCCTTTTTCACCATAGCCCTCTATGGGCTTCCAAATATCCCTTTGCCAATTCCACAAGAACACACTTAGCGAAAGGCTTCTTGAAGGGAAAGATGTAACTCTGTGAGATGAATTAACAGAACACAGAGCAGTTTCTCAGAAAGCTTCTTTCCAGTTTTGAACGAAAGATATTTCCTTTTTCACCATAGCCCTCTATGGGCTTCCAAATATCCCTTTGCCAATTCCACAACAACAGCCTTAGCGAAAGGCTTCTTGAAGGGAAAGATGTAACTCTGTGAGATGAATTAACAGAACATAGAACAGTTTCTCAGAAAGCTTCTTTCCAGTTTTGAACGGAAGATATTTCCTTTTTCTCCATAGCCCTCTATGGGCTTCCAAATATCCCTTTGCCAATTCCACAAGAACAGCCTTAGCGAAAGGCTTCTTGAAGGGAAAGATGTAACTCTGTGAGATGAATTAACAGAACACAGAGCAGTTTCTCAGAAAGCTTCTTTCCAGTTTTGAACGGAAGATATTTCCTTTTTCACCATAACCCTCTATGGGCTTCCAAATATCCCTTTGCCAATTCCACAAGAACAGCCTTAGCGAAAGGCTTCTTGAAGGGAAACATGTAACTCTGTGAGATGAATTAACAGAACACAGAGCAGTTTCTCAGAAAGCTTCTTTCCAGTTTTGAACGGAAGATATTTCCTTTTTCACCATAGCCCTCTATGGGCTTCCAAATATCCCTTTGCCAATTCCACAAGAACAGGCTTAGCGAAAGGCTTCTTGAAGTTAAAGATGTAACTCTGTGAGATGAATTAACAGAACACAGAGCAGTTTCTCAGAAAGCTTCTTTCCAGTTTTGAACGGAAGATATTTCCTTTTTCACCATAGCCCTCTATGGGCTTTCAAATATCCCTTTGCCAATTCCACAAGAACAGCATTAGCGAAAGGCTTCTTGAAGTTAAAGATGTAACTCTGTGAGATGAATTAACAGAACACAGAGCATTTTCTCAGAAAGCTTCTTTCCAGTTTTGAACGAAACATATTTCCTTTTTCACCATAGCCCTCTATGGGCTTCCAAATATCCCTTTGCCAATTCCACAAGAACAGCCTTAGCGAAAGGCTTCTTGAAGGGAAAGATGTAACTCTGTGAGATGAATTAACAGAACATAGAACAGTTTCTCAGAAAGCTTCTTTCCAGTTTTGAACGGAAGATATTTCGTTTTTCTCCATAGCCCTCTATGGGCTTCCAAATATCCCTTTGCCAATTCCACAAGAACAGCCTTAGCGAAAGGCTTCTTGAAGTTAAAGATGTAACTCTGTGAGATGAATTAACAGAACACAGAGCAGTTTCTCAGAAAGTTTCTTTCCAGTTTTGAACGGACGATATTTCCTTTTTCACCCTAGCCCTCTATGGGCTTCCAAATATCCCTTTGCCAATTCCACAAGAACAGCCTTAGCGAAAGGCTTCTTGAAGGGAAAGATGTAACTCTGTGAGGTGAATTAACAGAACACAGAGCAGTTTCTCAGAAAGCTTCTTTCCAGTTTTGAACGGAAGATATTTCCTTTTTCACCATAGCCCTCTATGGGCTTCCAAATATCCCTTTGACAATTCCACAAGAACAGCCTTAGCGAAAGGCTTCTTGAAGGGAAAGATGTAACTCTGTGAGATGAATTAACAGAACACAGAGCAGTTTCTCAGAAAGCTTCTTTCCAGTTTTGAACGGAAGATATTTCCTTTTTCACCATACCCCTCTATGGGCTTCCAAATATCCCTTTGCCAATTCCACAAGAACAGCCTTAGCGAAAGGCTTCTTGAAGGGAACGGTGTAACTCTGTGAGATGAATTAACAGAACACAGAGCAGTTTCTCAGAAAGCTTCTTTCCGGTTTTGAACGGAAGATATTTCCTTTTTCACCATAGCCCTCTATGGGCTTCCAAATATCCCTTTGCCAATTCCACAAGAACAGCCTTAGCGAAAGGCTTCTTGAAGGGAAAGATGTAACTCTGTGAGATGAATTAACAGAACACAGAGCAGTTTCTCAGAAAGCTTCTTTCCAGTTTTGAACGGAAGGTATTTCCTTTTTCACCATAGCCCTCTATGGGCTTCCAAATATCCCTTTGCCAATTCCACAACAACAGCCTTAGAGAAAGGCTTCTTGAAGTTAAGGATGTAACTCTGTGAGATGAATTAACAGAACACAGAGTAGTTTCTCAGAAAGCTTCTTTCCAGTTTTGAACGGAAGATATTTCCTTTTTCACCATAGCCCTCTATGGGCTTCCAAATATCCCTTTGCCAATTCCACAAGAACAGCCTTAGCGAAAGGCTTCTTGAAGTTAAAGATGTAACTCTGTGAGATGAATTAACAGAACACAGAGCAGTTTCTCAGAAAGCTTCTTTCCAGTTTTGAACGAAAAATATTTCCTTTTACACCATAGCCCTCTATGGGCTTCCAAATATCCCTTTGCCAATTCCACAACAACAGCCTTAGCGAAAGGCTTCTTGAAGGGAAAGATGTAACTCTGTGAGATGAATTAACAGATCATAGAACAGTTTCTCAGAAAGCTTCTTTCCAGTTTTGAACGGAAGATATTTCCTTTTTCACCATAGCCCTCTATGGGCTTCCAAATATCCCTTTGCCAATTCCACAAGAACACACTTAGCGAAAGGCTTCTTGAAGGGAAAGATGTAACTCTGTGAGATGAATTAACAGAACACAGAGCAGTTTCTCAGAAAGCTTCTTTCCAGTTTTGAACGAAAGATATTTCCTTTTTCACCATAGCCCTCTATGGGCTTCCAAATATCCCTTTGCCAATTCCACAACAACAGCCTTAGCGAAAGGCTTCTTGAAGGGAAAGATGTAACTCTGTGAGATGAATTAACAGAACATAGAACAGTTTCTCAGAAAGCTTCTTTCCAGTTTTGAACGGAAGATATTTCCTTTTTCTCCATAGCCCTCTATGGGCTTCCAAATATCCCTTTGCCAATTCCACAAGAACAGCCTTAGCGAAAGGCTTCTTGAAGGGAAAGATGTAACTCTGTGAGATGAATTAACAGAACACAGAGCAGTTTCTCAGAAAGCTTCTTTCCAGTTTTGAACGGAAGATATTTCCTTTTTCACCATAACCCTCTATGGGCTTCCAAATATCCCTTTGCCAATTCCACAAGAACAGCCTTAGCGAAAGGCTTCTTGAAGGGAAACATGTAACTCTGTGAGATGAATTAACAGAACACAGAGCAGTTTCTCAGAAAGCTTCTTTCCAGTTTTGAACGGAAGATATTTCCTTTTTCACCATAGCCCTCTATGGGCTTCCAAATATCCCTTTGCCAATTCCACAAGAACAGGCTTAGCGAAAGGCTTCTTGAAGTTAAAGATGTAACTCTGTGAGATGAATTAACAGAACACAGAGCAGTTTCTCAGAAAGCTTCTTTCCAGTTTTGAACGGAAGATATTTCCTTTTTCACCATAGCCCTCTATGGGCTTTCAAATATCCCTTTGCCAATTCCACAAGAACAGCATTAGCGAAAGGCTTCTTGAAGTTAAAGATGTAACTCTGTGAGATGAATTAACAGAACACAGAGCATTTTCTCAGAAAGCTTCTTTCCAGTTTTGAACGAAACATATTTCCTTTTTCACCATAGCCCTCTATGGGCTTCCAAATATCCCTTTGCCAATTCCACAAGAACAGCCTTAGCGAAAGGCTTCTTGAAGGGAAAGATGTAACTCTGTGAGATGAATTAACAGAACATAGAACAGTTTCTCAGAAAGCTTCTTTCCAGTTTTGAACGGAAGATATTTCGTTTTTCTCCATAGCCCTCTATGGGCTTCCAAATATCCCTTTGCCAATTCCACAAGAACAGCCTTAGCGAAAGGCTTCTTGAAGTTAAAGATGTAACTCTGTGAGATGAATTAACAGAACACAGAGCAGTTTCTCAGAAAGTTTCTTTCCAGTTTTGAACGGACGATATTTCCTTTTTCACCCTAGCCCTCTATGGGCTTCCAAATATCCCTTTGCCAATTCCACAAGAACAGCCTTAGCGAAAGGCTTCTTGAAGGGAAAGATGTAACTCTGTGAGGTGAATTAACAGAACACAGAGCAGTTTCTCAGAAAGCTTCTTTCCAGTTTTGAACGGAAGATATTTCCTTTTTCACCATAGCCCTCTATGGGCTTCCAAATATCCCTTTGACAATTCCACAAGAACAGCCTTAGCGAAAGGCTTCTTGAAGGGAAAGATGTAACTCTGTGAGATGAATTAACAGAACACAGAGCAGTTTCTCAGAAAGCTTCTTTCCAGTTTTGAACGGAAGATATTTCCTTTTTCACCATACCCCTCTATGGGCTTCCAAATATCCCTTTGCCAATTCCACAAGAACAGCCTTAGCGAAAGGCTTCTTGAAGGGAACGGTGTAACTCTGTGAGATGAATTAACAGAACACAGAGCAGTTTCTCAGAAAGCTTCTTTCCGGTTTTGAACGGAAGATATTTCCTTTTTCACCATAGCCCTCTATGGGCTTCCAAATATCCCTTTGCCAATTCCACAAGAACAGCCTTAGCGAAAGGCTTCTTGAAGGGAAAGATGTAACTCTGTGAGATGAATTAACAGAACACAGAGCAGTTTCTCAGAAAGCTTCTTTCCAGTTTTGAACGGAAGGTATTTCCTTTTTCACCATAGCCCTCTATGGGCTTCCAAATATCCCTTTGCCAATTCCACAACAACAGCCTTAGAGAAAGGCTTCTTGAAGTTAAGGATGTAACTCTGTGAGATGAATTAACAGAACACAGAGTAGTTTCTCAGAAAGCTTCTTTCCAGTTTTGAACGGAAGATATTTCCTTTTTCACCATAGCCCTCTATGGGCTTCCAAATATCCCTTTGCCAATTCCACAAGAACAGCCTTAGCGAAAGGCTTCTTGAAGTTAAAGATGTAACTCTGTGAGATGAATTAACAGAACACAGAGCAGTTTCTCAGAAAGCTTCTTTCCAGTTTTGAACGAAAAATATTTCCTTTTACACCATAGCCCTCTATGGGCTTCCAAATATCCCTTTGCCAATTCCACAACAACAGCCTTAGCGAAAGGCTTCTTGAAGGGAAAGATGTAACTCTGTGAGATGAATTAACAGATCATAGAACAGTTTCTCAGAAAGCTTCTTTCCAGTTTTGAACGGAAGATATTTCCTTTTTCTCCATAGCCCTCTATGGGCTTCCAAATATCCCTTTGCCAATTCCACAACAACAGCCTTAGCGAAAGGCTTCTTGAAGTTCAAGATGTAACTCTGTGAGATGAATTAACAGAACACAGAGCAGTTTCTCAGAAAGCTTCTTTCCAGTTTTGAACGGAAGATATTTCCTTTTTCACCATAGCCCTCTATGGGCTTCCAAATATCCCTTTGCCAATTCCACAAGAACAGGCTTAGCGAAAGGCTTCTTGAAGGGAAAGATGTAACTCTGTGAGATGAATTAACAGAACACAGAGCAGTTTCTCAGAAAGCTTCTTTCCAGTTTTGAACGGATGATATTTCCTTTTTCACCATAGCCCTCTATGGGCTTCCAAATATCCCTTTGCCAATTCCACAAGAACACACTTAGCGAAAGGCTTCTTGAAGGGAAAGATGTAACTCTGTGAGATGAATTAACAGAACACAGAGCAGTTTCTCAGAAAGCTTCTTTCCAGTTTTGAACGAAAGATATTTCCTTTTTCACCATAGCCCTCTATGGGCTTCCAAATATCCCTTTGCCAATTCCACAACAACAGCCTTAGCGAAAGGCTTCTTGAAGGGAAAGATGTAACTCTGTGAGATGAATTAACAGAACATAGAACAGTTTCTCAGAAAGCTTCTTTCCAGTTTTGAACGGAAGATATTTCCTTTTTCTCCATAGCCCTCTATGGGCTTCCAAATATCCCTTTGCCAATTCCACAAGAACAGCCTTAGCGAAAGGCTTCTTGAAGTTAAAGATGTAACTCTGTGAGATGAATTAACAGAACACAGAGCAGTTTCTCAGAAAGCTTTTTCCAGTTTTGAACGGAAGATATTTCCTTTTTCACCATAGCCCTCTATGGGCTTCCAAATATCCCTTTGCCAGTTCCACAAGAACAGCCTTAGCGAAAGGCTTCTTGAAGGTAAAGATGTAACTCTGTGAGATGAATTAACAGAACACAGAGCAGTTTCTCAGAAAGCTTCTTTCCAGTTTTGAACGGAAGATATTTCCTTTTTCACCATAGCCCTCTATGGGCTTCCAAATATCCCTTTGCCAATTCCACAAGAACAGCCTTAGCGAAAGACTTCTTGAAGGGAAAGATGTAACTCTGTGAGATGAATTAACAGAACACAGAGCAGTTTCTCAGAAAGCTTCTTTCCAGTTTTGAACGGAAGATATTTCCTTTTTCACCATAGCCCTCTATGGGCTTCCAAATATCCCTTTGCCAATTCCACAAGAACAGCCTTAGCGAAAGGCTTCTTGAAGGTAAAGATGTAACTCTGTGAGATGAATTAACAGAATACAGAGCAGTTTCTCAGAAAGCTTCTTTCCAGTTTTGAACGGAAGATATTTCCTTTTTCACCATAGCCCTCTATGGGCTTCCAAATATCCCTTTGCCATTTCCCCAAGAACAGGCTTAGCGAAAGGCTTCTTGAAGGGAAAGATGTAACTCTGTGAGATGAATTAACAGAACACAGAGCAGTTTCTCAGAAAGCTTCTTTCCAGTTTTGAACGAAAGATATTTCCTTTTTCACCATAGCCCTCTATGGGCTTCCAAATATCCCTTTGCCAATTCCACAAGAACAGCCTTAGCGAAAGGCTTCTTGAAGGGAAAGATGTAACTCTGTGAGATGAATTAACAGAACATAGAACAGTTTCTCAGGAAGCTTCTGACCAGTTTTGAACGGAAGATATTTCCTTTTTCTCCATAGCCCTCTATGGGCTTCCAAATATCCCTTTGCCAATTCCACAAGAAGAGCCTTAGCGAAAGGCTTCTTGAAGGGAAAGATGTAACTCTGTGAGATGAATTAACAGAACACAGAGCAGTTTCTCAGAAAGCTTCTTTCCAGTTTTGAACGGAAGATATTTCCTTTTTCACCATAGCCCTCTATGGGCCTCCAAGTATCCCTTTGCCAATTCCACAAGAACAGCCTTAGCGAAAGGCTTCTTGAAGGGAAAGATGTAACTCTGTGAGATGAATTAACAGAACACAGAGCAGTTTCTCAGAAAGCTTCTTTCCAGTTTTGAACGGAAGATATTTCCTTTTTCACCATAGCCCTCTATGGGCTTCCAAATATCCCTTTGCCAATTCCACAAGAACAGACTTAGCGAAAGACTTCTTGAAGGGAAAGTTGTAACTCTGTGAGATGAATTAACAGAACACAGAGCAGTTTCTCAGAAAGCTTCTTTCCAGTTTTGAACGGAAGATATTTCCTTTTTCACCATAGCCCTCTATGGGCTTCCAAATATCCCTTTGCCCATTCCACAAGAACAGCCTTAGCGAAAGGCTTCTTCAAGTTAAAGATGTAACTCTGTGAGATGAATTAACAGAACACAGAGCAGTTTCTCAGAAAGCTTCTTTCCAGTTTTGAACGGAAGATATTTCCTTTTTCACCATAGCCCTCTATGGGCTTCCAAATATCCCTTTGCCAATTCCACAAGAACAGCCTTAGCGAAAGGCTTCTTGAAGGGAAAGATGTAACTCTGTGAGATGAATTAACAGAACACAGAGCAGTTTCTCAGAAAGCTTCTTTCCAGTTTTGAACGGAAGATATTTCCTTTTTCACCATAGCCCTCTATGGGCTTCCAAATATCCCTTTGCCAATTCCACAAGAACAGCCTTAGCGAAAGGCTTCTTGAAGGGAAAGATGTAACTCTGTGAGATGAATTAACAGAACACAGAGCAGTTTCTCAGAAAGCTTCTTTCCAGTTTTGAACGGAAGATATTTCCTTTTTCACCATAGCCCTCTATGGGCTTCCAAATATCCCTTTGCCAATTCCACAACAACAGCCTTAGAGAAAGGCTTCTTGAAGTTAAAGATGTAACTCTGTGAGATGAATTAACAGAACACAGAGCAGTTTCTCAGAAAGCTTCTTTCCAGTTTTGAACGGAAGATATTTCCTTTTTCACCATAGCCCTCTATGGGCTTCCAAATATCCCTTTGCCAATTCCACAAGAACAGCCTTAGCGAAAGGCTTCTTGAAGTTAAAGATGTAACTCTGTGAGATGAATTAACAGAACACAGAGCAGTTTCTCAGAAAGCTTCTTTCCAGTTTTGAACGAAAGATATTTCCTTTTTCACCATAGCCCTCTATGGGCTTCCAAATATCCCTTTGCCAATTCCACAAGAACAGCCTTAGCGAAAGGCTTCTTGAAGGGAAAGATGTAACTCTGTGAGATGAATTAACAGAACATAGAACAGTTTCTCAGAAAGCTTCTTTCCAGTTTTGAACGGAAGATATTTCCTTTTTCTCCATAGCCCTCTATGGGCTTCCAAATATCCCTTTGCCAATTCCACAAGAACAGCCTTAGAGAAAGGCTTCTTGAAGTTAAAGATGTAACTCTGTGAGATGAATTAACAGAACACAGAGCAGTTTCTCAGAAAGCTTCTTTCCAGTTTTGAACGGACGATATTTCCTTTTTCACCCTAGCCCTCTATGGGCTTCCAAATATCCCTTTGCCAATTCCACAAGAACAGCCTTAGCGAAAGGCTTCTTGAAGGGAAAGATGTAACTCTGTGAGATGAATTAACAGAACACAGAGCAGTTTCTCAGAAAGCTTCTTTCCAGTTTTGAACGGAAGATATTTCCTTTTTCACCATAGCCCTCTATGGGCTTCCAAATATCCCTTTGCCAATTCCACAAGAACAGCCTTAGCGAAAGGCTTCTTGAAGGGAAAGATGTAACTCTGTGAGATGAATTAACAGAACACAGAGCAGTTTCTCAGAAAGCTTCTTTCCAGTTTTGAACGGAAGATATTTCCTTTTTCACCATAACCCTCTATGGGCTTCCAAATATCCCTTTGCCAATTCCACAAGAACAGCCTTAGCGAAAGGCTTCTTGAAGGGAAAGATGTAACTCTGTGAGATGAATTAACAGAACACAGAGCAGTTTCTCAGAAAGCTTCTTTCCAGTTTTGAACGGAAGATATTTCCTTTTTCACCATAGCCCTCTATGGGCTTCCAAATATCCCTTTGCCAATTCCACAAGAACAGGCTTAGCGAAAGGCTTCTTGAAGTTAAAGATGTAACTCTGTGAGATGAATTAACAGAACACAGAGCAGTTTCTCAGAAAGCTTCTTTCCAGTTTTGAACGAAAGATATTTCCTTTTTCACCATAGCCCTCTATGGGCTTCCAAATATCCTTTTGCCAATTCCACAAGAACAGCCTTAGCGAAAGGCTTCTTGAAGGGAAAGATGTAACTCTGTGAGATGAATTAACAGAACATAGAACAGTTTCTCAGAAAGCTTCTGACCAGTTTTGAACGGAAGATATTTCCTTTTTCTCCATAGCCCTCTATGGGCTTCCAAATATCCCTTTGCCAATTCCACAAGAAGAGCCTTAGCGAAAGGCTTCTTGAAGGGAAAGATGTAACTCTGTGAGATGAATTAACAGAACACAGAGCAGTTTCTCAGAAAGCTTCTTTCCAGTTTTGAACGGAAGATATTTCCTTTTTCACCATAGCCCTCTAGGGGCCTCCAAATATCCCTTTGCCAATTCCACAAGAACAGCCTTAGCGAAAGGCTTCTTGAAGGGAAAGATGTAACTCTGTGAGATGAATTAACAGAACACAGAGCAGTTTCTCAGAAAGCTTCTTTCCAGTTTTGAACGGAAGATATTTCCTTTTTCACCATAGCCCTCTATGGGCTTCCAAATATCCCTTTGCCAATTCCACAAGAACAGCCTTAGCGAAAGACTTCTTGAAGGGAAAGTTGTAACTCTGTGAGATGAATTAACAGAACACAGAGCAGTTTCTCAGAAAGCTTCTTTCCAGTTTTGAACGGAAGATATTTCCTTTTTCACCATAGCCCTCTATGGGCTTCCAAATATCCCTTTGCCAATTCCACAAGAACAGCCTTAGCGAAAGGCTTCTTGAAGTTAAAGATGTAACTCTGTGAGATGAATTAACAGAACACAGAGCAGTTTCTCAGAAAGCTTCTTTCCAGTTTTGAACGGAAGATATTTCCTTTTTCACCATAGCCCTCTATGGGCTTCCAAATATCCCTTTGCCCATTCCACAAGAACAGCCTTAGCGAAAGGCTTCTTCAAGTTAAAGATGTAACTCTGTGAGATGAATTAACAGAACACAGAGCAGTTTCTCAGAAAGCTTCTTTCCAGTTTTGAACGGAAGATATTTCCTTTTTCACCATAGCCCTCTATGGGCTTCCAAATATCCCTTTGCCAATTCCACAAGAACAGCCTTAGCGAAAGGCTTCTTGAAGGGAAAGATGTAACTCTGTGAGATGAATTAACAGAACACAGAGCAGTTTCTCAGAAAGCTTCTTTCCAGTTTTGAACGGAAGATATTTCCTTTTTCACCATAGCCCTCTATGGGCTTCCAAATATCCCTTTGCCAATTCCACAAGAACAGCCTTAGCGAAAGGCTTCTTGAAGGGAAAGGTGTAACTCTGTGAGATGAATTAACAGAACACAGAGCAGTTTCTCAGAAAGCTTCTTTCCAGTTTTGAACGGAAGATATTTCCTTTCTCACCATAGCCCTCTATGGGCTTCCAAATATCCCTTTGCCAATTCCACAAGAACAGCCTTAGCGAAAGGCTTCTTGAAGGGAAAGATGTAACTCTGTGAGATGAATTAACAGAACACAGAGCAGTTTCTCAGAAAGCTTCTTTCCAGTTTTGAACGGAAGATATTTCCTTTTTCACCATAGCCCTCTATGGGCTTCCAAATATCCCTTTGCCAATTCCACAACAACAGCCTTAGCGAAAGGCTTCTTGAAGGGAAAGATGTAACTCTGTGAGATGAATTAACAGAACATAGAACAGTTTCTCAGAAAGCTTCTTTCCAGTTTTGAACGGAAGATATTTCGTTTTTCTCCATAGCCCTCTATGGGCTTCCAAATATCCCTTTGCCAATTCCACAAGAACAGCCTTAGCGAAAGGCTTCTTGAAGTTAAAGATGTAACTCTGTGAGATGAATTAACAGAACACAGAGCAGTTTCTCAGAAAGCTTCTTTCCAGTTTTGAACGGAAGATATTTCCTTTTTCACCATAGCCCTCTATGGGCTTCCAAATATCCCTTTGCCAATTCCACAAGAACAGCCTTAGCGAAAGGCTTCTTGAAGGGAAAGATGTAACTCTGTGAGATGAATTAACAGAACACAGAGCAGTTTCTCAGAAAGCTTCTTTCCAGTTTTGAACGAAAGATATTTCCTTTTTCACCATAGCCCTTATGGGCTTCCAAATATCCCTTTGCCAATTCCACAACAACAGCCTTAGCGAAAGGCTTCTTGAAGGGAAAGATGTAACTCTGTGAGATGAATTAACAGAACATAGAACAGTTTCTCAGAAAGCTTCTTTCCAGTTTTGAACGGAAGATATTTCGTTTTTCTCCATAGCCCTCTATGGGCTTCCAAATATCCCTTTGCCAATTCCACAAGAACAGCCTAGGCGAAAGGCTTCTTGAAGTTAAAGATGTAACTCTGTGAGATGAATTAACAGAACACAGAGCAGTTTCTCAGAAAGCTTCTTTCCAGTTTTGAACGGAAGATATTTCCTTTTTCTCCATAGCCCTCTATGGGCTTCCAAATATCCCTTTGCCAATTCCACAAGAACAGCCTTAGCGAAAGGCTTCTTGAAGGGAAAGATGTAACTCTGTGAGATGAATTAACAGAACACAGAGCAGTTTCTCAGAAAGCTTCTTTCCAGTTTTGAACGGAAGATATTTCGTTTTTCACCATAGCCCTCTATGGGCTTCCAAATATCCCTTTGCCAATTCCACAAGAACAGCCTTAGCGAAAGGCTTCTTGAAGGGAAAGGTGTAACTCTGTGAGATGAATTAACAGAACACAGAGTAGTTTCTCAGAAAGCTTCTTTCCAGTTTTGAACGGAAGATATTTCCTTTTTCACCATAGCCCTCTATGGGCTTCCAAATATCCCTTTGCCAATTCCACAAGAACAGCCTTAGCGAAAGGCTTCTTGAAGGGAAAGATGTATCTCTGTGAGATGAATTAACAGAACACAGAGCAGTTTCTCAGAAAGCTTCTTTCCAGTTTTGAACGGAAGATATTTCCTTTTTCACCATAGCCCTCTATGGGCTTCCAAATATCCCTTTGCCAATTCCACAACAACAGCCTTAGAGAAAGGCTTCTTGAAGTTAAAGATGTAACTCTGTGAGATGAATTAACAGAACACAGAGCAGTTTCTCAGAAAGCTTCTTTCCAGTTTTGAACGGAAGATATTTCCTTTTTCACCATAGCCCTCTATGGGCTTCCAAATATCCCTTTGCCAATTCCACAAGAACCGCCTTAGCGAAAGGCTTCTTGAAGGGAAAGATGTAACTCTGTGAGATGAATTAACAGAACATAGAACAGTTTCTCAGAAAGCTTCTTTCCAGTTTTGAACGGAAGATATTTCCTTTTTCTCCATAGCCCTCTATGGGCTTCCAAATATCCCTTTGCCAATTCCAGAAGAAGAGCCTTAGCGAAAGGCTTCTTGAAGGGAAAGATGTAACTCTGTGAGATGAATTAACAGAACACAGAGCAGTTTCTCAGAAAGCTTCTTTCCAGGTTTGAACGGAAGATATTTCCTTTTTCACCATAGCCCTCTATGGGCTTCCAAATATCCCTTTGCCAATTCCACAAGAACAGCCTTAGCGAAAGGCTTCTTGAAGTTAAAGATGTAACTCTGTGAGATGAATTAACAGAACACAGAGCAGTTTCTCAGAAAGCTTCTTTCCAGTTTTGAACGGACGATATTTCCTTTTTCACCCTAGCCCTCTATGGGCTTCCAAATATCCCTTTGCCAATTCCACAAGAACAGCCTTAGCGAAAGGCTTCTTGAAGGGAAAGATGTAACTCTGTGAGATGAATTAACAGAACACAGAGCAGTTTCTCAGAAAGCTTCTTTCCAGTTTTGAACGGAAGATATTTCCTTTTTCACCATAGCCCTCTATGGGCTTCCAAATATCCCTTTGCCAATTCCACAAGAACAGCCTTAGCGAAAGGCTTCTTGAAGGGAAAGTTGTAACTCTGTGAGATGAATTAACAGAACACAGAGCAGTTTCTCAGAAAGCTTCTTTCCAGTTTTGAACGGAAGATATTTCCTTTTTCACCATAGCCCTCTATGGGCTTCCAAATATCCCTTTGCCAATTCCACAAGAACAGCCTTAGCGAAAGGCTTCTTGAAGTTAAAGATGTAACTCTGTGAGATGAATTAACAGAACACAGAGCAGTTTCTCAGAAAGCTTCTTTCCAGTTTTGAACGGAAGATATTTCCTTTTTCACCATAGCCCTCTATGGGCTTCCAAATATCCCTTTGCCAATTCCACAAGAACAGCCTTAGCGAAAGGCTTCTTGAAGTTAAAGATGTAACTCTGTGAGATGAATTAACAGAACACAGAGCAGTTTCTCAGAAAGCTTCTTTCCAGTTTTGAACGAAAGATATTTCCTTTTTCACCATAGCCCTCTATGGGCTTCCAAATATCCCTTTGCCAATTCCACAAGAACAGCCTTAGCGAAAGGCTTCTTGAAGGGAAAGATGTAACTCTGTGAGATGAATTAACAGAACATAGAACAGTTTCTCAGAAAGCTTCTTTCCAGTTTTGAACGGAAGATATTTCCTTTTTCTCCATAGCCCTCTATGGGCTTCCAAATATCCCTTTGCCAATTCCACAAGAACAGCCTTAGCGAAAGGCTTCTTGAAGTTAAAGATGTAACTCTGTGAGATGAATTAACAGAACACAGAGCAGTTTCTCAGAAAGCTTCTTTCCAGTTTTGAACGGACGATATTTCCTTTTTCACCCTAGCCCTCTATGGGCTTCCAAATATCCCTTTGCCAATTCCACAAGAACAGCCTTAGCGAAAGGCTTCTTGAAGGGAAAGATGTAACTCTGTGAGATGAATTTACAGAACACAGAGCAGTTTCTCAGAAAGCTTCTTTCCAGTTTTGAACGGAAGATATTTCCTTTTTCACCATAGCCCTCTATGGGCTTCCAAATATCCCTTTGCCAATTCCACAAGAACAGCCTTAGCGAAAGGCTTCTTGAAGGGAAAGATGTAACTCTGTGAGATGAATTAACAGAACACAGAGCAGTTTCTCAGAAAGCTTCTTTCCAGTTTTGAACGGAAGATATTTCCTTTTTCACCATAACCCTCTATGGGCTTCCAAATATCCCTTTGCCAATTCCACAAGAACAGCCTTAGCGAAAGGCTTCTTGAAGGGAAAGATGTAACTCTGTGAGATGAATTAACAGAACACAGAGCAGTTTCTCAGAAAGCTTCTTTCCAGTTTTGAACGGAAGATATTTCCTTTTTCACCATAGCCCTCTATGGGCTTCCAAATATCCCTTTGCCAATTCCACAAGAACAGCCTTAGCGAAAGGCTTCTTGAAGTTAAAGATGTAACTCTGTGAGATGAATTAACAGAACACAGAGCAGTTTCTCAGAAAGCTTCTTTCCAGTTTTGAACGGACGATATTTCCTTTTTCACCCTAGCCCTCTATGGGCTTCCAAATATCCCTTTGCCAATTCCACAAGAACAGCCTTAGCGAAAGGCTTCTTGAAGGGAAAGATGTAACTCTGTGAGATGAATTTACAGAACACAGAGCAGTTTCTCAGAAAGCTTCTTTCCAGTTTTGAACGGAAGATATTTCCTTTTTCACCATAGCCCTCTATGGGCTTCCAAATATCCCTTTGCCAATTCCACAAGAACAGCCTTAGCGAAAGGCTTCTTGAAGGGAAAGATGTAACTCTGTGAGATGAATTAACAGAACACAGAGCAGTTTCTCAGAAAGCTTCTTTCCAGTTTTGAACGGAAGATATTTCCTTTTTCACCATAACCCTCTATGGGCTTCCAAATATCCCTTTGCCAATTCCACAAGAACAGCCTTAGCGAAAGGCTTCTTGAAGGGAAAGATGTAACTCTGTGAGATGAATTAACAGAACACAGAGCAGTTTCTCAGAAAGCTTCTTTCCAGTTTTGAACGGAAGATATTTCCTTTTTCACCATAGCCCTCTATGGGCTTCCAAATATCCCTTTGCCAATTCCACAAGAACAGGCTTAGCGAAAGGCTTCTTGAAGTTAAAGATGTAACTCTGTGAGATGAATTAACAGAACACAGAGCAGTTTCTCAGAAAGCTTCTTTCCAGTTTTGAACGGAAGATAATTCCTTTTTCACCATAGCCCTCTATGGGCTTTCAAATATCCCTTTGCCAATTCCACAAGAACAGCCTTAGCGAAAGGCTTCTTGAAGTTAAAGATGTAACTCTGTGAGATGAATTAACAGAACACAGAGCATTTTCTCAGAAAGCTTCTTTACAGTTTTGAACGAAACATATTTCCTTTTTCACCATAGCCCTCTATGGGCTTCCAAATATCCCTTTGCCAATTCCACAAGAACAGCCTTAGCGAAAGGCTTCTTGAAGGGAAAGATGTAACTCTGTGAGATGAATTAACAGAACATAGAACAGTTTCTCAGAAAGCTTCTTTCCAGTTTTGAACGGAAGATATTTCGTTTTTCTCCATAGCCCTCTATGGGCTTCCAAATATCCCTTTGCCAATTCCTCAAGAACAGCCTTAGCGAAAGGCTTCTTGAAGTTAAAGATGTAACTCTGTGAGATGAATTAACAGAACACAGAGCAGTTTCTCAGAAAGCTTCTTTCCAGTTTTGAACGGACGATATTTCCTTTTTCACCCTAGCCCTCTATGGGCTTCCAAATATCCCTTTGCCAATTCCACAAGAACAGCCTTAGCGAAAGGCTTCTTGAAGGGAAAGATGTAACTCTGTGAGGTGAATTAACAGAACACAGAGCAGTTTCTCCGAAAGCTTCTTTCCAGTTTTGAACGGAAGATATTTCCTTTTTCACCATAGCCCTCTATGGGCTTCCAAATATCCCTTTGCCAATTCCACAAGAACAGCCTTAGCGAAAGGCTTCTTGAAGGGAAAGATGTAACTCTGTGAGATGAATTAACAGAACACAGAGCAGTTTCTCAGAAAGCTTCTTTCTAGTTTTGAACGGAAGATATTTCCTTTTTCACCATAACCCTCTATGGGCTTCCAAATATCCCTTTGCCAATTCCACAAGAACAGCCTTAGCGAAAGGCTTCTTGAAGGGAAAGATGTAACTCTGTGGGATGAATTAACAGAACACAGAGCAGTTTCTCAGAAAGCTTCTTTCCAGTTTTGAACGGAAGATATTTCCTTTTTCTCCATAGCCCTCTATGGGCTTCCAAATATCCCTTTGCCAATTCCACAAGAACAGGCTTAGCGAAAGGCTTCTTGAAGGGAAAGATGTAACTCTGTGAGATGAATTAACAGAACACAGAGCAGTTTCTCAGAAAGCTTCTTTCCAGTTTTGAACGGAAGATATTTCCTTTTTCACCATAGCCCTCTATGGGCTTCCAAATATCCCTTTGCCAATTTCACAAGAACAGCCTTAGCGAAAGGCTTCTTGAAGTTAAAGATGTAACTCTGTGAGATGAATTAGCAGAACACAGAGCAGTTTCTCAGAAAGCTTCTTTCCAGTTTTGAACGGAAGATATTTCCTTTTTCACCATAGCCCTCTATGGGCTTTCAAATATCCCTTTGCCAATTCCACAAGAACAGCCTTAGCGAAAGGCTTCTTGAAGTTAAAGATGTAACTCTGTGAGATGAATTAACAGAACACAGAGCAGTTTCTCAGAAAGCTTCTTTCCAGTTTTGAACGAAAGATATTTCCTTTTTCACCATAGCCCTCTATGGGCTTCCAAATATCCCTTTGCCAATTCCACAACAACAGCCTTAGCGAAAGGCTTCTTGAAGGGAAAGATGTAACTCTGTGAGATGAATTAACAGAACATAGAACAGTTTCTCAGAAAGCTTCTTTCCAGTTTTGAACGGAAGATATTTCGTTTTTCTCCATAGCCCTCTATGGGCTTCCAAATATCCCTTTGCCAATTCCACAAGAACAGCCTTAGCGAAAGGCTTCTTGAAGTTAAAGATGTAACTCTGTGAGATGAATTAACAGAACACAGAGCAGTTTCTCAGAAAGCTTCTTTCCAGTTTTGAACGGAAGATATTTCCTTTTTCACCATAGCCCTCTATGGGCTTCCAAATATCCCTTTGCCAATTCCACAAGAACAGCCTTAGCGAAAGGCTTCTTGAAGTTAAAGATGTAACTCTGTGAGATGAATTAACAGAACACAGAGCAGTTTCTCAGAAAGCTTCTTTCCAGTTTTGAACGGAAGATATTTCCTTTTTCTCCATAGCCCTCTATGGGCTTCCAAATATCCCTTTGCCAATTCCACAAGAACAGCCTTAGCGAAAGGCTTCTTGAAGGGAAAGATGTAACTCTGTGAGATGAATTAACAGAACACAGAGCAGTTTCTCAGAAAGCTTCTTTCCAGTTTTGAACGGAAGATATTTCCTTTTTCACCATAGGCCTCTATGGGCTTCCAAATATCCCTTTGCCAGTTCCACAAGAACAGCCTTAGCGAAAGGCTTCTTGAAGTTAACGATGTAACTCTGTGAGATGAATTAACAGAACACAGAGCAGTTTCTCAGAAAGCTTCTTTCCAGTTTTGAACGGAAGATATTTCCTTTTTCACCATAGCCCTCTATGGGCTTCCAAATATCCCTTTGCCAATTCCACAAGAACAGCCTTAGCGAAAGGCTTCTTGAAGGGAAAGATGTAACTCTGTGAGATGAATTTACAGAACACAGAGCAGTTTCTCAGAAAGCTTCTTTCCAGTTTTGAACGGAAGATATTTCCTTTTTCACCATAGCCCTCTATGGGCTTCCAAATATCCCTTTGCCAATTCCACAACAACAGCCTTAGCGAAAGGCTTCTTGAAGGGAAAGATGTAACTCTGTGAGATGAATTAACAGAACATAGAACAGTTTCTCAGAAAGCTTCTTTCCAGTTTTGAACGGAAGATATTTCCTTTTTCTCCATAGCCCTCTATGGGCTTCCAAATATCCCTTTGCCCATTCCCCAAGAACAGCCTTAGCGAAAGGCTTCTTGAAGTTAAAGATGTAACTCTGTGAGATGAATTAACAGAACACAGAGCAGTTTCTCAGAAAGCTTCTTTCCAGTTTTGAACGGAAGATATTTCCTTTTTCACCATAGCCCTCTATGGGCTTCCAAATATCCCTTTGCCAATTCCACAAGAACAGCCTTAGCGAAAGGCTTCTTGAAGGGAAAGATGTAACTCTGTGAGATGAATTAACAGAACACAGAGCAGTTTCTCAGAAAGCTTCCTTCCAGTTTTGAACGGAAGATATTTCCTTCTTCACCATAGCCCTCTATGGGCTTCCAAATATCCCTTTGCCAATTCCACAAGAACAGCCTTAGCGAAAGGCTTCTTGAAGGGAAAGATGTAACTCTGTGAGATGAATTAACAGAACACAGAGCAGTTTCTCAGAAAGCTTCTTTCCAGTTTTGAACGGAAGATATTTCCTTTTTCACCATAGCCCTCTATGGGCTTCCAAATATCCCTTTGCCAATTCCACAACAACAGCCGTAGAGAAAGGCTTCTTGAAGTTAAAGATGTAACTCTGTGAGATGAATTAACAGAACACAGAGCAGTTTCTCAGAAAGCTTCTTTCCAGTTTTGAACGGATGATATTTCCTTTTTCACCATAGCCCTCTAAGGGCTTCCAAATATCCCTTTGCCAATTCCACAAGAAGAGCCTTAGCGAAAGGCTTCTTGAAGTTAAAGATGTAACTCTGTGAGATGAATTAACAGAACACAGAGCAGTTTCTCAGAAAGCTTCTTTCCAGTTTTGAACGAAAGATATTTCCTTTTTCACCATAGCCCTCTATGGGTTTCCAAATATCTCTTTGCCAATTCCACTAGAACAGCCTTAGCGAAAGGCTTCTTGAAGGGAAAGATGTAACTCTGTGAGATGAATTAACAGAACATAGAACAGTTTCTCAGAAAGCTTCTTTCCAGTTTTGAACGGAAGATATTTCCTTTTTCTCCATAGCCCTCTATGGGCTTCCAAATATCCCTTTGCCAATTCCACAAGAACAGCCTTAGCGAAAGGCTTCTTGAAGTTAAAGATGTAACTCTGTGAGATGAATTAACAGAACACAGAGCAGTTTCTCAGAAAGCTTCTTTCCAGTTTTGAACGGACGATATTTCCTTTTTCACTCTAGCCCTCTATGGGCTTCCAAATATCCCTTTGCCAATTCCACAAGAACAGCCTTAGCGAAAGGCTTCTTGAAGGGAAAGATGTAACTCTGTGAGATGAATTAACAGAACACAGAGCAGTTTCTCAGAAAGCTTCTTTCCAGTTTTGAACGGAAGATATTTCCTTTTTCACCATAGCCCTCTATGGGCTTCCAAATATCCCTTTGCCAATTCCGCAAGAACAGCCTTAGCGAAAGGCTTCTTGAAGGGAAAGATGTAACTCTGTGAGATGAATTAACAGAACACAGAGCAGTTTCTCAGAAAGCTTCTTTCCAGTTTTGAACGGAAGATATTTCCTTTTTCACCATAACCCTCTATGGGCTTCCAAATATCCCTTTGCCAATTCCACAAGAACAGCCTTAGCGAAAGGCTTCTTGAAGGGAAAGATGTAACTCTGTGAGATGAATTAACAGAACACAGAGCAGTTTCTCAGAAAGCTTCTTTCCAGTTTTGAACGGAAGATATTTCCTTTTTCACCATAGCCCTCTATGGGCTTCCAAATATCCCTTTGCCAATTCCACAAGAACAGCCTTAGCGAAAGGCTTCTTGAAGGGAAAGATGTAACTCTGTGAGATGAATTAACAGAACACAGAGCAGTTTCTCAGAAAGCTTCTTTCCAGTTTTGAACGGAAGATATTTCCTTTTTCACCATAGCCCTCTATGGGCTTCCAAATATCCCTTTGCCAATTCCACAAGAACAGCCTTAGCGAAAGGCTTCTTGAAGTTAAAGATGTAACTCTGTGAGATGAATTAACAGAACACAGAGCAGTTTCTCAGAAAGCTTCTTTCCAGTTTTGAACGGAAGATATTTCCTTTTTCACCATAGCCCTCTATGGGCTTTCAAATATCCCTTTGCCAATTCCACAAGAACAGCCTTAGCGAAAGGCTTCTTGAAGTTAAAGATGTAACTCTGTGAGATGAATTAACAGAACACAGAGCAGTTTCTCAGAAAGCTTCTTTCCAGTTTTGAACGAAAGATATTTCCTTTTTCACCATAGCCCTCTATGGGCTTCCAAATATCCCTTTGCCAATTCCACAAGAACAGCCTTAGCGAAAGGCTTCTTGAAGGGAAAGATGTAACCCTGTGAGATGAATTAACAGAACACAGAGCAGTTTCTCAGAAAGCTTCTTTCCAGTTTTGAACGGAAGATATTTCCTTTTTCACCATAGCCCTCTATGGGCTTCCAAATATCCCTTTGCCAATTCCACAAGAACAGCCTTAGCGAAAGGCTTCTTGAAGGGAAAGGTGTAACTCTGTGAGATGAATTAACAGAACACAGAGCAGTTTCTCAGAAAGCTTCTTTCCAGTTTTGAACGGAAGATATTTCCTTTTTCACCATAGCCCTCTATGGGCTTCCAAATATCCCTTTGCCAATTCCACAACAACAGCCTTAGAGAAAGGCTTCTTGAAGTTAAGGATGTAACTCTGTGAGATGAATTAACAGAACACACAGCAGTTTCTCAGAAAGCTTCTTTCCAGTTTTGAACGGAAGATATTTCCTTTTTCACCATAGCCCTCTATGGGCTTCCAAATATCCCTTTGCCAATTCCACAAGAACAGCCTTAGCGAAAGGCTTCTTGAAGTTAAAGATGTAACTCTGTGAGATGAATTAACAGAACACAGAGCAGTTTCTCAGAAAGCTTCTTTCCAGTTTTGAACGAAAGATATTTCCTTTTACACCATAGCCCTCTATGGGCTTCCAAATATCCCTTTGCCAATTCCACAACAACAGCCTTAGCGAAAGGCTTCTTGAAGGGAAAGATGTAACTCTGTGAGATGAATTAACAGAACATAGAACAGTTTCTCAGAAAGCTTCTTTCCAGTTTTGAACGGAAGATATTTCCTTTTTCTCCATAGCCCTCTATGGGCTTCCAAATATCCCTTTGCCAATTCCACAAGAACAGCCTTAGCGAAAGGCTTCTTGAAGTTAAAGATGTAACTCTGTGAGATGAATTAACAGAACACAGAGCAGTCTCTCAGAAAGCTTCTTTCCAGTTTTGAACGGAAGATATTTCCTTTTTCACCATAGCCCTCTATGGGCTTCCAAATATCCCTTTGCCAATTCCACAAGAACAGGCTTAGCGAAAGGCTTCTTGAAGGGAAAGATGTAACTCTGTGAGATGAATTAACAGAACACAGAGCAGTTTCTCAGAAAGCTTCTTTCCAGTTTTGAACGGAAGATATTTCCTTTTTCACCATAGCCCTCTATGGGCTTCCAAATATCCCTTTGCCAATTCCACAAGAACAGACTTAGCGAAAGGCTTCTTGAAGGGAAAGATGTAACTCTGTGAGATGAATTAACAGAACACAGAGCAGTTTCTCAGAAAGCTTCTTTCCAGTTTTGAACGAAAGATATTTCCTTTTTCACCATAGCCCTCTATGGGCTTCCAAATATCCCTTTGCCAATTCCACAACAACAGCCTTAGCGAAAGGCTTCTTGAAGGGAAAGATGTAACTCTGTGAGATGAATTAACAGAACATAGAACAGTTTCTCAGAAAGCTTCTTTCCAGTTTTGAACGGAAGATATTTCCTTTTTCTCAATAGCCCTCTATGGGCTTCCAAATATCCCTTTGCCAATTCCACAAGAACAGCCTTAGCGAAAGGCTTCTTGAAGTTAAAGATGTAACTCTGTGAGATGAATTAACAGAACACAGAGCAGTTTCTCAGAAAGCTTCTTTCCAGTTTTGAACGGAAGATATTTCCTTTTTCACCATAGCCCTCTATGGGCTTCCAAATATCCCTTTGCCAATTCCACAAGAACAGCCCTAGCGAAAGGCTTCTTGAAGGGAAAGATGTAACTCTGTGAGATGAATTAACAGAACACAGAGCAGTTTCTCAGAAAGCTTCTTTCCAGTTTTGAACGGAAGATATTTCCTTTTTCACCATAGGCCTCTATGGGCTTCCAAATATCCCTTTGCCAGTTCCACAAGAACAGCCTTAGCGAAAGGATTCTTGAACTTAACGATGTAACTCTGTGAGATGAATTAACAGAACACAGAGCAGTTTCTCAGAAAGCTTCTTTCCAGTTTTGAACGGAAGATATTTCCTTTTTCACCATAGCCCTCTATGGGCTTCCAAATATCCCTTTGCCAATTCCACAAGAACAGCCTTAGCGAAAGACTTCTTGAAGGGAAAGTTGTAACTCTGTGAGATGAATTAACAGAACACAGAGCAGTTTCTCAGAAAGCTTCTTTCCAGTTTTGAACGGAAGATATTTCCTTTTTCACCATAGCCCTCTATGGGCTTCCAGATATCCCTTTGCCAATTCCACAAGAACAGCCTTAGCGAAAGGCTTCTTGAAGTTAAAGATGTAACTCTGTGAGATGAATTAACAGAACACAGAGCAGTTTCTCAGAAAGCTTCTTTCCAGTTTTGAACGGAAGATATTTCCTTTTTCACCATAGCCCTCTAAGGGCTTCCAAATGTCCCTTTGCCAATTCCACAAGAACAGCCTTAGCGAAAGGCTTCTTGAAGGGAAAGATGGAACTCTGTGAGATGAATTAACAGAACACAGAGCAGTTTCTCAGAAAGCTTCTTTCCAGTTTTGAACGGAAGATATTTCCTTTTTCACCATAGCCCTCTATGGGCTTCCAAATATCCCTTTGCCAATTCCACAAGAACAGCCTTAGCGAAAGGCTTCTTGAAGGGAAACATATAACTCTGTGAGATGAATTAACAGAACACAGAGCAGTTTCTCAGAAAGCTTCTTTCCAGTTTTGAACGGAAGATATTTCCTTCTTCACCATAGCCCTCTATGGGCTTCCAAATATCCCTTTGCCAATTCCACAAGAACAGCCTTAGCGAAAGGCTTCTTGAAGGGAAAGATGTAACTCTGTGAGATGAATTAACAGAACACAGAGCAGTTTCTCAGAAAGCTTCTTTCCAGTTTTGAACGGAAGATATTTCCTTTTTCACCATAGCCCTCTATGGGCTTCCAAATATCCCTTTGCCAATTCCACAACAACAGCCTTAGAGAAAGGCTTCTTGAAGTTAAAGATGTAACTCTGTGAGATGAATTAACAGAACACAGAGCAGTTTCTCAGAAAGCTTCTTTCCAGTTTTGAACGGAAGATATTTCCTTTTTCACCATAGCCCTCTAAGGGCTTCCAAATATCCCTTTGCCAATTCCACAAGAAGAGCCTTAGCGAAAGGCTTCTTGAAGTTAAAGATGTAACTCTGTGAGATGAATTAACAGAACACAGAGCAGTTTCTCAGAAAGCTTCTTTCCAGTTTTGAACGAAAGATATTTCCTTTTTCACCATAGCCCTCTATGGGCTTCCAAATATCCCTTTGCCAATTCCACAAGAACAGCCTTAGCGAAAGGCTTCTTGAAGGGAAAGATGTAACTCTGTGAGATGAATTAACAGAACATAGAACAGTTTCTCAGAAAGCTTCTTTCCAGTTTTGAACGGAAGATATTTCCTTTTTCTCCATAGCCCTCTATGGGCTTCCAAATATCCCTTTGCCAATTCCACAAGAACAGCCTTAGCGAAAGGCTTCTTGAAGTTAAAGATGTAACTCTGTGAGATGAATTAACAGAACACAGAGCAGTTTCTCAGAAAGCTTCTTTCCAGTTTTGAACGGACGATATTTCCTTTTTCACTCTAGCCCTCTATGGGCTTCCAAATATCCCTTTGCCAATTCCACAAGAACAGCCTTAGCGAAAGGCTTCTTGAAGGGAAAGATGTAACTCTGTGAGATGAATTAACAGAACACAGAGCAGTTTCTCAGAAAGCTTCTTTCCAGTTTTGAACGGAAGATATTTCCTTTTTCACCATAGCCCTCTATGGGCTTCCAAATATCCCTTTGCCAATTCCGCAAGAACAGCCTTAGCGAAAGGCTTCTTGAAGGGAAAGATGTAACTCTGTGAGATGAATTAACAGAACACAGAGCAGTTTCTCAGAAAGCTTCTTTCCAGTTTTGAACGGAAGATATTTCCTTTTTCACCATAGCCCTCTACGGGCTTCCAAATATCCCTTTGCCAATTCCACAAGAACAGCCTTAGCGAAAGGCTTCTTGAAGGGAAAGATGTAACTCTGTGAGATGAATTTACAGAACACAGAGCAGTTTCTCAGAAAGCTTCTTTCCAGTTTTGAACGGAAGATATTTCCTTTTTCACCATAGCCCTCTATGGGCTTCCAAATATCCCTTTGCCAATTCCACAACAACAGCCTTAGCGAAAGGCTTCTTGAAGGGAAAGATGTAACTCTGTGAGATGAATTAACAGAACATAGAACAGTTTCTCAGAAAGCTTCTTTCCAGTTTTGAACGGAAGATATTTCCTTTTTCTCCATAGCCCTCTATGGGCTTCCAAATATCCCTTTGCCCATTCCCCATGAACAGCCTTAGCGAAAGGCTTCTTGAAGTTAAAGATGTAACTCTGTGAGATGAATTAACAGAACACAGAGCAGTTTCTCAGAAAGCTTCTTTCCAGTTTTGAACGGAAGATATTTCCTTTTTCACCATAGCCCTCTATGGGCTTCCAAATATCCCTTTGCCAATTCCACAAGAACAGCCTTAGCGAAAGGCTTCTTGAAGGGAAAGATGTAACTCTGTGAGATGAATTAACAGAACACAGAGCAGTTTCTCAGAAAGCTTCTTTCCAGTTTTGAACGGAAGATATTTCCTTCTTCACCATAGCCCTCTATGGGCTTCCAAATATCCCTTTGCCAATTCCACAAGAACAGCCTTAGCGAAAGGCTTCTTGAAGGGAAAGATGTAACTCTGTGAGATGAATTAACAGAACACAGAGCAGTTTCTCAGAAAGCTTCTTTCCAGTTTTGAACGGAAGATATTTCCTTTTTCACCATAGCCCTCTATGGGCTTCCAAATATCCCTTTGCCAATTCCACAACAACAGCCGTAGAGAAAGGCTTCTTGAAGTTAAAGATGTAACTCTGTGAGATGAATTAACAGAACACAGAGCAGTTTCTCAGAAAGCTTCTTTCCAGTTTTGAACGGATGATATTTCCTTTTTCACCATAGCCCTCTAAGGGCTTCCAAATATCCCTTTGCCAATTCCACAAGAAGAGCCTTAGCGAAAGGCTTCTTGAAGTTAAAGATGTAACTCTGTGAGATGAATTAACAGAACACAGAGCAGTTTCTCAGAAAGCTTCTTTCCAGTTTTGAACGAAAGATATTTCCTTTTTCACCATAGCCCTCTATGGGTTTCCAAATATCTCTTTGCCAATTCCACTAGAACAGCCTTAGCGAAAGGCTTCTTGAAGGGAAAGATGTAACTCTGTGAGATGAATTAACAGAACATAGAACAGTTTCTCAGAAAGCTTCTTTCCAGTTTTGAACGGAAGATATTTCCTTTTTCTCCATAGCCCTCTATGGGCTTCCAAATATCCCTTTGCCAATTCCACAAGAACAGCCTTAGCGAAAGGCTTCTTGAAGTTAAAGATGTAACTCTGTGAGATGAATTAACAGAACACAGAGCAGTTTCTCAGAAAGCTTCTTTCCAGTTTTGAACGGACGATATTTCCTTTTTCACTCTAGCCCTCTATGGGCTTCCAAATATCCCTTTGCCAATTCCACAAGAACAGCCTTAGCGAAAGGCTTCTTGAAGGGAAAGATGTAACTCTGTGAGATGAATTAACAGAACACAGAGCAGTTTCTCAGAAAGCTTCTTTCCAGTTTTGAACGGAAGATATTTCCTTTTTCACCATAGCCCTCTATGGGCTTCCAAATATCCCTTTGCCAATTCCGCAAGAACAGCCTTAGCGAAAGGCTTCTTGAAGGGAAAGATGTAACTCTGTGAGATGAATTAACAGAACACAGAGCAGTTTCTCAGAAAGCTTCTTTCCAGTTTTGAACGGAAGATATTTCCTTTTTCACCATAACCCTCTATGGGCTTCCAAATATCCCTTTGCCAATTCCACAAGAACAGCCTTAGCGAAAGGCTTCTTGAAGGGAAAGATGTAACTCTGTGAGATGAATTAACAGAACACAGAGCAGTTTCTCAGAAAGCTTCTTTCCAGTTTTGAACGGAAGATATTTCCTTTTTCACCATAGCCCTCTATGGGCTTCCAAATATCCCTTTGCCAATTCCACAAGAACAGCCTTAGCGAAAGGCTTCTTGAAGGGAAAGATGTAACTCTGTGAGATGAATTAACAGAACACAGAGCAGTTTCTCAGAAAGCTTCTTTCCAGTTTTGAACGGAAGATATTTCCTTTTTCACCATAGCCCTCTATGGGCTTCCAAATATCCCTTTGCCAATTCCACAAGAACAGCCTTAGCGAAAGGCTTCTTGAAGTTAAAGATGTAACTCTGTGAGATGAATTAACAGAACACAGAGCAGTTTCTCAGAAAGCTTCTTTCCAGTTTTGAACGGAAGATATTTCCTTTTTCACCATAGCCCTCTATGGGCTTTCAAATATCCCTTTGCCAATTCCACAAGAACAGCCTTAGCGAAAGGCTTCTTGAAGTTAAAGATGTAACTCTGTGAGATGAATTAACAGAACACAGAGCAGTTTCTCAGAAAGCTTCTTTCCAGTTTTGAACGAAAGATATTTCCTTTTTCACCATAGCCCTCTATGGGCTTCCAAATATCCCTTTGCCAATTCCACAAGAACAGCCTTAGCGAAAGGCTTCTTGAAGGGAAAGATGTAACCCTGTGAGATGAATTAACAGAACACAGAGCAGTTTCTCAGAAAGCTTCTTTCCAGTTTTGAACGGAAGATATTTCCTTTTTCACCATAGCCCTCTATGGGCTTCCAAATATCCCTTTGCCAATTCCACAAGAACAGCCTTAGCGAAAGGCTTCTTGAAGGGAAAGGTGTAACTCTGTGAGATGAATTAACAGAACACAGAGCAGTTTCTCAGAAAGCTTCTTTCCAGTTTTGAACGGAAGATATTTCCTTTTTCACCATAGCCCTCTATGGGCTTCCAAATATCCCTTTGCCAATTCCACAACAACAGCCTTAGAGAAAGGCTTCTTGAAGTTAAGGATGTAACTCTGTGAGATGAATTAACAGAACACAGAGCAGTTTCTCAGAAAGCTTCTTTCCAGTTTTGAACGGAAGATATTTCCTTTTTCACCATAGCCCTCTATGGGCTTCCAAATATCCCTTTGCCAATTCCACAAGAACAGCCTTAGCGAAAGGCTTCTTGAAGTTAAAGATGTAACTCTGTGAGATGAATTAACAGAACACAGAGCAGTTTCTCAGAAAGCTTCTTTCCAGTTTTGAACGAAAGATATTTCCTTTTACACCATAGCCCTCTATGGGCTTCCAAATATCCCTTTGCCAATTCCACAACAACAGCCTTAGCGAAAGGCTTCTTGAAGGGAAAGATGTAACTCTGTGAGATGAATTAACAGAACATAGAACAGTTTCTCAGAAAGCTTCTTTCCAGTTTTGAACGGAAGATATTTCCTTTTTCTCCATAGCCCTCTATGGGCTTCCAAATATCCCTTTGCCAATTCCACAAGAACAGCCTTAGCGAAAGGCTTCTTGAAGTTAAAGATGTAACTCTGTGAGATGAATTAACAGAACACAGAGCAGTCTCTCAGAAAGCTTCTTTCCAGTTTTGAACGGAAGATATTTCCTTTTTCACCATAGCCCTCTATGGGCTTCCAAATATCCCTTTGCCAATTCCACAAGAACAGGCTTAGCGAAAGGCTTCTTGAAGGGAAAGATGTAACTCTGTGAGATGAATTAACAGAACACAGAGCAGTTTCTCAGAAAGCTCCTTTCCAGTTTTGAACGGAAGATATTTCCTTTTTCACCATAGCCCTCTATGGGCTTCCAAATATCCCTTTGCCCATTCCACAAGAACAGCCTTAGCGAAAGACTTCTTGAAGGGAAAGTTGTAACTCTGTGAGATGAATTAACAGAACACAGAGCAGTTTCTCAGAAAGCTTCTTTCCAGTTTTGAACGGAAGATATTTCCTTTTTCACCATAGCCCTCTATGGGCTTCCAGATATCCCTTTGCCAATTCCACAAGAACAGCCTTAGCGAAAGGCTTCTTGAAGTTAAAGATGTAACTCTGTGAGATGAATTAACAGAACACAGAGCAGTTTCTCAGAAAGCTTCTTTCCAGTTTTGAACGGAAGATATTTCCTTTTTCACCATAGCCCTCTAAGGGCTTCCAAATGTCCCTTTGCCAATTCCACAAGAACAGCCTTAGCGAAAGGCTTCTTGAAGGGAAAGATGTAACTCTGTGAGATGAATTAACAGAACACAGAGCAGTTTCTCAGAAAGCTTCTTTCCAGTTTTGAACGGAAGATATTTCCTTTTTCACCATAGCCCTCTATGGGCTTCCAAATATCCCTTTGCCAATTCCACAAGAACAGCCTTAGCGAAAGGCTTCTTGAAGGGAAACATATAACTCTGTGAGATGAATTAACAGAACACAGAGCAGTTTCTCAGAAAGCTTCTTTCCAGTTTTGAACGGAAGATATTTCCTTCTTCACCATAGCCCTCTATGGGCTTCCAAATATCCCTTTGCCAATTCCACAAGAACAGCCTTAGCGAAAGGCTTCTTGAAGGGAAAGATGTAACTCTGTGAGATGAATTAACAGAACACAGAGCAGTTTCTCAGAAAGCTTCTTTCCAGTTTTGAACGGAAGATATTTCCTTTTTCACCATAGCCCTCTATGGGCTTCCAAATATCCCTTTGCCAATTCCACAACAACAGCCTTAGAGAAAGGCTTCTTGAAGTTAAAGATGTAACTCTGTGAGATGAATTAACAGAACACAGAGCAGTTTCTCAGAAAGCTTCTTTCCAGTTTTGAACGGAAGATATTTCCTTTTTCACCATAGCCCTCTAAGGGCTTCCAAATATCCCTTTGCCAATTCCACAAGAAGAGCCTTAGCGAAAGGCTTCTTGAAGTTAAAGATGTAACTCTGTGAGATGAATTAACAGAACACAGAGCAGTTTCTCAGAAAGCTTCTTTCCAGTTTTGAACGAAAGATATTTCCTTTTTCACCATAGCCCTCTATGGGCTTCCAAATATCCCTTTGCCAATTCCACAAGAACAGCCTTAGCGAAAGGCTTCTTGAAGGGAAAGATGTAACTCTGTGAGATGAATTAACAGAACATAGAACAGTTTCTCAGAAAGCTTCTTTCCAGTTTTGAACGGAAGATATTTCCTTTTTCTCCATAGCCCTCTATGGGCTTCCAAATATCCCTTTGCCAATTCCACAAGAACAGCCTTAGCGAAAGGCTTCTTGAAGTTAAAGATGTAACTCTGTGAGATGAATTAACAGAACACAGAGCAGTTTCTCAGAAAGCTTCTTTCCAGTTTTGAACGGACGATATTTCCTTTTTCACTCTAGCCCTCTATGGGCTTCCAAATATCCCTTTGCCAATTCCACAAGAACAGCCTTAGCGAAAGGCTTCTTGAAGGGAAAGATGTAACTCTGTGAGATGAATTAACAGAACACAGAGCAGTTTCTCAGAAAGCTTCTTTCCAGTTTTGAACGGAAGATATTTCCTTTTTCACCATAGCCCTCTATGGGCTTCCAAATATCCCTTTGCCAATTCCGCAAGAACAGCCTTAGCGAAAGGCTTCTTGAAGTTAAAGATGTAACTCTGTGAGATGAATTAACAGAACACAGAGCAGTTTCTCAGAAAGCTTCTTTCCAGTTTTGAACGGAAGATATTTC